>NC_088993.1:17765413-18365413 GCF_963932015.1 Anas acuta
CTTTTAGCAAACTGATTTTTTTTATGAACAAATCTGCATTTTATTCTAGCAAAAATCTCCCTCAATGTGCCCACTATGAGATGAGAATCTAAGTGTAGAAAACTGCAGCTTGCTTTTCCTTTTCTATTCGAGCACCTTTGGAATCCTGTTGCCCTCATCCTTGGTATACTTCAAATGTCCCATTTTCAAGCGTCCCCACCCACCATTTGTGCCCAGCTAGATGCTCAAGAGGACACTTGCAAATAAGGAGAGCATTTTTTGAAAATAAACTTTAATGCTTAAAATGTACTGGTGTTTAAATTTATACCTCATTTACATTAATCATGATGAACAATGCAGCAGCGCTTAATTTGTATTTCACTTTTCACAGTGGCTTAGCTTGTTCTGAAATGGCTATAGGGCAGACCATATATGTACATAGTATGATGTGACTTCAAAACTGTTAGACTTTATTTTCAAATTGCCGGATGTAAGTCATTAACTCTGTTGGATGCCAGCATTGTGTGTTATTAGACACTTATCTGTAGCTACTTACTATGAAAGACGCTGTCCCAAGCCAAAGCTGGCTTCTGAAGTCTGGTCTGAAACCGTGGTGAAAAAGTTGGCAGATAATCTTTCAGGACTCTGCATCGAGTGGAACTGACATCACACCTGCGTTGATTGTATTGTCAAAGTGTTTGCAATTCTTTCACTGAGCTTGTTACGTGGAAATAAAATGTGGTTGGTTTTTAAAGCTGAAACTTGTTGCCTGTGTTTTAGTCTGTAGCCTTCAGGCTGTCCAGCTCCTCTCGAGATTGACCAGCTCCATCCCCTCGCAGTAAGAGTGAGGCCGCCTGGCTTTGTGCTGCGGAGAGAGTAACGGAACGGGGTCTTGGACCACGGCTCTGCCCTCTATGGGGGAGCTGATAGCTCCCAGCACTGCCCCGAGGCTGCTTCCCTGCAGTCACCCCCTGCTAGGACAGAGGCAGGGTGCACCCCGGCTGCCCCCCCGGGGCCCTGCCAGCCGCAGCTTGAAGCTCCTTCCCACTGCGCTCACCGGTCGCTGCCTGGAAAGGTGGTGGAGGATGGGGAAGGGTGTCCACGGGATGGGTTCCATGGGCCAACTTGACACAGAGATGTCGCTGGCTTTTCCTGAGTCAACCATGGGATCGTTCACGCTGCTGGAACTTGTGTCCCAGTCGTAATGGAAACTGAGAAGAAAATCACTTAGAAATTAAACAGGGGCAGGAGGGGGAAAAGCTGTTGCTCAAGAAGCAGCCCAGGCCCCTTGGGATGGGACCCTGCCCCATTATTTTGCTGTGTGTACAATGTGCTGGTGGTGCACGACCAGGGGCTGTTCTGAGAGCCTGGGGGCTCGCTGACCCGGGGTGGGGGCAAAGGGACAGCCCCAGGCTTTGGGTACACCCTGGCTCCCAGCTCCCTGCTCCAGTGCAAACACTGCTGGCCTTGGGGGGGAGGCTACTGGGTGCAGCTGACTTCGGAAACAGGAAGCTTCCAGCTCCCTTTTTCCATTTCTGGGAGCCGATTATGTATTATTATCAGCTCGTACACATACGCCTGCAGCCACACGCTTTTTGCTGCAGCTGTGAGCCCTTCAGCAGCTCCACCACACCCTGCACACAAAGCTCCCCGTGCTTGGCAGACAGAAAACCACCACCCAACCGCAGTTATTTCCCCCGGGAGGCAGAAGGATGCTGCGGGGCTGACCGCAGCCCTGCTGATAAATCCCCCGGAGCCGAGCGCGGCGGTGCCAGGCGCTACCTGGGCCTGTGCGCGGGGCGGGCGGGGGGCGCGGGGCGCTGCTTGGGGCCGCTGCCAGCGGCCGGGGCCTCGCGGCAGCCGCAGCAGCCGTTGTCCAGGACCTGCAGGTGCAGCAGCTCCTCCGAGTGGGTGAAGGCCGGGTTGTCCAGGGAGCTGGCCGACGCCAGCCAGGAGCGCGACCAGTACTGGGCCGAGACGTCGTCCAGCCGGCAGAAGCGCCGGTAGCTGCGGGGCGAGGCCGGGCGGTTACAGCAGCACCAGGCCCCGCGGTGCCCCCGCACCTCCCCGCTGACCCCACAGCCGGCACAGAGCGCGTGTCCCCACCCAAATTGCGAGAGCAGCCGGCAGGGCAGCTCCCCAGGCCCCAGTCCTGCTCCCTCCCACCAAACACCCTCTGGCCACGTTCCCGAGGCCCCTTCCACAGGGCCGAGCCCCACAGTGGGACCACACACCCACGGGAGGGGCAGCAGGGCCAGCACAGCCACCGCCCCACCACAGCACTCCCAAACGAGCTGCTCTGGCGATGCTGGGGGCAGGCACACTGCAGACACACTGCCCCCACCACCACTCAGCCCCCCCCGTCCCCACACGGCCCCCACCTGCTCCGGGTCTGGTCGGCCCTGGCCTCCAGCAGCAGCGCCTTGAAGCGGCGGATGACAATGCCGGCGATGACGGCGCCCAGCAGGACGATGCTGAACAGGACCCCGAGGGCCATGCCCAGCAGGCTCTGCTGTGTCACCCGATAGTCGCAGCGCAGCCCCATGAACCAGAAATCGCTGCCGACGGGACACCTGCAGCAAGGGGGGGGCATCAGCCACAGGCACCCCCAGCCCGGGGGTGGGCGCACGGCCCGGTCCCTTCCACCCCCAGCACTCACTGGCAGAGCGGCCCCCGGTCCCGGGGGTGTGTGCAGATGCCGTGGTTCTTGCAGTAGTCGCGGTGGCAGAGGGACGTGCAGGTGGCGTTCCCGTCTGCCCCAGCCACGCAGGCGAAGCCGGCCCGGCAGGCAAAGAGCTCAGCACAGGGGTCCAGCGGCCGCTCTGCAGAGAGATGACAGCTCGGCTGTGCCCCCTCCACCCCAGAGAGCCGAGGGCTGGGGCCAAGCCAGCCCTGAGCCCAGAGGGACACACGAGGGCTCGGAGCAGCACCCGCACCCCCCCTGCACTCACCCAGGGCCACGTTGCGCAGGACGGGGGCAGCGCCCACCGCCAGCCCCGGCCGGGTGCCACCAGAGCCCAGCGCGGCCTCAAGGAGCGCTCCCAGCCCCGGCGCCTGCACCCGCTCTGCTGCAAACAGCGCGTCGTACTCCAGCACCACGCTGCCCTCCCTGCGGGGGGACACAGCGCATCTGGGGGGGGCCCGGACACCCCCCCCAGGGCTGCGGGTCCTGGTCCAGATCTGCAGCCTGGCAGCACCGGGTGCCACAGGGCCCCGTGAGCCCCTACCTGATCCCCGTCACCTCCAGCCGCAGGAAGCCGGGCACCGACATGAACAGGGGCGCAACCTGCGGGGGGAGGAAGCTGGGTGGGATGCAGCCCGGTGTCCCCCCACCCACAGCCCCCCCAAAAGCCCCAGCCCCAGGCTCACCGTCCTGTTGAAGCTGTGCAGCAGACCACGGCGCTCGCGGGATGCGGGATCCTGCAGGGCAGGGACGAAGCCCATGTCCAGCACCAGCTCGCAGGGCACACGCAGGAGGGATGCTGTGGGAGGCAAGAGGGCTCAGCACATGAGGAACCCTCACTGCCATCACTGCCCGCCCTGGGGGCCGCCACCACCCCCACGCAGACGGCTCCGTGGGGCTCTCCTCCTCCTGCCACGTCCAGGAAGGGTCCCAGAGTCCCACGTGCCCCGGACCCACCTCGCAGGAGGGGCGGCTGATCCTCCACGATGAACACCCGGGGGGCCCTCCCTGCTGGGGCCGGCTCTGCTGTCGGTCCGGGGGCTTCAGCATCCGGCCGCTCTCCGGGGCTGCTCGGTGCCTGGCCCAGGTCTGTGCCCCCAGGAGATGGAGGGGACGCGGAGCCCCCATGGTGGCCCAGGGTCCCGGAGGAATCTGTGGGCTGCTGGGGGGGCCCCGGTACCACGCTGGGCCCCCACGTCAGCCCCTCCACACCCCCCTGCCACACACCAGCACTGGGCTCTGGTGTGACTGTCCCCATGTCCCCAGGCACTGCTGGGCTGGGGGTGGCAGCTGGGAGGGTGGCAGCGGCCCTGGCAGTGGTGGCTGCCCCCAGGGAGGAGGCAGGCTGGGACGGAGCCGGCTGCGGGTGCGGGGCAGGGGCTGTGGGGGGGGGCAGGCTGCCCGGCTGCCAGCTGGGCTGGGCAGTGGCTGCCCAGTGCTCACCATCAACCACCCCCTCTGGGGTCTCCCCCAGAATCAGGGGACTCTCAGCACGGTGCCCCCCAGAGCCAGTGTGGGGCAGTCCAGGCCCTGGGGACCCTGCTGGGGGGGTTCCTGCAGTGGGGTCGAGCCCCAGGGACAGCTGCAGGGTGGGCGAGGGGGCTGCTGCTGAGCTGGTGGCTGGGGTGGGCTGGGGGGACGTGGGGCTGCCTTGGGGCACCCCACTGGGAACCACCGTGGAGCTGCCAGGGGCCACCGAGGGCCACGTCTGGTGCAGGGGGATGCGGCGGGGCTCAGGGGGGCCCTCCGTGTTGGGTGGCCCCGACACCCCCACGGTCAGGGCCAGGGCTCCCTCCTGGCTGGGGGATGTCACCCCTGGGGTGCTGGCCATGGCGGTGGGGACAGGCAAACCTGGCCCCGTCCCCGCAGCCGGCTGGGCTGTGCTGGCCGTGGGGTCCCCGGGCTGCCACATCAGCCCCCCGTGGCCACCAGCCCCCAGGGACGGTGGAGAGGGGCGAGAGGCAGCGCGGGGACCCTGCCAGGCTGCATCCGTCCTGTGCCATGGGTGGGACTCAGCGCCCCGGCCTCCTGCTGCCTCCCCCAGTGTCCCCAGGGAGCTCAGCAACCTCTGCAGCCCCCCCCCAGAGGGCGATGTCCCCGTTGTCCCTGGCCCAGGGCTTCCTGTGGCCGCTGCGCTGCTCTGGTGCGTCCCTGGGCTGCTGTCACCCAGGCGGGCGGTGGCACCCAGGCCCTCCCTGGCCCCCGGCTCTGGGTGCAAGGAGCTGTGTGAGCCCCCCTGGCTCTGTGCGGGTGCTGTCCCCGTGGGGCTCTGTCCCGGCAGGGCACTGGGGGTCTCCCAGTGCTCCCCAGTGGGGCTGGGCACCGTCACAGAGGATGGTGAATGCAGGAGGGTCCCCAGCGGGCCTGTGGCACCTTCCACCATCTCATCTCCTACAGGCTCAGTCCGGAGGGAAGAGCTGGTGGTTGGAGCTGGGTCCAGTTCCGTGGGGGCTGCAGAGGGGCCCCCACCAAGGCCCCTCCCCAGGCTGGCAGGAGACGGCCCCTGGCTGCCTGCGGCTGCCTCAGCAGCACCCATGGCCAGAGGGGGCCCTGCCCCAGTGCCTGCTCCGGGCCCCCCTGTGGGCCCTGTGCCCTCGCTGCTGGTCCAGCCCCCTGGCTCCGTGCTGGGGGGCTCAGCAGTCCCTGGGGGGGTGCCAGGGAAGGGGAGCAGCTCAGCCTCCGTCTGCAGCCACGTCGTGGCTTTCGGTGTCGGCACCTGCCCCGCGCCAGCTCCTTGCTGAGGATCTGTGGGAGAGGCAGGGGTGGGGGGATGCTGAGCAGGGCTGACCCGTGGGCAAGCACCCCGAGCTCACAGCACAGCACCAGCACACGGAGCCACCCCACAGACAAGGGGCTGGGAGCAGGACGGTCCCGCTCCAAGCCCTGACACGGCCGTGGCAGTACCTGTCCGGCAGCGCTCGCCTGTCCCGTTCCCTCGGTGGGCGCAGGGGGTGGCAGTGCCCAGCGTGGAGCCGGTCCCGCTGCCGAGAGCAGGGCAGAGCCGCGCACAGCACTCCATGAGCACTGCGGACAGGGGAGAGGAGGGAGAGAGGGGAGAGAGGGGAGAGAGCACCCGCATCAGGCACCGGCACAGGGCACCATGCGCTGCATGCCCCATTCCTCTCAGCCACGGGACGCAGCAGTGACCCCACAGGGCAGGGATGGGGGCTTCACAGCCCCACCAGCCCCGAGCTCTCCAGCACAGAGCCACGACGGGTGCCACAAGCACAGCAGCCAGGGGCGCATGAGCCACGGCACCACGTGGAGCATGGCACGGCCACCCCCGGCCTCGCACCTCCGAAGGCACCACCAGCACCAGGCTGAGCCCTCCCAGCACTCCCAGTCCTCCCAGCACTCCCTCCACACACCAGCCCTGAGCCGGGCACCAGGCACAGCCCCGCTCTGCCGGGCTCCCCCTGCAAACCCCAGCGGGGTCAGCCTCTGGCTGCTGCCTGCCCCCATGGGAGCCACCAGCCCGGGCACCTCGGCCCCACAGGGGCAGGACCCGCTGCCAGAAAACATCCCCACACCCAAACCATGCCCAGCGGGACCAGCACCAGGCCCGGGCAGGGGCAGGGGCAGGGGCAGGGGCAGGGGCAGGGGCAGGGCCGCAGCCCAGCACCGCCGGCACCCTGCGAGCCGCTGGGTTGGGATCGCACAAAGCTCCTGGGGGGCAGCCACGGGCGGGTGACCCCCTGCGGCACGGGAGCCATTTCCTGCGAAAGGAAAAGCTGCGGAATTATTGAAAACCCAGCTGGGAGCCACCTGCCTTTGTCTCGGGGAACGCTCTGCAAATCCTGCCCCGAGCTGCCGCATTGCCGCCCGCCCGCTGCCCGCCCCGGCACGGCCACCGCTGCGCCCCGCAGCCCCCGGCCGCCCCCGCAGCCCCCGGGCCCCGCAGCCGAGGGGCGGCCACGGCCCGGAGGGGCAGGCGGGGGGGGCGGAATTGCCCAGGGCAGCGGGTAACGGGATGCTCCGGAGCCCCCCCCGCATCCCTCGGGGAGAAACGGCCGCGAGCGGCAGCGGCACCGCCACGGGGACCCGGGACGAGGTCGCTGTCCCGGCGGGGGGGGGGCACCGAGCATCCCGAGGGGAAACGGGGGCCGAGGGCAGGACCCCGGGCGGTCTCCCCAGCGGGCCGTGGGCTGCCCCCCGCCCAGGCGGGGCCGGGGCCGCCCGGAGCCCCCCGGGCACAGCCGACGGTGCCGCCGCCGCCCCCGCCCCGTGCCCCCGCCCCGCGCCCCCGCACGTGGCCCGGGGCTGCCGCCGGGCTCCGGCCCCGCTCCGAGCCCTCCCCGGCCGCAGCCCCGCGCGGTGCCGCAGCCGCCCCCGCCCCGAGCCCGGGCCGCGCATCCCCGGGGCCGGGGGGCGGCGGCGACGGCCCCGGGCTCCGTCCCCGGGCTCCGTCCCCGGGCTCTCTCCCCGGGCTCTCCGCCGCCCCCCGGCCCCGGGTTCGTTCGTCCCGCCCCGCCCCTGCCCTCCCGGTGCTCACCTGCGGCCGCCAGGAGCGGCGGCAGCCTCCGCATGGTGCCCGCGGTGCCGGCGGCGCGGGCGGCTCTGGGCCAGGCGGCGGCAGGAAGCCCCCCCCGCTGCGGCGGGGCGGAGGCGCCGGGGAGCCGCAGCCCCCGGCCCGGCCCGGCCGGTCCCGCCCGCCCCCGGGGGCCGCTGCCCGGCCCGGCCCCGGGAGCGGCGGGGCTGGGCGAGGTCCCTCCGGTGGAGGCGGAATTCAGCCCCGGGGGGGGCGTCGAGGCGCGCCCCGGTGGCCGAAGCGGGCGGGCTCCCCCCGGCTGGGTCGTTCGGGAGCGCGCTGAGGGGCGGCAGCGACCAAGGGGGGTCTGACAGCAGCGGCCCCCACGCCACGAGAGCAAAGCTCGGGCCCTGCAGGGCTGCGGGCAGAGCTCGCCCGGGCGCCCCGGGGCCGTTTTGGAAGCCAAACGCTGCTCGGGGAGGCTCTGAGCACAACAACCGCACCGCGGCACCATGTGCGGCACCAACAGACCCGGGCTTATTTTCCACCATCCCCTCACCCTGATTGCCAGCGGAGGATATGTTATCTACTGACACTTTCTTGGCTCACAGCCTAGCAGTGCCGCTTTGACATATGAAAGTGTTTCTTGGCTCAAAGGAAAAACTGTGTAGTGTCCAGAAATAACTTTTGTTTCTGTCTCAGGAGAGACTTAAAGCAAGCCTCTCATGCTGAGATGAGCTGGGCTTACAGAAACACCGATGTGATTGTGATTTTGCTTTGCTGCTGCAGCGAAGTCATTCCCCCCTTTACTTTCCATGAAGAAAGCTGAAACATTTCACACAGAACTGGCTTGTTTTTACCAGCAGTTACAAAATAAATAGTAAAGGTAGAAAGAGGGCAGTTTATTGGAAAGAGCAGACTCCACTAGCAGCGAGATCACAGGGAAGGCGACCACCTCAGCAGCAGAGGGTACAGAGCCCTGGTGCCGGCAGCATGGGCTGTGCAGGGGATGCTGGAGCTTCACACACAGATGAATGGCAAAACGCCCCTTTGCTCTGCCAGCCTCAGAGCCCAACGGACCCACCCAACACCCAGCGTGCTGGGCAGGCAGCGCTTCCACCTCGCAGGGCAACAAGCCCGGGCTGAGCAAAGGCCACTCTGCTGGCAAAAGCCTGGCTTACAGAAGTGTCTCACAGCGAGACTAAGCACAGTGAGCCAGCACCTGAGAAAGAGAAAAGCCATCAACACAACAATGGTCTTATATATTTATTCCTTCTTGGTTTTAAAGGACAATATATTCAGACAGCTTTAAATACAACGTCCAACAACTCTCTGATGAAAGCAGCAACAGTACAGCATGTGCGCTTATGTTCATACCCACTGACATCAGCCCCGTCCTAGTGGTAGACATCTCCTGTTAAAAAATAAAATCAGACATTTAATATTTCATCAAGTGAGAAGTGCCGTCTTTAGGCACAAAATAAGCTGGTCAGGCGGAGACAAGACAAGCCCTGGAGAATACCAGAGGAGGCGACATAATGAGATGTGGGCAGGAGAATCCCAGGGTTCTCACCTTTATCCCACCCGTTCTTGGCTCAGGGAACACAGCAAACGGGCACAGCTCCCTCCCTGCCCCTTCACACCTCAGTCCCATGGAAGAGCATGGGGGGAGGTGAGAAGCGCAGAGAAGAGGAACAAACAGGAACGTGCCCCCCTGCTACTGCCGCAGCTGGCCTGAGGCCAGCAGCTCATTTCCCCTGCAGCCCCCAAGCGCCTCGCAGGCGGTCGCTGAACGACCCCTTCCTGCCCCTTCCTGCCCGTTTCCTTTCCTGCCGCAGCCCCAGGCTGGGCGGGTGAGGAAGAAGCAGCTGCTACCAGCAGCTCGGAGCTGTGCTGGCAGACACAGCGCGGCCCAGCACGCCCTGTGAGTGGCTGAGGAGCAGCAGCAGGATGGAGGTCCGTGACCACCTCATCAATTCACCGCTGAATGAAAGACCAGTGGATAACTGCGGTGCTTGGAGTGCCAACGGGGCGAGATCAAAGGTCGCCGAGCCCCACACCCTCTCTTTTGGGAGCAGGAGATGCTTCCAAAGCCACGCACACCTCATCCTCCCAGCTCAGTAGGCAGCTGCTGGCCTCCCCCTGCCATCCAGTGTCGGTCACCTTGCGCCACGCTCCCCTCTGCAGGCATCACACGGGGACCCTGTGTGCGCAGCCACCACCCCACACAGCCGCAGAGACACACTCGTACTTACTCTGCTTTGAAGAATGGCTCTTACTCATAAACATCCTTCTTATCTGCAATGTAATCTACAATTTCTTGTGGACACATTAATTTTTCTGCATCTCCATCAGGAATTTCAAACCCTGGAAGAAAGTACACATATTTAGCCCAAAACAACGGAAACGGGAGCAAGGCTGAAGGAAGCAGTTACTGCTGGCTCAGATGCCTGCAGCGTGGCTGAGGAGAAACACGCAGGGGCTGTGGCTCCACTGCAGTTAGTCCACATCTCATTACTACGCTGCTTCAGGCTGTGTTACACATTACGTGGTGCTGATTCTGGATAAGAGACCAGGCAGAAACAGCAGGCAGCAGGGGCTGCCAGGCCAGCCAGTGCCCCCTCACACAGAATTAAAGCTGCTGATGCCTCCCCAGAGCCAACACAACACCACATACGCCTGAAGGGGGATGTTCTGGGTAACTGCAGGCAGCAAGAGCCCAGAGCCCCTCAGCTCAGAGCCTGCTGTTGAGCACTCGTGCAGCAAACAGCTCCTCCAGAGCTCAGAGAGCTGCCTGGGACAGGGAGTGAGGGCTCTCGGCAGTGAACTGGTCAGAAAAATGTTCCAGGATTTGGAGATTCTTCTCTTTCTAGTCCTCATGGCCACGCACTAACAACCCACCCAAGGTGTGCTGCAAGTGGATTAAATATATATATAGCATCAGTAAATGCTCTGAAAGTAAAACATTCTACCTTGCTTTTGGGGTTGTTTATAGGAACCATAACCCGGGGACATTTATGGCACAAGGTAGGCATGTACTGCAGAATTTAAGATCTCCAAATGAAAGCATGAGGAAGTCCAAAGTGAACCAAAATTTGAAATACAAATAATTAATAAAAAAAAAAAAAAAAAAAGGACAGCTGTATTCTAGCAGCACCAAGTACTGAAGATGATGAACGTTCTGGCTAGCTGAAGTCCTGACCATGCGTGGTTTCCCAGTGCCGATGCAGGCCGATGTGCAGCGGTCTCACCAGGTGCCTGCTGTCCTTGCTGGTGCGTTCCCAGCACCCTGCCTGTCCCGGCCGTGCCCTGGGGGTGCCCGGGGCGCTGCGGGCAGTGGGGCAGGGCGGTGGCTGTGCCCGCAGGGCCTGGTCTGTGCTGCAGCCGGGCCGTGCCCCCTGGGGGTCGCGCTCCACCCAGCCCAGCGCCTCCCGCCGCTCGGGGCCGCACTCACCGAACTCGTCCTCCATGGCCATGATGATCTCCACCTGGTCCAGGCTGTCCAGCCCCAGGTCCTTCACGAAGTGCGCCTCGGCCGTCAGCTGCGGGGACAGCACCGGCTCAGCGCCGCGGCCCCCCCCCGACCCCCAACACCCCCCCCAGGCCCCCAAACCCCCCCCGACCCCCCTCAGGCCCCCAAATCCCCCCCGCTCGCCTTCTCGGGGTCGATCTTGTCGTAGAGTTTCAGCACGTAGAGCACCCGCTCGCGGATGGCGGGCAGCGTCAGCGGGGGCAGGTCGGACAGCCGGCGGCAGGGCGGCGGCAGAGCGAGGACAGGGCCGGGCAGCGGCTGCGGGAGGCGGGCGGGCCGCAGGGTGCGGAGCCGCGCGGTGCCGAGCCCCGAGGGGCCGGGCCCCAGGAGGCCGGGCCGGGCGGGCAGCAGGCGGCGGAGGCAGGCGGAGAGGACACGGCCCGCCATGGCGACCTCTTCCCGGCACGCACCGCGCCGCGCCCGGCGGGCACCGCGACCCGAGGGGGGCGGGAGGAGGGGGGGGCACTGCGCCCCCTGGCGGCGGGAGGGGGAACTGCAGAACTGCAGCACCGGGTGCCCACGGGGACCCCCCCAGCACCCCCGGGACCCCCCCACCCCTGGACACCCCCGGCCCCTCCGCGACTCCCCCCGGTCCCCGGGGAATCCCCTCCAGCTCCTCCGGGACTCCCCCCAGTTACCACCCCCCAGCCCCCCCGGGAACACCCCCGGCCCTCCCCCCCCAGCACCCCCAGGACCCCCGAGACCCCATATCAGTACCCCCAGGACCCCCCCAGTCCCCCCGGGACTCCCTCCTAGCCTCCCAGGACCCCCCCCCCCCCAGCACCCCTTGGGACTCCCCCTCAGGACCCCCAGGACCCCCCAGCACCTCCTGAACCCCCCTCGGGACCTCCCCCGGCTCCCCCCAACCCCCCTTGGGACCCCCCCCCAGCACTCCTGGAGCCCCCCCAAGTCCCTCCCAGACCCCCTGGTCCCCCCTGGACCTCCCCAGCCCCCGGCGCACAGACAGAGCCGTCCCGTTCACAGCCCTTTAATGTCTGGGTGCCCCCCCCCGGGTGCTCAGCTCGCAGGGGCGCGGGGGGCCCGGTAGCGGTAGAGGCAGACGCCGCCGTCGCCCCGTCCCGCCAGCAGCCCCGCGCCCGCCGCGCTCCAGCGGACCAGGGCCCAGCTCCCGGCGGGGCCCGGGGGCAGCAGCGCCGTGCAGCGCCCCAGCAGCAGGTCCCACACGGCGATGGCTCCCGACGACAGCACCGCTGCGGCCAGGGCGTCCTTCACCTCGCCCTCCACGTACCTGCGGGCAGACAGCAGGGTCACGCTGGGGAAGACGCGAGCACAGCGTTTTTTAAATTGCATATTTTCACCCAGAAAGTTAAACAGTGAATTTAAGCCAACCCTAGGAGGCCAGGTGATGCTCCATGCTGCATCTCCAGCACCCCTGAAAGAACAGGCTGTTAAGGCAATCCTGCCCTGCTCTCAGTACGTGAAAGCCAAGATCTCAATCTGCTGATCCTCGTGCACATAGGAAATATTGTGACGGATGTAAGAAAGCGCACTGCAAGACTGAGCCTCAAAGGGCTTAGTCTTCAAAACACAAGACGGAGGAAGGAAAAGGTCATCGGACTGCAAACAGCTGCTTAACACAAATAAACCTAGCAGGGCATTATTTAACATCACAAAGGCTTGGAACAGTCTCATTTGCAGAGACTTGCTCAGGAGGTTTCTGACTAGGGAGCTTGCCTGATGAATGCAGTTACAGCATTTCCACAGTCACTTTCTGTGGAAAAAAGAAAAAAGCGTACAGCACACAGAACATCAATCCTCCTGTTTGCCCACAGAGCCCTGGTGAGCAGAGCCCCTTGCTGAGCTGTGACGCAGGGAGCTCAGAGGTTAGCTCCCAGACTTGGGCAGGAAGCGGGCAGGAAACAGCCCACACCCTCACTGCATTCTAGCATATGTGCAGCGCCAATGGACGTGATGGGTGGCAGCCCCCTTATCATCCTCAGGACTGCACGTGGAACCGTGCCAGCAGTGCTGCTCGGCTCGTTAATGGTTTCCCCTCCAGAACCCCTCCAAGGAATTGTGAAGATGAGCACGCAGGGCCCACGAAGTACTCACCTTCCAGCATGTCTGGGTGGGAGGGACGAGAAGATCACTCCAGTGCTTCTGGCTGTTTTGGGGTTGAATGCAATCACCCGGAATGCAGGATTTCCACAGGACTCGCTCTCTTTGGCGTGTGGATGACTTAAAACAACAAACAGAAGGCCCTGATACACAGAGGAAAAATACATCACTAAAAACAACAGTAGGAGGGGAAAAAGAACAAAGAATTTTCCAAAAATTAATTGCTACATTCTCCCTACAATCAAAGTCCCGTGGACAGTAATGCATTATTTTTACTGAATAAAATAGAAAGGGTTTACTTTCCTTATCAAATTAGATTAAAAAAAAAAAAGCAGCTGCTGACTGATAAGAGCTGATGCAATTCAGCAGAACGACAGCTCAGTGATCCAAAGGATTTATGCACTTATCTTTCTACTTGGAAAAGCTAAACTTGCTGTAGGATCCAGGGACATTTAAAGTAAAATTTCTGGGCCTCAGTTTAATCCCTAGGAACTTATAAATTTAACACAACTCCATAAAACCAGCACAGCTGAAAACAGCAGCTCACAGAACAGCCACAGGCCAGCATGAAGTATGCTCAGAGAGATGTTCAGAAGAAGTCTCCAAAGAGTCTGACTCAAACTATCATCATCAAACAAGACATTCTTGTCTCAAAAGGTTAAATGCTGTCCAAAAACAATCAAATCCTTGATAAATCACAAAATCCACCTAGAATCACAACACAGGTAGAAGCAAGTGACAAAGAATCATGTGTGAAACTTGGTTTTGATCAGTTTCTGTTCCCTGGGGATGTATGATAATGACAGCCACTTCAAATAGATCTTCTGATGGTGGCAACATGCCATCACCACGCTGGCAGCTACCTGTGAAATGGAAGAGGCTCACCAAGCACCAGCGTTGGGCCGCAGTACGTCTGCTACCCACAGACAAGATGAGCTGGCCTGTGCCTTGGAATGTGCTTTGATGCATCACACTCACTTTATCAGTCAGCGTACTGCAGAAAGCCAAGAATTTGAGGTAGCCAGTGTGGCTACCAGTGTAACTGTTTTCCTCTGAAATATCTTCAGTGAATCTCAATTGAGATGATATTTCAATCCACTCTAGAAACCCACTCCTTCCAGTCGCCACCACAGCTAGTGCAGTGCATGCAGAACCGCGTGCCTCGTTTCACATACGTACAGAGTCGGAATATGCTCGATGGCAGATCGAAGCTGGGTAGGAATAACCAATGTGCATCTTCTTCAGGAGCTGGCCTGTTTTCAAATTCCTGCAGTTGGTGGAAAGACAAATTCTGGCTGCATGTCCATCCTCAGTCTGGTATTTTCTAACCACAGCTGTAAGCCTATGCACTATAATACGGCCAGTTTTGGTTTCACAGAAACCAAACTAAAACACAACAAGAGGCCACAGGGAGAGATGTGATGGATCTGACATAAAAGCAAGTGGAATTACAGCAGCATAGTTCATTCACTATCCATCTAGCTGCATACGAGTTAAAGTGCCAGCACAGGCCCTTTGCCAATTATCATTTCACCGGTCAATCGACAGCCAACCAATGCCCCTTGGTAACGCCTGCAGCTGGCAGAGCCACCACTTACACCCGCGAGCTAAATCGTTTAATTGCGTAAGAAATACTGACCAGACGACAATGCTGTTCACTGCAGTGGTGCCGAGCAAGGCATCTTTCTCTCCTTCTACTTCAGCAAAAGCTAAAACGGTTTCTTCAGGGGGCATCAAGGTCTGTCCGTGCTTGCTCCTGAACAGCAGATGCAGGTAAGTGAGAACAGGCAGCCAGAACAGTATGTTCTACATTCAGCAGCCCACCAGAAAGAAGAGGAACCAACATTTTTCTACATCTTTTCTTCCAAGTGCCACACTGAGACCCGACCAGACCAGAAGACTCACCTTCCTGTCTCAGAAAATGACACTACTTCCACTTCCTGCTCTTGCATGCTTCTGCTGCTGCTGACCAGCCTCCTATCCTTCAGCCCAAGAACAGCTTTTATATTCCCAGTTTTCACTAGTGATTGCTTGAATGAGTCACTCTCAGAAGAATAAAGCAAGAGCCTAAATTAAGACAAAAATATGCATAATGACAGAAGGGAGCAAAATTCAAACATACCACAGTATATAAAAATAAGCATATGCTTAAACAGTCTAGCACCTCTAGGGCGAATAAGCAAATCTTTTCAGTTGGTTTTTAGAAATCCCTCCCATATTTTCCAACTGTTAAAGCAACTGAGAATATGACACATTAGTAAGAGACAATTTCAACCACCACACAAGAGGAGAGTTAAGCTGCAGCTATTCAGGGTGCAAAGCACTAGTAAGAAATAAATGCAGCACCTTATTTCTCCAATCTCCAGATTTCCCAGTGCTATGCAGATGAGATTACAGGTGTCCAGCAGAGGAATGATCTGTATTACAGGAATCTAGAATAGCAAACCAAGAATACAGAGTCACCCACAATGTTCCTCTTCCTTTGACTTTACTCCCATTTTCTAGAGTGTTTCATTTAAAATTACAAGGGGCAGATCAAATTATCAGACCCCTCTGAAGAAGCACACTTAGATGAACAGCTGAACTTCTGCTGAACGTTTACCTAAGCAAATAATACCTATTGATACGAATCAAAAGATGTCTGCAGAGAGACATCTTTTTTTTTTTTTTTTTAAAGATAAGAGCACAAGAGAGAGGCTGCAGTGCAGCCACCGTTCGGTACATGAAGTATCAAATTCCAGCAGATAACACACCACCATACAAACCACTGGCCTACTGCATCAGCAGCATAAATCACTGCCCTCTCTTGCCTGATGCATTGAAATATTTACACCACCTAAAGAACAAACCTTGTATCCAAGACTGCAAGCTCCCTGTATCTTGGGAATTAACACACCGGTGCAAGGAAGTTGTTCTAAGTTCTAGAAATTAAGATTGTGTCCATACCTCTCCCAGCTGCCAAGTATAGACCTTTCCCCAGTGGTCGGGTGCCAGAGGTTTCCACAAGGAAACTGAATTCTCACAAGCAGTCACCACACACAGCTCTCTGCAGCCAGCTGCTTCCCACCACACGGTGCTCACGTCCACAGCACAAGAGCTTGAAGAATCCTGTCCAAAACAAAACGGTGCTGGTTTTCTTCTGATGGGCACGGTTATCTAACATGGAGGTCCACATTGGAAAGTTTGCTTGTGATGAGAATTTGAGGCTAATCCTTAATTCTCAAGATGTTTGTTTTTGACTAAAGTGCCAGTAAGGCACCAAGAATAACAAAGCTGGTGGGTTGCACCCTCTGAGCAGTGAATAAATTAGCTCACTTCACAAAAATCACTTGTCACCTAAACCAACAGGGTCCCCACTGAGCTCAGAGCTGGAACAGGGCTGGAGGCACCACGGCACAGCCACAACAAACCCGAGTACCGCCTACCTGTAGTCCTGTGCTTGCTTCCCTTACTTCACACACAGGAGGCAGGACTTGTAGTTGTACAGACTGTTTAAATCTGCACAAAGCGAGGGCATTCTCTTCTCTCCCGTAAGAAAGTTTTCAATTTCAGCCATATTATTGTTGGCTGAACCCACAGGGTTTCTTCTTGAGCAAAACGTTGCAGTTTAGCTTGGAAAAGCTCAAGGTGACCCAGCCCCCTGCAAGCTCATTTGGAATTCTGCTGGCTTTGCCACAGATGTTGCTTCCTTGCCTGCTAACCCTGCTCTACCCCCTGCAAGGTAAGAGGACAGTGAAAGGGCCCCAACACAGGACGAGTCGGCTCAGCTGTGCAAACAGTCCTGGGCAAGATTTGCCTCGGTCACAGCACATACAAGGAAGGCTCTGTTCCAGAAGGCTGTGAACATCAACACATGAATTTGGCAATGCTGTCGTCCCCCTGCCCTGTATTTTTATTGCATTTTTGTTAAACTTTGTATTAAAGAGATGCTACTGACTCAGTAAACAATTGTCAAATGTTATCCTACCTTTAGCTTTGAAACAAACTGCAAGTTCTCTTCTGCCAGGTCATCAAACAGCACTGGAGTTGACTGTTCTGCTTCATTTTTTTTCTGCACAAACAAGTAAAAAATTAAGATAAATTCAACTTCAAAAATTACATTTGGCACTTGCAGGAATGAGGCAGAAATGTAAATTCACTTTGCATGCAGTAGAGAGCTGAGATAGGAGCACGTTTTTGTACTTGCATGCCTTTGAAAAATAAGAGATCCCTGACAGTTTATTCCCTATTTTCACCTGGAAACTGTTTTTTAACACCACTTTGCGTCTCTCAGTCCCATTCTCACCGTCAGAGACAAGGCCTTTCCTCAGAAAGGTGAGACTATGGAAGAGGGGACTCACCCACAAAACTAAGGCTTAGTACCCTTGGCAAAGAGGCCAGCTTGTTACCTGCTCGGGGGATCTGCAGGATCTCTGCTGTTTGCTCTGTGATTGCTGATGCTCCTCCGAGGCCACAGCCCCATCCGATCTATTATTAGGATGTCTGTCAGCTTCTACATGAAATGTTGCACCTTGTCCTTCCCCTTGTCTAGCAGATCCTGCACCACAGATGTCCAAGTGCAGTGGAATGGCAGAGTCTTTGCATTCCCCATCATCCATGACCTGGGCAGGTGCTTCTTGAGAGGAGCGTGGGCTGACTGGCAAAGGAGGTACAGAACATGTACTGGGGAGGAGCTCACTGCATACGGATGGCAGAACAGCCGGAGTTGCACCCAAAACAGGGAAAATAGACGAGGAAATGTGAGACTCAGGCTGAACGGGAGCACCAGTTGAGATAGTCCCCACAGGAGTAAATAGCAATTCATGTGTGGAAAGCTCCATCTTGGAAGCCGGGCTTTCCGAATGAGATGACTCGGGCGACCCACTTTTGAGCGGTGAAATCAGATTCCTGTTGAGCCCTTTTTCTTCTGCCTTCATTTCTGCAGCTTCTGAAGCCAGCCCATCCCCAAACACACTAGGAACAAAAGCCTCCAAGTCATTCACAGGGGAAGATTCACATTTCTCAAGTTTTAATAGTCCAAATTCCTCATCAGGTAGATGAAATTCTTCGATACCCAGTTTGGGGACCAGCCACTGGTGACTGCGGAAGGAAAAGAGGGAGCTGGAAGTCCCGGCGTCTGTAGCAGGAAGACCAAGAGAAGCGGCACCCTCTGAATCCATTTGATGGCCAGGTCGTCTTTTGCTCTCATCTAGACAAACATAAGAATTTAAGAGAGAACACCACATCATAACATGGACAGCACCTAGCTGTTTCAGCATTTCTCATCTAGAGTGTCATCTATCCTCCAAAAATAAAGAACCACACCCATCTTACCACATGGAAGTGGCACTTCGCTGGAAACACACTCTATTCCACAACTGCTCTGCATCGAGCCTTCAGCTAAAATATCACTGCCAAAGACAGTCAAATCTGACTGAGTGCCCGACCCGTTTGTTTGGCTTTTCTCCCAACATTTTCTACAATATTCCTGGACTTTTAGGTATGCTAAGCTTTGTTTCACACTTGTCAGCGCTAAAAAAAAATAAAATCATTAATATGCAGACTCAGTTGGACAGAGATTTACATCCATTTACTGGAAAATCAGGTAGAGTGTGCACAACATCCACCCCAAAAGGAAAGGCAGCTCATGAAGTTCCCAGCCCCGCTCCTTATCCATGCACAGCCGTTCATTCTCTGTCACTGTGCTGAGGCAGAAAATTCTGGAATTGTGCAAGGCACATGGGCACCACAATGAGCTAAATTTTAAAAACAACTTGTCAAAAAAAAAAAAAAAATTACCCCATATCAGATTTTGTTGAATATAAATAAAGCAGGGTGCAAACATCAATGCATGAACTCATTCATCTGTTTCCTTGCCTTGCTCTTGGGCTCTAGTTTTAGGGAGTGCTTGTATTTGATGAAATACCTTTGGAGGCTTGACTGTCTCTCTGTCTTGCAGAGGATCGCAGGGAGCGGCGTGGAGGGGCGTTAATTGCTAGAAGCTGTTCAGCCCCGCAGGCTGCTTGCACGTGCTGACTCTGAACATGTTCCACTGGAGACTTATCAGATTGACACACACTGAGCTTGCATTTCAGATCACCTGTGTGGCTGACAAAAGGTTCGTTCCTTGGGTTTGGAGAGTCACCTTTCTGCAGTGGATTTTGAACCTGTTCTAAAAGAGTCTTACGGCATTTGCCAAGCCCTTGGCTTCCACCTGGAGGATCAGCACTTGTTGGCTGTATCACACCAGCTGCTCCAGACCCAAGAGCTGCAGCAACAGACACCCGCCTCTCATCCGAAGATGACTTTTCGAGATTAGCCTCACAGTTTTCCTTTTCACTCTGACACTCATTTGATAGTGGACTACTGCTTTCCCTTGGTGTTATGAGATCCAAACTTTCTATAAGTTCCTGTGACGTTTGACTCACAGGTTTGCAGGCAGACTTTCTTCTTCCCTTTTGTTTCCTCTGCGATCGCCTCTGATCTCGCTTTGTGCTTGTGGTGCTGCTTTGAGAAACTGACCCCGGTGAATTGCTGCTCCCGCTGGACGTAAGAAGAGTTTTCTGAGGACTACTTGAATTCACTGGATCATTTTCTGTACAAAGAAAAGGGAATGGCACAACTGCTGACTCCAAATCATTTTCAACCGTTTCTTGGGAGGGCTGATTTGAATCGGCATCTTTCTGTCTGCATTTACTTCGCTGACCTTTCTTGCTCCTGCCCAGCTGGCTGAGAATTACAGCATCAAGGTCCACTTTCCTCTGGCAATTAGACATGCGTCGAGTTGTCCTGACATAGTATTCGACTGGAAAGAGAAGCCCCTCAACCATCGTGCAAGAGCTCAGTGCACTTTCAGGAGCTGCTACATTTTCTAGATGAGAAAGTCCAGGCTGAATTTCAAGCTGTTGATTCTCCAACAGTTTCTCAGCACTGCCCAGAGCAAGATCTGAAGGAAAGGCATTTGAACCACGAGTGTCATTTTCATTTCCTTCATGGCTTTTGCTCTCATTCATTACACTGTTATTTCTGCCGGCGGGCAATACTTCATTTGCTGATGTTAAACCGAAGAGCCCGCGTAATTCCCCCTGATCTCCGTGTATGCTCTCACTGTCTGTTTGTTTTATTACCCTGAAAGATTCTTTTCCACCATCACCGCCGGCACCAAGTAAAACAGATTTGCCATTCTCTGAATGCAGCTGTGCAGGCGCACGGTTATCGGATGTGGCCACAGCACCTGGGGACTCAGGCTGCCAGACATCACTGCTGTCCCCCGGGACACACGGCAGTAGCTCAGGCACTCCCACAGGGAGGCTGTCTTCAAGCACATCCTGTAGAACTCCCAGTTCAGCATCTGGAGGAGTTAAACCGTCCTCTTGCTTCCCCACGATTGCAGGTCTGGACTCGCTTTGAGCATTCGCAGCAGTGTTTGAGAAGCTGCCCTGCCTGAAGACTGGTGACCGAAGCTGCTCAGCACTGACAGTTTGCTTTTTCACTGTTTCATCAGCCTTGACTCGATGCACACCATGCACCGGTTCCCTTTTCTCTGATACCAGAGTCTTTGTCCTCCTCCTCCTCAGCTTCATCATGCTTCTCGAGGTTTGGGTTTTTTTCTCCTCGGTTGCAGGCCTCGAGCCTCCACAGCACGCATTTCCCTGGCGAGCCTGTGTACTTTCTGCCAGCGAGCTGTCCTGCAAACTAACTTCATCACTGACAAACTCAGGAACGTGTTTAAGTGTGACAGAAGTTTTCTTCTCCGTGTCAGGAGCCGAGCAGGCTTTAGCCTGTACGGACCAGGTTTCGTGTCTGTCAGCACCAGGAGATTCGCTGCCTCTGGAACCTGTTGGGAAAAACCTCACATGTGTAAAGCACTCCCAGCAAGGTCACATCCAAGGAAAAGGGAAGTTACCGCAGAGCGAGCGACCTGGTTCTGTGACAGGTTTGTGACCCCAGCGGGGCCGCTCGCCAAGCACCGGGCAGGGGATGGGTGAGGATGACGAGCTCGAGCTGGGGCAGCTCAGGGGGGGCACTCCCGGTCCTACCTGCGGGGCTGCGCCGCCCCCCCGGCTCCGCGGGCCGCCGCTCTCCGTCCTCCGCCGGCCTCCTCCCGGCGTGGCCCCGGGCCCGCTCTGCTCGCCGCGCCCGCTGCGGACACAAGGCGGCGGCGGGGCTCGGAGCGGCCTCCGGGCACCCCCCCCGCGGGCCCCGCCGGGCCCGGCCCCGCCGCCGCCCGCCCCGCTCACCCGCAGCCGGCTGACCGTCTCGCTGTACTCCCGCCGCAGCAGCGCCAGCTTCTCCCGCAGCTGTGGGACACCCGAACGGGGGTCGGGGGGAGTCGGGCCGGGCCGGGCCGGGCCGAGCCACCTGGGCATGGCCCGGGCCCATCCCCATCCCATCCCCGTTGTCATCCCGGTCCCCGCCCCCATCCCCATCCTCATCCCCGTCCCCATCCCGGTCCCATCTCCGTCCCGGTTCCAGTCCCGGTTCCAGTCCCGGTCCCATTTCCATCCCCGTCTCCGTCCCCCTCCCCGTCCCGGTCCAGATCCTGATCCTGGTCCCGGTCCCGATCCCGATCCCGTCCCCTCCCCATCCCCATCCTCATCCCCAGTCCCACCCCCGTCCCGGTCCTCTTCCCGGCCTCATCCCGTCCCCGTCCCCGTCCCCGTCCCGATCCCGGTCCCGTCCCTGTCCCCATCCCCGCCCCGCCCCCCGCACCCTCTCCCTCTCGGCCCCGCTCAGCGCCGCTCCCGCCGCCGCCTCGGCCATGGCCGCCTCTCCCCGTGCCCATGGCAACGGCGCCGCCATTGGTGGCTCCCGCGGCGGCAGCGGCGGCCGGCGGCAGGAAGTGACGTGTGACGCGCCGGAAGCGGGCGGCGGCCGGGCGGAAGCGGCGCGGCCATGGAGCTGGGGGAGATGCTGTACAACAAGTCCGAGTACATCGAGACGGTGCGGGGGGGGGGGCGGGCCCTTACAGCCCCGGTGTCCCCCCCGTTATCCCCCCCTCATCCCTCTGCCCTTGTCCCCGCAGGCGTCAGGCAACAAGGTGAGCCGGCAGTCGGTGCTGTGCGGCAGCCAGAACATCGTCCTCAACGGCAAGGTACGGCCGGGGCCGGGCGGGGCCGGGCGGGGCGCGGGGGTGGCCGGAGCCGTGCAGGGGCGGCGGCTCCATGCCCGGCCCTGTCCCGTCCCTGTCTCCCCCCCGCCCTCTCCCCCCCGCAGACCATAGTCATGAACGACTGCATCATCCGCGGGGACCTGGCCAACGTGCGCGTGGGGCGGCACTGCGTGGTGAAGAGCCGCAGCGTCATCCGGCCGCCCTTCAAGAAGTTCAGCAAAGGGTGAGCGCAGCGCCCCGACCTCTGCCCAAGCCGAAATCCCCGCGCTCAGGGCGTTCCCGTGCGGCTGAGGCCCAGCCCCGTGCAGAGGGATGCGTTTCCCTGGTAGCAATGTGATGCTGGTGTCCCTCTGCCCCTGACTCCTCAGTTTGCAGCTTTGCCTTGAGGGCTGGTGTTCCCCTCAGACTGTCACGTGAAAAAACTGCGCTATATTTAAATAGCAAAGCAAAGAACGTGTTTCGCTCATTCTTGCTCGTGATGTCTCCCTGTTGTTTATCTGTGCCATCTTTTAGAAATATCTGAGAAAAGGACCAGTCACTGTTCAGTCCTCCATAGCATCAAGTCTGCCTCTGGTTTTCCAGTAGGACACAGGGGACTGCAGTGCAGTGCTGGGCCTGACAGTGTGTGCGTTGTGCCACCTGAGTAAATGACTCTTCTGCCACAGGGTTGCTTTTTTCCCGCTCCACATCGGTGATCACGTGTTCATAGAAGAGGACTGTGTTGTCAACGCAGCCCAGATTGGCTCCTACGTCCACATAGGCAAGAACTGTGTCATTGTGAGTGCTCTTCCTCAGTCTTTCCTCGAGTCTCTTGAATATTGTTCAGGCTCTGTAACGGCAGTGGAGAGGTGTACCAGCTGCCAGGAGCAAGCATGCTTACTGCATGCTGTGTCATCCTTCACAGAAGGTGGTGCTCTTGATTTTGCTGTTCTGGGGATGGCAGATGCAGCTGAGCACTGCTTGGAGAATCAGTCCCAGCAGGCTTGTCCCTGCCTTAGGCACTTACCGGATCGCCATTGTCCCCACGGCCCATGGGCCTGTCCAGGGAAGCAGCCGTGTCACTAAGTACAGGCAGAATTGGGTTCCTGTGCAAACAATGAAATAATCAAGGTCTCTGCTGAACTGCAGAAAGCCTTGCTATGTTTCTGCATGACTCGGGTTCTGGGTGCAAACTGACGTAAATTAGCATGCAGTGCCAAGTATGTGTGTTAGTCAAGAGCAAAAGGACTCTTCCTTAGGAAAAAACAGGCTGATACAGTCTGCCAAGTACTGTTGGGAAGAACATTCAGGGTAGAGATTTATTTGCGTGATCCTGTATGCAGGATGTATTTCAAAGAGTTAAACTCCTTGAAGCTTAGGTAACTTATAAGGACTAAGCACAAGCGTTTGGTATTTTAAGTTCAAGTTCTGCCTAACTGGTGTTTTAGGGTCGTCGATGCGTTTTGAAAGACTGCTGCAAGATCTTAGACAACACAGTGCTGCCTCCCGAAACAGTAGTCCCGCCTTTCACAGTCTTCTCAGGCTGCCCAGGTATGCTCCCTCCAATTTTACTGGTATGTAAATGTGGATGAGATGGATATTCGTACAGTAAAACACGATGGCAACGACTCCTACTGGCATTGTGTACCTAGCAGTAAGGGTGGGGGGTGCTTGGTGAACTGCAAAGCCACAGTGTGACTTGTGCACCTCGCCGCCGTGCTGTGTGTTCGGTGGGCGGTGTGTGCGCACTCAGAAGGAGCCTGCTGTACTGTTCGGCACGAGAGAAGAGCCCCTAGCTGCTGCTGTAGTATTTGCCTACAGCTCAAAGAGGCTGCTTGGAACACCAAATGTATTTTATTTCTGTTGAAATTTTTTTTAATTTATATATTATTTCTGCCTTCCCGGTGGTCACACTCTTGTTCTTCTTGCAGGACTCTTCTCCGGTGAACTCCCGGAATGTACCCAGGAGCTCATGATTGACGTGACAAAGAGCTATTACCAGAAGTTCTTGCCGCTCACCCAGGTCTAGTAGCCCATTTACCGCGTTGCACAGCAGTAACGGCGCGTAGGAGTGTTTGGGGGCAGGGAGAGGAATTTGTTCTGGGAGTCCAGGGCATGGCCCTCTGCTGTTCCCGACCCCTCCTGTGAGTGTTCCTCACCACTAAAGGTCTGGCCAAGCGGTGCCCTGGGGAGCTGCTGTGTCCTGTTGTGTAACCTCTGTACGCTCATTTGAATGTAATTCATTCCGTGTTGTCTGAATTGTGTCATTAAATGTTCTGGGCTTAGGAAAGCTGCTTCTGTGCCCTTCAGGGCAGCATCTCCACGTTTCAGCTGCAGAACAAGGCAGAGTTGACAGAACATACTCTGCAGCCAAAGCCCCTCTTTCATGTCTGTTCTGTTCCTGACCCAGAGCCAAGTGGGTTTGCCTTTGCTAGAAGCAGCCTCCATCCTAGAGCAGCAGTGCTGTGTGGCTGATGGACTTGTAGGCAGTTATTTCCCACGGTTCATCAGAGGCAATGCTTTCCTTCACAAAAACATTTGCTGATGTACAGGCCTGTGTTTTGAGGTGGATCGTGTCTTCCTTTTCTCCCTGTGGACTGAGATTCTCTCCTGTGGGGCGCACAGTATCTTTCACCATCCTGCGATAGGCTTTAGAACTTCGGGCTGACCTTGAAACTATCTCTGTACGCCTTGCCTGTGGCCTGGTATTGGCTGTGACAGAGCTAACTTTGTCCATAGTAGTTCGTTTGGTGCCGTGTTTTGTGTTCGTGATAACAGTGTTGATAACACGCTGGTGCTCTAGCTGTTGCTGAGCAGTGCTTGTGCTCATTCAAGGCCTTCTCTTTCCCATGCCGCGCTGCCATCGAGTAGGCTGGGAGGGGACACAGCCAGGACAGCTGACCCAGCCTGGCCAAAGGGATGCCCCATACCATGACAGCAGGCCCGGCAATAAAAGCTGGGGGCAAGAAAGAGGGTGAGGGGGACGTTTGGAGTTACAGCATCTGTCTTCCCAGGTCACTGCTAGATGTTCCTTTCTTTGAAGCAGCTCAATACCTGCCTGCCGATGGCAGGGGTGAATGAATTCCTTATCTTGCTTTGCTTGTGTGTGCAGCTCCTGTTTTATCTCAAGCGCTGAGTTTTCTCACTTGTCCCTTTCTGATTCTCCCTCTCGTCCCGCTGAGGGGGAGTGAGGGAGCTGCTGTGTGGTGCTTGGCTGCCTGCTGGGGTTAAACCACAACAGCCTGACAGGATGCTTCGTAGCTCTTACAGCAGACACCAGTGCAGTGCTCTTGCCCATCGTGCAGGGTTAGGATTCTCTTTGCTGATGCACGTTCTTTCTCCTGAACATTGCAGACCTTAGAGAGCCAAAAGGCTTTGGAAAGAGAAGTACCGTGCCACTCTCAGAACTCAGTGCAGCAGAAAGTGGGGAGTTAAAAGCAGACACTGGAGGTGGGTGAGAGAATGCTGCAGTTGTCCCCACTTGTTATCCAGTGTATGTATTTGCAGAAAGCTCTTTGGTGCTTCTCTGCATTATAAAACTGAAGATAGAAATTCAGACATCTTGGAAAGAGTGAACATTTCATTTTGGACAAGCGATACAGCAGGATTAGTTCTTCCTGGGAACGGCTGTATGCACGTTGGAGACAGCTGACGCTTGTGGGTACCTGCCTCAATACCAGACAACTGGCCAAAAGTGAATTTGCCCGCTCTGTCCGTGTTAGATCTTAACATCAGCCCTCTGTAACTTCTAAAACTGGGGCTCCTGCATGTTGTAGCGTAGCAGCAGGAGGCCAGAATGCATTTTGATTATGTAGTCAGCATACAGCAGTCCTGGAGCCTTCAGCTGCTGTATATAGTGCAAAGTACTGATAGACCTTAAATAGCAAATAGCTGTACAAGTACTAAAGTGTGTAGTAACTGCTGTTAATCTAATGTAAAACCACTGTCTGCTTTGTTTGTATTTTTACTGTACATAAATTAAAGCCTCTTAAGTTGTTCAAGTAACTCAAGGTTGTGACTTTTCAAACCAAACTTGAGACCAGTGAGGCTCCTGTTGTGCCTGTGCACATGAGCCAGTCTCTTGGCCTGACTCCGACAGGCAGTGTCAGTGCATCCAAGAAGTGAAGCGCAGCGTGAAACAGCTTCTGCTGCTGTGTCTGAGCTGATGACTTTCACCAGCAAATCATTCCAGCATTGCTGGTTCATAATGCCCCTGCTACAGAACGACTTTGCTTCATGTCTTGACGCTGAAGTGAGAGTGCCAAAGCCACCACGGTGCCTGTACAATCCTCTCTCCAGCACTGGAACTTCAGACACACCTACTGGAACAGCGGCAGCTCCAGTAGTGTTCCTTCAGGCTTTGGAAATGGCCTCTTTGAATCTGGCTGTTCCAGAAGGTGTGACCCCTGCAAGAAAAGCAGGAGCTGGAGCTAGCTTGTGGCAGGAGGCACAGCTGGGACAGGAAGACAAAGTTTTGTTGGTTTTTTTTTGTTGAAGCTGCAAGAACTGGGCTGAAATCTCGATGCAATAGATCAGTTAGGTCATCTGCTTGGTTTCAAGAGAGGTAAAATGTTTGCTGGAAGCCCAGCTCCAGCAGGACAGTTGTATCACCTAGTCCCATCCTGGCTAGAACCACCTGTTCCAGGAGAGCTGTGCTCCTCGAGCCTCCCCTGGAGCTGGAGTGCAGACAAGTGCAGGAGGCAGCTGTGCTCTTCCTCTGATCTTCTAGGCCGGGGTTATGTCCATGTGAAAGGCCCAGGCTTGCCACTTTTTCTGGGTAGAAAAAACATCAAGTTGCAAGTGTTCTTGTACTAGGTTTGTGCTATAGGCAGCTTTCTCATTGACTTCAACTTCAACAAATATTCAGTTCCTCCTGTCCAGAATCTTACTGGCCCTTGCAAAAGCCCTGTGCTGTGAGGGGCTATAGGAGGCCCACTCGGTCACAAGACCTGACAGGTTTTGGCAGTCCCACAAGATTTCCTGCAGGCCGGACATGTAGGTGTTTGTGCTGCCACTTGTCAGTACTCCTTTGCCCCGTTAGGTTGCCATCATCTGTCCCCTGAAGTGCGGGACGCAGCCATGTAGCTGGTGAGGGAGGGCCTGTGTGTGTGCTGTGTTCCCATGTGTCACTTCGGGGTTCCAACACCACTGCCCTCTTCACTGGGACTGCTGGATTAAAGACCACGAGGGGCGGTGCGAAGCTGGGCTGCTGGGCTGGGAGGGGGCAGGAGGAGGTGGCTGCCGAGTTAAGGGATGTGAGTCTGAGTGGAGCTGGGATTGCTGGTGGAAGAGGCTCAGGATGATGCATTTCCACTCGAGCAGCACGGCTGCAGGGCACTGAGGGGCACGTAAGTACACGGAGCACTACGCATTTCTCAGCCTCCACTGCCACCCAGCAGGCTGAGCAGCCCTCCTGCCTTAATTAAAACCTGTTTTGTTGTCTCTGTCAAGGTGGCCTCTGCCAGGGTATAACATGTCGCCACTGAAGATCCCAAATGCTCAGCGTTAACATTCCTTACATTTGGCTACTTTTTCCTGTCCTCCGAAACGTCACCGACCTGGGGTGCCACTGCCAGCTCTCTGCAAAGATGGAGTGCGAGGAGGCGGCGTGCTGCTGCGGCCCCCGGCAAATAACTGCCTGATGTCAACTGCTGTGCAATAAAGATGACTTCTCACAGCGGGCTTTGCTGCGTAGCTGAAGCATAGCTGTAGGTGGGGGGGAAGCACACTTGGGGAGGGAAATTCCTCCTTTCAGGAATCTTTGAGAAGTGGTCGCCTCAAACACTACATCCCTTGCTTCCCTGACCCCATGTGCTTTATTCCAGTGTGCTCTGACCAAGGCTTGTGGGCTGTGCTGTTCACTCTCACGCAGGGCATTTAGAGTCCTCAGGAGCGTACAGCTGGGGCTTCACAGTGCTCCTCTCTGCCACTTGGTGCCCACTGCCAGCTGCTGGAGGTTGTAGGGTAGATGCTAAGCACACGGAGTGGTGGGGAGCTGCTGACCGGAGGGCTCTGTGGGAAGGCAGTGACGGTAACAAACTGGCTCAGTGGGGGCTACGGCTGCTGTGCATGGAGCAGAACTTCCTGAGGTGGTCTGATGCCATCAGAGAAATAACAGCTTGCTGCCTGCCCTAATGATCACCTGGCTCCTTGTTTGGTCTCTAGGACACATCTTGGGCACTGGACTCTCAGGCAAGGGCCGGACTCTGAGCTACCCGGGGAGATCACTGGCTGGAGCACCCGGCTAGCCGTTAGCTGACATCTGCAGCCCCCAAGGTCCGAGCAAACGGCAGGAGCACAGAACCTGCTGCCCAGGCGTCTGTTTCCTGGAGTAAAACAAATGGCTTTCATGGGTGGGAAAGGGACGCCAGGAGAGAGAACTGCCCTCACTCCAGCTGCAGCAGGGTGGGAGCGTGCGGGCCTGGAGGGAGAATGTGAGCTTAAGTTTCCTTAACAAATGACACGAGGAGGCAGGAAGGGGCTGTGCAGGCCCCTGGGTGTGATCCCCCCGGGTGCGACCCCCCGGCTGTGATCCCTCGTGGCCGCTCTCCTCAGGTAGCGCTCGGCCTGGGGGTGGCAGGAGGGCAGCGCAGAGCCCTGGGTGAGGCCCCACGCGGCTGCACTCAACTGGCAGAACATCGACCCAGGCAGCAGGAGGGGGAGGCAGAAGATAACGCCAGGAACGGGGGGGGGGGGTCCTACAGAATAAAAATTGTCAAAACTGTCCAAACTTGCCCCAAATCGCTGAGATTTGGGGGTGAACGCGGAGACGTGCTCCGTAAGCCACCCAGGTCCCTGCTGGGGAGCGCTGCCGGAGGCGCTGGGCTGGGGCCGCCCGGCTGAGGGGGGGCTGCGGGGCTCGGCCCTGCGGGGAGCTCCCGGCTGCGGGGGGGGCTGCCCGGGGGGGGGGATGCTCTGCCACGGGGAGTTTTATTTCCCTTTTGGGTGCTCGGACTGAATGTACCGGGGCAACGCGGCCAGGAGCTGCGCGCAAACCCGGGGACGGCGGCAGGAGCCCCCCCTCATCAACCCCCTCCCCCCCATGGCGGCTGCTGGGCCCCTGGGGGGGGGCTCCCCATGGGGTGTGGGGGGGGCGCTGTGGGCCCCCCCCGGCCGTGCCCCCTTTAAGGCGGGCGGGGCGCTCCCATGGTGCCCCGCGGCGGCGGCGTGGATTTTAAATCCTCGCGGCCAATGGGCAGCGCCCGCGGCCCGTAACGGCCGGGTTTGAATCCGCCGCGCGCCGCCCCCGGCAGCACCGGCACCGCTCCCACAGCGCCCGGGCCCCGGCAGCGCCGCTCCCCCCGGCCCCGCTCCTCCCGTCCCGGTCCCGTCCCGTCCACAGCCCCGAGGCCCCGCCATGAGCGCTGCGGGTGCGCGGCCGTCGCGGGCGGCGGTGCCGGCGGAGGCGGCTCGCGGAGGCTCCGCGGCGGCGGCGGGCGGCAAGGAGGTGCCGAAGGTGCTGGTGGACCCGCGGACGCGGCGCAGTTACCTGCGGGGCCGCTTCCTGGGCAAGGGCGGCTTCGCGCGCTGCTACGAGCTGGCCGAGGCCGAGAGCCGCGAGGTGTTCGCGGGCAAGGTGGTGCCCAAGGCGCTGCTGGTGAAGCCGCACCAGAAGGAGAAGATGTCCATGGAGATCGCCATCCACCGCAGCCTGGCGCACCGCCACGTCGTCGGCTTCCAGAGCTTCTTCGAGGACGCCGACTTCGTCTACGTGGTGCTGGAGCTCTGCCGCCGCAGGGTGAGAGCCGGGGGGGGCACGGGGATGGGGATGGAGGGGGGTTGGGGGGGTTCCACCGGGCGCTGACCGTGTCCCGCAGTCGCTGCTGGAGCTGCACAAGCGGCGGAAGGCGCTGAGCGAGCCCGAGGTGCGCTACTACCTGCGCCAGACCATCCTGGGCTGCCAGTACCTGCACAGCCACCGCGTCATCCACCGAGACCTCAAGCTGGGCAACCTCTTCCTCAGCGACGACATGGAGGTGAAGATCGGTAGGTGCCACGACGCCCCGCTGCGCCCCTGCCGCCGTCCTGCAGCCAGAAGCAGCCAGCCGGGCGCTCCCTGCTCACACTCCCACCTCCCTCTCCCTCTCTCCCCAAGGCGACTTTGGCCTGGCCACCAAGGTGGAGTACGATGGCGAGCGCAAGAAGACCCTGTGTGGGACTCCCAACTACATCGCCCCAGAGGTGCTGGGCAAGAAGGGGCACAGCTTCGAGGTAGACATCTGGTCCATCGGCTGCATCATGTGAGTAAACATCTCTTGGCTGGCCGTGGTACCTGCTGGGCGTGGGGCTGGGCAGTCCCTGTGGTCTAGGTCTTGTTGGACCCCGTGAGGGCTTGGTGTGCGCTGGAGCTTTGGATTTGTTACCAGAGTACATGTTGCAGGGCTGAGTGCTGCTGCCAGCCTGCACCTGACCTCCCAGGTGCTCTGCACACACAGTGCGTGTCTGTAGACTCGTGTGCTACGCAGCAGGGCTGTCTGGAGGCCTTTTCCCAGCAGTCCTCACTTCTCACCGGGGCTTTCTCCAGATCCCAGCTTCCCTTCTCATGGCAGGCAGGAACCAGGGGCAGTAGTGTAACTGCCAGCTCTGTTGTGCTTACAGTGCTGTGTGTTCCCTCTGCCCAGAAAACTGCAGGATGTACTTATGGTGGGATTCCTGCTGTGCACAAGTCTTGTCTCTTTGCTGACTTATGTAAAACTGATGCACATCTCTGTCTGCAAACACACAGGTACACTCTGCTGGTGGGAAAACCACCTTTTGAAACCTCCTGTCTGAAAGAAACATACATCCGAATTAAGAAGAACGAGTATACTATTCCCAAGGTATGAGGCTTCCCACAGGTGGATCTGTTCACCTTGCAGCCATTCTTGCATCCTGTTTCTGCCACTTCAGTGGGCTCTCGTCTGATGGCAAAGCAGCTCTTATTGCAGTGTGCTAGGAGGGGATTGTCTCAGGTGGTGGTAGAACGAATCTGTAGGGCCAGTTTCTTCCTGAGGGGCCAGCAGCACCTTCTTGATTCAGAAAATGTGAGCTGGGTGCTCATCATGTGGGGTTAGATGGATTTGCTCAAGTCCAGCTACAGATAAGATGAGACTTGGCCCAGGTCTTATCCTGCTGCTCTCAGCTTGGTTTTGCTAAAGACCAAGTTGAATTTTAATGACTAAGCTGAGTTTTAGCTTTGAATGCTGACAGAAAGCTGCTCTCCATACCGGTGTCACTGTTTCCCCAGGCTTGCATCCTGCTTGCCTGACCAGCACGAGAGCTCTGCTCTGAGCAGAGCTTTGCCTGTGTTGTGCACCCAGCGCCTTTGCTGCTAGCGTGTGCTTGTCCCCAACCCTTATCTGTGATCTCCGGCTCTCTCCTCTTAGCACATCAACCCTGTAGCTGCTAACCTCATTCAGAAGATGCTAAGGTCAGACCCTGCCACACGCCCGACTATCGACGAGTTGCTGAACGACGAGTTCTTCACCTCGGGGTACATCCCCAGCCGCTTGCCCACCAGCTGTCTCACCATCGCGCCGAGGTTTTCAATCGCTCCCAGCGCGCTAGAACTGAACGGGCGAAAGCCGCTGACTGCACTCAACAAAGGTAAGTGCAAGCGAGGACTATGGCTGCAGCACTGGGTGAGAGCCTGCCTGGCTTCCAGCAGCATCCAGACCCATCAGTGGGGAACGTGGTGCTGCCTCCTGCTGTTCTCCCAATTCTTCTGAAAACTGGAGCATTTTGTGACTGAGAGTCCTTGCTCTTTACCCAGAACCAAAGCAGGGATGAAGTGCTTGCACTAGCTTCAGCTATGTGGTATATAAGGTGTTCCTTACAGCTAGGGTAGGATGTAAATCTGGTGCTCTTAGAAACCTACTTTCTGGTCATGCCTCTGCAATCTTCTTTCTTGGCCCAGGACCAGACAGCCCTGCAGTAGAGAACTTGCCTGAAAAAGAAGATGTAGCTGGGCTGCGGGAGCTAGGAGACACCATTGCCTGTCATTTAGCTGACATGTTACAGCAGCTGACTGCAGTCAACTCAGCCAAACCCTCCGAGAGAGTGGCAGTGAGACAAGGTGAGTCTGGCTGGGGACAATCCCACAGGCACTGGCCTTCTTGGATAACTTCTGTCATTCTGATGCTATTGTCTGAAGTGAGGGTGCCAACTGACCTCAACTTCTACCTGGAAGGCTGAGAGGCAATGTAGAAGCTACTCACCTTCCTCTTGGCCTTGCTTGCTTGTTGTGGTGCACATGATGGCCTGAAATGTCTTCTAACAAACTCCTTTCCTCTTTGCAGAAGAAGCTGAAGACCCAGCCTGCATTCCCATCTTCTGGGTTAGCAAATGGGTGGACTACTCAGATAAATATGGTCTAGGTAAATAATATGGTGGCAATACTTCAGCCTCTTGTGATTTTTGAAGCAGCTGGAGGATGCTCTCATTTGGGCATGGTATAGGTCTGGTTCTTTAATCAACTTATTCACGTGGGGTTGGGTTCAAGACCACTGCCAGGAACATTACCAAACACTCAGTGAAACCAGAGTAGCTGTCACTGAATGTCCTCCCTGGCTACTTTAAGAGTGGCAAACAGCTGTGTTGCATGATCCCATGCACCCAGGGTGGCTTGACTTGCTCTGCAGAGGGCATGTGTACTCAGGGTGGGAGTTGAAGTTGCTTCTGCAGCAGATGGTGCAACAAGGGAGGATAAGTCCAGAGGAGGAAAAGTGCCTCCTAGCCCTTGGTGAAGAGGAGGATCTTTAGGCTCAGTGGGGTAGCTGTTGGGGAAGCCCCAGATAAGTCTTCTGCCTCTGTATTTCATATAACCGGGGGTCCCATGCATGTGATGGTCTAACAGGCTCTCTTTTGAACTAGGTTATCAGCTGTGTGACAACAGTGTAGGGGTTCTCTTCAATGACTCCACTCGTCTCATCATGTACAACGATGGGGACAGCTTGCAGTACATTGAGCAAAACAATACCGAGTCCTATTTCACTGTGAGATCCTATCCCTCTGCCTTGAACAAGAAGGTCAGTCCTGGGGACAGGAGCCCTTGCTGGTGGGTGGCTGCTCCTGGTGAGACTTCTGCCAGCCATATTGGGCTTTGCTGCAGGGTGGGCTCTACAGAGAAACATCTGTGACTCAGGGGTGCTTGCGTTCTGCAGGCTTCCTCTTGGCTGGTAAAATGTGGCCTGAAAGAAAACACTGGCTGCCTGCACTGTGTATTTCTAGTTGCTAACTAAGGCTCATTTATGAGCAGCTTCACAGAAATGAGCACTCACAAGACTTAAATGGACCGAGGTGTTCAGCAAAATGAGTCTCAAGTATCACCAGAGTTAACTTTGTTGTATGAAAACTTGCATAAACTTGTGCGGTGACCACTTACTCTGAAAGACATAAGGAGTCTCTGGGTCTCTGATAGCAGCCCTTTGCCCTCCACAGATAGCAAGGGTCATCCTCAGCCTGTCTTTCATAGCCTCTTCTATCTGCAGATAACACTATTGAAATACTTCCGGAACTACATGAGCGAGCACTTGCTGAAGGCAGGTGCTAACATCACACCTCGGGAAGGAGATGAGCTTGCACGTTTACCCTACCTCTGCACGTGGTTCCGGACCCGTAGTGCCATCGTCCTGCACCTCAGCAACGGCACCGTGCAGATCAACTTCTTCCAGGTGAGGATGTTGCTTCGATTCTGCCAGGCCTGTAGCTCCAGCTGATCAAACAGCCCTGCTGCACGGCAAGGCAGTGATCCCAGGAGGGGGCTATAACCTGAGATGAAGCCTTGCCCAGTGAACGTAACACTGGAAAGCTCCCTGCTCTGCTTGCTGGTATCTAAACCATCCAGTTCCACCAGGGAGCAGTGTGCTCAGGACTGACCCTGTGTTCTCTCTCTACAGGACCACACCAAAGTCATCTTGTGCCCTCTCATGGCTGCTGTCACATACATAGATGAGAAACGGGACTTCCGCACGTACAAGCTGAGCCTCATTGAGGAGCATGGATGCTGCAAGGAGCTGGCCAGCCGACTACGCTACGCTCGCACCATGGTGGAGAAACTCCTCAGTTCAAAGTCTGGCTCAACCCGTGTGAAAGCCTCTGCTTAGGTCTTGGTCTTGATGGAATCAACATCTGTGCCAAACTGGCCTGGCTGTGGACAGGGAAGTCTGTTAGCATCCCTGCTTGTACTGTAAGCTGCCATCACCTGGCTGGGCTCCTGCTCCTGGGGATGGCCTAGCTGCCCTCAGGGGAGCCCCGATGCTGTGAGGAATGGTCCTGTGTTCACTGTGAGCGGTGCACAGAGGGGCTTCTTGCTCCTCCCTCCCCATACAAAGTCTATTTTTTTTAATTGCATATATAGTCTTTTTTCATAATTTCCAAAAGCTTGACTCAGAACAACCCTCTTGTTGGAGGTTCTTGGGCCTTCTGATGAGACAAAGTGTGGGGTTCTCCCCAGAACTATCATGTAAGTTTATGTGTACATGTCTGCCTGATGCTCCAGGCTCGTTCCATTTTGTAGCAGCATAACTAAGATATTTAACATGCCCCAGTTGGGACTGAGCAGTCAGCCTTTTAATACTGAACTTGGTCTACATGAAAACTAAACTTTTGTATATTGCATAACTTGATTAAAGATTGTTTGCTGTAGTGTCTGGCTCGTCTTGACTCCCTTTAGCTCCTTCTAAGAGAAGTAGCAGCTTTCCCCCCTGCATCCCCTGACCAAGACAGGTCACCTTCAGGAGTTTGTCCTGTGTGCTTCCAAACAGCCTCAGCCTGGGCTGAGCCCTGGGCTTTCCCTTTGGATACACCAAAATAAACAAGGAACAGACTGTGGGGTTATCACAGGAGTTGTGCTCTAATCAGTACCTGTAAGCCAGCAGTTAGAAAAGGGGAAGGTGGGGAAAACCTCTTCTATTTGATCAGCTCTATTTACAACATGAAATAGAGCCGCAAGTGTGGCTGCACAGTTAACAAAATCAAAATGTACCAGCTTGTTTCTAAGCAGAAAAAGCTTTTTATTTTTTATAACATTTTATACAAAATGTTCTATGCTGTACACCGTTCTGAAAATAATAGATCTGTGGATCATCCCCCAGGTAACCGACCCCCACACCCCAGCAGAGAGGAATTTAGGCTGCATTACAAAGGTCGTGCTGTCCAGAGGAAGGCCTGGCCAGGGGCTCCTGGGCTGGGTTCCCCTTGGCACTGTCAGCTTAGGGCAGCTCTGGGGAGCTCCAGGCACTGAGGTCTGCAGCTGCTGTGTGTGCGAGGAGGCAGAGCTGCGGCTACATCAGCTCCCCACAGGCCCTATGGGTGCTTCACCCTTGGCAAGGCTTGCAAGAGACAGGGGCTTGACCTCAGCCCCAGGAAGTGCCATGAACCAGAACGTCCTTGGGGAACGTGCCCTGGGCAGCACGCGGCTGTGAGCCTGTGCTGCTGCTGTCGCTCCAGGCCTGGAGAAGCTGGGGGGCTGCAGGCACCGGACCGAGTTCAGAGGGAAGAGATCAGCAGGGGAGGTTTCCCTCTTGCTTGCCTTCCTTTATGTCCTGAGCAAACTGCCCGCAAACAGCAGCATGGCTCTTCTGCAGTACAAACAGCTCCTGCTCTGAGTACTAACGGGTATCTGGCCTAAAAACAGGCTGCTGCTCACCAGGAGGGAGAAAAACCTTTTCCTCAGCCAAGCTGAGATAAAAACACTTCATTATCAGGATTGTGCTGGAGGCCCCAAGCCTCCCCCCAGGGCTGGCTGTGCTGTGTCCTCTGCAGGCCCGATGCAAAGAGCACGGCCAGAGCCCTGGGAGCGATGCTAGATGCTGATCTGCTCGCCCTCAGCTGGGACGAAGGCCCTCATCCAGCATCGGGACTGCTGTGTCGGTCCTCCCGGTCAGCCCTGTGCATCAACGTGCTCAGACTGCTCCTCCACAGGCACTCAGCCCGGGAGGTACCAGGGGAACGACGCGTGCTGAGCCTCTGAGGAGCTGGCTGCGGGCCCACGCAGCAGTCAGGCTGTCCAGGTTCCTTGGGCTACTCCCAAGAAAATTCTTTCAACATCTTTTTTTTTTTTTTTTTCTTTTTTTCCCTGACTTCTCAAAGTACTGCCTGTGCAGTAGAGCTACTCTGTTCTCTGACAGCAGGGTCTTCAGGCTCCTGAGCCTGACCACGGCCCTTGGGGCTCAGCAGCCCAAGGAGAGCCAGCCCCATGCCAGCCCCCGCTGCCCACACCCCTGGGGGTGCCGGGTCCCCAGTCCCAGACCCAGTCCCAGACCCCCCCTCCCCAGCCGGGGCAGCCGTGCACAGGGCAGACGGGTGCCGGGGTGCCCATGGCCGGTGGCTGGGCTGCTGGATGAGGGGCACAAGGCAGCGTGCCTGGTGCTTAGCACACGGTGCCTCCGGCCTTCTCAGAGAGATGGCCCCGGAGTCCCCATGCCCAGTGGCAGCTGAGCTCCCCGACAGCTGAGGGCCATGCAGAGACTCCAGCAGGGACTCCCCGCAGGAGCCCCCTTCCCCCCTGAGCCAGGGCAGGACAGGGCACGGGGGCTGCAGCACAGCCGCTGCAGCTAAATCCCATCAAAGTCACCCCAAAAGGGGCAGTGCCCCAACAAGCACTGCTTCAGCTGCAGAGATGGGAGACGGGCGCTGGCGCCCCACCTGCCGGGAGCCTGGCACCCCGAGGAGCCGCAGCCCCCCGCTGCCGAGCCCCGGCATGGAGCCCCCTCACCTCCCCGCGCCACCTGGCTCCGGGACGTAGTAGGGGCGGAAGAGCCGCTCGCGGGCACAGAGCCGCATGGTGCTGTGTGCGTGCAGCAACAGCCGCGGGAAGCGGGAGGTGAAGTACTGCACGAAGCCTTCGGGGACAGCGCCCAGCGCCTCCTGCACGTCGGCGGGCAGCTCGTGGTAGTGATGCTTCTGTGGGACAGAGGGCTTGGTGAGGGGTGGCCGGCTCGGCGCGCAGCCCGGCTGCGGGGCAGGGGCTGTACCTTGTTCCTCATGGCCCGCAGGAGGTCGCGCACCGAGCCGCCCTTGTAGGTGCGGAACTTCCTCAGGTCTGGGGAGAAAGCAGAGCAGCGCGGTGGGTGCCCCCGGGAAGCCAGAGCCCTGCAGGAGGCCCTGCCCTGGGCGGGGGTCACTGCCCTGCTCTGCCCTTCCAAGGGCTGCATCTTTATCCCCCTGGATTTTGGCTCCCGGACACCTGGAGGTGCCCCATGGCCAAATGGCACCAGGCACAGAACGCTCCGTGCCCTGCGTGCTTCTGCATGGAGCAGGAGGGCACCGCGGGAGCCCAGAGCCCGTGCTCCTACCTGTCTGCAGCGGGAGGGAGATGTGCATCCTCCAGTTCGTCCTCACCACTGAGCGGCCCCCCGTCTCCAGCGCCGTCACGATGGGTCCCTCAGCTGGCTCCTTCTCGATGCGGTCACTGATGTCCTGTGCCAGAGAGCAGGGACTGGGACTGGTCCCATGCCCGCCCCAGCCAGCACCAGAGCACAGAGCTGCAGGGACGGGGGGGCACACAGCGCATCCAGCATGGGAGGGGCTTAGTGCTGACCCCAAACTGGGGGAACAGGGGAACAGCCCTTGCAAAAGTAGCTCAAAATGAGCATGGTGAATACATGTGGGTGTTCCCAGCCCTTTTTCAGACCACCTGCAGCCCACACGGTGCCAGCTGTGCTCAGAGCACACCTACGGGCACTGCCCAGCTGGGCTCAGCACTCTCACCTGGAAGAACTGCAGCTGCTTCTCTGCACTCCAGAAGAAGGGGTGCATAAGGACCACGGGGGCCGAGGGGCGCTTCTGGGGCTCGCCACTGATCATTGACACAATCAGCTCTCTCGCAACGACCTTGTCTTGAATGCAAAACAGGAGCAAGCACTAAGCGAGGCTGCAGGGAGGACGGGCCACGCCGCACAGCCTGGCACGGGGCGGCTGCTGCAGGCATCAGCCTCCGGGCAGCCTCACCGTGCACCTCCTCCTGCAGGCAGGGCAGCTGGTAAGTGCCCGCCAGGATGTTGGCCTGGCGCCGCAAGCTGTCCCCGAAGGGGTGCTGCCCTCCCGACACCACGTAGTAGAAGACGCAGCCGGCTGAGAAGATGTCCACAGCACACGTCTGCAAGACACAGAGGGGGAGATGGGACCCTCGCAGCAGAGGGCGAGGAGAGCTTTACACCCCCGCCTTTCCATGTGAACGCCCAGTTGTTAGCTACAGCTTTAGCCAGGCAGCAACACCGAGACACCGCGGCACTGCTGGGAAGTGCAAGGCGCAAGGGCTCCTGCCTGCCGAGCTCTCCGGAGCTGGGATGGTCTCTCCCTAGGCCAGCGATGCCCCCAGCACCTCGGGTCCTCATCGGGGAAGAGGTTTTCAGGGACACTGACACAAGCCAGGACTCCACAGCCAGATGAACACAGGAGAGCTGCTGCCGCCTTAAATGTCTGCAGGCTGATCCTAGCACGGGGTTACGTGAAGCGCGTTGCCAAAAGCAGCCCGTGCCCTGCCAGGCCCATCAGCAACCAGCTCCCAGCAGGAACAGGATCAATCCCCGGGGCCAAACAGACACACAGTCACCACCACCACGCGCCCCACGCTTCCAAGCACCAGAGCCAAGCGTCGGAGGGCCGCGATGGGGCTGCGGCCTCGCCAGGCCCCGGGCTCTGCCTCTCCACGGCGAAGGGAAGCACAGCAGGAGGTGGCTGCTGCCCTGGCGGTGCGCACTGCTGCTGTGTTTGGGCTGGCTTTGGCTCTCAGAGCTCTGGTCTTAATTGTGCATCTCAGCGGCACACCGCAAGGCTGCTGCAAGCAAGGACGCTGCAAAGAAAGGCTCAAGGAGCACGCTAAGCAGGACGGAGTTGTCCACAGCTCACTGACGGGGTTCTCCTTCGGGGCCTCCTGCAGCACCTCGGGCGCAATCCACCCCTCGGTGCCGGGGATGCCGGAGCGCAGGCTGAAGCTGTGCCGCCCCCCCTGGAGCTTCTTGCACAGGCCGAAATCAGAGATGACGGCTCGGATCTGCCCGTGGCTATTCGGGACAGAGATGAGGATGTTACAGGGCTTCAGGTCACGATGAACTGCAAGAGACAGACGGCAGCGTTACCTGCAGGCATGGCCCCGTGCCGCAGGGCTGGTGCTGGAGGTGCTGCTGGGATGAGCAGGGCTGCAGCACATCTCCTGCACGCCCCAACAGGACACTGCCCTCTTACCGATGTTGAGGGAGTGCAGGTGTGCCAGGCCTGACATGGTCTGGTGCAGGACAGACACCGGGTCCAGGCTGCGCCGGTTGAAGCTGGGGCTCTCCACGTACTGGAAACGGGGAGACAGAAAGATGTGCACTGAGGGCTGAGGGCAAACAAGGCAAGGCTGGGCAGGAGAAGCTTCTCACTAGGCTGACGGAGGTGGAAGATGAGGGTTCAGATGTGTGAGCCCACTCAGAGGCCACCCCGTGCCTGAGGCCCATCTCCAGGCTGCCCAGCCGGCGGCTGCAGCACATCGCCCTCACTGCCCCTCCGCCAGGGCTCCCAACCAGAGCTGCTGGCTGCAGGCCCCAGCCCCTGCAGGGCCTTGCTAGCGGGGTGGGTGAAACTGGGAGCCCTCCCCTGGGGACCTGCTGTGTGACGGGGACGGGGCAGGCAGACCTTGAGGTGCGAGGTGCGGGCTCACCTCCTGCAGCGTGGCAGAGCAGAGCTCGATGGCGATGTAGTGGAACTGCTTGTCCCGCTCGGTGCAGAAGTAGCGCACGACGTGGGGGTGCTCGTCCGACTCGCGGAGCAGCTGCACCTCCCGGTCCACCAGGTGGAAACACTCGGGCAGGAGGCGCTTCACGGCCACGCTGCGGCCATCGAAGTGTCCCCTGTGTGCACACCTCCGGTGACGGCAGCGCCCACCACCAGGCACGGCAGAGCCCAGCGCTGCAGAGGCACGGCCCAGACGGGCTCTGGGCGATGCCAGGCTCGTCCCTCAGCCCCCTCAGCACGGGAGCGATGCCCGGAGCCACGAGCAGGCAGAAATCTCTGCAGCGAGCAGGGCACCAGGGGTTCAGGTGAACATTTTTGCAGGAAAACAACGTCCCTGGCTTTTTGCTGTGGTTGGCCTGGGGGAAGGCACTGCCGGCAGAGCCATGGGAACTCTGGGTCGGTTTGGTAAGGGCTGGCTGAGGGGGAGGCAGCAGCCCTCCTACAAACACCTCTGCACTGCCCTGATGCCCGGCGGGGAAGGCGCCTTCCGCAGAGCTGTGCTGGTGGCTCCCAGGCAGCAGTGGAGGCTGAGCAGGCATCCCGGGTGCCACCCACCTGAAGACAAAGGTTCCTCCAGCTCCGTGGCCCAGCACATCCTTGGGGTTAAAAGAAACTTTCCCAACTACGATCACGTCTGGTTCCACATCTGCAAAGACAGGCAGCCTTCAACCTATCAGCGTCAGTCAGTCTATATGAAGGGCATGCTGTTCAGTAACCCCCTGGTTGTTTCCTGGGCCCTACAACTCCTCCTCCGCAGCCCATCCCGGTCCAACACCAGTGCTTGCATCTCCACCCCCTCAGCTGCAGCAATCTCCTCTGCAGGGCCTCTGCTCCTGCTTTGGCTGACACCACCTGCCCAGCCTCTTCTCAGCCTCCACAAGCCTCCAAGGTGTGGATTTGTTTTTCTGAGAGGTTCCACATTGTGGAGGAGATGTGGGCATTCCCACAAGGGGCTGCTGGCCCGCAGGACAGAGCACCCCTCAGTCCCTTCCCATTCCCACCAGCACACACCTCCAGCAGCTGCCGGTGCAGCCGGCTCCAGGCCGCCCACCCCGTTGGCTGGGTCCTTCGGGTGGGCAGAGCCCGAGCTCTGTGAGTGCCGAGACGCGCGGCCCTGGCTCCCTTCTGGCTCCCCAGGCTCCCCAAGGATGCCCTCGCCAGAGACCCGGGGCGGGAGCAGCATCTCCTGCTGCTGCTGCTGCAAGAGCTGAATTTGCTTCTCCAGCTGCTGCTGCTGCGCCTCGTGCTGCCTCTGCAGCTTCTGGAGCACAAAGAACAAAACGGCCTCAGCCGCTGGGAGCCCCACGGAGCCCAGGGCACCGGCACTGCTCCGGCACAAGCAGTTTCCAGCCCCACAGCCGGCAGGCGGGCACAGGGGTGAGGAGCCCACGCACCGTGAGGAGCAGCAGCAGGATGCCCCCGCCCAGCAGGGTGCTGCCAAGGACGCCCAGCACCACGTCCCAGCTGCCGGACTCGGGGTACACCTCCACCTGCTCCCTGCTGGCATCGGATGCAGGCTGCCCATCGCTGCTCCGCACGGCCGGCTCCTCCACGCTGCTTGGGGCCAGGAACTGCAACACAGGGGGGGGACGCTGGGGCTGTACGGCAGGGACCTCCGGGCACTCGGGCTTCAGGCTCCCTCCCCTCCCAGCTGAGCCCCAAAGCTGGGTGGTGCACAGGGCCCTCCTGCACTGCCCTGGATGGCCCCGACCCCCCTGCGGCCCCGCACAGCCCAGGACCCCCCCATGCAGAGCAGTGACCCAGCAGGGCCCTGCCGCTCACGTTGTCAAACACGGTCCTGGCCGGGGAGCTCCGGGGAATGATGGTTTCTGTCGTCTTCCTCAGGTTCTCCGGGAAGGCTCTAAGCATGGTGGTGTGGACCACAGGAGGCAGCTCGTGGTGCCCTGGGGCGAGAGGAAGGCAGAGGTGAGGTGGCCACCACCCGGCCTCCGGGCACAGCTTCAGCCCGCTCATCCACATGGCGTGGGCTCGCCAGGGAGCTGTGGTGTCCCGGGGAAGGGCAGCAGGAAAAGCCACGGCTACAGCCTGCTGGCCCTGTCCACAGACAGGACCTGGAGCAGCAGCAGCCAGCGGAGAAAGGCACGGGGCGAGACCCCCTGCCCCCTCACACAGCACGTGGCCTGCCCCTCTGGGCCGCCCTGACACCGGGTTCGTTTCCAAACACCGCCACAGCCGGGCCTCTGCTGCCCCTCGCTGCAAACATGGCCACAGAGCGAGCACCACAGCCATGGGCATGGGAAGGGTCAGGGCCCCTGCACAGCCTGGGGAGGGGTAGGGCTGTGACCCCAGGCAGAGCCATCGCAGTCCCTGGGGATGAACCACAGCCCCTGGGGCCCACCACAGGTCCGCACCTATCAGCAGCCACTGGTTGCGCATGGAGGTGATGCTGCCCTGCGGGTACTTGACGTCGGTGCTGGGAGTGATCTCGCACTCTCCCGACTCCCTCATGGTCACGTCGTCTGTGGTGGGGCCATCGATCCTGGCCAGCGTGATGCCCTGCGGCTGGAGGACGGGGCGGTGGGGCCGTGCCACGTGCCAGGGCTGCCCCGGCACAGGGAGCCCCCGGGGCGGCGAGGACACTCACCACCAGCGCCACGCTGTCGTGGACCAGCGAGGTCAAGGCGTAGAAGCTGGCTGCGTGCTTCCCCACGTAGAGCGCAGGCCTGTAAGGCAGGGAAAGTGTCAGCCCCTGAGCCTGAGCAGTGTGACACCACCAGGCATCACAGCCAGTGTCCCCAGTGCCACCCTCAGGCTGTGACATCTGTGGGTACTCTGCTCCAGATCGAAGCCGCCTCTGCCCGTTGCCTCCCCCGCAGGGCCCCGCAGCCGCAGCCCCCTCCCCGCAGCCCCCCGGCCACGTACAGCAGCTGGGTCTTGGTGGCTGTGAAGTCCTTCACTGTCTGGCTCCCCCTGATGAGGTGGATGTCCTGCGAGTGGAAGGTGAGGTAGCGCAGCGTCTCCATGGCCAGGTTGAGGTGGGGGACGCGGCGGAGGCTGTCTTGGTGCCACAGGTAGATGCCGACCACGGGCGAGCCGTAGTTGTGCGCCCACAGGACCTCTCCGCTCTCCTTGTCCAGCGTCACCACCAGCCCGTCCCCGCTGGAGGCGAAGTGTGACATCTCTGGCCAGGGACAGACGGAGCGGGCGCTGCAGGCTGCCGGGCAGGAGCGCTCCGGGGAGACCCCACGCGTCCGGCAGCAACCCAGGGCGTGCTCCAAGGGGCACGGTGACCGTCCCCGGGCCAAGCAGGGCCAGCCATGCCAGAGGGGCGCGTGCCACTTGGCACGGAGCCATGGCCTCGTCGCTGCCATGCAGACGAGCCCTGGCACAGCAGGGCTGACCCAGCAGCCGCTTTCCCCGGTGACCAGCAGGGCCTGGAGCCGCAGGTGCCTGCCAGGGGTGAGCAGTGACTCACTGTAGGGGTAGGACTCCTCGCAGAGCGGCGCCGAGTAGTCGGAGTAGGTGGCGTTCCAGCGCAGCTCCCGCGACTTGGTGTCGTACATGGTGATGACGTACTCTGCAGAGAGAGCAGGGCCGCAGGGTCACAGCGTGCTGCGGGAAGGGGCAGCGGGGGGAACGCAGCGGGGCCAGCCCAGCCCCGGCACGTCGGGGTTACCGAGCCTAACAGCGGGGCAGGCTGCTGGGGAGCCCCAGCCTCCCTGGGCAGCCCGGGTCCCCACGGGGCGGGCAGACAGCCCAGCACAGGTAAACAAAGTAAGGCTGGCTTACGGGTACGGCCGATGTAGAGCAGGGGACTGGAGGGGCACAGCCCATCCGAGGCCTCCGTTGAGAGTGTGGTCTGCTTCTCCCCTGACTTGGGGTCCACAACGAACCAGGTGTCCTGCTTCTTCCCTGCGAACAGAAGCACATCCACACTGTGCCATACACCTCCAGGGCCCCGCGCTCCTCTCCTCCCCTGCAGCTGCTCCACCGGGCCCCCTCCCCACCTCACCCCGGGTGGGCCCTGCGGCGGGGCTCTGGTACCTGTGTAGAGCACGCCGTCCGAGCTGCGGCACGGCGAGGACTGCACCAGCTCCGGGATGGTGAACGGGAGCTTCTGCAACACAGACAGCGAGTGGCAGCGGTGCCAGCGCAACGTCCCCCTGAGCTCAGCCCCTGATTCCTGGGGACGTGCTGCCGCCAGGCTGACACCGCCAGGGTGCCGAGGGCACGCAGGAGCCTCCGAACGCCCCGAGCCTGCCCTGCCCTGCCCAGCAGCTCTGCCCAGCCCCATGGAAGCAGAGAGGGGCGGGTGGGATGCAGGCAGCCCCCAGCTGCACTACTGACCATCAGGCCCTCCTTGTTCTTCCCTCCCAGGATGTACAGGCTGCCATCGTTGGGGTCGGGAAGAAACGCCGGTCTGAAGGGAGGAGAGTGAAACGTGAGCCGTGCCCCACTGCTGGGCACACACCAGTGGCTAAATAGGGGACGCAGTGATGAAACCCCTTCCGCAGCGTGCTCCAGGGTGACTCATGTCAGCGCTTAACCCTTCCCAGAAACCTCTCGCACCGGGTCTGGTGCGGGATGTACCGGTCTGCGTCCGCACAGCGCCTCAGGAGCGTGCCCGGCAGCTGCTGCCCTGCCCGCCTCAGAGGGGCTCTGCGCTTCCCTCCTTCCCCCTGCAGCTTCAGAAGGATTTAGGGGCTTTCCTCAATTTCCCTCCTACGTTTTTGTGCACAGTAGCACGGAGAGCTCGTGGGCTGCTTGCTGCATGGCTACCACTGAGCAGCAGGGAGCAGCCGGCCCTCATTGTGTGTGAGGTGCTAGCAGAAGGGTGGGTTTGAGACAACGCTACGGCATGGCCTAGAAGTTTAATTTCTCTCAGGTTCTGGGTTCTTGCTGTGAATCTGCTGGGTCACCAGGGCAGCCTTGCTAGTCAGCCCCCTGCACAGGCTGTAAGGCCAACAACCTGCACTGTCCCTGCCCCGTCCCCATGTGAGCAATACTCACTCTGCAACATAAACCGGCACCTGCAGAATGGGATCTGAAAAAGAGAGCGAGACGGGCACGTCAGCAGCCTATTTGCATTTCAGGCCCAGAATAGCCCCGGCCAGCAGCAGGAAATAGCCCCGCAGCAAATGCTCCCTCTGCCAGCAGCCGTGCCTGGGGCTGGAGCCGTGCCCGCAGCTCTCCCCTGGTGGAGGCACAGCGCCAGCCCCCGCTCACAGCCCGTGGGTACCCGTGCTGCGAGCAGCCCCCGCCGGGCCCATCCTCACCATCCTTCAGGGTCCACTTGATGTCACCTGTGCTCTTGCTCACCGCGTGGAGGTTCCCATCGAGCGTGGATATGAAGAGCAGCGTTTCGGGGACAGTCACAGCGCTGCTCTTGAGGCACTAGGGACAGAAAGGGGCCCTCAGGGTGCTGCGGGGCTGGGGACGAGCCCAGGGCTGTGCCCCCAAACTGCTCCCACTGCTCACCACTGCAGCACCCGGCTGCAGGGAAAGAGCCCAGAGGTCCCTCCTGGTCCCAAGTGAGGCGAGACTTGCCAGGAGAAGGGTTTGTTCCTTGCACTGCAATCCCATCATGATTTACAGCCAAGCTTTCAAGGCAGATTTGTACAAGAACCCAAGTACACCAGGTTCTCTCTTTTATTTCTTGAGCAGGTATTTCCCAGCCTGTGCTCCTGGACAGAGGCTGTACAAAGAGGCGACAACAACACGGGGAAAGCCAGGCTTCTCCCCAGGAGGTTCACATTTTGTCCACAGACACCGTAACCCAGCTGGAAAAGTTTCAAGAAATTCCGCAAACCAAACAAATCTGAAAAGCACAGCTCGGGAGAGCTTTTGTGCCAGGTTTCTCAACGCAGCAGGGTATTAAACCTGCTCACTCCTTCAGCCCCGGCGACAGGGGACAGCGGGGGGACCTCAGCTGCCAGCCGCTGTCCGGAGGTGCTGCGTTGTCCCGGCCGCTGGCAAGAAGCGCGGGCAGGGCCACCGGCTGAGCTCGCAGGCAGCCTCGTGCCGTGGGTGCTGCGGGTGCCGGGTGCTGCTGACACCGGCCGGGAGCCCCGGGGCAGGGTGGCTCTGTCCCCGCTTCCCTGGGGCGCTGCGTGCGCGGGGGTGGGTGCGGAGAGGCTGCACCCAGCCGTGGCTCCCGCTGCCTCCCTGAAGGTGACACCGGCAGCCCCGCCGCCCGCTCCTTCCAGAGGCGAACTGGCCGGGTGACTTTTCATGCCAGCAGCACAAGGGACGCCAGCCCAGGCCTTGCAAGGCGCACGGTGACGAGAGCACAACTGCAAACCTGCTGCTAAAGGGGAGCTGCCACTCCCGCACGGTGCCCACATGGCAAACGCCAGCTCACCCGCGGTGCTCACACAGCGGCCTCGCCCCGTCAGCAAACAGGAGAGCAGCCGGCAAACAGCACGGGGGGAGAAACGGCTGCCGGGAAGGCAGGGCCAGAGCAGCACCTGGGCTCCGCACCGCCAGCAGCTGAGGTGGGGGGGCCCAGGGCTCATCCTGCAGGCCCCTGATGGATTTGGGTTGCTCTGTACATGGCCGTGGGGGAGCAGATGGAGCACACCACTGCCTCGGCTGCTCCCGAGGGCCTGCAGCTGATGCGCACCCCAGGGCCCTGGCTCATTGCATCCTCGAACATGGAGCGGGCAAAGGGCTCAGCCCAAGGACCTGGACAGGCGAAGGAGCAGGAACCGGCACTGCTCCACGCGAGCATGTGCCCGTGGGGAGGAACTGGCGACAGCAGAGCAGCCACGGCACAGCGGGGCCAAGAGATGCGCTCCCCTGGAGCCCCCGGCTGCTGCAATTCCTCCGGCAGCGGCTCAGGCTGATGGGCATCGTGCCGCCCGCCCTGCAGCTGCTGCCCCGAGCACACTTCACAGCCACTCCCCTGCCCTTCTTCCTGCTGGGTCTGTAGGTGAGTTCAGAGCCAGCTCCCGCTCTGCCCCGAGGATGGGGGGCAGGAGGAGCAGCTGTTTCCTGCCACCCTTCTCCAGCACGGCGCAGGCTCGCCACGTCGGCTCGCCCCAGGGGTACAACATGCGAGCGGTTGGCGAGGCCGAGACCCAGCAGCAGACATCCTCCAGCGAGGGTGCAGCAGGCTGCAGCCCAATGCCTAGCACCGAGCTGTGGCGTGGCCACCTGCACGGGGACCAGAACCGAGAGTGCCCCCGGGGCAGAGCCCTGCAGCCGGCACAGCTGCAGCAGCCCCCGCTCGTTGCTTGGCAGTTTCACCCACCCCTGCTGGTTTTGGTGGCCGGGCACCCAACCAAGGGCACGGCTGTCCAGCCCCAGTCCCGCTGCCCACCCCGGGAGCTGCTGCCTTCTCCCTCCTCCTGGGGGGACCCAAACTCAGCCCCCAGCGCTGGCCACCAGCAGCAGTCCTGCCCGGCCGCTGGGGCCCTGGGGCTGTCCCCTGCCCTCGCTCCCGAGGAGCAGCCCCGCTGCGCTGCCGGCTCGCAGAGCCCCCGGCCACGGGCGCTGCCCGCAGGACGCAGCCCCGAGGGCAGGAGGGGACGGGCCGGGGGCTCCCGGGGAAGGGCCCCAAGGCGCCGAGCAGGGGACGGCGACCCCACGGTGGGCACCACGGGCGGCCCCGGCACCCGGCTTGGCCGAGCGGGGCTGCGGGGGGCAGCGGGCGCGCAGCGGGCAGGGGGAGGCACCGCAGCCCCCTCCCCGCCGCCCGGCTCCCCAGCAGCGCGGCCCGGCCGTGCCCCCCGACCCCGCGGCTGCCACCGGCACCCCCGGGGGGCGGCACAGGCCGGCGTTGCTCCGCGCACCCGCGGGGTCCCGGCTCCCCGCAGGCTCCCCGCAGCCCCCGGGCGCTCCCCCCCCCGCGGGGCCGTACCGGAGCCGTCCCGGGGCCGCCCCCCAGCCCCGTACCTGTCGCGGCGCGGTGCGGAGCAGCAGCAGCAGCAGCAGCGCGGCGGGGCCGCCCATGGCCGGGGCACGGCGGAGGCGCGGGGCCGGCCCCAGCTCAGCGCCGCGCCCCGGAGCCAGCGCGGCCGGGCGGGACCAGGATGCGGCTTCCTCCCCGCCGCCCCCCCGGCACGGCCCGGCCCGGCACGGGGAAGCCCGGCCCCGGCGCTCCTTAAGGGGCTCGGACGCAGGGCAGGAGGGAGGCGCTGCCCCCAGCCCCCCCCGAGCCAGGAGCTGCCCGTGCTGCCAGCCGGGGGGGGCATCGCCTCCCGGGGGCTTTGTTGCGGCAAGAGCAGCGCTGAACGGGGGCGTCCCCTTATCGGGATTAACGGGGGGGAGGAAAAACTTCCCAGAGCTGTAGCAGACACGGAACAGCGCATGTTAAGCGTTAAAAAGTGGAGTCTGGTGGAAGCCCTGTAATAGGCCAAGCTCCTGAGCAGCTGTGCTCGGTGGGCTGGCTGTGTGCGAACAGAGCGGAGCCTGCCCAGCGCGGTGCGACATCAAACAGGAGTGAGCCCTGCTTGCAAACAGGGACCCAGCACAGCGCTGTCCTGTAACTCAGCCTCTTGGTGTGAGGTGCTGGAGGGCAGCAGCAAACACAAATCTCCATCCCAGGAGAGGCACCAGTAACAGCACTAACAACGAGCCCTGATTGCTGCGGGTTTCTGTGAACGTCTTTCTATCCAGAAACAAAGTGTGAACTCACTCGGGGTTGTTCACACTGTGAGAAGTAGGTTAGCACGTACAGAACACTGAAACACTCAAACACAGAAAGAATTAATTATCAAACTTTAATTCATAAGACTAATATTACAGAATAAAACAAATAGGATAACCAGTCAAGGTTACACTTAAAAAATCCAGCAGTGCAAATCTAAGACTAAATAGTTGTCATCTCCCCCTCCCCAGAAATAGGCAATAGATTATTTAAAAATACCATAAAACATGGCACTTACATATTTCATTTAAAATAAATCTGCAGTGGACAAAAACATCTAAGACCTTCTTTCTTTGAAAACAAACAGACAAAAAGAAATGAATTGCTCAGAACATGGATAAGATATAGTGAACTTCCATGAGCCACAGAAAGCAAATCCTTGGCTAGAAGGTAAAACGGCCACATGGTTCATACAACACTTGCCACAGCTCTCCTGGTCCCTTTCTTCCTTCTCCCCAGCGACTAGGACGTTGACTGGCAAAGCAAGATGCTGACAACCTAATTCTAACAGGTGGCAAAAGGTCAGAGTACAAAACTTAAAATGAAAACAGTTCCATTGGAAAATAAAGTTACAAAGGAAAAAAGAGTAAACAGAAGAAGGAAAATGTTGAGAACAAACCTTGCTCCACTGAGTTGGCACAGCAAGCGACCGGAGCCTGGGCTCTGCTGAGAGCGCGCCTGTGCCCTGTGACTGCCCCACCGGCACCCAAAGGGGGCACAGAGCAGAGCACTGCCAACACACGGCACCCGCACGGCGTCACCGCGAGTGGACTGCTGCTATTTGGACCTTAATTACGAAGCGATGGGTACAAACAGCGCCAAGTATGACATTTAACAGGCTGTGTGCGTGTTGCCAGCTACAATGTATTGCACGCTACCAGTTCCTCTAGCTCTTTTAATTCGGATCACCTCTTCTTTTTCATGATTATCCTTACTTTAGTTACACATTTCTCACCAAACCGTGTCACTGATGGACATTAACAATTTAATCTTAAGCTTGATATGAAAAACCCGCAAGTAATACAAGATTTCCACGCATGATGCAGTCTACGTTCAAACCCACCCAAGGTTTATTGATGCCCTTTTGTAGTCCTAACCGAATACTGACGCAGGAGCCGCTCATGCAGAGCACAGCAGCAGAAGGAACACCAAACCCTCAACAAGGACAGGAACAGGAACCCTGCAGCAGGGCGCACGGAGAGGTGAACAAATGGCAGGAGGTGCAGCGTTTCAGCTCGCCGTGGGCAAAGGGCTCCGAGCAGCTCCGTAACTGGTTCCTTAAAACCGGTGTCCTGGCGGGCAGGTTCTGCTCCTGCACGCCACTGGCGAGGGCAGTGAGGACAGACTGCCCAGGCACCGGCTGCCACGTTGGCGTGGGGACACCGCCTGCGCGCTGCTGGAACCCGCGTCTGCACGCCGGGTGCTCTGATCAAACACCGGGTGTGATGCCGGAAGGAACAGTACCCAAAAACGGTGCTCATGGGGAGTTACATCTGTATCCAGCAGGGACCTGATCTCCGCAGAAAGGCATTACATCGTTATTTAAGAGAAATAATCAAACTTTTGCATAGGAATCACCACAGATATTACCATAGACTTCCTATGGAAGAGTACACGTTGGCTTTCAAAACAGTCTTCATCAGCCAACTTAAAATTCTGACTGCATTTGCACTTTACTCATAATATTTGTCTTACCAAGGGCTAACCACTGCATCCTTCCACAGAACCATTTCTCATGGCAAATCTGCTCTGGAGAGCATCACAGTCATCAGAGAGTAAAATCCAAAACCAAGAGAGAGGCGAGGGAACGGCTCCCTAGTTAGACGAGCTGTGACACAGTGCAACTAAAGATATTGAATGTTTTCTTAGATGTTAATGATCACTAACACCAAGAATCACCTTGGAAAAATGGGTATATACCAGAAGATATAAAGTTCCATGATTCCAAAAGAGAAAGGATTTTAAAAGCGATGCTAAGTTCAACAGGAAAATTCATGTCAAAGAACTCCCAAGAATCCTACTCAATTAAGCCAACAAACACCAGTTAAAGCGTTTCAGATGAGCAACACCTTCCCGTGTTTTAATTCAAACTTTGCACATAGAACAAAAAAAAAAAAAAGAAGAAAATTCCATTTTTCAAATCAAATTCAACTAGAAATTGAAGTACCTAAACAACCATTTTAGTTTATAATGTTCTTTTGTTCACATTTAAAGCTGCTTTGTAACCACCACCTTTTATATTCTGTTTCTTTTGAGATGATTTATTGTACCTGGCACAGGACGCAGAGCACTCGGGAGGGAATGCGAAATGCTAACTCCTGCAGTGCTCTGCCTGCCCAGGTGCCCTTCTCGCTTCGACAGCGCTCCGGTCGGGTGCGTGCCCTCCCGCAGCAGCAGCACTGCACTCACCCGAGTTATTGCATCGAACGTGGAAGCCACGGCAACTCTGGGGAAGAGTTGGAACTAAGGTACACGTCCTCTCAGGGAGCAAGCCAGCGAAAGAACAGGAAAGGAAAATGGAGTATGAGTGATGTACAGACAGGGCCGAGCAGGTCAAGTAGCAAGTGGAAGCTGATAACCACAGAACCAACAACACTGGCAAGTGCAAAGGTGAAGCCAAGTGACAGAAAGAAACAGTGTCACTAATTATCCTAATATACCATACACATACAATAGATGATGCAGTACTGGAGTGCACACACTTCCCACCGGGTACTGAAATGGAAATTTAAGCCTTAACACCAGGATTGGCAATTAGAAAACAATAGGAGTGACAATAGGAGTGTCAGCTGCATTTAAGTTGTAGTTACACCTCCAATTAATGGGTCCCAGCCCCTCTGTCTGCATTCACTCGCCCCGAGCACTCGGAAGGGGTTGTTCTGGGGAGCTGGCAGCACTCCTGCAGGGATCGCGCCCATCTCCGCGCACTCACGGCAAGACACACTGCTGCTGGCTTGTATACAGGAAGGAAATACCTCAAGCTACAAGAGTAACGAGCACACCACTAGTTTATATGTTGGATATGAAACACCTTAAAGTCGTATTGCATGGATGTTCTAACTGAAAATACAAAACAAAAGCTGCTGATGTTGCCATCAAGAGTCTACAGGTAAACACGCAACCGTAACACACCATAAAATGAACGCTTTTCTGAGTCTCTCAAATAAAAAAAATACTCGTTTGGGAATTTGCACCTGCTGAGTTTCAACTGGGCTACTTCAAGGAACGGGAAAAAAGGACGTGGGATATATTCAGCTCAACTATTCAAAAAGGATATTTCTAAGTGAGCTTCACAAAATGTTGAGCTATTTGTATGAATTAATATCAAACCCACAGTGTTACAAAAAAAAAGTGATCTGTTAGATGCAGGTTTAACACACAGCAAGACTGATTCAGTCTGACTGCACGATACAATCTGTTACGGTTGTGCACCTTTTCAGGACTGAAAGGTCCGTTCAGAAAACCTGAGATAAATGGCACGTTCATTGCTGAGATGACACAGAATATCACAAACCAAAGGCAAGGAGCAGTATTTCAGACAGACCTAGATGCAAGAACTTATTGTAAACTTGAGCAAAAGAAAAGCTGAAAGGTAATTTAAATTTCAAAAGTTAGTTGTTAGATAGACATCCCTCATTTGGTAAGATTCACTGAACGTGATACTTTAAAAATGTCAAATCCAGGTCACAAAAGACTACTGCAGTTATTCCGAATGGGAAATGGCATCGGAGCTTCTCTCTCCCACCTCTGCCCTCCTCCCAACAAAATACAAGACAGGAAGGTCTCTTTGGTTCGCTTCCTTTGCGAGATTTGTGTTTCTCCTTCAGTGCACTCCCACCAGGCAGCGTTAGGCAGCGCACCCCGGAGATTTTTGTTTGTTTTTTCCAGTGGGACAGGTGAGTGTCACACCAACGGCTGCAAAACGGCTCCGGACTGCAACACGCACAATCAAGAGAATGCTCCTAAAATGTAGCACCCCAGGCAGGAGGTAAAAGAGGAGCAGGGAGGTATGCACACAAGAGGAAAACAACTAAAGTGGCATGGAATGGGCCAGTAAGCAGCACTGGGGCACGGTGATAACAACACATCCACAGTGGTATTCACCTGCTCCAAACATGCCACCCAGAGTACCAACCCAGAGCTGAGAGAGGGGGAGAGAGAGCACACGGCATCTTTGGGTTTAAGGAAACAAAATCAGAGGTTTGCTACCAAAGACTCAAACCTGAAATAAAAGGGCCAGCAGAATATGGCTTACTAAACATCAATTTTGCATACTGTTTAAAGTTTATTATTTAAAAACTGTTTCTGAAGTTCTCAGTCACAACCAAGTAACTAAATTAAGTTTAATGCTTGTAACTGAAAGATTATGAAAATATCTGTTTTTGTTCAAACCATGTAAAAAATCCTCAATAATACATTGTAATATTTACTTTTTAAAACTAAATTGGAAGATCAACTCTCAGCAGATTTAAGTGTATTACACACGGTATTTTGTGAATTAAGATTTATTGATTTCCACTGTATTTGCTTTAAATATGGTTGAAGCTGACTGCAGAAAAGGGATGGTGAAATTTAAGTTAAAAGTAAACTAATGGTGAAAGAACATCACCTCTGGCTTCCATCAATGCCTCGTTTATCATATTTTATTAATAAAGTTCCAGGACTATCACATCCAGGGATGTTGGAGGCCTCTCCCAGCAGTGTCCTTAGCTTTGTGTCATTTTCCTGTGCCAGAGGTGAGCGTGCTTTCAAAAATACTGCCACTTTCCCAGCACCGTGTCTTTGATTGCATCAACATATTGAGTTGGTACCCAATAGACCCAGTAGTAAGATGCTTCTGTTGGGCCCAGCTGAAATGCCTGCAAAGTTAAAAATGACAACATTTACATGTGGAAAACAGAACAGCTTACACCAGACAGCCTGGACATACGTCTCACCCACAGCAGAAAGCAAACAAGTCTGCCATACCCATGGCCTCTTTCAAGGATGTTGTATGCACCACACATCTGGTGTGCAATTAAAGGAAATGTTCCTCTGAGAAACAACTGCAAAGAACCAATTAAGTGATGAGCTCTTCCCTTTATCACAGCTGCAACAAACTCTCTTGGCCAGTTTCAAGAACACGAGGAACTTAAGGAAGACAGAATCTAATGCACCCCCAAAGGTAAGTCTCTAAAGGAATTATGCACAGAGTTATGAAGACAAGTAGGAACTAAGACAACAAACGTGTTTTCATAAATGAAATCTCAGAATTTTAATTTGTCTATCTAAATAGACAGAATGTCCTATTCTCTTATTTATGTAAGCAGAAATCGGAGAGGAGCATTATGGCATGCCAATAACCTCTACCCTTGTTTTAGGATGATTTTTGTATCATTTCTGGAAGAGGTTTTCTTATATCGGTGATCAAAAACCAAATATTTGCAAAAAGACTAGATCAGCTCCCTCCTGCAGACAATGATTCTAAGGTACAGCATTTTCCCTTTCTTCCCCTAAAGAAAGGGAGCAGACTTATATAAGGAAATTACTTCAACTTCAGAAGTTGAATTCGGAAGAATTACTGCAATTCCTGTAGAGTACATAAAGCAAAACCTCAAAAGAAACAGCCAGTAGAATTAGCACTGCTCTCCTTAAATGTGTTACTTTTCTATAACCAATACCAGTTTTTCAGAAAATTAAGTGTGAAAAAAAATCATTACCGAATCAAATCACTTTCCTTTTTAAACCAGCAGCAAGACCTGTTATTTACATAAATAGAACAGAAACCAGAAATTCAACTAGATATAGGAAAATATCACTAACATTAAGAAATCATGAGTATTTTTAAGAAAGCATGGGTATTTTTACACTGCTGTAACAGTCACGAGATGGAGGATGTTAAATGGCACTACCACTAGTGTGAGACCAGCCCAGAGTTCCACGGAGTAGCAGATATCCCATACGCCGCCCAAAATATTTACATTATGACCACAGACAATGTTGACATTCCACAACATGAGGCTGGTATTGCTATCAGTCCCAGACTTGCTCTATTTTGAGAGCCTTCCTCCTGCATATTTGCATGAAGTAACTGGAATGATATTATTAATTAAAGTAGAGACACTACTTACCATCATGTGATAATCTTCGTGTCCTTCAATAGGTTCACTCACCACATTTTTAATGGACCCCATGGGTAACTTTTCTGTTCTCTCTACATCAAAATCGATCAAAGTATTATTTCTGAGACACGAGGAAGACGTATGTTATGCTAATGTCAAACACCACCTCCGTCATTTCCAAAAGCTCCTCGGGTGTCAGGCTTTCCCACTAGGGTGAACTTTGGGTATCTGCTGCTGAGAGGAACATCTTCCACGTCACCATACAGCCCCCAGCTGGAGCTCTAGGAACATAAAGGAATCCCAAACTGGACCGCACAGATCCCCACCTTTTGATGTCTCTGCAGCACACGAAGTACTTCAGGGTACCTGATGTTGGCCTTAAATTCAGCGAGGGGAAATTTCATGTTTCTCCCTAAGGAACTCCACTTGTACCAGCAGGATTGCTCCCATAGTGAAAACTCGTCCAGGTGTAAGAATATTCAGGACTATCAAGGATTACACTACGCTCTGCAGAAATGACAAGGCTGAAGGAAGCTGAGGGGAGAGGCTAGCTAACCCTTTGAGGTCTAGTTCTGGTTTTAACCCGAGGCAGTGCCCAGCTGTCACTATAAGAGCACAGGCAAGGAAACATTCATGTCTAAGTAGGGAAAGAAAAAGAAAAAAAAAAAAGGGAAACTGAAAGAAAAAAAGATAACTACAATTAGGTGATAGACTAAGGTCAGCCAGCCAGAAGCAACCAGCAAGAATGACACGGTGTAGTGTCCAGAGATTTTCTGTCTCAGTTATGTCCCTGCTTCTTTCTGAAGACCTAACTCCAAGAAGCTTCCTTTCAGTTCCAGCTTTCAGTGTCAGCCTAAAATTACTTTCTTGCACATAAGACAGAAAAAAACGTAAACTGAACAAAGAATTCCTTAGCTCTACATAATTAATTCTTGTGAACCAGAAAAAAATCCACCTCCTTAAGAAGGTGAACAGGGAGATAAACATATTCAGTCTGGGCTGTAAAGACAAATATTCTTTATCTCAGTGCTGTAACTAAGCTGACTCTAAACTGTCCCTGTGAGACTTGCAACTCCTTCACGGAGTGAAATCCTGCTTTGCACTCATTTATCACTCCACAATTGAATTACTTCTCGCAACATCTCAGCAACAGGCAAATCCATGCTACCGATGACTATATGAAATGTACACAGAGCAGCTGAGAAGCACGTACCCTCATCAGCCCTTAGGGTACAAAAACGTACAGTGTGATGTGGGAAGCAAAGGGAGGCTGTGTATGGGATAAATCAGTTGCAGTTTTCCAAGACTGCCAAGTTAAAAAGAAAAAAAAGAGCCACAACAACAAAAACTATGTTAACAGCTACTTGTGTTTATTCTGGCCCTTATGCGCTGGCGTCTACCAGGAGTTTCTCAGAGCAGGAAGTTTTCCTCTCACCAGCAGCCAGCAATTATAAGCAGTCCCTGAAGGAAGCAAGCTGCTGCTAATTTGGGGAAGTAGGGAAACAGGTTATATTAAAGACAGAGGACTATTAAGAAGAATCAAATTTCAAAGCTTAAGAAGCACTGATCTAGAGCACTTCAGAAATACTGAACTTGAAACTGGTCTAGAATGTGAGGGAAAAGGATTAATTACCTCAATACTACTCACGTATTTAGAACACTTTATCAGTAAGAAAAAACCAACACGTGCCCAAGTTATAGAGGAAAAAACGCAACGTCCCTGTCGCTTAGCCTAAGAGATCTCACTGCGATTTGTACCAGTGGAGATTTTAAAGACAGAAAACCCTCGAGTTCACAATCAAGTCTGTCCTACATAGGAAAGGTCAAAAACTTTTGAGATTTCTGCTTACTTTGGAAATAACGTAGCAGCTGGAGGTGCCATCCAAAGCTAACATTACCATCCAATTAGGTTATTTTACTGGGACAGCGAGCAAGCACTTCTATTCTTCTTGCTCATCAATATAACACTGCCCCATCCTGGTCAAACTAAAGGCTTCCTTTGGAGGCAGGGGGATTATCTGAGACGTCCTCAGCAATGCACGTTATCACCACAGCACTGTCAGCTCCTCCTGGCACCGCTCAAGACGGTAAACTGATTCCTCTGCACAGCAACACATGCCATAGTTTCTGCAGTTGTACATCACTGAAACAAGACACCCAACTGATTTTGGTTGGAAGGACAAATAACGACAGAGATGCCAGCACTCCTACTCTTATTCCCAGCTCTACGATTCTCTTTTGAGTCGCAGCCAAGTCATTGAGCCGCTATGTGATGCTGGCATCAAACCAATGTTTATGAAGTACTTTCGAGATACGTTAGAAATGCCAAATATTGTAATTTATATTTGGACCTATGAATAGCAGATTGGAACGTCAGTCTACTGGCACAACTGAACTCATGTTTTCCAAGAACAGAAATAAAATATCAACCAATAGTCGATAATACGAGAGAACAGCATTTGAGAACCAGCAGCAAAACTTAATTCTGAGGTAATAAAATAACAATATTATTCCCCGAACACAATTTAATCACATCAGAAACTTTCTAGCTCACACAGTTCACTTATACCCCAAACATTAATTATTCATCTCAGAATTTGAGTCGCTCACCTTTTGTACCAATCCATAGCTGGTCTTGCTCAAGTTTGAAGGTCAATCTTACTTTCCCCCCTGATTTGTTGTACATGCCAGATAATGGCACTGTTGGCAGGCGCTCCTACAAAAAAAGCAACACAGTAAGGTGCGGTGAAACACTAACAGGAGAAGGCTTGTCCTTTTGGATTTTTAACCATACAGATGATCTGATTTCCCAGTTTTCTACTAAGACAAGAAGGAGAGGTAAAGCCATCAAAGAAAGGTCTCAGGCCATAAAAAAAGCCCTCTCTTTTCTAATTGCAACAACGTCTCAAGTACTCATTTACTGACCTGAACGCCTTTAACAGAAGGCATCACATCATCGGGTTTTCCTTTATCCAATACTTTTCTGTGTTGCTACAAGGTAAAAGCAGAAGTTAGAATTTACAGAAACACCAGAGAATTGTTCACGTTACTTCTAACGCGCCCTGAGCTGACCATCACCCAACAGCGCCAGTTAAAAACTATTCAGTCACTTATCACACGGGAACAGTTAATTTTCAAAGTTAAAAAGCACTTCCTAGGAGAGTCTAAACAAATTATATAGATGAATAAAATCCCAATACGATGCAAAGGGTAACGTCCCTCGTAGAATTCACGTCTACACTGTATGTATACAAAGCCCACGCCTCACTCTAGCATCGTACATGCTGAATCACATCGGTGGCATTTGGCAAGACAGTTTGAACAGTCCAGTGTTACACTCAGTGAATGGCAGAAAACCCTCCACATCTGACAGTGCAGCATAGCGCAACACAGCAGCAAACCAGGCCAGATTAGAGCAGTAGTAACTAAGAAAAACATGCTCACAGCTCGTAAGTTGCTGAGTACCTTTAAACAATGATGGAACTTACAGTGAACGTGAACTATGATAAATTACAGAGAAACAAAAGCACGTCTCATAAAGGTTGTAGATCAACGATGCACGTTTTAATTTTTATTTAAATTTATTCTGAGAGGGGCTGGTGATACCTTGAGCTAAAAATCCTTTATCAGCCCACTGTGCTGCAGCACAGCCACCAAAACATGCCTGGCTGCATCGTGCTTTGCTTGCTACTAGGAGGCAACGCTTCGACATGAGAGGAGCATTCAGCAACCACGCTCCCTGCAGCGCTTGGGAAGCTGAGAGAATTGCTCTCTTGGTGTCCATTTAGAGGCAGTTTTTGGAAACCAAGTTCTTTTGTGTCTACCAAAATTAGTCAGGTTTTGGATATAATTAATCTTGGCTGTGTTTGAGCTAACAACCATGAAACGTTTCCCTTATTTAACGTTTCTGCCTGAAGTGCCTGGCAGCAGCACAGGAGGTGTCCTGAGCACCAGGCTCCGCTGGGCCGGGTGTTTCTGTGCCGTGAGACCCTCTCCACACTCGGCTGTCCCAACCAAAGCCCCTGCCCTGCTCCGAGGGCCCCACGGCGGCTGCAGAGCCCCACAGGAGAACCGCCCGAGCCCCACGGCACTGCCCCCCAGGCTCACAGAGCCGCCCACAACCTTCTGCCTGCAGAGCGGCTCCTTCTTGTTCTCCTCGGCCTTGACCTCCTGCTGGGCGGCCTCCTTGGGCGTGTTGACCGCCAGCACGTCGTTGATGGTGGAGCCCACCACCATGATCTTGGCTCCGTTCGTCACCTTGATCTCCCGCAGCGTCTTCTCCTCGGGCAGCAGCCCCTTGAACATCACCTTCTGCATGGCGGGCGGGAGGCCTGCGGGCGAGGCGGGACGGGGGGGGGGTTACCGGGGGCCCGGCCGCCCTGAGGGGCTCGGGGCCGCCCCCACCGACCTGTGAGCGAGTGGATCTCCTGCTTCAGGTCGGCGCCGGTGCCGTCCAGCCGGACCTTGACGTCGTACTTGTTCTTGTTCCAGATCACCTTCAGCTCCACCAGCTCCTCGCCGCCCTCGGCCGCGCCGCCGTTGCTGACGGAGGCCGGGGGGAGCCGGCGCCCCTCGCCCTGCGGGGAGCCGCCCTCCCCCCCGCAGCCTCCGGCCTCCGCCTCCATGGCCGGGCCCTCGGCACCTGCGGGAGCGCACGGGAAGGGACGGGACGGGAAGGGACCGGCAACCGGGTGCGGCACCGGGCGCGACGGCGACACCGACACCAGCCCCAGCCCCAGGCCCAGCCCCAGCCCCAGGCCCAGCCCCAGCCCCAGGCCCCCGTCCCCGTCCCCGCCCCGTGCGGCCCAGCCGCCCCCGGCCGCCCCCCGGCGCCCCCCGCCCCGGTGCCGCCCGCTCGTACCTGGCGCGGCGGCGGCCATGATGATTGTGTACAATCTGCCGCGGGGCACGCCGGGAAGCGCCCGCCGCGGGGAGCGCTGGGGGCTGGGCCGCGCCGGCACCCGTAGCCCCGCCCCCCCCGGCCCGGCCCCGAGCCCCGCGCGGCGAGAAGGGGGCGGCGGGGCCTTTACGGGGAGCCCCGCCCCTGCAGGCTGCGGGCGCGCTGATTGGCTGAGAGCTGCGGGCGGAAGGGGTGCGGCGGGACGGAGCCGGCACCCAGGGCGGAAGTGGCGCCGTGATTGGTTGGACGCTGAGGGCGGAAGTGCCCTGAAAGGTGGTGCCGGCACTGAGGGCGGAAGAGGCGCTCTGATTGGCTGGGAAACGACGCCGGAAGAAGCGTGATTGAACGTGCCGTCCCTGAGGGCGGAAACGGCGCTGTGATTGGCTGGACAGTGAGGGCGGAAGCGGCGTGCAGTGCGAGCCGGCACTGAGGGCGGAAGCGCTCCGTGATTGGCTGGGAACCGAGGGCGGAAGTGGCGTGTGGGGCGTGCCAGCACTGAGGGCGGAAACATTCTGTGATTGGCTGGGAACTGAGGGCGGAAGCGGCGTGCAGCGCGTGCCGTGGCTGAGGGCGGAAGCGGCGCGGTGCCGGCCGGGCGCTGCGGGATGGCGCGGGCCGTGCGGGCGCTGAGCGGCGGCGGCGCGGCCGGGCCGGGGCCGGGGCCGCGGGTGCGCTTCGGGCCCAGCCCCACAGGTACCGGGCGGGGGGCGGCGGGGGGCGGGGGGCGCGTTCGGGGCCGCCCCGAGGCTCCCCCCGGCCGTGACCGCCCCGCGCCGTCCCCGCCGCAGGTCGGCTGCACCTGGGGGGGCTCCGCACCGCGCTCTGCAACTTCCTGTTCGCCCGGCAGCGCCGCGGGGCCTTCGTGCTGCGCATCGAGGACACCGACCGGCTGCGGGCACTGCAGGGCGCCGCCGACGGCATCGAGGACATGCTGCAGTGGGCAGGTAGCGGGGGGGCACGGGGCAGGGCTCAGCACCCCGCGGGGCCGGGCCGGGCACCGGACGCCTCGTGCCGGGAGCAGCAGTCGGCGCTCGCAGCCCCCCCCCTGACAATTGTACAATAAATGAAAGGATGAACTGCACGTGCGGTGTTCACCAAAAGGTGCCTGAAGGTGTCGCTTTGTGCTCTGAGTCCTCTGCTGTTTGCTTGACCCTAAGAGCGAGGGGAACTTCAGAGCAAGCAACTGCAATGAACTTAGAGCCGGATCCCGCCGGTGTCCGCACAAGCAGATAAATTTTGGAGATCCGTGCCATTGAATGCTAATTCTGGAGCAGGTGAAACAATTGGCCACGATCCCGGCTGTATTTCTGAAGCACCCTTTGTACACCTACCCCTGACTAATCCTTGCTGCAGGTCACCCATCAGAGCTACCCGACCATTCACTGGCTTTAGCTGTTTTTCCTGCTGTGTGCTCCCCACACAACGCTCCATGCCCTGATGTCGCTGCCTTTCCATGTTCCAGGCATTGCCCCTGATGAAAGCCCTCGCCGTGGCGGTGCGTTTGGGCCCTACCGGCAGTCCCAGAGACTCGACCTGTACCGGCAGGCCTGCGACGTGCTCCTGGACCGCGGCGCGGCGTACCGCTGCTTCTGCACCCCGCAGCGCCTGCAGCTGCTGAAGAAGGAGGCGCTGCGGAACCAACAAACCCCGCGGTAGGCAGTCCTCTTCCCTGGCCATTGCCTCTGTGCTACGCGCTCCCAGCCCCTTGGGACAAGGTGTGTGTGCTGGGAGTGTTGTCTCTGCGCCCTCAGAAGCTGAGGGGAGTGATGTCCAGAGATGAGAAGCTGACTGGAGTGTATTGGGCAGACGACAGCTGAAATTCAGGACTTTGTTTAGATTTGATCCCATGTAAGCGTGGTGGGGGTTGGTATGTGTTAACCTGAGACCCCCGCTCTCCTTTCTCAAAGGTACGACAACCGCTGCCGGCACCTGACGCCCAAAGAGGTGGCTGAGAAGCTGTCGCAGGGCCTCGACTGGGTGGTGCGCTTCCGGCTGGAGAGGGGCGTGGAGCCCTTCCAGGACCTGGTCTACGGCTGGAACAAGCACGAAGTGGCCGAGGTGGAAGGCGACCCGGTGATTCTTAAGGGGGACGGCTTCCCCACCTACCACCTGGCAAACGTGGTGGATGACCACTACATGGCCATCAGCCACGTTCTGCGAGGAACCGAGTGGCTTACCTCAACGTCCAAGCACCTCCTGCTCTACAAAGCCTTTGGCTGGGATCCCCCTCAGTTTGGCCACCTCCCGCTGCTCCTGAACAAGGACGGTGCTAAGCTGTCGAAAAGGCAGGGGGACGTCTTCCTGGAGCGTTTTGCTCAGGATGGCTACTTGCCAGAGGCCCTGCTGGACATTATCACCAATTGTGGCTCTGGATTTGCAGGTAAGGGGAACGGGCTCAGCACTTGCTCGGACACTCCATGATGCCGACTTTTGGGCAAATTCGTTCCCAGTTTATTCTTGTATTCAAGAACTTTGACAGTGTTCAAAAGGATCAGGAGATGGTAGTCAAGCAACCAGTCTGAAGGGGCTTCTGTCACCGAAATGCTGCCAGGGCTTCTGCAGAGCTCCTGGGAAGGCCTCGGTGGTGGCCTGGGATGGTGGCAATGTTTCTGTCCACTTAAGTGGAGTCTAAAGTTTAAAGAGTTCCTACTGGGGACAACGTCCTTCTCAAGGTGAAGAAGCCTTCTGCAAGCTCTTGGGAATACTTGTATTCTGTAGTTAATGATTGCAGCCACGTAACACATCTTTCACACTTGTTTAACCTAAAAGACCGTGAGAGGTTGACTCAGTTACTCCTTTTGCTCTCGCTGTGTGACTATTGCATGAGCTTATGTTTCAGGAACTTGGCTTGGGAATGAAACCTTTACTGGACAGCAGAGTCTCCAGGCCAGGTGTTATTTCTGCTGGGCCGAATGATGCAAGGGGTGTTTCACTGAAGGGTGTAACAGAGCCAGGCAGAATGTCCCAGTTTCTAGTTCCTTCACAGAGTCTGCTCGTCCAAAGAGGGCAACTTCCAGTGCGTGCCTGCCAGAAGTTCCCTTCTCGTATGTCGCTGCTTCCTGTCAGTGCCGTGGAAAGCAGCCCTCCTCTTCCTCCTCCTCTCTCACCTCTTGGCCATGCTGCTGCACTAGCGCTGAGCCTGGGGTTTGCAAGGAAAAGCAGTGACTTCAGTTCTCTGCTGGAGAGCGAATGTAAATCATAACCTCGTTGGGTTACGTTGCAGAGAAGCAGATGGGGAGGACTCTGGAGGAGCTGATCTCGCAGTTTGAAATCGGCAGGATCACGACCCATTCCGCCTTACTGGATCTTGAGATGCTCCCGGAATTCAACAGGTACAAACACCGGTGGTAACGTTAAATCTGAGTGGTCTGCTGCAGGATGTCTGCTTGGGGGTTTGATGTTGCTTTTCTAGCAGGTCTAAAGTTCCAGTTGGTAAGTGTTGGGAGACTGAGATCATTGGCGTTGGACTAACCCAAAGCAGTCTAAAAGCAGTTCTTTCCCTTGTCACAGGGTGCACCTCGCTCGCCACATTGAGAATGAAGAGCTTCGGCAGAAGCTAATTCGGGAGCTGCAGTCGCTGGTGGAGCGTGTCTATGGGGATCAACAAATGGATAAAGAGGTTCTAGAAAAGGAGTACGTGGAGCAAGTCCTTCTGATGAGAAAAGTATGAAAAGTGGTAGGGTTGTGTTACTGCTTCGGGTAGTCCTGGAGCGTGGGACGCCGTGGGCTTGTGGGATTCCTGCCTGGAGACTCAGCCGAGTTCTGGGCGTTGCTTTGACCTGAGCTCTGCAGCCTGCAAACAGAGGTGGCTGCCACTGCCAGTTCACGGGAAAAACTGCCAAAACACGGTGGTGTAGTTAGCTGACCTGAAGGAATGGGTGGCGTAGGCTGTGGACAGGATGGAAGATACCGTGGCTCTTCCCAATGTCAGGAAAGAGGTGAAGCCAGCAGGTTCCCAGTCTGCCCCTGGGATGCTGCTGTAGCATCTGGTGAATTCCTTGCAGACCATGAAGTGTTCTTAAAAGGGCGAGCAAAGTCCCTGTCTGCGAGCACGAGGGTGGTGGTGGCAGCAGGGACTGGGCCGGCCATGTGACTTGCTACGTGTCTCATGAGAGGCAGCTCTGAGTGTGGCAAGCCACTTCCCAGGCTGAACTGTGAGTCAGCTGCGTGTGGCTGAGCAGGACGCGGAGAGCAGCCCCGCAGGCTGCTTTCGTGTCGTGTTCACACCAGCTGGTTACGGCTGCGGAAGAACGAAGCAGCCGGAATGTCAGCGCTTCACGTTTCTTTCGAGAGGTACAAAGCGCAAGGCAGCGGCGTGTTTGGACCCTCTTCAATTGTTTGAGAAGTCCAGAGAGCAGCAGCTATCTCCCTCTTCACCCCCTCACCTTGACCCTCAGCCGTGACAGCTTTGCTTTCTTCCTCCAGGGTCACATAAGCCTCCTGAAGGACCTGGTGTCGTGTGACTATGCTTACTTGTGGGTCAGGCCCTCAGTGTCCCAAGAGCAGCTCCAAACTATTTCTGCAGAAGCAGATGACATAGGAAAACTAGTCATAGGGTAAGTGTCTCTTTCCAGCTCTGTACGCACCACCTGTCCGCCCCAGAGCATCGCTCTTGGCTGCTGTGCTCATGGTTTTCATTTGTTTTGGTTTACCTTAGAATGTGCTGCTAATGACTGGTTCTGAGTGTCTTTAACTGAAAGGCTGCTTACCAGCAGGAATGCTTACATTAAAGCTCTTGGGATTGAGCATTAATCCTAATGCTTAGGGCAGGAGAGAAAACCCAGAACTGCTAGAATTGTGAGAAGATTTTGCAAAACCAGTCTGAGGCAGCTGGCAGTTCTCTAAGTCACTAGATGCTTCTGGGTAGGAGTCCTGTGTGCTGTACGTCCCCAGACTGTAAGGGCATCTCCTTTCCTAAAGGCTTATGGAGAGACAAACAGCTGTTTTGACCATGGAGGAGTTGAACAAAGACCTCAGAAACCTTCAGAAGCAAACCAGAGAGACTAAGTACAGCAGCATGATGAAGCTCCTTCGCCTGGCTCTCAGTGGGCAGCAGGTAAAAAAAAAAAAAAAAAGTTCTGAGACTGGGACCTTCTCTTTTCCTGGCTGTGGTTTATTTTTTTTAAACAGCTACCTTCTCTCTGATACCAAGATACTGGTATTTTGGCGGCACATCCTGCAAGAATTCACATCAGTTGCCGTTACGAGTGAAAGTACTGATGTGCAGTTCTGGAGGAAAGGCTGCTCTGAAAGTTTCAGGAAGGCAGAAATTGTTAAGGCATGAATGTGCTGGTCACAAATGTGGAGTTAGGAAAGACTTCTGGACCAGCTGTCTTTTTGGTTCAGTTTGATCATTCTTAGTATCTTGGCACTCAGTATTTTAGTACTTTGGGAGGGGAAAAAAATAAATCTTGCTTTGAGATTGCTCAGAAAACCCGTGCCCTCGGTCTAACAGCAATCTGATAGCTAATCACGCTGTCGCTTCCTGCCTGGTGGTGCAGACATTTGGACTGAGAAGTGCAGGTTTCCGTTCCTACAATGACTTCTCGTGTGTTTCAGCACGGACCCAGCGTGGCGGAGATGATGGTGACTCTGGGACCCAGAGAAGTGTGTGGAAGGCTACACAAAGCACTCTCCAGCTGACACCAGACCAGTGACTGCGGGGGTCAGCCCTGGCACAGCACCGTGTCCCCGAGCCCTGTGCCTCCTGGGGACAGCGCGATCAGCTGGGGTCACACGAGGGGGGCTCTGGGCAGTGTTTGCGGTCTGTACGGCTGTGGAAGCCAAGTGAAAGCCAGCCCGCCTGGGAGCTGGCAGCAGGAGTGGCTCTGTCCTTGTGCGTTCCTCGTGGGCACGGCCGGGTGGGCAGGCTGGGAGGGAGCGGGGTCCCCAGCGCCCACCGGCACCGCGCCCGGTGCCAGCACGGAGTGCCCCGAGCACCCCCGGCCCCGGGGAGCCCGGCACTGGGGGGGGGGAGCACGGGGAGCGGGCGGGGCCGTGCCGGGCGTTGTGCCGGGCTCCCCCCCGGGCCGCGCCGCTTCCTGCCCGCCCTGCGGCGGGGCGGGGCGCTGCGCCCATGGACGGCACCGGGCAGCTGCAGCGCTGGCTCAGTGAGAGCGGCACCGGGACGGGACCGGGCGGGGGGACGGGAATGGGGCACGGGAGAGGTGGGGAGGGGACGGCGGGACGGGGGGAACGGGACGGGGCGGGACGGGAGGTGGGGGGGGGGAGCCGGGGCCGGAGCCGGGTGCCGGGGGCTGAGCGCGGTCCCCGTGCGCCGCTCGCTGCCCCCCGCCCGTCGGTCCCCATCCTCGGTCCCCATCCTCGACCCCTCTCCTCTCCCCCCGCTCAAGATGAAGCCACCGACCCGAGCGTCCCCGGGGAGAAGTGGGAGTGCATCCAGCGCTTCTGCGAGCAGCTGAAGGCGGACACGGCCGGGTAAGGCGGCACGGCCCCGGCCACAGCCACAGCTCCCCTCGGGGCCGTCAGCTGCAGCCAGGAGCTGCCCGGAGGTCCCCGTGCTCCTGCAGGCACAGCTCCTGCCTCCCGAGCCCGGTGCCGGCAGCAGGGCTGTCCCCGCTGCCCCCCGCCCCGGCTCCCTCCCGCAGCCGGCAGCTGTCCCGTGTCTCCCCGCCCTCCCGCTGGCAGTCCGCAGTTTGGGAGAGGCGCAGGAGCTCGTTGTGCAGTGGAGCTGTCACAGCTCCGTGGCCGCCCGTTTCCTGAGAGCAGGCACCCGCACACCCCCAGCCCGCAGCCCGGCACCCGCAGCCAGCCGGGCTCTGCGCTGCGAGTCAGAGTTCCCGGCACCAAAGGAGCAGTTCTCGAGTTCTCGTGGTGCCTGTCCCACGGGCTCCCTTCTGAGAGATCAGCCTCTGGCGGGGCTGTCGTACCGCACCATGAGCTGCTGATGTCTGCCCATCGCACCCCGTGTGTGTGTAGGGACCCCAGGCCAGCCCCATGCCAGGGATTGGTGTCAGCGATGTGGCACATTGTGCATCTGGTGACTGCTACTCTCTGCAGGGCAGAACTCGCAGTAGTTGTTTTTCTTGGGAACCAGTGCGTTGTCTGACTTGCTTCTGTTGCTCCCCAGCCCATCGCTTGCACTGAGGCTGCTGGCACACAAAATACAATCACCCCAAGAGATGGAAGCTCTCCACGCGCTGACAGTAAGTGCTCTCACCCACGTGCAAGGAGAGGCAGTAGCTACTTGGAAATACAGCTTGTGGGGCAGGGGCGGTGCAGCTGCCTGGGCGTCTTTTTCTCCTGGGTGTCTCTCCTTTACGTGTGCTTTTTTACATTGCGCTATGGATCTAGAACCCAGGGCAGAGCGCAGGGAGTCGTTGTTGCTCCTTCCCTTAGCATTCTGCTGAGGTACTTAACGGGTCTGCAGCTCTTGTCTTGGCTGTGGTCTCGCCGTGGGGTCAGTGAGTCCAAAAGTTAGTGATGGGGAGAACAGAGCAGATAGAAGTGTGCTGCTTAGGAAGGTTGGATGAAGAAAATAAACCTCTCGTGTACAACTTCCTTGGTTTCTTGTGTGTGTGTACGCAGTGCCAGAAAGTTCTTGGATATTGTATCTTAACAGAAAGTTTTTTAAAAATTCCCCAAAGCTTTCGTGTTCAGTTTTTGTTTGGTACCGGTTTGTTTTCTGCAGGTGCTGGAGATGTGTGTGAATAACTGCGGTGAGAAATTTCACAATGAAATAGCAAAATTCAGGTTTCTGAATGAGCTGATTAAAGTGCTTTCCCCAAAGGTAGGTGGTTGTGGTTACGCTGCACGTAGCAAATGGGACACGTTTATTTCACCATGGATACAAAAACTTGAGTTAGGCTCTCATAGAAGCAGAACAGAGTTTCTGTTCTGTGCTTTCAAGCACTAGGATTAGAAGTGAATTTCCCTGTAAAAGATGTAATAATTTTAACCCTTCTTAGGGTTAGCAGGAGAAGGACATGGAATACAAAGGAAATGTAGAAAGCATCTTGCGCTCTCTGCGAAGCTGAGTGGCAGAGGACAGACACCAGGAGCCTCTCCCATGTTTTCTTATGTTCTGTCCTCAAACTCTTGTGCTCAGCCTACTGTCCTTGTTGCTTTCTCGTGTCAAAGCTTACGCTGAGTTTGGGTCCTGTTCATGAGGCAGGTTCAGCCTAAAAAGAGGACAAGGGGGGACTGGAGTTGAGCAGCGCTTGTGCAGAGCTTGCTCCACGACCGTATGGAGGTTGTGCATTTGTGCAGCCCCCTTTGGGGTCTGGCAGTGTCCTGAAAGCTGGGCAGGGGGCTCTGAGCCCCGGCTGTGCATGCCTGGCAGTTGAGGACGGAGCTGAGGGTGAGGTTGGAAGGGATCATCTGTAGCTAACGTGCAGGCAACGTCCCTTCCAGCTGCTCTGCTTCTCTGGCTTGGTGTGTGTTCATTGCTGCTCCCTGCTGTGGTGCACTTCTCTTCCGAGTGTCATCTCTGCCCCCTGAGAAGAGAAGCAACGATCAGAAATGGGAACTTCAGTTTTAAAAGCCAAGTAGAAGGGTTCAGAGGGAATGCACTGTGGTGCACTGACCGTGGCTCGCACGATGAAAATCAGAGATCTGTTTTATCAGAGATGGCGTGATCGTCACACGTTGGTCTTTGCATCAGATAGCAGGTCTGAGACGTTCTGAAATACCCTTCTCAGCAGCCCAGTACTCGGTTCCCTCTGTTAGTGGGTACAGCACGCATTTACCACTTGCAAGGGCTTCATTTTCCATTACATCAGCTTGACGGCAGGGGTGCATCACCAGTTTCAGTGAAATGTTTAACAGAACAACAAAAACTCTTCTCTCAGTCACAGGTTTGGTAAAGGTATTTCAGTGAAACAACAGTTTAAAGAATAGATGACTTTGGAGAGGGAGTTTGCTGTTTTGACAAGAGAATTATCACATGAGTTTAAAACACCTTGTGTTTCAGAAGTTTGTATGTGGTTTTTATCATTCTTCCTGGTGGTTTTTGTAGTACTTTAAAGTGAGTGCTCATGGCAATAATAAGAGAAATCAGAGAAAATATCTAAGTGCTGAAAAAAGATAACTTCCCGTTCTAGTTTTGTTCAGTTTTCATTTCTCCAGGTCTATTTGTAGTGCAAACAGCTAAGGAAAGTATTTAAAGTTGAGCACAGAACTGTCTTAGCTGAAATTCAAAACAGAAAAAAAATACTTTTGGTTTCAGATTCAGTAACTGATCAGAGAAGCTTTGAAATGGTTTCATTTCGGTTGTCATATAATATTTATGCAATTACCATACACATATTCCTTTTATTCACACCCACAGCCGTGCACGCTGTTCCGTGTACTGCAGAATGCAATTGACAGCACCGTGGATGTGTCACAGGAATCCATTTGCTCCTTGATCTTTGCATCCAAACAACTTGGGGCTAGACCCACATGTCCTGGATGGTACAAACTCTGGTTTTGATCTCTTTTTCTTATTTTACTTTTTTTCTTTTTCTTTTTCCAAGTACTATGGAACCTGGTCTTCAGAAAAAGTCAAGTCAAGAGTCACGGAAATAATATTCAGTTGGACAGTCTGGTTTCCTCAGGAAGTTAAAATCCGGGATGCTTATCAGATGCTGAAGAAACAAGGTTTATTTCTGTTATTGCAGCTTCCTTTTTAACTTCTGAAGTCCCGTGGCTTTAGATCACACGTATCTGTCCCCTCGGCTTTTGTGACTCAGCTTTTTTGTAAAATGTGTGCAAGGGAAAAGGGGACAAGGGCCACACTTACAAGGCTATCGGGGTACTCAAGGGTGCATGTGACTGTTTAAAGAGATTTACCAAAGAACAGCTTTGTTGAGTCAAAGATCAGCCTAACCTTGTGGCCTCCGTTCACCCAGTGCTCACGCCTATTGTGTGTGGAAGAGGCTCAGGACAAATTCAGAGCGATCTTTGCCCTGGAATACTCTGCTGGGATTATGAAGTGATGGGTTCAGAGAGCTTTGAAGTCGGGGTTTGGATCCGTTCCTTACAGTGCAGCGCTGTGTGCCGAAGGGCCGGCTGCTGCCGGTGCTGCCCAGGGAGCCACGGGCCTGTGGTGCAGGGGCAGAACGGGGAGGGGGCTGTGGGGGCTGCGGGGGGCTGTGGGGGGCTGTGGGGGGCTGCAGGGCTGCCCAGGGGCAGCACAGCATGGGCTCTGTGCGGCTGTGACCTGCCTGTGGAGTTGTGGCAGCCGGGTGCCTCAGCTGGTGGTGCCGGTGGCAGCAGAGCAGGGGCTGGGCGCCCGCTGATGCACCCGTGTTGTATTTCCCACCCGGGAAGTGTCGTGTGCCCTCTGGTTTGTTTAATGCAAGGGAGAGAGGGAAGTCTTTCTGAGGTGTGTGCGAAGGCAGCTCCTTGCTTCTGTCTCACTCTGCAAACTCGTGGGGCCGGATGAAGGAGCTAGGCACAAACTCCAGCGTGCTGTTGAGCACTGCTGTTGCAGCAGCACAGGCATCACTGAACAAATATCGCTACCCGTTCCAGGCATTGTAAAAGAAGACCCCAAATTGCCAGAGGACAAAATTTTGCCTCCTCCTTCTCCAAGACCGCAGAATTCTATTTTTGACACAGATGAAGAGAAATCCAAGGTAAGCCTGAAGGCTTTCCTCCCTGCTCCCCCTCTGAGTTTCAGTGCTGAGAAAACGTGCTGGGTCGTATTTTGGCGGCTCCTGCTGTGTCTCAGAACATCAGGACACTGTTGATACTTCGTGCTGTGCCAGGGCTAGAAGTAGAGAGTGAAAATTCTTTGAGACTTTGTCAGAAAACGTTGCATGGTCAAAAGTGAAACATTTTTACAGAAATAACTCAGTTCCTATTCACCTCTCCTGGGGGAAGGCTTCTGCAGGCCCTGCAGAGCCAGCTCCTATTCCCAAGCACCCTGTGAAGCAGAGCTCTCCTTTGCCTTGCCCAGGGCCTGGGTCATTTTCTCCCTTTTCCCATGCCCCTGGTAACAATAATCAGCCTTCGGGCTGTTCCAGAAAGCGTTTGTTCTAATCTGTGCTGAGCTGCTTTCTGTTGCATAAATAAACCCATGTTTGTTACAGGGGCTTGAGCTTGTATCTCCTGTTTCCCGAGTGAGTGCCTGAACCACGGGGCTGTTGAGGGCTTCTGCCCCGGCCCAGTACAAGGGTTTTTGGTGGTGGAGGGCGGGCTGGCAGAGCCTGTGTTCAGGGCACCCTTGGAAATCCCCACGGTTCAAGCACTTCCTCAGTCTCCTACTGCTCAGCTGTTACTTTCAGTGTGGAAGTTCAGATCTGTTCCATGTTTCAGTGGAAGCTGTTTGAAGTGTTACAAACTAATAATCAGCGTGAGCAAGTGCCCGGGAAGCGGAGGGCTGTCATTATTCTGCTCTTAGACGTGGAGAGAAGCAGGGGGCTAAGGAGCCCTGCCACAAAGACAGATGTGTCGGAGCCAGCTCTGTTTTTTCTCAGCCTGACCTGTAGTTATTACCAGCTTTGCCTGTGCACTTTTGACTGCTGTTCCTCTGCCAGATTACAAGACATAACCCCATGGATTTCCAGGGTTATGGAGACAATTATGTCAGTGGGTGTCTGTGACCCTGCTCTGTTGTGAGGTGTACCTGCAGCACAGTGCCCAGGGATGTTACTGACCTGTCCCATGGTCTCGCTCCACAGCTGCTAGCCAGGCTTTTGAAGAGCAGCCACTCTGAAGACTTGCAGGCTGCCAACCGTCTGATCAAGAGCATGATTAAAGAGGTAGGCATTCGCAAGAGCCAGCAGTTCCTCTGGTCAGAAGCTGTTTGTGGCAGGAGAGGATGAGAAGTGACTCAACAGTTGGGTGTGTGGCAGAGGGCCCTCGGTACATGGCCTCCAGAATGCCTGCTGCCGTCCTGGTGTTAGAGGCAGGACCAGCAGGTGCTAGTGGGGGCCCAGAGTTCAGCTTCAGGTGAACCGTTTATGCTGGGGATGAGTTTTCAGTATTTGCTATTCTGAAGTTACAGTGCAAGATGCCTTACTTTGTTTCCCTAACGTATGCCAATTGCTATGAAGAGGGAATATTTATTCCCAGGAGCACCTGTGGCAGGATGCTCGCTCTTTAGTGGCATCCTGGCAGTAGTTCTGCATTAGTGATGGGAGATTTCCAAAAATAAACTCATTTCCCAATTGGTGTAAAGCTACATCTGTACAGAACTGTCTCTTTCCTGCAGGCACTGTGTGTGTGTGTGTGCAGTTGTTACACACACGGCTTTGTGCTGCCGTGTACCTTCAGTAACGTGTCAATAGGAAGCAGTTCTGCAACAAGAGTTATCCGGAGTGACCCTGACAAAAGCATGTGCACTGTGTTTATTAGTTAAATCATTGTCTACTTTTGTTTCATTTTTCATCAAAGGAACAAGAAAAGACAGCCAAGGTGTCCAAAAGAGTGAATACAATCAGTGAGGTTTCTGAGAACGTTAAACAAATGGATGAATTGCTGGAAAATTACAAGAGACAAGAATTAGCCAAATCTGACCATGAGACACTCCAGGTAGATTCTATTTACTGCATGGGAGGTTCTTTTGGCTGGCTATGCCTGGGAGGGCTCAGGACAACAGGATTCAAAGGGCAGCAGGCTGCACCCAGTTTTTGCGAGGGAAAGTGCGTTACCACAGCAGGAATAGCTGCCAGCATACCTGATGAGCGATGTCCCTCTTGTCTGAGAATGGAAATTGGAATGGAACTGGCTTTGATGTGCCACTTTGAGTTTCTGTGCAGATTATCTGCTCTTCTTGTGGTATCTTATAGGGAAATGGTTCTTCCTCTAATAGTGGAGTAACACCTGGGAATTCCCTTTAGTCCAGCCGTGGTTAGGTGGGTGTGTGGAGATCTGATCAGGGCAGCTTAAAGCTTTGGGTTCTTCAGCTTCCATTATGGTTCTGTGATTCCCCTTTTTTCTACCCAGAGTTCAGTAGTCTGCCTCACTAATCATTCACGTAATACTTCCTAAAACACTGTGAAGAGAGCCATAAAGGTCTTTGCAGCTGGTGGTCATAACACTTCCCTCTCACTCCTCTTACATCCATGGATGCTTTTTTATTTTAAATTGGAAGTTTTAACACTGCCTTACCTTACACCTGTATGCATAGATGAGACGTGACTGAGGAGGAAAAGCTAGTAACACTTGTTCCAGTGGCTGTACTTCCAGGTCGCTGTGAATTTTAGGAGTGCAGCAACATGCAGCACTGATGTCCTTTGTCTGGACCTGGGCAGAATGCATCTTGCTGTTCTAGAGTAGCATTGCCTACAGATGGTTGGATGGAGAGAAGTGCCCAGGATCTCCCAAGCAATGACACAAAACATTTCCTTTCTTAGAACCTGTTTCAACGCTGTGAGAAGCTCAGGCCGCTGCTCTTCCGCCTTGCCAGTGAGACAGTTGATGATGATGATGCTCTCGGTAAGAGCCAACACTGTCTTTGGAACTCATTGCATTTAAATCCCTCTAACATCCTTTCATAAGTGGGGTATTCCTTTCCTCAGAGGAGAAATGCTCAGGTACTTGTGAGCCAAGTTTTCTACTTGGACTTTTAAACCGTTTCCATGAGAAGTGGCATAAGGATTCTCTTATTTCTTTCGAAGGAAGCTATTAATTTTCCCTCAAAGTTAAATGATGAATCCAGTTTCTTCCATCCAAGGTGGTTTTCAGAATTTGTTGAGTTCTACTGTTCCGAGAATTGAAAGCTTTTGAGGCTTTTCTCCAGAGAGATGGTAGTTTTCCCTATCTATATCAGAGGGGAGAATGCTTTTTGAATTTTGTAAATAATAGAAAGAGGAGGGTTATATGAGCAGAATTCTTTGCATTCCACGGTTGTGAAATTTAGCCCTTCCCAGAGTATTGCATTTCACAGTCTTATCTATTTGTCTCGAAAACATGACTGAAATGATGCCTCGCTGAAAATGCCGACAACTTAAACAGCAAAGAGCTAATCTGTGCCTCAGACATTTTATGTGCATAAGAGGTGCAGGGACTGTGAGTACTTTGGAGATCAGTGGTCTCGATAAGTTACAGATAAGACTGAAATCAACAAATGTGTGTGCAAAATGCTGTGCTTCAGGAAACAGAATGAAAAACGTACAAAATGGGGACACTGGGTGGAGAGTAGGGCAGAAGAAAAGGATCTGAAGGCAATAGTTCATCATGTTGGGTGCAAGTCTTCCTCTGCTTCTCTTCTTTCCCAGCCGAGATACTGCAGGCCAACGACAAGCTCACACAGGCGCTGGGACGGGGCAGGCAGGTTGTAGCCAGCCTTGAAGATGATGGTGGAGAAGGTTCAGTCACCAGCCTCTCTGATGCACCAGGTAAAGAGGATCCTGCAGTGTTCCACGGCAGCTCGGCTTCCTGCTTTTTGTGTATGAATGGAGCTTGGAAGGGGAAGCGCTTCTTGGAGAACAGATGTGGAGAAAATCCTCTAACATGGGAAAACTACGATGTAGTGATCATTGTGTTGTGTTCTTTTGTTTGTTTGTTTTTGTTTTTTACATTTGGTTGACTGAAAATGTTCCTGGAGGTTTTCAACTGAGTCCTTTAGTCCTTGCTTGTAGCCAGGCATACACTGCTCCTTTTAGGAGGCTTCTCTTTAACTCTTTCTGCTTTTTCCAAAGCATGTCGGCCAGCGCCAAGACGTATGAAGAGCTATACATTGATTGACTTCTCTGAGCTGGAGGCGACCTCCCAGTCTCCTACAGACCTATTTTCGGACGTAACCACTGCCTCCCGACACAGCAGCACCACCTCCAGTTGTCTGCTGGAGGAGGAGTTAATAGGTTTGTACGCACACTTCAGTCCTGTTGTCCTTGTTACCAGAGTTCCTGGTACTTAACAGGTGTAGAAGAACTTTGACTTCAGTGTTGGTCCTAACCAAGCGTAGACCCTTTTAGCTAGAGAGAGTTTTCAGGAATGTAGTTTCGTTAATGGTGTTAAACTGTAGTCAAACTGCTGTTAGACAACAAAGGAAGAACGTATGGAAAACAATTGCTTCCTGTAATTGATCTGTGCTCTTGGCATCTTTCTTAGGACTCAGCAACTCTCCTGGTTTACAGAAACCACCACCTGACTTTGGAGTGGCAGAGGTTAGTGATCCTCAGGTATTTTAGTCAGTAAAATACAAAGGACAAAACTCAGATGGCATTTTTGATCTCCTAGCCTTCTCTGGCAACCTTTTTTTTTAAAGTCCCTCTATTCTGAATGGAAACTGTAATCTTCCTGCTCTGTAATGAGTTTATAAATTGCAGTTTGCAACAAGATTTCTCACATCTATTTCTACCTTAAGTAGTAGTATTAAAAAAAAAGAAAAAAAGAGTTATTTTCAATGGAACAGGTTTGATTTTTGCTACCAGTATATAGTGTGAACCAGAAGTACCTTTCTTTCAGACTGGTGTACACAATGGATATACTGAAATTGTAAGTGCTGTTGAAACGCTGGAACTGAAGGAGAGCTGGGAAGACAGGACTTCATTGAAGAATGAATTTCAGGGCCTGGCTGATCAGTTCTCTCCACCTCCCAGGACCAAGACATTATCCTTGTAAGCAAGCCCCATGCAGCTCAGTTTGACTTTGGAGATGAGGAATATTGTATTATAGCAGCGAGGTTTGGGAAAACCTTTTAACTACATCTGGTTAATGATGGCAGGCTATCCATCCACGCATCAGTTCTTAAGCAGCAGTTGTGCACCTGTTTATTGAAATTCCACACTCTGACTTTCAAAGGGTCAGAAATGTGGTAGAACAAATCCTATGGCTTAGTAACAAGGTATTCTTGAGCTAAAGGAACAAAACCTTGCAGACATGTCTCTTTTAATAATCTGTGACTAAGAAAATACTTTCCCCAGCATTTTTCAGGCTCTGAGAAGATTGTTTCCTGGCATTCATTAGAAACCTCATAGTTTATGAATCAAATTAATCTCCACAGATCTTCAGAGTAGGTGACCATTATGGTGAGCTTATCCAGTCTGTCAGAACAAAGGCCGAGAAATTTTACTGGAAATTCCTCACCATTTGCATTGTCTTTGAGCTAGAACTTACTTTAATCTCACGGACTAGAGCCCCAGAGAGCCTGCACAGCCCTCCAAAGCCCTGGACAAAGTTTCATGACAGTAACAGAAACCAAAGTCTGCCTTATTGAATGCTGAAACAGCAGCTTCTTCTACACAACATAGAGGCAATTTTCAAGCTTTTTTAGAACTCAGAGAGCGTAAGCTTGTACTTTATTTATACATAAAAGGGTTGAGGGATTGGGAACACAAAAATGGACACAGCAGAAAATGGTATATACCATGTAGCCTTCCCAGTTAATAAAAGCTTTCTACGTGCTTTTCTTTCCAGGGATTTGTCACCAATGAAATTGCCCTTTCCAGATCTTCCAAATAGCCCAGTGGCAGATCCTTCATTTTCCAGCCTAGGCTACGAGCAGAAGCCTGCTGCCTCTTTGAATCCAGCTTCCAATGATGTTTCTCTAGCAAACATTTTTGTCCCTTTAATTTCAATTACACCGAGTAAGTGCAATAATTTCTGTGCCACGGCTCTACTTAATAGAGCTCTCATTGTGATTTTTGCACAGGAACAAGAAAGCCGAAGTATCTTCATGTTGTGAGGGTCAGCTGGAGAAAAATAGAGTATTCTATGAAGGACTTAGTGTATCTGAGAATTTGAGAAAGTTCTAGGAGTTATTCCATGGAAATGTCCTTGTCCTCCCTGGTCAGTAGTCAGGAGTTTCCTGTCCTGGCTAATCTTAGTGTGCTTCTAAACTTTTTGGCCCTAGCATCTTTAATCAGACTTCAAGCAGTTCTTTTCCAGAGGCTTAAGAGATATCTACACATGGGAGTTATCCCAATTGCTAAGGCAGAGCTGTTCTTTCCACCTATACTTTTTGATTTAACGCTGTCTGAAAGTGCTTCATGGAATGAGTGTTACCCAGGGTACGTGGCACCCCAGTGTCTCATTGTAGGGCACGTCCTGTTAGAGGAGGACTGCAGTGTCTGGGACATTGTTATTTTTGAAGAGTATGGGTACAAAGACATACTGACTAGGTTGTCTTCTGACTTCAGTCTCAAGCTCGGGATTTGTCAGGTTTGGGAAAGGCTGGATGGTGATAGGTGTGGATGTACCCCGGCAATAAGTTATATTTTTACTCCCAACTTCCCTCTTGGATTCATACCTGATCTCTCTGACTGTTAATGACTGACCTACTAGTTGTCCTGTACCTAATTCAGGCGTTCAGATTCCTTTCTGTGCCCAGGAGGTGAAATGTAAATCGTGGCCAAATGCTGTATGCTTTGGCCTGTGAGTTTGCTAGAGGAAGTACAAGTTTGTACGAGTGTCTCCTTCTGCTGTTCCTTATCCTGTCTTCACCGTTCTGCCCTCAGAAGGGGCAATCTATGCTTCTTTTCTTATTTTGCTTTTATCTCTGGCAGGCGATATCTGTCCCCTCACGGTGTATGACAGGAATGGTTTCAAGGCTATGCTCCACTTCTCCAGAGACCCAGCTCCCGGCCGACCAGATGTGCTGGTGATGGTTCTCTCCATGCTGAGCACATCGGCTCAGCCAATTAAGGACATAGTGTTCCAGGCTGCAGTCCCAAAGGTAAGGAGCCAATGATGAATAAAAGGGAGCGTGACTATTCAGAAATGTCCCGAGAAGGAGGTTTGGCATTTTGTGCTTAGAATTTGTCTTGTATATTGGAAATTGCACGGCTCATTTTCTCTGAACTGTGAACCAGTTCAGGTGGTGCCTGTGGCCCAGGTGCCGGTTTCAGTGTGGATCCTTAGCCTTGAGAGAAAGAAACGGGGCTCCAGACATGCTACTTTAGCCTCCTGGTAAGGCACATATTCTGTCGGTATGCGCAGCAAAGAATTGTCTGTTTAAGAATATCTGCCTTTAGAGGTAGGCTGTGGATAGGCGTGTGTTTCATTAAATGACAAAATCTGCCTGACATCTTGAACTAGCTCTGTGGCTTGGTAATACTCCCAGCTCTTTTTCAGCATGGCTCCAAAGGCTTTAATTTTGTTTTGTCTTTCAGACCATGAAAATAAAGTTGCAACCAGCATCCGGATCTGAGCTTCCAGCCTTCAGCCCTCTTCTTCCCCCAGCAGTGGTGTCCCAGGTCCTGCTGCTGGCCAACCCACACAAAGTACGTGGCAGTGATCGTCTTGGCAGGTCACTGTAATGTGACTGTAATGGGTGGGGTGTTAGCGTGAAAGGCAGGAACGATGTTGTTAGTTGGGAGACGGGTGGAAGAGACAAGCCTGGGTTGTGCTGGGAAGACATTTTTCCCACTGCCACAGCTTTTCAGATCAATAATCTGAAGGGGTGGTTGCTGCGATGGCCTGCACAGTTCTGCCTGCTGCGATGGCACCTGGAGGACATCGTGCAGCTGTCTGCAACTAATGGAACGTGAGGCCACCCAGGGCACAAGTGAGAGGTGGCAGTTCTGTAGCTTTAATGAATAACTACGGGACAGAAGATGGGTGTAAGGGAGTCCTGCCTCTGAGAAGGTTGGCCTGGATCTCCAAGCACGCCCTTGCAGGGTATGCACAGGTCTCCTTCCCAGGAGCTCCTTACATATGGTGTGAAGCTCGAGGTGTTGCTCCTGCAGCTCTGAAGCGTTAGTCCCTCCTTTGAGGGGGCGATTCACTGCAGCAAGGCTGTGAGGGCTGAGGGAAGGAGCCCAGGAGCCAGCAGCCACGACTCCCCTCTCTCTGCCCCTTTCTCCCCTAGGTTCCCACCCGCCTGCGCTACAAGCTGACCTTCACGCAGGGTGCGCAGCCCCTCAGCGAGGTGGGAGAGGTGACCGGCTTCCCAGAAGCAGAGCTGTGGGGCAAAAGCTGAACTTCGCCTGGCGTCGACATTGCCACGTTGCCTCGGGGGGGTGATGGCGAGGGTGGGACCGGGGGGCGGTGTGCCAGGAGTGCCCCCTGGCCTGGGCAATGTTTCCTTTCCTCGGGATCTGTCATCCCTTCCTCCTGGTGTGTGGCAGGAGGGCTGCACCCGCCTGCTGCTGCCCTGCCCTGTGTGTCCTGCCCCGTGTGGGGCCCTGTGTGCCCGCAGGCTTCCTCCGTGCCTCCTTCCCTGCGCTTTTTTGGGTCCCTTTTCCCGTTATGTGCTTTTATTGGTTTAAAAAATACACGTTCCAGCCACCAGCCCGCGTGGGGTCGTGAATGCAGAGCCCCCCAGCACGGTTTCGGTGGAGGGGCGGGCACGGGGCTGGGGGGGGCTCGGGGCGGCGGCTGCCGGGGGGAGCACAACCGGGGGGAGCCGGGGGGCGGCCACCGGCCCTGCGGGAACACCGTGCGGGGACGATCGGCGCTGTGGGGGCACCGGGGGTCCTCCCCGTCATCCAGTCCCGGGCAGGCTCCGCCCGGCGGGGGCGGTGCGGGGCGGGCGGTGTCCGCGCGGTGCCCGCCCGGTGCCGTACGGCGGCCGGGAGGAGCCCGGGAGCGGTTCCGGGTCCGGGTCCGGGTCCGTGTCGGTCGGCGGGGCCCGGTGCCGGTGGCGGTGGCCATGGACATCTCGCGGTTCGCGGCCGCCGACTTCGATGTGAAGAGCTGGGTGAACGCCGCCTTCCGCGCCCAGCAGGACGGCCCCGCGCAGGCGGACGCGCACGCGGCCACGCTGGTGCTGAAGCTGCAGGTCCTGATCCAGGAGGTCAACAACGTGCTGCAGGGTACGGCACGGCCACCGGCACGGCCACCGGCACGGCACGGCCGGGGGGCTGAAGCCCTGAGGAAGCGCAGGCCTCGGTCTGTTAAACGAGCACCTTAAAGTTCACGTTGAAGTTTCACCCATACCGAGTTCTGTTATTTGCTTTTTAAGTGCCGTGGCTACTGAAATGCTGCTGCTGTCACACAAGGGTTGTTGCTGTGGTCGCCTCACTGTCCCGCTCTGTGCCCCTGCAGAAACGAGCCACCAGGCCCTCCAGAACATGCCGCGGGTGCTCCGGGAGCTGGAGGTGCTGAAGCAGGAGGCGACCTTCCTGAAGGAGCAGATGGTCCTCGTTAAAGAAGATATCAAGAAGTTCGAAGAAGACACGGCTCAGTCCATGCAGGCAGGTTCTCGCCTTCCTTAGCACTCATCGGTAACACGAAATGCTGACATTGGTGGGCTTGGTCACGTTCAGCAGCCTGGTGAAGTAAGGATGCACAGCGACACTGTTAGCGTTAGGGCAGAAAGGGGGCAGGACGTGGGCTGGTGCAGGCTGCACTCCTGCACGAAAGCTGGTCGTGTTTAGCTGTTAGCGAAGGAACGAGCTCTGCAGTCAGAGGAGCTGTCACCTGGCTGGTAGTGCCGATTGTCAGGGTTTCTGCCTGTTGGTAACTGGGGTACGTAGTGTTACCCAGGCCAAGTGGATACCAAGAGTACAGCTCGAGTGTTCAAACTAACCTTTTGTTCTTTGATTTTCAAAGTTGTTTTAACATCTCTAGCTCTTTCAGTCAGCTCCTTTCTCTTTGTAACAGACATACTCTTTTTACCCAGTTTTTAAAATCTAAACTAAAAATAACACCCGTAATGTAAGTAACTATGGCAGTCCCTCTTTCGATGGGTAATGTTTTTTGTTTTGTTTGTTTATTTTCCTTCAGGTCCTGGTAGAGATTGACCGAGTGAAATCTAGAATGCAGCTGGCTGCCGAGTCACTTCAGGAAGCAGACAAATGGAGCACGTTAAGTGCAGACATTGAAGAGACTCTTAAAACACAGGTAGGTACCACATTGTTCTGTTTGGTCTTTGTGCCTTCAGCTTCCCAGGCAAACTGCATTTAAAAGCAGGTTCTGGAAGTAAGCTCGTTACCTTTTCCTTGTGGCAGGACGTGTCTGCAATTTCGGCCAAGCTAACAAGTATGCAGAGCAGCCTGGCTATGCTTGTGGATACGCCGGATTACTCTGAGAAGTGCGTGCATCTTGAGGCTCTGAAGAACCGACTGGAGGCCATGGCCAGCCCTCAGATTGTTGCTGCTTTTAACTCTCAGTCTGTAGGTCAGTAAGGCTTGGTGTCATTTACTGTCGGTGCAGACTTTATCTGTTTTCAAAAAGTACAATGTTATTTGGGTGTGCAGTATGTGTCCTGAAGGCTTCTGTCTCTGTGTTACCTGCTTTCTCTGGTGGAGCTGGGCGCAATGAAATGTTATGTGCTCTGCACTTGCCTGTGTGTCAAGTGCACCTTTGCAGTCTGGATTAGTTTATCTGCTTTTAAAGGTCATGCAGATGTGCGAAATGGAGGTGTTGAGGCAGGGCTACCCTGCTGGCATAATTTAGTTATGCTGTGGATGCCCTCTAAATGGGAAATGCTACTCAAATTGGCAGAAGGCCTCTGGTTTTGTGTTACCACAGTACTACTGGGCTTATTTGGGAGAATTGAGTGTTATAACCAAGATGGACACTTGTTTGGGAACATTCTGATTCCTTGCTGCCTCTTAAAAGTTGTTCTATAATATTTCTCCTTTATGTAGATAATGATTTTATGTTTTTGGACTGTTCTTTGTTCTCCTTTCCTCTCCTACTGTCACAGCACTTCTGAAAAATACTTGTTCTGGTTGCTGCCTCTCCGCTACGTCCACATGGAGGTGCTGCTGCAGGTCTGGGGCTGTGGTGTTGCACTGCACAGCACTGCCTGGCGTCCTCACCTGAGTAAAGGCAGGGCGCTGCAGTGTGTGACTGCAGACAGCCAGAGGAAGAGGAGGGAAGAAGCAGTTAGTGTTCATAGCTCCACTTGCCATGCTTCTAATGAATGAGACTTAATCCTTTGCAGAGATCTCCTCTCTCCCGTGCTGATTCTGGCTTTTCCGCCAAAGAAAGCGTTGGTGCAAGAAAGTGGCTGGCAGCAGCTGCACTGGTACAAGGGCCTTTTCTTGGGCATGCTATTCAGAACAATGCAGTTTCCGTGCTGTTTGTATTGTCTTTTTAAAGTCTCTTTGGGGCATTTGGGGACATGCTTTTTTCACATTGAAGAGAATTTCTCTCTTTTTGTGAAGTCATGTTTCTTCCTGGAGTCCCACTGCTATGAAGATAACACAAGTCCACAGACACAGCCCCAGGGTTTGTAAGTAACAGCGTTCTAGTTGGTCTGCCCTCTGGGTCCTGTCTCATTACTAATTTCTCTAAGCCCAGATGTATTTTGTGGACAGAACTGAAGTCATTACCCGTATGGTACAAAGCAGGCTTCTGAGGAACATGAACTGAGAGGCTGTGTGTAAGAGCTAACTGTGTTATTAGTTGGTCTTGAGGCAGCTAATGTAGGGATCAGTTTGAGGAGTGGTGAAAGCAAAACTGAAGACTTTGTAAGGTATTTTCTTGTTTTGTAGATAGCAGCTTGTTTCTGGAAAACAATGTTTTCCTTCTAGAATGTGTTCTGGCTTTATCTGTCTTAATCCTAGAAGCGTTCGCTGATTCAGATGTTAAATCCATTCATCATGTCTGCTGTGTGTTCTTGTCTGCATATGGGTTTTAGACAATTCTGCTTCTGTTTGAGAAGATGAGCAAATGGAAGATGAGAGTGTGTCTTTCAGCCATTGTGCATCTTCACTTAAGAATTCTGTTGCTCAGTCGGGGATATATTCTTTAGTGTAACGTCCCTCCGTCTGCTTTGAGACTGATCGTTAACTGACTATTATTTTGTTTTAATTAGATCAGGCAAAAATGTTTGTGAAAGTCTTCACTGAAATTGATCGGATGCCTCAGCTTCTTGCTTATTATTATAAGTGTCACAAAGTAAGTATTTTGATAATATTTTAATGTGGAGGAGTGAACATTTGAATTCTTGCTTGGTTTAGGCCATAGGTGGCGCTACTACACCGCAGATGTGCTTCTGGTCCAAGAAGAATGGAACCTCTTCTTTGCCTGTCCCTGACTTTTCTTCCTGGCTCCTAACAGCTTTGGTTACTCCTCATGTTTTGAGAGTAATTCTCCATTGAGGGCTTTGTGTTCCTTTTCAAAATAGACATAGGATATGTGTGTTCTGCTTGAGTTATCTCTGTGCCTTGTAGTTGTTCTTGTTTTGCTTTTCTTGGATGTGGCTATGTCAGCAATAACTTTATTGCTGCAGTTTGCCAGCTGCTGACTTCTGTAAACTCTTTTCAGGTAAGATTAAAAGTTGGAATTCCAGACAGTTCTGTAGCCATAACCTGATCCTCAAAAGTTCTCTCATGACTGTGACTTTTGAGGATTAAGTTCAAGGCTAGGGCTTGCCAAGTATTTCAACTATTATGTGGGGATATCAGTTACAGTCTCATTTTATGAGTCAAATACCAACGTTAATTAAAACTTTGAATCAACTAAGAATCCTCTAGCTTCATGCTGAAAGTTGTTTCCTTTTGGTGGTGCTGAATTATCGAAAAGTGTTACGTTGAAATCAGGAGAGGAGAGTCGGGGTGGGCATTGTATTTTAGCACAAGTGCATTGCGTGGGAAGTTCTTGGTTCAAAATAACAAGATGGAGCTGTGTGAGCTGTCAGTTCTCCTCTCAGGACGGTTCTCCTTACCCCTGCAGGTGCAGCTGGTGGCCGTGTGGCAGGATCTTTGCCAAAGTGACTTGAGCTTAAATCGCCAATTGACTGAACTGTATGACACACTCCTGGGGACCTGGCACGCGCAACTTCAGTGGGCAACACAGGTGCAGTCACTGCTTCGTATCGGTGCAGCGTGCGGGAGAGAACAAGAGTGAGCACGCTCCCAGTTCTCAGAAAGCTCAGAGCGGTTTCCTGGGGCTCGATCTGAGTTACGCTCTGTGTCCTGTCAGTGCAAGGCAGGGCTTGCAGCTTTCAGTCTCCCATCTAACTTGCAGACAAGATTTGATTTCTGGTGTTACACCAAGAGCAAGGTTGCCGTGTTATTGACGTTAAAGCTGTTCTATCACTTTCATCTATATCTTAAGTTAAATTGAATTTGTTGGTGTTGCAAATGTGTTCTGTTGCAAGACATTTGAAATGCCTGCATTGATTTATCGCTTGGCATGGAGGAGGCCCTCAAGGTCATATTGGACTGACTCATGTCACTCAGCGTGGGCTATCTGGGGGCTTTCTGCTGTCACCCCTTGAAGCCTGTGAGCTTGTTTTTCCTGCGAAGAATGATGTGGGATCCAAAAAGTTATTGTCCTTCTTTAGTGAAATGAAGAAGTAAGTTGGTATTGTTGCGCCTGTAAGAGTTTTTCATCCATGAAGGGTATGAGATTGTTATCTTCGTGTAATGAAGCCTGGTCCAGGTGCTAGGCCTTGTCCTGCAAAGGAGCTCAGTGTTACTTTGGAGTGTATTTTTTCTGCCTAATGACTTGATGTGAATTACAGGTCAGATGTCACCTTGCATTTTAGCAGATATTTTTTAAACTAGGGATAGAAAGAGAGAAATGGCACATGGGAGAAAGTTTGTGTCCCTTACTCTGTGTTTGTTTCTGCTTCCTGAAGAGCTGTTGGGCCCTTTTCACACTTCTCAGTATCTCCGGCAACCTTGCTGCAGCAGACTAGTGGTGATCCCAGCTTTCAGAGCAACTGAGAGAGAATAGGTGATGAGAGTCAAGATAAAAGGCTGTAATGCATGTTACACTTGTAGAGTTGAGGTTGGTGGATGTAAATAAATAAAGCTCCCAGCCGATTACAGTCTTCCTAGCCTTTCCAGTGCTGACTTCTTATCTGACCACTAAATTGGCTCATGATGTAGTACTGTTGCTTCATAGCTTACCCATGTGTGTATTTTTTTCCCCACACACCTGTGTAAACCGAGTGCACTGTTTTCAAATACCATTTTCTGCCAGCTGGATATTCCGGTGTCTGCAGTGCCTGTGTTCTGCTGAATTCAGTTTTTGACCTATCTTTAGTTTTTCGGCTTCTGCATTCGAAGTGCGGTTTCAGTGCAGTATCTGTAGACCTAGGCTTTGGTAACGGGGCTGACCTATGTGCTAGATCAGTGAGGTTCTTGTAGTCTTAGCAGACCTTTTTCTGTGCAGGGCATGGAGAAGTCCGGCTCGGCTGCTCCTGGCTTCTCTTTCGGCTCTTTACTCCCTGGTTGTGGCAGCCTGCCTCTCTGCTGACAGCATCTGCAAACCCATCTGTTCTGCCTCTTCTGTCCCTGTTTCAGGAGCCCAGGTCTTTGTGGCAAGGGCATAAATAAAGGAGACTACCTTGGCCGTGACTGCCACGGGAAGCGCAGTGCTGCTTGTGCAAAGGCTGCTTCTGCTGGGCGGGCAGCAGCACGTGTTGGGGGGGAAGGTGCCAGCCGCTCAGCTGTCAGAACCCACGCGGTTTGTCGGTGTCTGCTGAGACAGTGACGTGTGGTTTGTGCATCGTGGGGCTCTGTCTCGAAGCTATCTGCTGCTTCCTGCTGTGTTCCTGTGAGATAACGCGCTTTTGCTAATAGCTTTTCTGTTACCACAGGTTTTCAAGAAACCCCATGAAATTGTGACTGTGTTGTTGATTCAGACTCTGGGAGCGTTGGTGCCTTCCATCCCCGTCTGCCTTGGCACTGCCATGGAAAGAACAGGCCAAGAAACCAAGCTCAATAAGCTGCTGGAGCTCTATGATGCCACCATCCACTTTGCAAAAGGGCTGGAAGTAGCCATGCTGCCAAACCTGAGTAGGTTCTTGCACCAAGTTAACACCTGTTGACAGCTCTGTACAATTCCATTCTGAGATTTTGTTTAGTTTTACATGGAAGGAGGCATTACCTCTTCTGTGAAACATGTTGTGAAAGATGACAAAGAATAAAAGTTGAGGAGTTTCCTGGAATTAAGTAACACCTTAATAAACAAGAGAGAACCTGTTAGAAAGCTACTTCCATTGGATTTTTAAATTTAATTTGCAGTTTTTATGTTGATACTGGATTATGGTTTAATTAATTGATAGTGCCGGACCAAATATTATTCTGAATGGTTTGTAGCTTATTCCTTAGCAGCATCCTTGGCATTTGATTCAAAATCTGACCTATGTTTTCCTTATCCTGTGATGTTTGTCATCTCGTTTTGGTCATGACTTGGTGAATAATTCCAATGAACTGCAAAGTGGTGAGGTGCTGTGTTTACATAGGTTTATACCTAACCTGAAGTGTAGGCTCTTTATAGTCTTATATTAATCTGGTGGGGCTCCTTCAAAAACTAGGTATGGGAAAATCCTAACTTAAAGCTAATGGAGCATTTCTAATACTGTGTTTCCTGTTTTGCTTCATTGTAACATTGTCTTGAGCTACTTAAACCCAGATTCTTACTTGATCACGTAAATTACGATTACTGGGCAATTTCAGGGGACACGACTGTCATTCTGTCTGTTTTTATTGCTTTCATGATTGTGTACTCTTGTCAGTCATTTTCTATTTTTGGCTTGGCTTAATTTGTGGGTCATATTAGAAAAGATTAAAAAAATTGAAATAATGATGTCAAAGTCTAAAAGGTGATGAAAAACCGCTTAACTGTTTCACCTGAGTGTTTACAAAAGAAAAAAAAAAAAAGGTTGCGTTCTGTATTTCCATCTCTTGTGCTGCAGGATGAGGTGTTTGGGACAGAAGTATCTCAAGAATGGAGAGGCCAGGTGACTCAGCAAAACAGGGTCAAACCAGTTCCTACTCGATGTGTGTGTGACGGGAGGGTTCAGTTATGAGTCACAGCACAATTCAGGTCGGAAGGGACCTCTGGAGATGATCTAGTCCAATCTCCTGCTCAAATCAAGGTCCGCTAGCAGCTCAAACCATGTAACTCAGGTTACTGTCCAGACTGATCCTGAGAGTGGAGCGTGGATACTACTTTGGACAACCTGCTCCATGGATCGCCTGTCTGTAGGGTGTAAAAGTTTTTGGTTATAACCAGGATTCAAAGTAGTTCTGGTTTGGTACTAGTTCAGGTTTGTTAAAGCTTCCAGTTAACACCTAGTGTCCTGATCTGATTTGAGAAACAATCATTTTTGACCTGTTTTTTGTTTGAACAGGTAGCTGCACCAAACCCAACAGAATGTCACTGGGATGCTAAGTTCAGGGTTCCCGTTCAGCTCTGGTTGGTGAACACCATGAAGTGGTAGTCTTCAGTGAATCAAGTTACTGTCAAATTATTTCAAGTCTGAAACAGGCTTTCTGGTAAATGAGAATTGCCCCTGGTTTGAATTGTGGCAGCTTTGTGTTTCACTTCTCAAACGGTTTCAATACTTAGCTTCTACTGCAAATTGAAATGTTTAATAGATTGTTGTCACACAGCCTGTTTTGGAGCAGTTAGTTATTTTCTTGAGGTACCCGTTGAGGTAGAATATCTTGGTTTTAAGAAGCAGGTAGAGATATTAACCTTTTTAAAAATAAATAGATCTATGTAGTTGAGACTTAAAGCTGTTGTGCAACATCGCAAGCCTACACAGGGAGCGTGCTCTAATTGAAGAACTCATGCATGTTGCTTGGAATAAAGTTTTTAGTATCACATGCATTTACTTGTAGACTAAATATCTGATTCTTTGTAGAGGAGCAGAACCTGGTAAAAGTGATGGAACTAGCAGAAGCTGTGTATGATCCGTACAAACCCTATCAACTCAAGTACGGAGACCTGGAAGAAGAGAATCTCCTCATTCAGATCAGTGCAGTGCCCTTGGTAATTCAGCAGCCTTTGTTCATCTATGCGGGGAGAGGCTTAAAACTTCTACTAAATACGAGAGTCTTTGTGAGGGTTACTGCTCTCTTTCCTCCTGTAAAGTTTTGGTACTATTTTCTGTTTGCTGTATGTTTAGATATGGTTGAGTAAATTTTGCTTAAGAAATAAAGTTCAACATCCCTCTCAGGTCATAGGTAACTCCTTTCTTCTGCTCTTTCACCCAGTAGCAGGCACTGTGTAGATCTGTGAAGTCAGCCAAGAGACAGCCGCAGGTTCCATAGAATTTACAGAGTTAGTTTCAACCTTTTTCTTTTTTTTTTTTATTGTTATTTAGGAGCATTGGGAAGTAATTGACTGTGTCCAGGAACTGAACCATTCCGTCAACAAACTCTTCATTCTGGCTTCTGGAGCCATCGACAACTGCGTTAAGCTCACCGATGGACTGGGAGTATGTGGGCTCCTTAAGGCCCTGAAAGCTCTCTTCACAAAGTAAGGTGCTTTTATTTGCACTACTGTGTATAACCTAAGGGAGTAGGAAGTATTCAGCTTGTGGCCAAGGACTTTGTAGTTTATGAAAAATGATTGAGCGCTGAAAGTATCTATAAACTTAATGTGAATCACCTGGCATCCCCTTCTACCTCTTCTATGATTCAGGCAGTCACTGTTTCTTAGTGGAAAAATGGAAGATTTTATAGCTAACGGGAAGACTTCCCTCAACCATTTCCCATTCTGGTTGGGCTGAATTTTCATTTTATTAAATACTTTTGGAAGGAGAAATGTTTCCACAAACAAAATATGACGAAAGTAGATCAGGCTGATGAAAGTAGAACTAGTGGGGAAATACACGCTTACTGAGACAAGCAACCTCATATTCAGAATCTGCTTGTAAGTGCAAGATACCCTAATGAGTGAGGTTCACTCTAAGTTCTTGCTTTAAAATGTCATTGACAGACTTAAATGGTATTCCAGTACTGTTAACTTCCTTATTCCTTCCTGATATTGAAAGCACTGTTCATGAGCTCTTACTTCACTGTCCTGTGAGGAAGAGGAAAGAGAAAAGCACCCTTCCCTGATCTCATCTTCTTTATGGGCAATTACATAGTGTGCGTGCCTCCAGCTTATGGGCATCGTTTAGAAAAGAAAATAAGACTGGGGGGGGACAAAACAAAATGTTCTCCTCTTAAACTCATTCTCATCTGGGGAGTAGCTGAGAAAACAAATTCATGAGATTGTTGTCACTGTGTTCCTGGAATAAGGGCCAAGTGATGGTGGAGTAGCAGTAGCTTTATAAGCTTTGTCTGGTCTCTCCTAGGAGACGTGATCAGTGCAATGCTAACAAAAATATCTTACTCATACCTTATCATAAGAGTGAAAAGTTCCTAGTAACCCATATGCAGCAAATTGAAGGAGCAAACACATGAGCTAAGTTTCTCCCTGACTTCTAGTGCAGGCTTTGGAGGACAGTGCCTGATCAGTTCTTCACATGCATGCGCTTGGGCTGGAACAACAGCATCTCTTGTGAACTCTTCTAATATTTTTAGTTCTTGGCCATTGCAGAAGGCTTAATGAGCAGATGAAAGGACATGCAGTAAGTTGCTCTCCAGTCTGTTGTCTTACACTAGTGCTTGTCTTTTCTCCATTTGCCATTGCAGGTATACTTCTGACTTTACAAACACATTGCAGTCTATACGAAAGAAATGTAAACTGGATGATATCCCATCAGATTCCCTTTTCCAGGAAGACTGGACGGCATTCCAAAACTCTGTTCGGTAAAGGGCATTTTTTGCCTGGCCCAGCACTGATTTTTGTAACAAAGTTGGAAGGGAATTACTTGGGGTCATTTTACACAAGTTCTTAGCGCAGAACGCAGGGCTACGTCCACTTCGCTGTAGTGTTGCTGGGAGTGTTAGTATTAGTGACAGGGTTTCAGATTGCTGCTGGCACAATAAGTGCAGTGTGGCCCCCCACCCTGTCTGGAGCAAGACTACGTGTCATATCACTTGAAATAGCAGCAGATCTTAGAATGGTTCCCAGTGACAATGAACTGGCATTAGCTGTGGTGACAGCAAATAGCATGCTGATGAGGGTGTTGGACAGGATGGTGTTAACAAATAGATGTAGAGTTAGTAGCCATAGTACAAGATGTATGCACTGTGGGCTGTGGTTTGGTTATTGCATTTTTTAACTTACTGACACCTGGCTGAGATGGGTTGTCTGGGGATCTGGCATTATCCACCTAAAATTTTACAAAATATGTTTTTATCTTGTTCTTTCCCAGAATAATTGCTACTTGTGGTGAGCTCCTTCGTCAGTGTGGAGACTTTGAGCAGCAGCTAGCCAACAGGTAAGCATTACTGGACTGAATACATAAGCTGTCAAGATAGGTACCAAGTCAAAAAAAAAAAAAAAAAAAAACTTTCCAAGGTGCTTTAACTTCGTAGACCACAGATGGAAGAGCAGAGCCACTGCAATTTTTTATCCCATCTTTTGAAACATCAGAGATGGATTGCACACTGTCTCACTCAGTCCTGTGCTCTGGGACAGCCGTAAGAATCATTTTTTTCTTGGACAGCTGGCTGGTGTGTCTTGTTCACCTGGCTGGGCATCAAATGGACTGCTACATTGTGGTCAGGAAGGAATTTTCCACCAGATCAAATTGGCAAGATTCTTACCCCCCCTTGTGACATGGGACATGAATCATTTGCTGTCATGCATTTAGGTGTGCCTTAACTGATCAATTCCTCGTAACCTGAGGAGCCCAAAGCATGGGCAGCATGTAGATCTTTTGTTGCTTGTGAGCAGGGTAGTGTTCAGCCTCTTGAATGTTGAAATACTTTATTCTGACTCAAGTGGCTGTACTTGGTGTAAGACATAGCGGCCTGCAGTGCCCACAAGGCTGGGATTGTTCCACATTTTCCAGACTTCCTGAGAGCCCAGTCAGCATAGTATTTATGCAGTCTTCTACTTGCACAGTAGAAGTGAGAGCTGGCTGTAATTAGCATCTTCCACCAATGATACTCTTTCCCAGCGTTGACACTCAAAAACCATTAGAAGTTCTTCAGCTGTTCAAAACTTGCATCTGGTTTTCAATTTCTTCTCTCTTCTGTGTCCCAGAAGAGTTAGCCTTGTATTGAAAAATACATTTATAAAATATGTATTACACGTGTGTGTGAATATCTATTCATACATGTACGTATATATGTGTGTGTGTGAATAGAATATGAATATATGCATGCATACCCAACTGCCACAGGTAAGCCACAAGGCAGTCGGCAGTACCCTGGGTACAGTTTTACAGGTGCAGTAAGCTGATCTACAAGGTGAATTGGACCAGTTGCATGCTATGATCAACAAGTAACCTTGTTCAAAGAGGAATGCTTTTCAATTAGGCTGGCAGACAAGTGTGAGTCTGTTCTGTCAAACACTACAGTGCAAAGGGTAAAGGAACTTGGGGAAGAGTAGCCTGGCTTCTGCTCTTCAGCTGTTCACAAACACACCCTAAACTACCTAGTGATCAGACCAGACAAAGATTTATGCCCCATATTTACTGTTTCTGAAACCCCAAGGGCAATGGTAACTAGTTTGTAGCGGGTTTATTTGCTGTGACAAAGGGAGTGCACTCTTACAGCTCTACTCTTCCCTCCTGGAAACTGTGAGAACCTCCTCTCAAAGCATTTCTACCAGTATCTAGAACTGTATGGTCCCTTTGCAGTGTTCTTGCTACCAGTTGGTTCTTAGAATTTGATGTGACTGCTTTGTCATAAAGATTTTTTTCTCTCTGTAGAGGGCTCGCTGGGCATTGTGCTTCCAGGTTGCTCAGTAGGAAGCTGCAAAGTGCTCTGTGATGCTGCCCTCCAGCTCTGAGAGGGAAGGTGTGCAGCTGAACCACCCATCACCTCTCGGGGCAGAACAATAATCACAGGCTGTGTCAGCAGGGTGATGGAGCCAGAGGCCCCAGTAGCTCTGAGTGCTATTTTTTCTCTCACTTACCTTGAGATGCTGCCATGGGTTGTCTCTGGAGCAACAGGAGGACAACAGTACTGATTTTGGAGAATTTTGTTGGTGACTTTTTACGCTTGTTTTCAGGATTTTGTCAACTGCTGGGAAGTATCTCTCGGACTCCTACAGCCCTTGTAGTTTTTCTGGCTTTCAGGATGCCAGTTCTACAGAAAAGAAGAGCTCTGTAAAGAATCCCTGGCAGGAATACAATTACCTTTTGAAGGAGAATCCATCCGAGTACGCCAGCCTTATGGAAACACTTTACACCCTAAAGGTAGCTTTGGAGCCTTGGAGAACCTGCCTTTGTATCAGGCTGCTGTTAGGCCTGTATTTGGTAGATGAGGCATGGATTCCCCCTGCAGTGCAATTACATTTCATCTCTTTTGAGGGGCTATGCTCTGCTGAGAGAGAAAATGCCCAAACGTAAAGCCTGGGCTCATTTCATCTCTTTGCCAGGTCATGTCTGTTTTGTGAACATGCCCCTGTAAATTCACACGGGGGAGATTCTGTCATAGAAAGCATTGGGGTGATAGTGCTGAAGCCATCTCAAATTTTGGGCTTCACATACTGGCTTCTCAAGACTTTATTTGCTAGTTATACTCCACTGCTATATCCATTCTGAAATGTAATTCTGCAAGATCATTCAAGCATGCATCTGTGAACAGGGTAGAATGACTCTAGTTATCTTCTTGTGGATCTAAGTTATGTTTGCCGTCATCAGTCATTTATAATAGTGAAGTCGAGGTTATGAATTCTGTCTCTTATTTCCTCAAAATGTTTTGATTTCTTTTGTACTTGATTTACCTGCAACGTATGCAGCTCTGCCATAAGTATGTTGACTTTAAATCTTTGCTAAACAGTCAAGTTTCATATGTACTCTTCATGTAAAACTCTTAGCTCAATTCCATGCAGGAAATTACTTGCACCGTTTGAGTAAATGGTCATATTCATAATTCTTTTATTGCAGACAATTAAATTATATTTTCTAAAGTTTCTTTTAGAGTTTACCTGGCAGAATATAATACACTTTCTGTGTTTCTGCCCTCTCTGCCCAAATAAGGTAGGAAAATTGGAGGGAACTGGATTGTAGTTTATTTTTTTTCATCTCTACTAGGGAAGGTGTAGAACAGACGTAGTGCAATGTGAAGCTTTGTACCTGTTCCAGAGGCATTCTGATCAGGTGCATGTTATAATGACAGTTTTGCCATCTTCTCTGAAGATTTCTCACTATTTGGCCTCAACTAGTACCTCACATGGCCAGAACATGATGCTGATTCTTTGTTAAACATTTCAGGAAGCAGTGCTCAGTTTCTGTCTCAAAAATCTAGCTGGAATAGGGCATCCCAAAGGAAGCAGGCTGTGCGATGGCAGAGGAAAGCTATTTTTATTAGGATGGCCTAATAAAGACCTCTTTAAGAATGTTAACATAGCTTTTCTGTGGTCAGTTTAATGTCATCTGTATGTAAACATTTTCCTTTGTGTGTGCCTAAGGAAAAAGGTACAAGTAACCACAACCTGTTGTCCTCATCTCGATCTGCCCTAAGCCGCCTCAACCAGCTGGCACACCACCTGGCTTTTGATTCTGTTTTTCTTCGCATCAAACAACAACTCTTACTTGTTTCAAAGATGGAGGTGAGTAATGGGTACATTCATCTGATCTGAACCTGCAAGGTTTACCCGTGGGATACCTTAGGGTGGAGTACAGCTCAGTGTTGCTTACCTTTCTCCTTTTCGGAAAATTTCCCTATGGTATCACCTTTCTTCCTTGAACTGTGCTCAGTGGAAAAGTTTACTTCCCTTCCTCCACAGCATTTGCAGCAGACAGCTATGTTTGGAAGCTGTGATGTTTGTTTGAGACGATGCTTTTCTAACCTGTGAGAGCAAGTATTTCCCATAGGGATCTATGTAAAAAGGATGTGTATATTTTGGGGATGAAAGAGGACAAGGGAAGCAGTTTTCTCACCATCTGTCCTCTGTTTTCTAGAGAAGCCTTTGGTATTCTTAGCTTGTGTTGTCGGGTGACCCCTTCTCAGAATACTAATGGATGTCATGCTCCAGAAAGTCATAAATAAGATTTGCCTTTCTTTTCTTTTTTTTCTTTTCTTTTTTTTTTTTTTTTTTTTTCCCCTTACAGGGTTGGAACTCTGGTGGCATTGGTGAGACCCTGACAGAGGACTTGCCAAACTTCAGCCTGACTCCTCTGGAATACATCAGCAATGTAAGAGCGTGCAAAGATAGTCACTAGAAGCTCAGTGCTGGAAACAGCCTGAGCTGTTATCCTTCTAATCCCCATTTGACTTGCTGTTTTCTCTTTCTAATGCAATAACAACAAAACCTTTCTGATATTGAGGTGTCCTGAATGGAAAGGCAGAGTGAGCTGTTCATTCCTCCTGACTGGGTACTCCTCAGTTCTGTGCTGCTGAACATCATTTAAATTCCTCTTCCATTCTCCTTGTTGGTGTTTCAAGTTACTGCCACATTTGCAGTTCAGATATTAATATTAGCTGCTCTTGCTTTCTTAATACAAAATATAATTTAAGAAGCAATTTTTTTTTAATGTTACTGTCATTCTGTACATCACATGGGGAACATATTTTTCAAGGACAGGCTGCAACCGAAAGCTTTTAATATTTTGTTTTCACCTGGTTTATGGCCCATAGAAGTGGGTAGTCAGACAACTTGTGGTATAATTTAATCGTGAGTAGTTCTGAATTTAGCTACCTGAGGTCTTTTATGAGGTTTAGAAAGTTCGTGGGTAGTGTATCAGGTAAAATTTCAAGGGAAGGTTGCTTTTGAATTTCTAAATAGCTTTCTTATTAACACAGTTCAGCAAGAGAGACCTCCACATTGGTGAGAGGCTGAATATGCTCACGTCACTTTAACTGGAAGTTAAAACTGAGGTGTTCATGGCTGTTACTTGATTCTGTGGGGAATCAAAGGACATTTCTGCCTGTCCAAGGCAAAGAGGAACTTCAGAAAGTTTCAGATAGCATTTGTTTTCAGGTCTTTTCGGACATCTTTTGAGATCTACCCTTTATCCAAGTGCTGAGCGATAGGTGGGTCAAGACTGAGTCAAGACTTAGTTTTGGTTAGTCTTGGAATTACTCTACGACATTATGCAGTAAAACTGAAAACTAAGAAGCTAAAATTACAGTTCAGAAACAAATTGATGTGGCATCTATGATGTGTAGAATAGGATACAAAGTGCTGTGAGCTTGGGAAAATATCTGTTAATGACTATGCTCCGTAATGGGGATGCACAGTACTCTGAACTGTGCTTGCATCTAAGAATATTCTGTGTGGCTCGAGATCATCACTTTATATACAGTGCAGTATTTGTTGCATGTCTGAAGTTATGTAGCTCATGTGTGCGAGTTTGTGGGCATGCAGCCTGCCTGGGAGTGAGACGTTTCTATAACGCATTGTTACGTTGCCACTTGAATCCATGTTTCCTCTTCTGTGCTTCTGTTTGGTTCAGTCTCTTAGATTCTGATCAAGAAAAAAAAAATTGCCAGGAACACTGCAGATTATCAAAAATGTGCATAGAGCAACAGTTCTCTGTGCAGTTTTTTCTTAATGTGGTTGTTTTAATGACTGGCTCAATGACTTCCTCAGAAAGTATTTCTTGTACAAAGTGTAATGATAAGCAGGAGACTTATAAGAGAGGTTTGTTTCTGAGCTACTGTGGGTTAGTGAGCCGTTGTCCAGCTCAGCTTTCCGCTTTCAGGTGTGGATAGCTGTGGTTGATAATTCTTTAGCAAAGCACTTGCTTCGCATTTGTTTAGTGACTCAGCTTTTTGTGCTTTTATTCTAGATTGGGCAATATATTATGTCGCTTCCTCTCCACCTTGAACCATTTGTCACTCAAGAGGATCCTTCTCTGGAACTGGCATTGCATGCTGGAAAACTGCCTTATCCCCCAGAGCAAGGTAGGGTGAAAACAAAGACCTCATGTGTCTGGAGGAAAGCTTTCACATTTTGACATTACAAGGGCACGCTGCATTATGGTAGCAGAGCTGTTTGAGATGCATTTCCTACTGCCTGTTCATGCTCTTTCTTCCAAGAGTCTCTTGGTATTATCCAGAAGGAGCCTCTAAATAATCAACAAAGCTACTTTTTAGTTTTGTTCAAACAAGACGCTTTAGCAAAGTCTATTTAAATTCATTGTTCATTAGAACTGTGGATTGGATGCCGGGTGTGAATTTTTACTGTTTCATAGCTGGAGCAGTATCTAATTTCCTAGGTGCTTTCTCACAATCAGCTTGAGTATCTGATATGCTCGCTCTTGTTCCTTGAGGATGTTGAGCTACCATTGCCATCATTTTTGGGGTGCTCATTCACAGCACAGTTCTGTGATACTGATACTGGATGTTCTACTATCTCTCATTAAGCTCAAAACTAGCATTTAGAGTAGTTTATTGCATTTCATTTAGTTCTTAGGGGACTACCTTTGCTCTGAAAGTGGAGAGGAGGAGACACAGGTGTACCGAGTCCTTACATGCTACACGCAGACCCAGCTATTTTCTGGAGTTACCTGTGTTTAGGCTCATATGAAAACAAGCCATTTTAAACCCCCTTGGAGATTAAAAATAAATAAATAAAATTTGAGCTCTTTGAGCCTCACATTAAGACCTGCTTTTTAGTGCCTGGTTATTTTTGTTGCCTGTTCTCTGTTTTGGGCATTTTCGTGTATTTCAGGAAATAGGGATGTCAGGATGTGACACCATTTTCGAACTTTGGGTTTACCACTATTGTGGAGAGGGATGAGATTATTGCCTAGCATGGTCTGTTAGTCATATTTTTGTACATCACTGGACTGTAGTCTTTTTGCTACAGTCCTGTGCTAAGAACCTGTGTCAAAGTGAAAATCCCGGTGACAAAAGCTTCCCAGAGTCACTGCTTTTCAGAGCAAGAATCTCCTGGGTTTTTGGTGTCCATCAGTATTGATTTCTATTTGATGACAGTATTACAATGTGCTCGGTTTGTGTTTAGCTGTATTTGTGCACTAGGAGGTGGCAGGGAGGAAATTCCTGTGGACTGATGATCATGTTTGAATAGCTTCTCAGCTGAGCTTTTATAGCTTCTGCTCCTTATCACGTCCACGGTTCGTGGCGAGGCTTGGACTGCCTCGCAGCTTGCTGGATGGGGAGTCCTGCTCCAGCTTTGCACTCCTCCCCTCTTGTTTGTGCTGCTTCCGTGGCAGGGCCAGTTCTAGTCTACTCCACAGAAAAGGAATCACTTTTTAAATTTTATTTATTTATTGGGACAGCTTCTTTCAACAATACGTCAATGAAGAGATTTAAAGCAACTTCCTAAGAATGCTACAATGCATCAGAGCTGCACAGGAGTGAGCAGCAAAGAACAGGCGAGGAGGAAGCTCGTGACTTTGTTTAGAAGCAGTGAGTTGTGAGGTTGGCTGACCATCTGTGACTGTGTCACCGCAGTCTTCTCATCAAGGCCCTGGAGTGTGTCCAGAGCAGGGCTACGAAGCTGGTGAGGGGCCTGGGACACAAGTCCTGTGAGGAGCAGCTTTGGGAACTGGGGGGTTTGGTCTGGAAAAGAAGAGGCTCAGGGGAGACCTCATGGCTCTCTGCAACTACCTGAAAGAGAGGTGTGGGGAGCTGGGGGTCAGCCTCTTCTTGCAGATAACTAGTGATAGGACCAGAGGGAATGGCCTCAGGTTGCACTGGGGAGGTTCAGGTTGGAAATGGGGAGACATTTCTTCCTGTTGCTAGAAAAAGGAAGCTGCCGAGCTGCTTTTCCTCAGGAATAAATTATTTGGTCTTAAGCAAAGTAGTAATGCTGTTTACTTGTCAACAACTTTTTCCTCTGCCTCTGTTCTCTGTAAATCCAGGAAAAGCTACTGTTATACCCTCTGTGAAATGTTAACCTGTGCTTATCTGTTCCAAAGGTTAGGATCCCATGGTCAGCAACTGGTCTGCAGTCTGTCTTGTTTTAGGACAGGTTCTGCATCTTTGGGAATTGCTTTTCTTAAGGGTCCACCTATGTGTCCTGTCTCTGCAGCCAGGATCTTGCTCATAAGAATGCAATTCTGAAATGCTGACCACTTCGTGTAACTTAACGGTTTTAACTCTAGCTGAAAAATCATTAGAGCTCCCCTGCTACTACCAGCGCCACCTGAGCCTTCAGCGATGAGATACTGGGCAGAATGGTTAAAACCCGTGTACTGAGGGAAATGCAGGTGGTGCAGGTGGCTGCTGACACAGCTATGGTGCAGTTGCCTATTCAAGACTTTCTCCTCAGAACGCACTTCAGAAGCCCTGAGGAGTTCTTTCTGGATGTCTTTCATTAATTTCTTGCAGCAAGCTGGGTTTTGGCTCATGTTTGTTCTTCAGATGGCTGTTCTTACCTGTTGTGTCGTTAATCCTCTTGCATTTAATAGTGGCTACATAACACTTCCCAGCAGGTTGGCAGCACCCCAGCATTTGCTGTGGTTAATCTCTTTTCAGAGGTGGTTTCCACTGACAGTCAAGGAAGTGTAGGCCTTGGTATTTATCATCTTCTCTAGACTTCTGAGAATATGCTCTTTGGTTTAGGTTTTAACGTTAATTATTTTGTCATCTTAAAGAATTTACATGTTTAATAGTTTATTAATTTTCAAGATGAAGATGAGCACAGAATGACTCTAAGGCATTGAGGAAAAAAACGTGTGAATCCATGTAATTGCAGTAGTTTGTAACCAGTCCTCAAAGATGATCCTATACACCATGCCTGGCAGTGCCTCTGATTCCAGCCTGATCTCCCAGGCTGGTGATCAGGTGGTCAGGTCTTTGGAAATTGTTAATCTGGAGGAGTTAGAGAGGGAGGTGAAGTGTTCTGGGTCTTGAGCTAAATGTTATTTTACATCACAGAAGATATGTAGCTGCTTTGATTACTACAAAAACAGCTGATAAGATGAATCCTAATCAATACATTAACATCTTCTAGAAGAAACAGTTAACCATTTATGAATTATGTCTTGTTACAAAACCTGCAAATGAAGGTGAGCGAGACTGCTGACAGCTAATGAGAATTTTTTGTTCAGGAGATGAATTACCTGAGCTGGACAACATGGCTGACTACTGGCTGGGCTCCATCGCCAGAGCTACGATGCAGACTTACTGTGAAGTCATCCTGCAGATACCAGAGCTCACAGTACATTCAACAAAGCAGCTTGCCACAGACATTGGTAAGCTCAGTGTACCCCTTGTCCTGAAAAGCGTCGCTGTAACACATGGGCTCTTTCATTGCGTTAGATTTAAAGGAACTGCAACGTGGGTTCCTCCTTTAGTCCTGAGCATGATTTTGTAGTAGGTACTCCCACTTCTTAACTGCTTTGTGCTTCTGACTGTGAAAGTCAGGGCCATTCGGAACTGACAGGATTTCCTTACAAGCCAGTCTTAGCAAGGAAGACACTTATACGTAATCTTCGTATAGATTCGTCGTCCAAAGAAGGGCGACGAAGCTGGTGAGGGGCCTGGAGAGCAAGTCCTACGAGGAGCGGCTGAAGGAGCTGGGCTTGTTCAGCCTAGAGAAGAGGAGGCTCAGGGGTGACCTTATTGCTCTGTATAAGTACATTAAAGGAGGCTGTAGCGAGGTGGGGGTTGGCCTGTTCTCCCATGTGCCTGGTGATAGGACGAGGGGGAATGGGCTAAAGTTACGCCAGGGGAGTTTTAGGTTAGATGTTAGGAAGAATTTCTTTACTGAAAGGGTTGTGAGGCATTGGAACGGGCTGCCCAGGGAGGTGGTGGAGTCACCATCCCTGGAAGTCTTCAAAAGACGTTTAGATGTAGAGCTTAGGGATATGGTTTAGTGGGGACTGTTAGTTTTAGGTCAGAGGTTGGACTCGATGATCTTGAGGTCTCTTCCAACCTAGAAAATTCTGTGAAAATTCTGTGAAATTCTGTGAAAATTTTTATGTATGGCACTGCCCTTTTCCTTCTTATTGGTGCTGTGTACTGCCAGCATATCATATGTGGGGTATGCAGCATGTTCTGAGTCTGCTGGGAAGTGCTCCAGTAGGTTACAAAGGGAGCACCTGGTTGATTTTCTCCATCCACATAATAGCTGGAATAGGGAAAATGGGCCAAAGGCTTTTAAAAAGTCATTGTGGATCACCTGACCATCATCCTGCAGTACAAAACTTATCGTATCAGCTCCTCGGTGAAGGTTAACTTACTGCCCTGCTGCTCTGCAGGTGTTAGATGACTAAAGATACTTTCAACATGGAGAAATTTTCGGGAACAAAGTGGAAGATAGTTGGCACGTGTTCACCTCTGCCTTGTTCCATGTCATGCAGAGTGACTGAGGGAGGACTGATGGAAGGCGTTGGGAAAGGTGACGTGTAGAATGTTGAGGAGATGGCTTTTTTCTTATCCTAAACTCATGAAAATGCCACCACCACACAACTGCTACAACTGGTGTTAATGCAAGTTAGCCCTTTTCCCTGCTGTAAGTCATGGGTGCTGATTTCCCCCTGGCCAAGCTTTAAAGTTAAAGATACAGACAACATCTCCTCAGCTGACATGAAAGTATGCTTGAATGCTTGTGAACTCAGCCTTCAATCTTATCTTTTGTGGTATTGCTTAAAAACAAACCACTGGAGTAGCAGCTGGTTGCTTGACGTTCTCCCCGGTTCATCCTTAACTTCCCCAACCAGCTTGGAGCCAGTGAGCTGGAATCCCCTCCCACCTCCTCAGCCATTCACCTCTGCAGAAATTCCAATTTTTGCTGCAAGCTCTTCACATCTGAAAGTGCAGTTGTGATCTGTCGTGTGCGGATACTGAAGTGTGGCACAATGTGTCTCAGTCTTCTGAACTCAACAGCTGTCTGAACTAGTGCACAGGAAGCCAAAGGTGCCCGTCAGTCAGCACAGTCCGCTTCCAAATGCACTGCAGTTCTTGGTTTTGAGCTAGCAGTGACAGTTCCAGCTGTCATGAACAACAACTTGTATTTGGGTGCTGCTTGCACAGTGTCTGTTGTCGGTTCAAATACATGTTTATCCTTACTCTTACAGATTATCTAATAAACGTGATGGATGCCCTTGGCCTTCAGCCGTCAAGAACACTGCAAAATATTGTAACTCTGTTGAAGGCAAAACCAGAGGACTACCGGCAAGCTGCAAAAAGTGTTCCTCGCAGAATGGCCAGCAGCATTGCTGCAATGAGAGGCCTGGAGTGTTAGCTGTAACGTCTCCACTGCTAGATTCAATTCAAGGGCTGAACTGCCTTTTTTTTTTTTTTTTTTTTTTTTGATTCTGTACAAACTGTGCAAGGACTGGGGAAATGTTTCTGGAAATAAGAGAGATTTTTATCTGAATAAGTTTTAACAATTGCCTTATTCTAGGAAAAGCTGGTTCCATTTTTCCATCTTTAGAAATGTGGAAAGATGTCCCACAACCAAATTTACCCAAATGGACTATCTTGAACAGGCTGAGTGGCGCTGACTTCTAAGCAGAAATGTTCTGCTGCCAGCTGGAAGTTCATGCTTCACATCGGCAAGATGACCGGCTTTTTCGTAAGAGTTTAATCAATTCTGAATCTAAAATTAGGGGGTAGGTGCAGCAAAGATCAACTGATTGGAAGCTCTCTTACCTGGTGGCAGTGGTCATTGCTCAAGTTTGTCATTATTCAAAGCCAAGAAGACAGCCTCATCAATTAGTAGAAGAAGCATGATCAGGCTCAGTTCTGAGAATGAAACCAGTCTTGTAGGTTGTTTCTTTTGAGATTAATATGTCCCACTGAAAGCTATTTAAATTTAATGAAAGTTTCATTTTCTTGTAAAATTCATTAAAGCTTGATGTATCTTTGTAAAACGTCTTGTCTAGCCTATGTACACTTGAAGAACTTCCACGGCTTTTTGTTAATTAGAAAACTGGGCAAAACACAAAGAGGTCCTAAAACTGTAATGCCAGCTGTATAAACTGTGCTCTATAAAACCTTACGTGCAAGCTCTCCTGTTTTGGAGGAGAATAAAATCTTTCTTCCCTGTCTTTATATGCTTCTACCATTTTCTCCTCTTTTCAACACGCGATGCCTTGGGTAAGTAATTTTTTTCCCAGTACGCCTATTTTTGCCTCTTTCCTTAACTTGGTTCAGGTTGCTCTAATCAGTGTTTTGCTTGATCCACAAATCTCTTTGCTGTCTTTGCCAGGGAAAACAGTCCAAAACAGCCTCTGTTTTTTTTAACAGCTATTGCTTGTTGTCCCAGCATTGCTACGTTTGTGGTGGCCCCTTTTGGGACTCTTCAGTCTGACACATCTCCCCTGGTGACTGTGTGCTTAGCTGCCGTGACTGCCAAATCTGTTGCTTTTTTTCAGAAGTCCCCTGCCTGTTTTTGTCACACCAACACCTTTTTTTGTGTGTTCGATAGCACACATGTAACATGCAGATGCAGGCTTATTTTTATCAGATGTGTTTAGGGGGTAAAATCGGGTTCCTTTGCTGCTCTCGTCTGGACTTTGGTCATGTTTTACTGCCAAAAATTTAGTCTGGGGAGGTGAGGAGAGGAAGGGTATTTTATAAACAGCTTTTAGACTTTGCAAATTTTGGAACCTAAAACATTTCAGAACAGAAAATTAAAATAGTTTTCTGCATTTATTTTCTTGGCACTGTTCTCAGTTAGATGGTTATTCTTTTTGTTTGTGAGTATGAAAAAACTATTAAAAAATCCACAAATGAATGGGAAATTTGGTGCTGTATTGAGCTGGGACTTCTCGGGTGCCTTGTTCTGCTGTGACTTTTGAAACCTTGCTCTTGGACACCCCTGTGCCCAGTCCCGTGCAGGGCACAGTCGAATCTTCCTGTGGCTGCACTACCGCGACAGCAAAAAAACGCTGCATACATACGCTTATCTGTGTGTGGCAATCAGTACATTTGGGAAAGAGCTAAACTAGTAAAGAGACTAAGTCAAGTACCCGAGACACTTTCCACTTTTATTAGTTGTCAGACGCCCTCTATAAACCAGCAGTAACTGGAATAGTAAACTGCCCGTGTCCTGCCAGAGTACATGCTGTTCCGATTTACCATAGGTGTGAGAGGGGTGAATCTCATTGTTTGTGCCTCTCCCATCCTTTTCCTGGCTTGTAACTAGAAAGTGAGGATTTTTGAAGCTGTTCTTGCCCGCTGTTACAGCAGTTCACAGGGCAAATAGCCCTGGGCAGGCACCCAGCTGGGGCTAAAGGTTTGAGGTGCTGGAGGCTGCCTGTGCTGCCAGCTCCTCGCTGAGACCTGCTGCTGCCTCTCCTGTCACTGCACACTGCAATGGGACCTGCGGGGGGCTGCACGGGAGGGCTGCCTGCCCGATGTGCCCCCACCTCCCCGTCCCTGCAGCACATCTCGCTGCTGCCAGCTCCTCCTGGGTCCCGGTACTTCAGGAGTGGGCTCAGGTGGTTCTCAGGGGTTCTGCCCTGCAGAAAAGCGCCTGGCGTCCCTTTGCAGCATCTTTCTGTATGGACAGCTGTTTGGGTTCCCCTGCGACTGGCTCTCTTGGAAGTGATGCTGATAATGTCTGTTGGGGAGAGCACGGGGATACGTGCCCAGGTTCTTGCTGTCAGCTCTCCTGCTGGCTTCCTGCATGAGCCCGGGCACATTGCTGTGTTGCCTTGATGAAGGGGGCGGTGTTTTTTCACTTGCAAAATCCTTTGGAGGTCTTCCCCAAGGAAATTATGGGTTGGTCTGTGCCTATGGGGTTGGTGGGGAAGGGTGTCAGCCGCTTGTTTCTGGGTCAGCTGTTGTGAAATGAAGCACTGCCCCCGCACAGGGGTCTCCTTTTCCATGAAGGAGCCAGGCCGTGGCTCTGCAGCCTTGGGTAAGACAATTCGGGAGAGGGGAAATGAGGAGCTGAAAAGTCTAGGACAACTCTTGTAAGAACTGGATTCCTCTGTCTGTAGCAAGTTTCCTAACCACCTTTCATCTGCCCTGTCACTGCGGTTGTTGTCACTTGCTGAGCTCTGGCTGTCCCCAGGATCAGACGGCTTCCTTACGGTGCCCACTTGCACAATGCCTCTGCTGGCCTGGAGCGGCCGTGTCAGCAGGCTCTTGGTGGGGGAACCAACAAATACAGCTCTGGGGCAGCCAGCGGACGTTCTAAGCAGGGGCACCCTAAATCTGGATTCCTCATATCCTTTATTTTAGGTATTCTTTGGCTGCAGGTGACTGCAAACTACCCCTACTTTTCCACTCCTCACCCTGGTCGGAATCAGAGGCAGGTGAGGCTGCAGCTGGGGGATGAGTTCTGCTTGCTGAGGTCTGACTTACTGCTCCAATTCACACAGAGTCTGGTGCTGGAGGATTGAAGTGGTTTTTGTTAAAGTTCTTTTTCTGATGTAGCATAGCAAATCTGTTCTCTGCTCCGTCTATGGAAGGTAATCGTGTGTTGTTACTATCTGAGGCAAAACTTCTGGAGGAATTGTTCCAGGTGCTATAAAACGCCTTTTAAAAATACCAGCTGGTTCAAGTGGAATGGTTAGGAATGGCACCAAGACCAACACCAGAAAAAACAAATGTACCAAGAACGTGATCGCTAAAGCAGAATTACTTCAGCATACAGGAACCTGCCTGCCGGTGGCAGCTGCTGGCATCACAGCCGGTGTGTTTCCTTGTAATTCTGTCTCCTGGCATTGTTTTGTTATTTAAGAATTGGAATTTAACTTAAAGACAGTGGTTAAGTGTCGTGTTCTTGGAATCAGCAAGTGAAACTGGAAAATGTCCGTAAAACTTGTAGGTATCAGGAGTAGAAAATCAAAACTTCATTGTAAATTGCCATTGTTTTTTGGAGCTAATCATAAAGTTTAAAAAATCATTAGTCAAGTCTTTTGAAAATGAAGGCTACAAATATTCCAGCACATTGTCTTGTAACTGCAACTGCAGCCTTAGACCAGCACTCCAGCAGTCATTAAGGGTTTGACTTTTTCAAAGAATTTTGAACAGAGAAATTCCTCGCAGAGAAGGAGCGGGCAGTGACAGTGCAGCCTCACCGAAGCCATTGTCCCCAGCTGACTGGGATAGCAGGAAGCAAAAGCTCATTCTCTCAGAATTGCAAGAGGCCTTTGGAGTAAATAGAATAACCCCAAACGCAGTCGATAGGTTTGATTCTCCTTTTCCTTCTGTGACATTGGCACTGGCAGCTGCAGCTTTCTAATGCAAGATCTAAAATTCCTAAAATCTGGTGATGGTGTTTGGTTTTTATATACCTGCTCCCTTCAACTTTTCAGGTTCTTGCTTATTTCCTCGGTGCCACCTGTGAGTAACTTCAGGGAGGTTCCTGTGGTGGCGGCAGCGTGCAGCCCCTGTTCATTTACCACTGCAAACCCGACCCTGGAGATGTGTTGCTGCCTTATCCCTTAAGTGGCTGAAAGAAACTCCTGTCGGGGAAGTGATTTGTAATTCGAACACTTGAGGACTTCACGCTCCAGACAGTTAGTCAAGGTAAATCTGTCTCTCTGTATCTCACCTTGTTTGTTGATAGGCGCAGAAAAGGAAATGTAAGCAGAAAAAACGTGGGCAATGGTAACTGGTTCTGGCCTGTGCAAACGAGGTAACCTGTAACAGGCTCCTATTTTAGAAACAGATCATAATGAAAGGCTCCAGGAATTTAATAAACCAAATGAAAGGCTTTGCTTTTCTAACCCGTGCTTTCACCTGTGCGTGTGCAGGAACCTTCCGCCTGGCAGAAACACAGAAATTGGGCAGTGCAAACAGCAGGAACAAAAACTGGGGGAAAGCAGAACAGGGGACCCTTAGAGAGATGATTGTGTCCAGGCCAGCATCTCCTCCCTACCCAGTCTGGCCCTGTGGTTGTCACGGTTTATGGCTCAGTGTGCTCAAGATGCGGTACTTGGGGCCGGGTCCTTGTCCAAACGTGGGGGATCAGCCATGGGGGCTGCTGCCAGCCGTGCTGCGGGGCACTCGGTGCTCTCTGTCCCCACGCAGGGGCAGCGCTGGAGGCACGCGGGCGCTGTCCTGGTGGTTTTGGGCAGCTGGGTGCCCTGCTGCCACCATGGGTGCTGGCAGCACCCACCCGTGAGCAGCACAAAGCCCTCGGCACGCTGCCACCAAGCACGGCGTGCTGCGAGAGCCCCCGGCACCCCCGGGGGCACGGCACCCACCTTCGCACCCACCCGTGGGGAATGTGCCGGGGCCCATGAGGAAGGACGGCGCAGGGACCGGCTGCCCTGGGACCCGCAGCCGTCACGCCACGCTGGGAACCATGCCCAGGACATCAAGTTCCCAGTCCTGTGAGTTAACCACACGATCATGTTTCCTCTTGAAGTTCTGCACAAGTACTTCAGCAGATCCTCAGCGTGGCTGCGATGGGCACGGAGCCCCCTGGCAAGGCGCGGTGCCAGCAGCCCGGTGCCGGTGCCCTGGGCTCAGCGCCCTGTGCAGGCAGCAGCGAGGTCAGGCGAGTGCAGCCCCTCGCCCTCTGCCCCAGAGATGCTGCCCAGCACCCTGCCAGGCTGAGCTCCACCCTCTGCCAACAGGAACCTCTCTAAAGGAGACTTTTCAATTAATTTGTTTATTTATTGCCAAGAATGGTACTGTAAATGTCTTGGTGCTTCCTCTCCGCGCCTGAAGCTTTATCAAGTCTGGAGTACTTATCTCTGACACACATTAACCGGTGTGCTCACCTCAGGGCGAGCATTAACAACAACTGAGCAGCAAACAGACTGCAGAGCGTGAAGCCTCCGAGCAGCAAAAGGATGTTCTTTTCACTCTGTTTACATCAGAGCCATTTAGACATGGAATTACGGTGATCTCTAGTCAAAAGCAGTCTGGGGCCCTGCAGATCTGGCTCAGCCCACGCTGCTGCACACACTTGCAGTACAAGCTGCAGTCTCTGTCCAACGGGCCACGACAGCTCCTGCTCCTGCACCTTGGAGGGCTCCCGGGTCCCCTCCCAGCGCCGCTGCCTTGCAGCGCTGCTTCCTCGTGCCTCTGGCACCGCAGCCCCTTGGGCAGACCCAGGAGCTCGGCATCCTCCAAGCTGCCCAGGAGGAAGAGCTCCACACATGCCTGTGCGCATGGCTGCTCATCGGAGAGAAGCGGGGTTATTATATCACCAGTCGATTCATACAAGCTCTGTGTGCTAAAGCCAGAGCCTGACGCAGGCTCTGAGATTTATTGCAGGATTTATTAGAGCGCTTCTTCACAGTGAACATTTTAGGGGAGGGGAGGAGAGCGAGGGCTTTCGGCTCCTTCCTGATTTTACCAAAGCGTCGGAGGCTGCTCAGCGAGCTGTGAACCGAGCACAGCAGCAGCTCAGTCCATGGAGGCAGCGGGTGTGCTGCTTACTCGGTCTCCGCGTCGCTGTCCAGGCCCAGGGCGTCCAGCGGCCGCACGCGCAGCGAGTCGTAGTTGGGTGGGGGGGTGCCGGGCTCCGGGGGCAGCGCCTCGGCCCCTGGGCTGGGGACAGGGCCGGCCTCCTCGTGCTGGAAGCCCAGGTTCGTGTGAGCCTCCACCAGCTCCGACACCGTGGGCGGTGCGTCCGGGTACCGCGCCTGCGCCCGCTTCTGCTTCAGGCCTTTGCACCAGCCGATGATGTTGATAACAGTGATCCACAGGGAGTCTATGATGATTTCCCCGAACTCTATGAGGCACAGCACGGAGCCGCCCATCCAGAACCCGAACTGGCCTCCCAGGCTCGACAGCAGCCAGACAATCTGCAGGTGGGAGAGCGGGACAGAGAGGTGAGGTGGGGCTGCTGGTGCCGTGGGCTCTGGTGCCGAGCTCACAGGACCCTGCGGCAGCACGGCATGAAGCGAGCGCGGGGCACTCACCGTGGTGGCAGCAGACTCCGAGATGGTCCGGTAGTTGTACTCCTGGAAGTAGATGTTCAGCTTGATGATGCCGGTCCTGCAACACAGGACGGGAGCTCAGAGCAAGTCACGCTGCGGGCGTCCCGTGGGCATGCACTGCCCGCTGCACAGGGGGAGGGCAGCTCCCAGCCCAACAGCAGGAACCTCTGCCCACTGCGGGGAGAAGCCCAGCAGCGTTCCCCACTGCACGACACGTGCTGGGGGAGGGATGTGGCTCTGCTCCTGCAAAAGCACTTGTGCACCTGGAACCTTCTGCAGGGCTGCCCGCTGTGTTTTTTTCCCAGCTGCCTTAGTTGGTCTGAAGCCCCCCCTGAGCGCCGCGCTGCTTGTGCTCCAGTGCTGCTTGTGCTCTGGCTGCAGGGACAGAGCAGCCGCATCGTGCAACAGCCCCAGGGCAGCAGGAGCCCAGGCCCTGGTTCTGCCCTCAGCAGCCAGTCAGGGCACAAACGGATCTGCTGGCGAGGCTGGGTGGTGCTGGTGAGGTGTTTGCTCACCATGCAGAAGTTAAGCATCTTCTTTTTGTTTTGCTCTGATTTGTTTTTAGGGCCTGGCATTAGGGCAGGACCCGGTTGGAGCTTTGTACCAGCCCAGGCTGTGTTGCAATACGTGGGTTAACGCAGGGCTCCTCGGCCTCCGCAAGAACTGGCTTTTCAGGCATGCTGAGCAACGAACACCACGGGAGCTGCCTGTGCTTCCCCAGCCTGCCCATTCCTTTCTTCCCCGTAACTCAGGGCCTAGGTTATCGAGGGATAACTCATCAGCCACCCTGCTTTTGGTGTAACCCCCTCCTGCTGCTGCTGTTGGCAATTTGGAGGCATAAGTATAAAGGGACGAAGGCAGCACTACGGAGCTGAACCCTTGCAGAGCAGCACTTCAGAGCTTCCAGGCTGCTGGATGGGACCAGCTGGAAGCATAGCTCATGTTCATGTTAATTTAACTCCACGTTCACGGTTGTGCCTGACCCCGTTTGTTACTGTGGGGAGCAGACGATGTGCGCGAGGTGCGTTTCTTGCTTCATGTATTTTCCAGGCAAGCGTGTGCTGAATCTTGTTCTACTTTCTGCATTAGCAGTGTGCGCTCTGTCTCATGGCCAAGGCACGCGTTCAACTAATGTAGGCAGGCTCGACAGAGAAGATCCAGTGGTTGTGCTTTTCACTTACCTGTCCAGGGTCACATTTGTTGACATGTCCCTTTCGTAAGACAAAATATGGAAAATCCAGTCCTAGGGAAACAGAACTAATTCAGAACAGAGAACAGCATCCTGTCTAAGCACTTGCCAGGGCAGGAACCCAGGGCAGTAAGAAACCTGTCCTGAGTAGTCCTGTTTTAATCCAGCTCTATTGGATTAAAAACATTGAGTAACATGTTGGTCGAGTGTCCTCCGTCCCACTCCCACCCGGTGGTTTGTGCAGGGCTTACAGCACGTCACCACGCTGCCTCCACTGACTCTGACTTTGTGTCCACAGATGGTGTCGGGCTGCAGGGGCGTTCTGGTTTAACGCGGTGAGTTCATAAGGCACTCGTCCCATGTGCTTAGAAGGAGGCAAAGGCAATTAACGGGAGCTTGTGGCAGAAGATGGTGCGTGTTTACCCATTCCTAACTCCTGCACTTGGCAACTTGTAGATGCCTTTGCTCAAGCACAGTTGCTGTGGCTGCGTTTATGCAGCGGTAGCAGAGCCGTGCTGGCTGTTGTTTTATCAATTCAGGATTAGAGATGATTGTTAAGATAAAGTTTTTCTGTAAGGGCTGTGTGTGAAGTCCTTGGTGGCCATGTGCCGGAATAAATTGAATCACAGTGCATGTCTGAAATCTCCTCTGAAATCAGCTCTAACCGACTCCGTGTCACGAGGCACACCGTACTGAACAGGGTTTGCCCTGGGAGCTGTGCTGCCCGCCTGGAGGATGCGGGCACGGCGTGCTGTGAGGCGGGGAGCCAGCGGGGCAGCAAAGCCTCTGGTGCGTGGCGGGGGCAAGAGGCAGGGCTGCACACCTAGCATCGATCCCGGGTAATCCTGGGTGCTTAGTGCACGGTCCAAATGAGTGTTTGTTCTCTTTTTAGGGAGCCCACGAGACCTGACTGCCCCTGCAGCCTCCACCACCCTCATGCTGTGGGCAGGTGGCCCTGTTCCTGGCTGCTCTGCTCCTGACAGCACAAAGCATCAAGCAACAGCTCCCAGCAAGTGCGCTGCAGACCCTGACCGGGCGGCGTGTGCAAGGCAGGGCTGCAGGTAAGCACCCGTGCCCTGTGCCATGCCAGCGATATCGGAGGAGGAAAGCCTGTGCCGTGCCCTGCCTGCGCCCGCCTGGCAGGGAGCGTGGTCACTCAGCTTTGCTCATGCTGCTGCGGGGTTGTCACCCCTCGTGCCTCATGCTCTGGGGTTAGGCTCTGTCTGCAAGCTGAAAATGTGTAATTTAGCAAAGAGGCCCTTGCTACCTGGGCATTAACTCTAAAAGTCTGAGTGATTCACGTGGTTAAGAACGGGTAGTTATTAATGGCTGTTTCAAAACAAGAAATCAGTGTTACCTCTGAAGCCTCAGATGGCCAGTCTGCCATAGAGATGGTCATTTTATACTGCGTGTCGCTAGGAAGAAGGGGGAAAGAACATTAACACACAAGTCACTGGAACTTCAGTTCTCATTCAGATAAGCAACCTCACTCAGTTTTCTGCAATTTTAAGGAGGTCAGAATTGCTGGGAGACAAAATGCGGGATTCTTTTACCTCTACAGCTGCCAGAAATAGTCGAAGTACTTACTTGCATGTTTCCTTACAAGAGTCAATGCAAATTTGTCTCTGTCTTATACTTGATCTCAGTGATGAATAGCAGTATGCTGTTTGGTGAAAACAAAAAATCGAAGCTTCTGTTTAGATAAGAACCGCACTTACTGGATTATATTCATTTCATAGATTCAATTCTAATTTCTCAGTAGTGATAAACGTGCACCCAGGCCCTTCCTCCTGCGTGCCAGTGCCCTGGGAAGGCCGTACAGGCTGCTTTGTTCGTGCTCTTACCCCAGCCTGGGTTATCGTCGTTGTTGCAGTAAGTTACCCTTTCGGGTAAAGGGAACATGTAGTGACCGCATCCACAGATCTCAGCCATGTGGTTTTGGAAACAGGAACGCAGGCAGGCCTGGAAAAAGGGAAGAGGGAGCTGCTTAGAAGTGAGGTGTACTTCCCTGATGATCTCTGTGTTGCTGCTGTCCGTGTTTGCTATGTGAATTAGCCAGCTCCCAGGCACGTTCCTTCCAGGGGATTTCTTGCACCGAGTAGAAGGTTTTGTAGCTCCATACAGAGAGAAAGCTGCCTCTGCCATGGGAGCCATCCTACAGAGATGCTCCTCCAGCCTGTGCCAAGCGTCTCTGGGTGCTGCAGCACAGTGTGGCAGCCCCTCACAGCAGCACTGTTTGTGGTCTGTCACAGAGCAGTGATTCCAATGGAAAGAAGAGGTTGGTGAGTAAGCGATCATGTTTATAGCTGCACTGCAATTACATTTCTCTTGATGTTGCATTTTTACTACTACTCTGGTTTTTAAGCTAAATTGTAGTGGCAAGTTAACGTGGGTAATTCACCTCGCAGGAGTAGAAGGGAGCTGCATGCCTGCTCCCAGCCGCACAGGGAACTGCTCAATTCTTAATTATTTTAGGGTTTCGTGGAAGCAATATAGAGTTTCCAAAAAGGAATAAAAATGTTCTGTTTTATCCACAGACACAGCTGTTGTCTCCAGGTTTTATATCACATATTGACAAAGGGTTGGTTTCCACTTGAAAGCCAAGACTTTAAAAATACTTCAACAAAAAGAGCAGGCTTTAGAAATCTGAATTATCTTATCTGTGCATCTGTTTCTCTCCTTGAAGGGATTACAGCTGCAGCTCCGACAGCATGCGGTCCAGGGCTGCAACACTGCCATTAGCTCAGCGAGGCATGAAGTTAATCATCAGAGATTGGAGTGGGATTTTTCATGAAACAATGCACAAAGCAATAACAAAGTCTATGAGAAGATAATTGAATTTAACAGTTTCAGCTAGGTAGGACAGTCAGAGAATGTCTATGTAACACGAAATGCTTACAGAATTCACTATAATCATGGAGTGATAAAAAAGGCTGGTGTTGCTGAGAGGTCTCTGAAGTGACACGAATTATGCGGACATAGTACCCTGGCCAGCGTTTAGCAACTTTTTAGTAATAATGCAATCATTTCAAGTATTTGCTTAAACATTATACAAGCGTCTTAAAAAGTAGGGTAACGTGGTCCAATTGTTATAATTATATAAAGGCAGAAATGCAAAAAGCCTGCTAGACCAAACCGCTTCAACTTGTCTGAGATGTGTTTTTCAGTCATTTGTAAATAACCCCAAAAATGTTTTTGGTGTTTTCTTTATTGCCAGATCTCACCCCTAAGGACTGTTTCTCCCTTATGTTATAGCCTGTTACAAATTAACCAGTGTTTGATGTTTATACTACATTTTTATTACAGATTCAAGGTTTACAAACACTCAACTTTCTCATCCCAATTTTAAAGTGAAGAAAAGACAAAGGTCTGTCTTCGCTTCCTGTACAAAATAAGCAGCCCTTCTCAGCGTAAAAATTGACTTATTTCTCTCAGAGAGAGAAGGATTAAAAAAGAAGAGGCGTGTTCAGGAGAGGGATCCCTCCCGTGTGTTTATCCCTGTCAGGGCAGTAGCACCATTATGTGCGTACACAAAATACAAGCTGCTTTGCACCTTAGGGCAGCAGAGCAGCAGCGTGGTTAAAGCCAGCAGCACAACAGTTACCCAGGTTGCTGTTATCCGCCCGGAGCAGCCGGAGCAGCAGGAGGCATCCTGCTTCGTGACAAGCTGCGCTCTCAGCAAAGCCTTCTAGCACCGCAGTCACCTGGGCACAGCACTGGCACTGGCACAGCGGCACGTGAGGGCGTGCTGACTGCTCAGCAACCCCAGGAGTTTAAAGAAGTTCGCGTGTTGAACACAGGTAATGATTGCACGCCCGCCCCTTGCAGTTGATCTCCTTATAATTAAAAGATTTCAGCCAAGCATGGAAATTGTAGAAGAAGACATTCTCACAGCTGAAAAGAAATTAATTGCCTCAGTGACATGGCAGGATCAGGTATTCTTTTAAAGGACCCCTGGAAGGAGAAAGCTGAAGTGGCAGGCGGCCGGCACGTGCAGCACTAGCGAGGCACTGACCCCTTCAGGAGTAACACCAAGGAGCCAGGATGTGTTAATGGGAGCGGGGCACCCGGCTCACCTCCTCTCACTTTGATGTTTTCAGGTGAGAGGAACCATCCGTGGGGGGAGCTGAGCTGAGCTGAGCTGAGGCAGCTGAGACCAGCTTTAAATCGTGGTTGTATGTCAAGGTAAAAATATTTTGCTTTTTGGTCTGCAAATCAGCGCTCTGCTGGTACGTTGCCTGTACCAGGGTGCCTAACAACAGAGATGCTGGGGGATTTTCTGTGTTACGGCTTTTGAGAAAATTACAGCAATGCCCGTTTTCATCCCTCTCAAAATGAAACAAACTTCATGCCTAAATAAGGCAAAAATTACTAATACTGCTTCCTTGCTATGTGAGCTGCTTTGGAACAGGAATGAGGACTGTATGTTACACGAAACTGCGTTGTCTGCCAAAGCAATATTCGTAATAGTTTGATGTAACTTTTAATAATTACGTCATTAGGTTTTGATCCTGCAACACAGAGTGCAAATACAGTGGCTTCACTGGATTGTTTCCAAACCCGGGGCTACTGCGTGTTCAGACCTGAGTTCTGATTTATTACCAGAAAAGAAGGTTCCCATGCTTAGGTTATGCTTCCTTCCTTATCACTGCTGAGCCTCCAGTAACCTGACAAGCCAGTCAAAATCTGCAACTGCTTTGAAGAGTTCCCCTGAACATCTTTGTTTGATTTAAAATCATGTTTTACCTGTATGGAGTAGGAAGTATTGTATTCGCTGTACAGGTTTTTTACAGGGACATCAGACCCATTCATGGTACAGTCACTGTAGGGGTAGCCCATCCGCTCTAGTTCATCCTGAAAGAAAACCAAGACAGCAAACGTGAGGTTATTGCTCCCCTGAGCACCTGGGGCTGCTTTTCCAGAGATTCTGTAATTCCCGTATGTAATTCCCTGCTGGCTTTGGAAAAAACCTCAGAGAATCGCTGTCATCTTGTGCTCTGGCACCTCTGCTCTAGGAGAACCAGAGGCCCAGAGCGGGTGCCCTGGCCAGAGTTACCAGCCAAAACTTGGGCTCTGGAGTGACATGCCAACAGCGTGTGTTAGCGAGGAACCTTCTGACATAGTGTGAGAGGAGGGAACAATGACCTGGGCTCAATATTTTGGCTTTAATAAAGCACTTTGCCAGGACAGTTACATAAAAGTCTCCATAAACTTTTCCAGCCCATAGCTAGAGCACGCCTTGACTCTTTTGGTTTGAGCCAGTTCAGCCAAGACTTAAAACAAACTTGGTGGCGGTCCCATCAGATAACATTATTCTCAGACAATCTGCTCTAGAGGAATGCCACACATACCACCAACACGCCGATGGAGGTTTCCGTCCCAGCCATCGCATAGATGCCCTGATCCTTGAGGAATGGGAAGCTCTTCTGTTGATGCAGCATCAGCCGTGCCCCAGCAGCAGATGACAGGTAGGGGATGTAGTCCTGCTGGCTGATGTCCAGAATCAGCTTCAGCCCTGTGGCACCAAGCAAAATATTCTGAACAGGAATGGCATCAAAATTTAGGTCTTTATTAAAAAACAACAACAAAACACCTGAGCATCTTTTCCTCTCACTGTGCACAGAAATCTCCAGTCCTTGGGGGAAGAACCCAAGCCTGTCTGCCACAGCAGGGTTACACGTGCGTAAATACGCATGATGGCAAATGCACAGAATGGAAATATCTCACTGAGTGTTCAGCCATTCCCTCAGATACTTTGGCTATCCAGATGTTACACTTCTGCTAACTGTAGTCACGTTACTTCTCTCTATGCAACAGATTTCCATTCTGGGGACTTATACCCTCTGGAAAACAGTTATTCCCTGCTGTAGTGCTCTGGAGAAAAAGAAATTACAAATCTGTTACAGATAACAGAAACTGCCATTGAGAGACAGAATAATTCCCAGCGCTTCTGTTCCTTTAACTCTTTCTTTAGTGGAGCTTTCTCTTACCAAACTCGGCTCCGGGGTTGGAAGAATTCAAAGCCTCTTTGTCCATGCCCCAGTTAAAGATGTAGCAGTTACCGTGGTCTGGGTGATAGATTTGGGTGAAATTCCTGGAAGAATCATGCGCATAAAACTGTGACTCTCAGGGAGAACTAAAGGGTTATCAAATAACGGATGTGGTGAGACTGGCTTTTGGCAGCTAGCTCTGGGATTCACTTTAAATTGCTTCATTTGTTGAACACTTGAATAGAAATTTCAGCTGATGTAATTCCAATCAATCTGCTGTTGGAAACAAAGAAAAGCCAGGTACTGACATGTACCGAGGCACAGCTGTTGAGGATAATGCTCTATCGTAATGGAAAAGAATAGCCTGCCATGCAGATGAGACCAAAAATACTGGCTTCATCTCAGCTATAGTAACAGGCTTTGGCTTGTGTTATATCTCATTCTTTGATACTAATTCTCTGTTGCCTTCTTTGCAGAAGTGGTATTGCTGGCAGGATTCCTTGAAGCCTGGGTTGCTGCTGTGCACTTGAATTTCTTAAAACTGTATATATAAATTCGGCATTCACAAGAAACAGTGATGGATAAAATGCATTTCTCAGAGCCTTGCGTAAAAAGATAAGGTGTAACTGAGGGCTGTGTCTCTGTGCTGACTCAACACCTGAGCTGGCAGCGATTATTGCTAAATTCCTAGTGAAGGTCTCATCAGTGCTGCTAGCCTCAAAACATTTTGAGCAAAATGGCCCATCCAAACTAAACACCAAGCCACTATCCAAAAATACCATTTCAGCCAGGATCACATCCAGAAACCATCTGGGAAATGCTGTTATATATACTTTAAAAACTAGAAAATAAAAATAAAAGAGCTGTCCTGCCTTCAGCATCCTGCACCACTCCTGATGTGCCAGGAAGGGCGCAGTGTGTACCTACTTGTAGTTGCAGGGTTCGGCCCCGTAGAGACACGCCAGGATCATGTCCTCTGCCTGGTAGCCCATCCTGATTCTTTCTTGCAGTGGGACTTTGGAGAGGATGCTGGTGGACTGCAGGATGTACCACTCCGTCACCGCCTGCGCTGCGCTGGTGAAGTTCCTGTAGGTGCAGTTGTTGGAGCCCTGGTGGCTGCACTGGAGACACACACAGTCAGCTCCTGCCCCGGGCCAGCCCTGTCCCCTGGTCCTGAGGGACCAAAGCTGTGGCCAGGCAGGAGCTGAGGGAATGGTGGCCACATCTGAACGTGCTCAACAGGTGGGTCGGAAAGTGATACCACATGGAGTGGGGGTTGGAAGGGGCCCTAAGGATCATCTAGTTCCAGCTAGATGCCACCCGCTAGATCGGGGGCCCTTTCCCAGCTGGACAGCTTCTCCATCAGTCCCAGAGGTTACCTCACCGTGCTTACAGAAAACATCATGTTTTGCTCAATTCTTGAAGGCTGCAGTTGCCTCAGCTTCCAAGATCTCGGCCTGTAACACTGCCTGGCAGGACTGAGGCCATGGGAGAACAGGACAGGGGGAAGCAAGGCCACCGTGTGCCCCCACTGTGCCCCTGCAGCGGGCGCTGGGCAGAGGATGTGGCCGCAGCCTGTCCCCAGTGCTTTGGGTATGGGCGCAGAGGAAGGGGTGGAGGTGGCAGGCAGAGCCCCCCCTCTGCCCTGCCCTGGTGCAGCGGGCAGCCCCTGGCTGGGGGCTGCTGCGTGGCACAGGGACAGGCAGAGCCCTGCCCGCACCCACTGAGGCTGCGCCCGGCCCTCCCCGTGGCGGGGATGCTGTCGCCACCGCACCCCCTCTTACCAGCTTCACTGCCAGCTTGTACTTCTTCTCTTCGGAGGTGAAGTTGGACGGGGCAGGAGGAGCAGCAGTGGTCCCGTTCCCTGGAGCAGTCTCGTTCCCTGGAGCAGTCTCATTCCCTGGAGCAGTCTCGTTCCCCAGAGAGATCCCGTTCTCTAGAGCAGTCCCGTTCCCCGGAGAGGTCCCGTTCCCCGGAGAGGTCCCGTTCCCCAGAGCAGTCCCATTCCCCGGAGCGGTCCTGTTGGTCTCAAAGATCTCCACGATGACAGGGTTGTCCTTGTCATGCTCATCAATGAGCACCAGTGGAATCTGGTTCCAGAGTGCCAGATCCAGCCCCTCGGAGGCATTGTCGCTGCCGTTCAGCAGCAGGGGTGTGATGGTGTCCCCGTGCGTGGGCTGCAGGATCCTCTCCAGAGCCGCCTCAATCAGCTTGTCCAGCTCTTTCAGCAAGTGTTTCACCTCCGAGTACCTGCGGGGCAACAGATGGGCACCAGCTGGCGTAAGGGCGCTCGGGACGTGGCCGGGCTCCATCACGCCGCTGCACCAGGCCCATGTGGGGCTGTGGCTGTGGGGAGCTGCAGGAGGCGAGCTGCACGGCAGCGCCAGGCTGTGCAGCCAGCGGGGCGCCGCGTCTCCCAGCAGCTGGGTGTAAAATCATCCGGAGATAAACAGAGTCCTTCACTGGCAAACCTCGCTCACAGCCTGTTGGCACAGGGCTGCCTGTGTTGTATTTCAGCAATTCACTGCAGTTTACACAAAACAACTTTAGCAAGCAGAGAGAAAAAACAACAGATCCCTGTGCCTCAGGCGAGAGCATCTCACCTTGCGCTACGCTACTGCGTGGATATAAATTTGAAGCAACCCTAGCAAAGATCAGTTGCTCCTTTGAAATTGTAATTATGTTGCTGTAGCTCACAGCAGATATCACTGTTTAACTAGCTCTTAATGGCTGGAGTGTACGCGATAAGAGGTATGTTCATGGCGAGGAAAAAGAAAGGAATTGTGGGGAGAGATCACGAGACTGATTTTGATTGTGACAAGTTAGTTGAACTTCAAGTTTTCTCTGAGCCAGGGAAAGTTTACAGGGAGGCAATAACCATTATTAGATTAGCTGATACAGTAATGAGAAACAGACAAACTCGCAAGCACACAACCCCTGCTTTGGATCCAAGCCATTTGTTTTTACATTGTTCTCATTTGTTTGTTTTTTAGTGCCACTTGGTGAGTCAAAGGATAATTTTCACTGCTGCTCCCAATGATACCTGAGACAGGAACAGCCCCGTGTATCTTGTGCTGTAACTGCGTGTGTTCACATGCAACTGCATAAATCAGGCAAAGGAAAACTTACTTGAAGGGGTTGGCGTTGCAGACCGTGACTGCTGGGAACTTCATGGTCTTAAAGCCGATGGAGAGCGACGACGTGACGTTGTAGGAGAGGTACGTGTTAATGAGGATACCCCACTGCCAGAAGACCAGAGACGCGAAGAGCAGCGTTAAGAAGAACCAGATGACTTTCTTCTTCGGCCCCTCCTTGATGATGCGCTTGGGGCCGTGCGTGTTGGTGTTGTCGCAGTACCAGACCAGCAGCTCCTTGTAGGTGTAGCCGGGGCCCTTCTGGAGGCGGTGCAGGGCCCGGACAAAGTACTTCTTCACATTCATCCTGGTGTCTGCAAGCAGGAAAGAGAGATCAGAGCAGCTGCTTGGAGAAGCAGGGCTTCGCAGCAGGCCAAGCCCAGCGGTGCTGCCAGCGGGGCAGAACAGCAGTTACGTGGTGACGGCCCCGGTTTGTAGCCCTGCAGAAACCTGGGGCTGGAGCTCCTCATGGCAGGCTGTGACAGTGAAATGGCCCCAAATTCTTGAGAGAGTGTAAGGGGGGACTTCTGCTTAGTAGTTCCAGAAGTGGTGGATGCGGCCGTGTCCCTCTTTGTGGGGCCTCTCAGCCCCACGGGAGGGAAGCTGCTCGGGCCTGCGTGAGGTTTGTGTGCCCGGCGGTAGCGCACAGAGGCCTGGCTCCGTACACGTCCTTCCCATCCCTCGGAGGGTGGCCGTGCTGCACCAGGGTGGGCACACGGTGCCGGGGCAGCAGCAGGAGCTGCCCTGGCCCTGGGCTTCCTCCCAGCACCACCAGCAGCTGTCCTTGGAGGGCCCCTCGCAGCCTCCACCGCGCGGGGCTCCTCTGTTGGGGCAGACAGACGGACAGACGGACAGCCCTGTGCGAAAATGGCTTCGAATCCCCAGGCCTCTGTCATTTCATGTTAGCCTGTAATGGGTTTCCTTGGGAGGAGGGCGGCGTTTTGCCCCCAGTATCACCCAGGTCACTGTAAAAAGCCACAAGCGCTGTTGCTGCTGCAGCCCAGCAGTGTCTGAGGGCTTGGTCAGTGCTGGCCGGACCGAGTGCTCGGACGTGGAAAGGCGCTGCTCTCACCCCTTCAGGATAACCCTGCGTGGTGCTCGGCTAACGCGGGGCTTACCAGAGGGGTTCTTAAAGTGGGTGAGGAAAAAGTATTGCAGTGTGCCAGAATACCAAGGGGGGACAGGACTTACAAACTGCAGTGTCTTTCCCAGACCAAGAATGCTGTTAAGTACATGTTGCCCGCCAGAGGAAGAACAATGGATGTTTTTTTCCCACCAAATTCCTTTGTCTTTAAGATAGTATCGGTATGTTTCTATGGCTCATGTGAGAGATGCTGCATATTTTACATTCATATTGTGAGTAAATAGAACATTTTGTGCTGCTATTTTTAAGGCGAGAATTTGTGTTACTAAATCTTAATATCCTGAGGCAGGATTTCAAAACAAAACAGAGTCAGCTACTTAGAAAATTCTCCAGACTTCAATTGTAGGGGAATAGAATTCAAGATAAATGCTGTGTGTATCACAGCATCCTAGAAGCCCTAGCACTGAACTAATACAGCAATATTTCAGTAAGGAGCAGTACTCAGTACCGGGCTCAAGTCACAGGCACTAAGACGGGTCTGAATTATAAACAGTACAGTCAAAATACACTTAAAGGCAGAGAGACCAGCAAAGCAAACTAGTAAATATTTTCCACCTTTAAGAAATCCAATAAAAGATTTAGATTAGATTAAATTTAAAACACACCTACACTTTGCTGGGCAAAATCCAGCCCTGCTGGACCTGACTGGCTGCATGCCCTGCAATCTGTTTGCTTTCCTGCTGACACACAGCGCTGCCTGCGCGCGGAGCCTGGGCTGCTGCTGCTCTCTGAAGCCTGCTAAAGAGGATCCCAGGCGCTCGGTGCACGGCTCCATCAGCTGCACATCAAGCTGAGAACACCAGAAGAAGTTGTTATTTTTAATACTGTTCCCTAAGCCTGATTTTAACAATTTTTTTCCTGATGACGACGTTGAGATGTGTACATGCGGTTTGAGGAGTGCATGCAGAATACAAGTTTCGTATCTGACTGAAGTTGCTCAATGGCCAGTTTTGAACCTGCCTTTAGTCTTTGTTCAGTTCTGCAGGAGTCACTCACACATTTATTCTCCATCTTGAATTTATTTCCATTTAACCACTTTAAGAGTGTCTTTTTCTTGCTAGCAATAGCAGTGGCAAAGTGCTGCCATAGGAAAAGATGACCACGTTCAAATCAGTTTTAAGTAAAGATTAGAAAACCTTGTGGTTTGCTTTATGTCTTCAGCTCAGCAATCATAAAAACACCGTGCTGAAGGGCAGCATTTTCTCATTTTTAAGTTACATTCAGGCCATACTGTGGAAAATGGAATTGAAATAGTTTTTAGATATGTTTTAAACTGATCCAAACCATTTTTTCCTCAATGTCAAAGCTGCTGGCCTGGTTCAGGTAATTGAGACCCCCTCACACAACCCCCTCCGAGGAAGGTGGCAGGGCTGCAGCAGGGCAGGGGCCGAGGAGGCTTCCCCCAGCAGTGTGGGTGGCACGCAGCAGTGCTGAGCTAATGCTCACAAAGCGCTGTCCCTGCTGCTGCCCCCAGCCCCATTATTCATGCTGTGTGCAAGCTCGGGGACCCCAGAAACACAGCAGCTCGCGGCTGCTGCAGGGGTTCCCTCCCAGGAGAACTGTTCCGTTCCCAAGGTCAGGGCAGAGGAACGCACACCCGTTGGGCTGCCCTGCTCCTTTTCCTCCTTTGTGTTTTTTATCATCGCACGGCTGACCTGCAGGCTCCCCCTCTAACACACCGATGGGAGCAGACCTCGTGTTCCCCGCAGCCACCTGTAAATGCGCTGCGGCTGCTGCGCAGCTCCCCGGGGCTTGGCAGGGCTGCACCTCGCGGTGTGCAGTGAACGAAGCACCACGGCCCTGCCGCTGGCACCTGTCTGTGAGCCGGGCTCCCCTGGGAGCACTTCCAGGACCTGCTCCCAGGGCCACGAGCCCTCTGCGGTGCACGGCCGCCCTGAGCCCTTCTCCCGGCAGCACCACAGCTGCGCACTGACCGAGGCCGTCCCGAAGGCAGCCTCTGTGCTGTGCGGGTGTCCTCACCTTCCCCCATGGGCCACGAGTCCGGCCTTACTCCTAGCATCATCCCGGGTGAAACTCCTCCACCTTACCGGTGAGATCAGACTTCCACATTACGAAATTACCGTGTTGACTGTGTTTAATCTCCTCCAGGGTTTTCCTGGGGCAGTTACCACTTACAGGAAATAAAGACATAAGCAAAACTCAGCACACTCCGGGAGACTGCAGGTGATACCTGGGCTGTAAAACCACCCCAGCAGTACCAGCCCGATACTGCAATTATTCCCTACTTTCGCTACTGAGACACACAATAGTCATAGCTCTTTGATCATCAGCTGCTCGTATGCCATCTCCTCTAGAGCCTGATGAAAAGACTGCAGTAAAACAACCAGCCTTGTTTTCCTAGAGAAGATGGTTATGCTAGCTAATGGTACTTTTGCAGCTTAGAGGGAAGTTTTTTATCATACCACGAGTTTACAGGATGGCAGATAAAAGGAACAGCGGAGCAGTGCGGTGTCACTGTGCGATGAAAGCCCCCCAAGGCAGGGGGCACAGAGTGCCCAGCGGGCGCTTTGCTTTGCTGGCTCTGCGTGATGCCGCACGCAGCCACCAGCTCAAACGCCTGCCGGTGCCGCCTGGTCCTTGCCAGGCACACACAGCACTGGGAGCTCAGAAAGCATCTGCCTGCCTTGCTGCACTGTAGGTCAGATGCTCCATCCCTTCTCTCCCTGCCGTGAAGCCTGGATTTCCCATAATGTTGCTGTCTCCCAGGGCAGTGAGAAGCCTTACCCCCCGCTCGCCACTAAGGTGACGTTGCTGAGTTACACCTGCTGCTTGTGCAACGCTCAGCACGGATCCCTGAACGCGGAGGAGCAAAACCCCTCGGTGGCTCCTCCCCAAACGCAGCGCTGCGGTTCTGCAACAGGCAGAGCCCGGCCAGGGAGCATCCTCTGCCGGCGCCCCGGGAGGCAGCAGCGCGGGGCGGGTGGCACCTTTCCCAGAACAAAGGAAATGGACAGTGAAACGTTCAGAAAGCTGCGGTCTGCTTCCGTACCTCTTATCAGGGAGACTAAGGTATGAAGGCCCTGTGTAAACAGAGGTTAAATAAGAACAACTACACCTGACTGCACAGTAAGCGCGTCCAGGACACCCGGCTGGCACGATAACCCGCACGGATGCTGCCAAAGCCAGAAAAGGTCGGGCGGCTTCGGGGCTGTCCCAGCGGGTTCCTCACTGCGGGCACCACGGCCATGGAAGCTCCGCATCCCCCAAAAACGCCGCCAAAGAACCGCACCGAGCTGCGCCCGCCGGGACGGCACCCCACGGCCCCCACCCGGGGCACGTCCCGGTCCTGCCGGGCACCGAGCGCCCCCGCCCCGCGCGGTGCCGTCGGGCTGGGCCGTCCCGGGGCGCCCCCGGACCCGGCGCCTCGCTGCCCCCGCGCTGCCCCCGCGCTGCCCCCGCGTCCTGCCCGGGCCCCGCGCCCCGACGGCGGCGTCGCCTCCCCGCGACAGCGCCCGGCGCGGCACCGCCACCGGCAGCCGTCGGGCCGGGGCGCCGCGTCCACGCTGAGCAGCGGCAGCCCCCAGCCCCCAGCCCCCAGCCCCCGAGCCCTGCCCGTACCTGCCCGGAGCTGCCGGTGCCCGCGCGGTCCGCGGGCGCTGCGCCCTGAGGCCGGCCCGGGCCGGGCCCTTCCGCCGCTGCCGCGCCCCGCCCCGGCCCCGCCCGCCCCGTCGGAGCCCTCCGGGGCCCCGCGGCCCCCCCACGGCCGCCTCGGGCCCTGCTCCGGCCCCGGCCCCGGCCCCGTCCCCCCGCCGGCCTGGCCCGGGGCAGCCCCCCCCTGTCCCCGGCCCCGCGCGGGGCGGCTCCGGCTCTGCCCGCCCCGGGGGTGCCTCGGTCCGGGGCCGCCTTCCCCGCGCCCCCCCGGGGCCGTGCAGCAGCCGGGGGGCGCCGCTGCTCTTGGCCCCTAAGCGCAGGCGGCTGCAGCGGCGTTTGGGCCGGGCTCATGCTCTGAAGGGAGCTCCCAGCCCCGTCCTGACGGCAAACTCCCCGTTAGCAGCTGTGTTTACTATCAAGACCGCTGCTGGGCACGTTTCCCTGCAGGTGTTTTGTGCACCGCCTGGCTTTCAAGCACAGACTGCACCGTGTTGATGCTTAAACAGAGCAGGAAGGCTGCCCCGGCCCCGGCAGGCTGCTCCCGAAAGGTGGTGATCTCTTGCTAGGATAAATGATCTCTGCTTCCACAACATGACAAGAAAACCGAAGGACATCTCACAAAGCCGGAATAAAAATCAGCAGACGGGTAAAAAGCTCTTTGGTTTACTTGAGGTGGAACACGAGTGCTGGGATGAGGCCGCGCACCCATGGCCGGGTTCTCGGCCCTTCTCAGACTTCAGCTGCGTATTTGTATTTTATGTCTTAATCTCATCCTCACGTCTGTTACACGCCGGTTCCTGCTGATCACACAATTAGTCCTTTGGGGGTGTTACACGTGTAGCCTCAGATATGTGTGTTTTCTGTGGTTTCCCACACCAGGGCCAGTACACGCTGTGCCAGCGAGGTGCAACCCCTGAACCCAACAGTCCCTCACAAACACGGTTTAGAGGTAAAACCCCGAGCATCTTGAGTGATTGTGGGAGTCGTTAACTCCTGCCAGCAGAACAGTAAACGTGTATAAAACTCCTTGGAACCATAAATTGCTGCACAGTGGCTCAGCATTGTAAAACGTAACGATTGCTAGGAAAAGTAACCACAGATTCTTGTTCAATCAAGACTTGGTGAGACTTTCCCAAATGTCCCTGTGTTTTGTTATTTGGGAACAAAAGGGATTTTTACTTTTAAATTGCACCAGAGTACCTCCTACCATTATGTCAAAACTGGAATGTGGGATTGTGTTTAAACAGTATTTTCAAGTGAAGCTAGAATGAACAGGTTTCACGGTGAATACCGGGACTTACCCAGTTTCTAACCTCTGTCCTGTCAAAATAATTGCCCTTCTATTGCTACTTATTTCCCTGGAGAACAATGTCCATTAACAACACTGGCAGCTCTAATGCTGAAAATAGAGCAGGCTCCATTTGCTCAGTAGGTTGAAAAATCAGCTGTGAAGCCAACGAAGCCAAATGACCTTGGATTTTGCTTGACTTTGCGTTGTCTCTCTACTTGCTTCATGAGAAAGTTTATTTCATAAGCAAAAACCTCCTGCTAAAAATACAGCTGAAAAACACTGCGATGATCTCCTCTACACCCAGGGCATTGTGTGTTATGTTAGCGTGATGCACTACTGACAGTGGTTAAATACAGCTGAGAAATTAGGTACACGGGACAAACTGGCACAGAAAATGGCACCATTGATCTAATCTGTAATGTGTCTAAAACATCAGCTGGTCCTAAATTTACCTGGTAAAGTTAAATATTTTAATGGTGACTGAAATTGAAACAAAGAAGGCTGAAAAGGCTTCCAGGATAGCTGTAAGTGAAGATGTAAATAAAGATTTAAAAAATAAGATAAATAAGTGGAGGTGTTTGTGCCAGAGCCCAACTCAGAGATCCTGGGACAATTCCACAGGGAAGAAGTCACGCAGCAGTTACACTCAGGTCACTGGACAACCCATACAGCTTTTCATAACTGGTTCCTTCATTTATGTAAACCCGCATTTCTTCTGGCCCAATGATGCCCCTCAGCAGGGGGGTGGGCGCCATCCGGGGTGTCCAGCCCTGGTGCCGTGGTGCCACCGCTGCCGCCGGGGCCATCACACGGCTCAGGGAGCTGCCCTTCTGCGGCAGCATTTGGTGAGTGGAAAAGCTCTCTGAGACACAGAAATGGAGAGGGAGAGGTGCTTTGGTATTTATTTATTTATTTATTTATTTATTTTGTGTTTATCTACCCAGTCTCTGCTGGAGCCCCGCACCGCGCTGCCCCCCTCCGGAGCTGTCCTGGCCCGAGGAGGCAGCGCGGCACTGGCCACAGCCCTACCCAGGGCTCAACGTGTGCACCGCTCAGGACCTAGTTAGGATGCCATTTAATTGCAAGATGTACGTGCTCAATACCAGTCACTTCTGCAGCGAGGCTTCCAGTGGTGTATGCAGGCAGCCCCCCCTGCTCACAGGAGCGGGAGCAGCGCACGGCTCCGCGTCACCTGGATTCACCCGCTGCTTGTGGTGAGGAGCTGCAGCCCGGGCAGCAGGAACACTGCTGTTCTGCACTGTCCAGTGAAATGGCATCACCTGTTCCTAACTAGGGTGCAACCAGGCTAATTCACCACTTTAATTGCTTGGTTTATCAGAAACACGCCATTACTAAACAAAATAATATACTGAGTAATTTAGTTTTAACCGGTGAAGTCACAGTCAAAGGATACTGAACATCTAACCAGCCGAGTTACACGGGTAATCACCACGTATAAAACCTTTTAACTAATCTCTGTTTGCGTTACAAAGATCAGGCAGTAAAGTGAAGACCGGTGTGTTTTACAGCGGGAGGCAGGAGGGAAGCTGTCCCCACGGGCCGTTCCCACAGCCACTGCTGGCGGCCGCTGCCTGGCGCCGAGGGGCTGGGAGCGGGGGGGTGATGGGGTGGTGGGGTGGCGGGGTGGTGGGGCAATGGGCGGCGGGGTGGTGGGGTGGTGGGGTCCCTGCAGGGACATGCACCGCCGGGGTATGGGCTCCATGGGCTCCTCCAATTCAGGGAGCTCCAACTGCCCTGTTTGGTTCAGAACAGGAAAGAGGGGACAAAACCTATTTCAGGCCCAACTTACTTTAGCCCATCTATTAACAACTGATGATTTAACCCCATGGCTGCACACCTCTGTGGCCTTAAAACTAGCAGGATGCACTGCACAAGGGCTCGGTGCTCAGGCAGAGATTTGCCACAGGTGAAGTTACTCCCAGTTACTCTGTGTTCAGTGACGTGACAGGGAAATAATTGCATTAATTTGCTTTTTCTGCCATAAAGTTTAGTGGGAAAAATGACCACCCTGCCTTTGCTCCAGCTTCATGGGGTAGGCAATAGCCCAGGGTGCCTTTGGTGTGCTGGGTCCTGGGAGCGCAGCGCTGCTGGGGCGCAGCTGATAAAGCATCGGCGGAACTGGTGCAGAGGAGGAAGCTCTGCAGAGGTCCCCGGCTGCTGCTTTATGGGCCCTTTCCCATGCTCTGGGGGAGAAATGTAAAATATTCTGTGACCAATGAACTTTTATAACAAGAACAAGACTAAGGGATGATTACTAGTCGTGTTTATCTCAAGGAACATGTTGTACCTTTCAGGATTGATTATGTAAACTTGAGTGAGAAGGTCTTAAAATGTAACAGAGGAGGAACTGTAGCAATATAGCATTATGAAAACACCGTGATTCATGGTGACTCTGACTAGCAACTAGATTTAGCCATGCTTCACGACAATCGCATCTTCTTCGGGAAATGCAGCGTGTTTTTAATTTCAAGTGAATAAATACATATATAAACATATAAATGCATGAAATGCATATGCTTTTCCATCTCTAGAAGCATATCTGAGACAAAAAAAGAGTAGAAAGAGCCAGAGAAATGATCACGTATCATCGTGCTGCATAGGGCCAGTCTCATTCAGCTGTTTGGAAATCCTGGAGTTCTGATTTCGGGTGAGCAGGAGGAAGGAAGGCCGGCAGTGACACAGCCTCGCGCCTCCTCAGCTCTGCGTCAGCCGGCTCTGGCAGGGGCCTCGCTCGTGAGCTGCGTCCTTCTGCGCCCAGCGCTGCCACTGCTTTGGAAGCGCTGCCCGCAGCAGCCTTGGCAGAGTGGGAGCGGGGTCCTGGGCAGTGTAGGGCAGCGCCCCAAAACCACTGGGGAGTCAGCCCTGCTGAGGGACCTGAGCCCCCCGGCTGCTTCAGGAGGGATGTTGAGAGCCAGAGTGGGTATGGGAATCTGACAAGAATGTGCCAAAGCACGGGTGGTGATACAGGAGAGAAAAAAATGCCAGGAACATATTGTCTGTGGTCCTGGAGCTGGATGTGTTTTTGTGTTTATAGATCGGGCTGTGTTGCAACCGGGCCAGGGAGCAGGAGCGCCTCCCAGGTCAGCCCCGGAGCCCGAAGCGTGATCTCAGCGTGAGGCAGGGGAAGCGCCGCATTAGCAGCATGACAGCCTGCACTGCGGCCTGCTGCGAGGAACTCGCCGCGCTGCATTCCGCGGTGCGCCGCGCACGGCACGGTGCCGGACAGCAAACTGTGCCCACGCCGCCCACGCGCCCGCACCGCGGGTGCCCTGAGTGCCAGGCGGGACAGCCAGCCCTGCCCTGCCGTGGCAGGGGGCATGGACGTGCCCTGTGTCCCACGTCCCCTGTCCCATGTCCAGTGTCCCATGTCCCCAGCCCAGCTGGGTGCTGCATTAGCATGGGCCCGGTGCGTCCAGGCGCGCTGCCCTGCCTCTGTGCTCAGCGCTCTGTTAGCCAGAGTCCCTGGTCTTCACCAAGGAGCTTTCTGGGGGCTCAGCTGTGGGCTGCCATGGGCAGAGTGGGTTAACGAGGCCCTGCCCTTTATGGTTCCAAGCAGTGTGTGGTGGCTGTTATCTACGCTGGCACCATTTAGTTGCACTTTTCATGGTCAGGATGAGTAATGCACAGACTGAAAAAATGCAGATCTTACTGCTGTGTGAAGGACGTGTTCTGCATGGGAAAGGGAATTAGGGAGCTGTGCCACAGCAGGTACCGGCAGGAGAGAGAAACTCCTGATTCATCCTGAATTTCTCTTTCTCCCTCTTTTTTTCATTCATGACTTTGTGTTCTCTCTTAAATCCTGTGGGTCTGGTTTCTCACTGTGCCGAGTGGCTGCCTGGTGATTTCATTTAGAAGTGTGGAGGAAAAGCGCCCGTAAAATTAGGTCCCATGTTGCTGTGGTCTCTTTTGTGTTTTCTTTGTACTCACTGAACTAAAAAAGCAGTAAGACATAAAAAGGGAGATGAGATGCTTTTGTAGCCAGAAACCAAGGGAGCCATGAGAACTGACAGGCTGGAGGCTTGCTTTGCTAATACACAGCAGTTCATGGAGCTCCCCACGCCAGGGAAAGGGACACAACCCTGATAATGAGGTGGCCCTTAAATGGGGCAGGCTGCTGCCTGTCCTAATTGCAAGGCAGCTCTTCAGAAATTCTGCATTTCCTCACAAACCTCTCCAAGTCTTGCGCTTTAATGGGTCCTTACCAACATGCCTACAATCTCCACTCCGGGGCTGCCTCTGCACGTGGGTGAAGCCCAGCTCGTGGGGCTGGGGTGTCGCTCCCCCCCCCCCAGGCACCAGTTACACTCTGACAAACTCTCACTCTTCCCCAGTGCCTGTCAGTGATCAGCGCTCTCTGCCTTGGTGCTGGCAGCAGCTTTGCCTGGTGAGGCTGGCGGAGGAGGGAGGACACGTCCGTGCCCGCACGCCTGCCCGGTCCGTCCTGTTCGCGGGGAGATGCCGGCGTCAGGATTAGTGCCAGAGCTGCCCTCAGAGCGTCTCACTCTGGAGGCAGCTGCTGCAGTCGCTGCGTAACGTCTTACTCACACCTGCCTGGCACCGCTCGCACGCTGTCACCGCTTGGGGCTGCTTGCTTGGGATGCTCCAGCTCATCGCTGGGATGCTGGAGCTCAACCTGAAAGCACTCCTGCCCCGAACAGGTCTGGCTGATGGAGAAAGCTGGTGTTTGGCAGGGCTGGGAGTCACGGGGCATTGCCTGCAGCCCCCATTGCATTCATTGTGGTGTCTGCTGCAACGGGCACTGACACCTTGGTGCTGCAGCAATGACCTCGTACAGCTGAGCACCTGCCTGCCCCTCGTCTCCGTGTCGCATGCCCTGGCCCCTCGCAGCATCCAAGCAGTTTAAGCCTGGGTGCAGCTGAGGCCAGGGAGCCCCAGACCATGTCCGCAAGCAGAGGGGAGTCATTTCTGTGTGTCTAAAGCATCTCTTGCTTCAATGCAGGCTTCCTGGGAAGTAGTGGCAGCTGCTGTCGGGGCTGGTGAGGCAGAACTGATTTTCTTACAGCCAGGGGCTTTGATTGCAACCTGGCTTCAGGGCACAAAGGAAAAGTACTCTTGAAAGCCCAGTTCTTTGTGCTAGAAATGCAAGAGAAGGGCATTTTCCTGCAGTGGCAGCTTGGCTGTGAGTGCCGAGGGGCGGGAGCCAGAAGTTTGCCCTGCTGGAGCCTGAAAGGGTTTTCCATAGGCATGTGCTGGAGATGCCTTTCCCCAGCCCAGCCCCATTGACATTAATGAGGCATTCAGCTTCCAAACCTGTTTGTGGACCACTGAAAGGTCACCGCATGGCAGGGGAGGCACGGGCAACCTTAACCCTGTCGGTGCTCCCGTTGGGAGCAGCTTTGGGCAGAGGTCCCCTGGCGTGGCGGGGACATTGGGACCCCCGAGCTGGCTGCAGCAGGTGGCACCCGTGGGGCTGGAGCAGCGGTGCCTGGTCTGGCCACGAGTGGCATGAGCTCACCGGGACAGTTGCCATGCACTCCTGGCCCGGCAGAGCTCCGCACAGCACCGCTTGCCTCCTTGGCCTCCTCCTCCCACTCCGGCGGCTCCTCTCCTGCCCAAAGCTTTCCCCTCTAGCACGCGAGCACTGCTCCCCGCAGTGCAGGAGCTCGGGGAGCCTCAGGAGCCTCGGGGAGCCTCTGGGAGCCTCCTCGCTGCTGCAGCTCCCCAGGAGCAGCCAGTCCGGGCCTGCGGAGCTGTTCCCGGTGACTCACAGCCGCTCCTGGCTGGCTGTGGGCCTGTTGGGGCGCCTCACCGGGGCCCGCACCTCGCCGGGCCTGCACCTCGCCGGGCCTGTGCCCTGCCGCCCGCCATGCCGGGGTGTGGGGATGTGGTCGCCTGTTGGCCTGCTGCCAGCGGCTCGCCGCTGCCTCACAGCTCTGAGGCCATGGGCTTGGGGAGCCAGGACCCTCGTCCTCCCCCGGCAGGGGTGCGTGGGGCTGCGTGGGGCTGGCAGGGCACCCTCCGTGCCTGTACCACACTGGCCAGGCACCCCCAGGTCCCCTCATGCAGGGAGATTGAGCCGCCAACCTCACTGCACGCTGTTCCCATGGAGTTTGAGCCAAGCTGCTCAATAGCTTTGAATTTATGATGTTCAGCAGGTGTCAGACCCAATTCTCCTACCATTGCACAGACCTTTCTGGTGTTTCAGATGACTCAGGAGTTCAATAAAGTTCAATATTTAATTCATGATGAAGTAATCCATTTCTGGAGCTGCTGCAAAGGCTGCCTGCCTCCTGAGGGCTCTTCCTATGAAGGACAAAGCGCTGCTCCTGCCCCGAGGAGCAAGTGCTGAAGTCACCCGCAGACAACCTCTGGTTCTGCAGCCCCTGGGGGCAGCTCAGCCTCCAGCTGCCCCCAGGGCTCACGGCAGGGTCAGGGGAGAGGCGACCCCTCAGCAGCTTTGCTCCCGGCCGGGTGTTTTCCCCAAGTACTGCAGTTACCAGGTGTGCCGTTCGCCCCCTTCCTACACCTGATTTCTTGTAGGATTGGTGCCACCCTGTTTTAGAAGGCTTTTGCTTAAAAAACTTTCTAGAGGTGTCACTGGTGGAAGTGCCATCTGTTGGGTTCTGCTATAACAAGAACTTCACGGCACTGCAAGGCTTTTTTTTTTTTTTTTTTTCTTATGAATTCCCAAGTAGATGTGAGAAAGATGTGGGAACCGGTTCGTGGCAGTGCGTGGAAGCAGCACGTGATGCCTGACTGCCAGCGATGTGAAGGGTGCCTGTGGAGCCGCACCAAGGGCATCAACACCAAGTGATGATGCCCTTGCTCCTGACTGGGACATGTACGACACATTGTGCCCCATGGCTGCAGCCCCTGCTGCCCTGTCCCATCCCCAGGTCCCAAGATGCCAGCGGGATGGCGCAGGGTGGTGCAAGGGGCAGCAGGTGCAGGGGGTTTCCTTGGGGCAGCAGATTGCTTCATCAGTGCCAGCTGATTTAATTGAGCTCTGGGGGCTCAGCTGGGGGTGGTGGTTTGGGGGGCCTGGGGGCAGGAGTCTCTGTGTGAGTGGGCTCTGGGCAGAGCTGTGCTGTCACCTCCCCTGTTTGGGGCTTCTGTGTTGGTGTGCGCTGGGCAGGGAGCTGCTGCCTGCTGTGCGTGCACGTTCTGATGAAGAACCAAAGAACTGCGGTGTGTCCTGCTCTGAAACTTTTCTCAGGTAGACTTTGTGTTGTTTTTGCTTTTTCTCAACTTCCAATCTTCGTGAGGTGACAGCCTGTAAGAACTAAGTTAACGCTGCTTCTAGGAGCACTTTGCATATGTAAGAAGTTGTCTCAGGTGCTCCCGAGCCAAACTGGCTCCCACGTAAAGGAGAATCAGCCTGGAAGGAGGCTTTCTGTAAGATGCTGTCTGGCTTAGACCTGCTCTGCCTTCCTTGCTGCTGTAGTTGCAGCAGCTCAGTGCCGTTTCCCCTCACGTTACAGACATGGTGTGTGTTTGGTCCCTGCAGGCTGTCCCAGCTTTCCCTCCTGTCTGTTCCCTGCTATCCCAAACAGCCAGTGTGGGGGTAAGGAGCACTACTGCTGGGGGGACCCAGCGAGCTGTAAGGGTGGCTGGGGCAAGCCGCTGGCTGCTCTGAGTGCCTCATTCTCACCTGTTAGAGAAGGGGCTTTGGAGTAGGGTGAAATCCATTCTCTTCTCCCTGATGGCCTCCCAGGGCTGCCCAACAGCTTGTCTGAAGGGAGGGAAGCACCAGGCACGATGCGTGTGCCTGCGGGTCAAACCCACAGCTCCTATCTGCCTTGTGGGCTGCAGATGAGTACTGAAACCACAGGTAGCACCAGGCACTTCGGCCTGGCCTTTCCTCAGGTTGTGCTGCCAAGGGAGCACTTAGATTTAGAGAAACACGACTCTCTTTAAGGCCACGTACTTCTGGGGAGTTTGCTGCACAGCAGCCCTGGGGCAGGCATGGGAAAGTGCTGGCATCTCTTGGTGCTCGCACATTGCTGCTTTAATAGGTGAGGTGGGGAAAAAATAGGAACAAGCACTTACTCAAAAATATATCTTTATTTTTTCAGTTTATCAGCTATTTAAATAATCCGATTAAAATATATTTTATTGCACATTAAAGAACCTTTCTGGATTCTCACTTTCCTATATAAAATAAATTCATCTAGAGAGAGAAAGCAGGAGAGGGACTTTGCACATTGACACACGCGCATGTGTGTGTTCACTATGAAATCCCCAAGCAGCCAACCCAGTGCAGGATCTGCTGCTCAACATCTACACAGTGTGCTCTGGTCGGCTATGGAGAGGCTGCAGTAGGCAGGGCGAGGTGCAGGATCTGGGGCAGTGGGAAGGATGCTGTTGCTGCTGGGTATCCCTGGATGGCCCCTGCGGGGCCCTGAGCCAGCTCTGCCAGTGTTTGGGCAACAAGCTGCAGGGCGTGAGCCTGCTGCAAGACAGCTACAGGCTCGGGAAGGAAAGCCACAGCTCTGCGTCGTGCTCGGACAAAGCCAGTGTTGCTGTCGCCTGGCTGCCAGGTGCTCCTGCTTGCGGAGGTAAGGTGGGGACCTCTGTTGAGGAGGTCTCGCCTGCAGGACGGGCAGGGGCAGCAGCCTTGAACAAACGGCGCAGACAAAGCCTGGCGCTGGCTCTGCCCAGCACGGTGGCAGTGCAGGGAGGGTCTGGTGTACGGGAGGCAGGGTGTGGGGCTGGGGACACAGCAGGGGGGCAGAGGTGCCCTGTGCCCCCCTCCTGTTGGGGCGACGCACGGAGCCTGGGCAGCAGCAGCCCTGCTGTGTCCCCTCCCTGGGCAGCACCACCGCGGGCAGCGTTGGGGCACTGAACCGGCAGCTGCAGGAAGAAAAAGTCCTTGCCTGGGGTTGGGCAGGAAGAGAAGCCGGCTCCCTTTGAGGCTGCTGGGAAGTAATCAGTGGCTGAGCTTAACGAGCTACTCCAAGGCTACGTTTAAAGGCAGCTCAAGCAGCATTAAATGAAACAAGCTTGCAGAGTACGTGGTTCATTACTCTAAGCTGAATTAGGCTTCGTGCCCTTTCCGATGACTATTTTGGGATGACTTAGGTTCTCCGACTCAAGCTGTGAATAACTTGCTTTACAAGCACATCGGTGACTATACTAACTCTTCACTCCAGAATAACAAGCTCTTCAAACCACTTTTGGAATCAGGCTCCTAATCAAAACTCAGCTTGAGAGCTTTCCTTGTATCCATTTTCTTTTCTTCCCAAGCCTTCGTCCTTACCCTTCCTGAAAATGTCATGCTGCATTCCTGAAAGCCCCGGGTTTTTCCCACAAGTCAAGCCACACAGCAGAGAGCAATTAGTGTTGATAGTCAATGTGGCATCAATCTTCTGCTGTGGAGTAATTCCTGCCCACAAATAATGGGGTGCAGGTAGCTGGTTGCAAACACACGCCTCTGTTTGGCAAGACATCCCAGCTCAGTGCTACATCCTGCTCCAGCCATCTCCTGCAATAATTACCTTGGGAATTGATGTTGTTTGAAGTTCCTAATGTTTCTGAGCCCTTGGCTTTTGCGTCTGAGCTTTGCTCAGAGAATCTTAGACTGCAAGTTCAATCCTTGAATAAGGGTCTGACCCAAGAGCCCTTCAGTGCTCGCTTGGGTGCGTGCCTTTCACCCCAGGCACGTGGGTCCAGCACCCACCTCTGACTTTGGCACCTGGATGAGCGGATAAATAAGTGTCAGTGTTGCCCAGCCTCCAGTGTGTCGGGTAGCTGCTCCGTGAAGGCGGTCTCTAGCCGCAAAGTGCTGTAGTTTGGGGGGGGAGTCCTGGGCAGGTGGCTCTCCTGGGGCAGCGGCAGGCGGAGGGCGGTGTTGAAGGTGGGCAGGTCCTCATCGATGCAGACGGGGTTGTCGTGGCCCTGCCGCTCCACATCGCCGACCTGATGCTTCCCCGACCCTTCCCTTTTCCTGTCGTTCCACCACTTCTTCGCCTTTTGCCACTGGCGCCGCATTACGATGGAAAGCGAGTCGATGAAGAAGACCTCGACGATCTCAATGACGCAGACGACCGAGCAGCTCATCCAAAGGCCCAGCTGGCCGCCGAAGTTGGAGAGAAGAATGACGATCTGGAAGAGAAGAGAGCATGAGGTCAGCAGCTCCTGTGGGTGCATGCCCGCAGGGATGCTGCACCCAGGGTTTGGCACAGAGTGCCGTGAGCCCTTCCCCTGCTGCCTGCGTGGTCCCCTCCTGCCCATTCTGCTGCAGCGGGAGGCTGGTGAGCTCTGTGTGTGTTTGGGGTAGCCCATGGGATTCGGGTGTCTTGAAAAGGTGCCGGGCAGAAGGGCTGTGAAAGAGCAGGACTGGGCACCCCAGGCTGCACCGGGTTTCCTGCCTCTGCCTGGATGGGACCCTCCCGTGGCTGGAGGAAAGCCTCCGGCCTGGCAGGAGGACGAGCTGTGCTCACCGTGTTCGTGGGATTCTCCGAAATGAATCTCTCATTCAGGTCTTTGTAAAACACCATGAGGTTTGCGAGGTCCGTCCTGAGAGGAGAAACAGAAGGTGGCTGAGGGTTTAGTAAAACAATAACATGAAACATACTGAAAAACTATGCAAATAACCAGTTGGACCAGTAGGGCTGGGCCGCTCTAAGGGAGCTTTTTCCCCAATTGCCATCATTAGGGCTGCTAAGATTATATCTGAGCTTGAGGTGCAAGCTAGAAACATATAAATGGAAACTTACTTGTTCAACTTGTTGATTTTTTGCCCTTTGTCCCAAGAGAGAACTCGAAGCATCCAATCCTGGAAAAATTATAGAAAATAATACTATAGCTGTGTGTGCTTGTATAGAAATACCCTGGAAAGGGAGCTCATGCTCCGCAGCTCCTGGGACCAGCTTGGGCTCCCAGACCAAATGTGTGACAGGCCAGCTGTCCCCAGGAGGACACAACCCAAACTTAGCGTCATGGCTAACGAGTATCCCCTGGCCCCTCTGCCGCTACATTTAACTTTGGGGTTTGTTTAGCACCTCCTTCTGCAGTCATGGCTAAGCAGAACTGGGAACTGACCTCTGACACGATGGACGGCCACTGGGCGATGCTGGTGGTGAGAGCCCACTCCTTGAAGCTGTGGGGAAGGGCAGGTTGTTAGCTGTGAGCCCAACGCCCCCGCGCAGCCTTACTGCTGCCCTGGGGCAGGGCTTACCTGCAGGCATCTTTGCAGATTTGCTGGCAGCCCAGCTGCTCCTTCACGAACTTCTCGTGTAGTCTGTAGTAGCAGTACACTGCAAGAAGGGAACACAGGAGCTGTTTGAGAAGCTGGAGAGAAAAGCAGTGACCTTTTGCTGCCTATGCTGGAGTGAGGGGAAGGGGGTGTAGGTGGCCCCTGGGGCCATCGCCTCTATGATGGGAATAGCAAGATTTCCCCTACAAATATTGCAAAATACTGAGTAGTAGTTGTCACTTGCTATAAGCACGCATGATTGCCTCACACAGTCAAGTCCTCCACTCGGCACTCCTGTGGTGTGAGTGACAAGCAATAAGGAAAACCGTCAGACACAATCCAAACGAGAGGCAGCTCCCGTGCTCTGCGGTGTGAGCGCTGTGTGGGCTACAGATCCCCTTTCCCACCCACTGTGTGGGTACCAGGCACAGGCAGGGCCGTGCTGTGCTGAGGGCTTTGTGTCTGGCATGGGGTGGGGGTGTCCCAGCACTCACTCCAGTTGGGGTTCTTCTTGTAGTTGCAGTACTCTGCCCCGGCGGGTAACGGCTGCGTGTACTGGGCACAGCCGCAGGACTCCACCATGGCCTTCTGGAAGCAGGAGTGCAGGCAAATCTGGGGAGAGAAACCAAGACCTGGTGGCTCGGAAATGCGGGCTGCTGCCTTCTGCCCCGTGCTTGTGCAGCACTTGCCCCTGGCTCCCCAAAACCTCCCCTGCTCGTGGCAGCAACAACAAAATGGGAACCCCAATGAACACAAAGACAGGCAGAAAGTGCTGCGGAGCGTTTAGATGGTAGTGCAAGGAATAGGAATATAATCCTTTATGAGTGGGAGGACTGTGTGCATGCTCCCCCTTTCCTCACAGCCCTGTTGTTGCTTTTTCCATCAAAACCTCCACAGAGGCTTTTGGTCTGCAATGCCACCTGGTCCACGATTCAACAAGGTGGGGGAAGCGACTTGCTACTGAAAATGTTCACAGCTCTGACTGTTTTGTGTTGGTTCATGTCTGGAGATTGGAAATTGTAAGGATTAAAAGGGCAGTAGTCAGTATTTTCTACTAAAATGCTGAATCAGTTGGAGCAAGCAGGAACTGAGCTTTTCTTTCACAATTCCTAGTCATCTTTTTGTTCCCAGTCCCAGCCTTCCTGAGCCCTGAGTTTTCTTGAAGTACTGTTATTAAAGCCTCAGATAATGTCTGTGTGATCCTGCTAGGCAATACATCACAGCAGATTTTGGGTTTAATACCCATAAAATAAAAATCCAGCCGAGGAAAAGGATTTGCAGAAAGCAGCAGCTAATAATGTAATTGTGATTCTTCAAGTGGAGAGTATCAGAACAACTGACACTCTCCAAGAAGACCCAATTACAGAAACCAAGGAAAATTAGTGGAAACTTACTCTGTAAACAAACATCCTGCTATCTGGATACTGATTAGATGGTATCTGTTATTCTTGGAGTCCTAAAGGTCACAATTTCTGGCTTCAAGGGTTACTAAGCTGCAACATTTACTTGGCCAATATTTTCCAGTCTCACATTGCTTGAAAATTGCCTAATGAGCTAATGTTCCTTCTTTATCTAACAGGGTGCCTAAGGGAACTTCAAACATCAACCACTTAGGAATAAAACTCGGATTCTAAAAAGTGCTGTGGTATCTTGCATCAGTGATTAAAAGCAGTGACCCTATGCCTGGGCTGTTAACAATCTCAGATCCTGAACTACAGAATATTGTAGAGCTTTTTATGAAGGTAGTTTTCAAGCAATTGATAAAAACAAATGCAACGGTGGTTTACCTGGAGGGAGTAGCTCTTGTTATAGAGATTTTCTACTGGTATGTCAGCACCAGTCTCTGTACAGTCACTGTAGGGCTTGCTCAGCTTGCGGGACCGAGTCTGAGAACCAGAAAAGAGCAAATTTTGGTTTGGGAACATCAGAGAAACCAAAGAATCTCCTGGCAGCTCATTTGTGGTTGTAAAACTTTCAGTGATGGGGTGGTTTGAACAGCACGTTTACCTTCTGCCACCTCAAATGATTTGTCAAAATGAAGGTTTTCTGGTTTGTACAGTTCATTTCCCAAAGTGCTGTTCTAGCTTCATCTAGTGCCTCCGTATGCCACCTCTGCAGGAATACTGAGGTAGTGTAACTGTAACAGTGAGGATTTTCCACAGCAGAGTCTTTCACCAGTGTGATTTCTCTCACTGCAGAGTCTTAGTGACCATGTACCACTTATCCTGCAGAGAAAGCACCTGGGGAGAGCTGCGCTGCCCCGAGCTGCTGCTGTGCTGGCTGCTCCTGCTCTGCGGGTAAAACAGCACTTTGGGCTCCACTAGTGCTCAACAGCACCTCTCCAAAATCACTCCAAATGTTTGTATCTCCTTCAGGACTGTTTCCACGAACTGCTTTGACCCTTCCACTCTGAATGCTAACAGCTTTTCCTGTTCTGCAATCTATGCCGAGAGAGAGGAGCTGTGAAATGCCAAGTGCTGTGCCTGCACGTGGAGCTGGGAGCCCTCAGATTCACGAGACCTGCCTCAGGTTAGGCTGTCTGCCTCCTGCAGCTGTACCTCCCTCAGCCCCAAACTCGCTATCTTTTTGATATAATTATCTACTTATAGCAAAGAAAGTGGCCCAAATGCGACAAGAAATGTCACTTATTTAAGAATCTGTTCACTCATCTTTGTACAGAGTTTACATTAGCGGCTGGTCCTTCAAAGGCTGATAAATGCCTGCCCAGCTGTAAGGTACTGGCTGTAGAGCAACAGGTTACTGAGATCAGGCCTGACAGCAAGCATCACCTTTCTGTCTGCACTACAGAAACGCCAAGTCTCCAATCATGGATTTGACAATAAAAGGTATGACACATTGGCTCTTTTAGAAATATGCTCAAACCTCTCTTTGGGGAAACACGGAAATATGGGATTTCAGTATTACAGGTGGGCAACTTCTGAAAACAACAAATGAAACCAGCTTTTGGCAGTTATTCTTTTAACTTCTGTAGACAATCTGATGCCAGGATACCTGCCTTGGAGAGCATACTCCCTGGCAGATGATCAATCCTTTCTATAGATTATTATTTTTTGTCACAGCTTATGCCCCTATGAAAGCAAACTTGTTCATTTAGGTACTGAAATAATTTCCAAACTAAATATTTAACTGAAGTACTGAAACTGCTACCAAACAATGCCTTGTTTGCATTCCAAACATCTTGGAATATTTTTTGGGGGTGGGGGTGTGTGGGAAGTCCTGGTATACAGCAGAAGTACATGAGTGATTAGGAACCTAGACGCTGACATTTGCATTTGGAAAACATCACTCGCCCCGCTCAGGCCTACAGAGCAGAGTGGTTGTGTGCAGCACATCCCTGCTTCCTCCTTCCCGTGTTCGGATGCAGGTACAGGGACTGATCCAGCCCCTCGGCTGCGCAGCCCTGTCCCGATAACCACAACCCCCTCAGCAGGCTCTCTGCAGTCTCGCTTCACTGGCAGTACAGCGATCACCAGATACAGGCGTTTGTTTTGGGTCCAGAAACTGTGTTGAGCTTCTGTTTCAGCTGATACATTAGGATGCAATCAGAACACTTCCTCATGCCAAATCTTTTAAACACAGCCACCAGGATGTATTCACTCTTGTTTTTATACTACACGCAACAGTTCAAATCTACTGTGCCAAGGAACTCTTGCATTAAATATTGATATTCCTTCTGCAGTGGCTTTCTCCTGCATGGTGTAAGAGTTACAGAAGAAATACAGCTTTGTGAGCGTCTGCCTCCTTCCCACCATTCTCATTCTGATGCCTTCTGTTTGTTTTTTAGGCAGCATTTATCCCTGCTGGTTAGACCAAGCAGTTGGTGCTTTCCAGACAGCTGGACGATAGTTAGCTATTTGCACATTTTAAAGCAGTCAGCCTTGTATTTAATGTCTTTTCTAATGCATGGGCTATCTAGATCTGGCACACCCAGCCGGGACAGATAAGCAGGATCCCTGATGCATTTGAACCAGCCATCAGTGAAGAAAAGGCAGAACTAAAGCGCTCACTTAACAGCCCATCCAGATGAAAGGAAAGCCTGGCTTGCCTGATGGCACTGCTTTCACTTCTCCACCACAGAAAGAAGCCCCTTGGGTCAAACGCCTGGTTTGCACTACACTAATTGGGGAAATTTGATAGCCATTTGATGGCCATGCATTTGATGGCCATCTCTGTGGCTGTGGATTTTGCTGTGAAAACAGCACAGATCCTGTAAAGCCAAGGGGCTGGAGAAAAGGGAGAACAAACAAGGTCCCCAGTAGCTGCTTGGTTTATAAAGAACAGATTTTCCATCCTCAGAAAAGAAAACTGTTCAGAATAGTGCTCTCACAGGGTTTTCCTAGGGGTGCTTCAGCTGTACAAATGAGGAATTAGCTGCCCTCCCAGCTGGCTGTGTTCAAACACCACACTGGCTCACATTTACACCTGGTTCATAGAAATGATGCCGTGCACCTGCACACAAGATTGCTGTCACTCACAAAGTGCATCCCTATGGAGGTGGCCGCCGCAGTTTCGATTTCTGTGCCGATGTCCTCAATAAAGGGATACTCGTCTTGGTCATGGACAATGATCTTGGCTCCCGTTGATGTCACCAGGAAAGGGTTGTAGTCTGCTTCGTCGATGTACAGAACAACCTGCAATCCTGAAGAACAGAGATGGGATAGGAGCAGTGTTAAACCAGAAGCCAGAGCCAATTTTTTCTCATCAGGGAGGGCACCAGAGTTTACTCAACGCTACCTGGCCTTAAGTGGAATTATAACAGTCAGGCGATGCCTCTGCCATGCTAGACTGAGACACTTAGAGCAAGTGGTGTCCCTCTGCAGCCCCAAGTACAACAAACAAACGATGACTCCTTAGAAGGCAGCTGAAACTTACTTTAAGAAGTTATATAACTGGGAAGCAGTAATTTCAGATGGAAAACATTAGTGATGCAATGATATTATCTTTGTATTCTCTGGCAACAGTTTGCACTAGTTCAAACAGGCACTTCCCCAATCAGACTGCACATCTAGAGCCAACACATCAATCACTCTCCAGCAGGATCCAGTTCACTGAACCGCTCGTTATCTAATAGTTCCTCCACAAGCAAAGTTTCCTTACCGTACTCGCTGCCTCCGGTGGAGGTGCTCAGGATCGTCCCATTTTCTCCACTGTTGAAAGTATAGCAGTTGCCATGCAGGGGATGATGGAAACGGGTGAAATGCCTGAAAGAAACCAAATATTGTTGCGTTGCCCTCTGCAGTTTTAACTGCCTCTGGCAGAAACTCAGCAGGTTTGGACTTTTTTTTTTTTTTGGCCAGTAACATAGCAGGACTGGATTTGGATTTTTTTTTTTTTTTTTTTGTGCAAGCACTTTATTTTCCTGATTTTTTTTCTTTTTTTTTTTTCTTTTTCTTTTATTCCCTTAATATCTTGAAACTACATGGAAATATGATCTGTTTTAACAGCACCAGGAAATGAAAGATTTCAGAGGTTTTAGTGTGGGAGTCGGGGCTGAGAGAGTGGGGGGGCAGATTTCTGAACTAGCAGGAAGGCGGCAGTGGAGGGGGCAGAGTCCTTTCTCATTCAACAGTCAAGTGTCCAAAGGAACATGAATCTTCATTTTTCAGAAAAGATGTCACAGCCACGGCCATGTAGGAGAGGCTGAGCAAACACCCTTGCAGTTCAAGCACGTTTATGTCTTTTCCTGAGAACTTCCCCTCCCAGTCAAGCAAATCTCTCCTAATTCCAATAAAATATTTTATGATTACAGACACAAACAAAATGCTTCCAGAAAAGCTTCAGCTCTACCTGCTAAGGTGAGAGTTACGATGCAGCTCACTTTGTACGTGGCAGTGGGAAAATTGCTAAAGCCATGTACAAGTGCAACTTCATCCCAAGGGCTGCACCTGGGAGCTCTGCTGTTATCCCGGCATTAAGGGATGACTCTCCCACTACCAAGACACACAGGAATTGCACTGCAGCAATCATAAGCAGGTAGACCCAATTCTGACAAAAAACATGAGTTTATCTGAAATGTGGAGAGCAGAACACTGAGACAAATGAAATTAAAGACCATAATTGAAGTTCATTAAGACATGAATGTTTGCTTTCATTTAAAAATAGAGCTGGTTCTTGCTGGAATTCAGCAAACTGCAAATATTAAATTCCTACGTATGACATAGAAATAAACTGGTAAGCTGGCAGGTATTTTCTGTGCACTGACCTTTTGTCACAAGATAGGCCATCAAAGAAACATGTCAATAGAAGGTCGTCAGCAGAATAACTCAATTCTTCTTTAGTCTCCAAGGGAATTTGAGCCATGATGTTCATGTAATGCAGTTTGTACCACTCTTGGATAGCATTAACACCAGAACTGAACGTATAAAGTGCACACTCACTGCTGTTGTTTGCATCGCACTGATAATTACAAAGGAGAAAAAGCATTTCAGACAGAAAGAAATGATGTGTCCTATAAGGTCTGTGTGTATCATTTCTTTCCCACTGTAATAATCACATTTGAAGTTCTAGTGGCAGCAAGAGGACAAAGGGGCACCAAAAACCTTTCATTCAGGGCTAAACGATACAGTCAAATGCTTCAGGCCAAAAAGAAAGGTCACGGATGGCACTAAGTCTGTTTTGGCCAGACTTCAGGAAGGCATTTCTCCTCCAGAGAGCGGGAGATGGATCTGCAGGCAGCAGCGGAGGCAGACCGGGCAGAGGGGTGGGCAGAGCTTTATTCACTATCGTGCCACTAAGCGAGCAATAAAACCAGCCGGTGGGATACCCCCCCCCAAACACCCCCTCAATGCCCCCAGCAGGAGGTTGCTGCCCAAGGAAGGGTGCCACTCACCAGCTGGAAGCCGATGATATCGTTTGAATCCCCGGAGTTCACGATGGAGGAGTCCTTGTGAAAGACGCTGCCCTCAATTTTCCTCTTCCTCCCGCTGCGGAGGTCAGTGGCCGTCCTGGAGAAGTCCTCGAACTTCAGCAGAGGGATCTGATTGAAGAAGTGGCTCTCTGTCTCGTTCCAGTCACCTGCCGAACGGCGCACCTTGGACTTGCCCTCTGAGAACCCGTAGAAAGTCTCCAGTGCTTTTTTTGTCTCTTTGTCCAGTTCTGACAAGTAGTCTTTCATCGAACTGTACCTGTGTTAGAGAAAACAGGAGAACATCGTGTCGTTCACTGCACTCCCCACCTGACTGCAGCACGCTGCCCGCTGCGCTGTGTGTCTCAGTGCTCAGTGGGTTCGTTGTCACAGACCCGCGGCCATCACTTCTGACCCCATTTGTTTAAATCGGCGTGGGGAGAGGCCAAGAGGGCTCAGGGAAGGGACCAGGGAAGGGAGCATCATAAGCAGAGCAGACTGAGCAGATTCCCAAGCTCCTGGGAGGTTTTGCCAGCACGCCCGAGGAGGCAGCGTGTGTGGAAATGTGACTTCTGCAGCTGTGCCAAGAGGCAGCCAGAGAGCTGGACAGCGGGGAGGGACTGGGGCGGATAGCTGGCAGCAGAACAGACCTCAGCATAAAGCGTAATTTGGCAGGAAAAAGATATTGATAGCAAAAGTCAAGACATCCCCTAGGAAAATAAAGGTAACGGAGGAGTGACAGCTGCTCCCTCTCCCCTCTTCGGGAGATGTCACTGTTTGTAATCCTGGAACGGCCGTCCTAGGGAGAAGGAAATTTGAAGAGTGCCACAGACCCGCCAGGGGCCGTCTCCAGCAGAAAGCTAAACCAAGAGCTGCGGCTCGGCAGGCAGTAAGTGGGGAGAGATTGTGATCCACAGGTGTCTGAGAGCAAGAGCATGGAGCGGGTGTGATAGCTGATGGGAAGGGAAGGGAAGGGAAGGGAAGGGAAGGGAAGGGAAGGGAAGGGAAGGGAAGGGAAGGGAAGGGAAGGGAAGGGAAGGGAAGGGAAGGGAAGGGAAGGGAAGGGAAGGGAAGGTGCTGAGGAGCAGCGGGGCTGTTCTGCCCGAAGTGCCCGCAGCCGGCGGCCAGCACAGCCTTACTTGTAGGGGTTGATGTTGCAGATGGTGACGGCAGGGAAGGGCAGCTTCTGGAACTGGACCGTGACGGACACCGAGGCGCTGTAGTAGTTCAAGAGCAGCTCCGCGCACTGCCAGAGGATGAGCCCCACGGCGCTCAGCGTGAGCAGGATCCAGATGAACCTGCGCAGCCGGCCCCGGGACACGACGATGCGGCGGCAGCCGTGCGTGTTGGTGTTGAGGCAGTACCAGCGCATCAGCTCGCTCAGCGTGGGCGCCTGCGGGCCCCGCACCGGCAGCGTCCTCTTGATCCTGGCCGTGATCTTCTTCCCGGGGGCCATGGCGCTACCTGCAAGGGGGCACCGCGGGGCTGAGTCCGGTCCGACGTGCCCCGCAGCCCCGGAGCCCCGGAGCCCCGCTGCCGCCCGCAGGGGCTGGGAGGGGGCCGGGGCCCGCTCCTCGCCCCCGCCCGCGCCGCTTGTGCCGGTTCGTGCCCTCGGAAGGGACGGGACGGGACGGGTCGGGGCAGCCCCGTTCCCCCCGCCCGGCCGCGCTGTCCCGGGGCTCCGCACCGCCCGCGGCAGACCCGAGGGGGCGGCCGGACCCGGACCCGAACCCGAACTCGGACCCGGACCCCTCGCACCCCCCGCGCCCCGCTCACCTCGGCCGCCGTCCGGGCCCGTCGGGGCCATGCTGCCGCTGCTGTCCCGGCCCCGGCGCCGCCGCTGATGGCTCTGCGGCCGCCCGGCCCGGCACCTACCCCCCGCCCGCCCCCGCGGGGCCCGCCCCGGCCCGGCCCGGCCCTGCCCTGCCCTGCCCTGCCCGCCCCGCCGCGCCCTGTGCGGGCACACAGCGCCGCCAGCCGGCCGGGCCGGGGCGGGACGGGCGGGGACGGCACCGTGCGGCCGTCGGGGGGCTGCGACCAGGGGGCGGCGGGGGGCGGCTCGCGCGACCACCAGGATGAGGCCGACCCCGGCCACCCGCCCCGTGTCCCTGTGGGGGGTCCCCGTGGTGTCCCCGTCCCCCCCGGCGGCAGTGGCGGTGTGACGGGGGGGGCTGGGGGCGGTTGGGGGGGGCTGCCCGTCGGGGGGCGGCCGTGCCCTCAGCCAAGATGGCGGCGGGGCCGGCTTCTGCCCGGCGCGGCCATGGCGGCGCGGTCACGTGGGGCGCGGCCCGCCCCGCCCGCGGCATGGCGGCGCCGTGAGGCGGCTGCGGCCCGGGGCTGAGCGCGGCGGGGGGATGCGCGCTGCGCCGCGCCGCCATGCAGCGGGTGGGCGGCCCCGGGCCGGCGGGCAGCGCCAAGGAGAAGCGCTCCTTCAGCAAGCGGCTGTTCCGCGGCCGGGCGGCGGCGGGCGGCGGCGGCGCGGCCCCGGCCGCGGCCCCTGCCCCGGCCCCGTCCCCGGCCGCGGCGCCCGCCTCCGCCGCCCCGGCCGCGGCCCCGGGGCGCTCGCTGGGCGGCTTCATGAGCCGGGTGCTGAAGACCCTCTCCACGCTGTCGCACTACGGCGGCGAGCCCGAGCCCCGCGGCCCGCAGGCCCCGCGCCCGGCCCCGCCGCGGGCGGCCGGCGGCCTGGGCAGCTGCCTCCCGCCGGGGCCCCCCCGCAGCCCCGAGCCGCCCCCGCCGCCCGCAGCCGGCCCCGAGGCGGTGCCCGGCGTGGCGGGGCTGCGCAACCACGGCAACACCTGCTTCATGAACGCCGTGCTGCAGTGCCTCAGCAACACCGAGCTGTTCGCAGAGTTCCTGGCGCTCGAGCAGTTCCGCGGCCCCGCCGAGCCCGGCGAGGTGACGGAGCAGCTGGCGCAGCTGGTGCGGGCGCTCTGGACGCTGGAGTACACCCCGCAGCACAGCCGCGACTTCAAGGTGAGCCCCGCGCCTCCCGCGTGCTCCTGGCCCCGTGAGCTGCTCCCAGGGCCTCGCCGGGCAGCACCGCGTGGCTGCGGGGTGTGAAGGCGGCGCCTCTCGGTGCCCTGCCCGCACCGTGCCCCTCGCTGCCGGGCAGCCTGGCCGGGTCCCGCTCCATCGCCACGTACGGGGCCTCGTGGGCCTTTCCTGCGGTCAGCAGGTTGCTGTCCCCCGTGTCGGTGCCGTGGGACGTTTCCCCCGCGCTGCTCGGGGTGCTGCAGCCCAGCCGGGCGTGGGGTGCATGCGGGCACCTTGAGGAGCAGCAGACAGCCCGGACCCCTGTGCGGGTGCCAGGTAAGTGGCAGCACCGTGTGTCCCCACAGCTGCTCGGGGCGGCCGCTGCTCAGCTCCTCGTCCCCAGCGGGAGCCCCGGGCAGGTGCCAGCGCACTCACTGCTGACAGCACTGGAAGCCAACTGACAGCTCTGCTGCTAATTGCCTGGCGGAGGTGCCCGTTTTGCTGTTTCATACCTCCCTTGTGCCGCGCTAGAAGTTGCAGTGAACTTGTGGCAGGGCCGGGAGCACCGGCAGTGCGGAACAGGGCGGCCGCTGCAGGAGCTGCTGCTGCCGGCGGGGCCGAGGCCCTGACCCCAGCACTCCCCCCTCTTGCCCTGCACACCAGAACCACGCGGTGCCCGGCATGGGCAGAGCGGGGTCCCCTCCTCCCGGCCTGCAGCAGGGTCCGTGTGCCTGTGGTGTAACCGCACCCTGGAGCGCCTTTGGGAGAAACGAGACCCAACTGCTGTGAAAACGTTCCGGGCCTGCCGCGCTTCTGGAAGCCGCTCAGGGTTGTTGAGCTTTGCCGTGAGGACTGCCTGGCACGGCCGTTGGCTGCAGGGAAGAGCAGGCACAGGGGCAAGGGCCATGTGCAGACCCTGGCAGACGGCACCGCTCACTCACGGGGCAGCTGGAGAGCGGCTGCCAGCCCCCAGGCTGCCAGGAGCCTGCCCTGCTGTGATCTCCCTGCCCTGGAGCCTTCCTGACACCGGCAGAAATCGTGGGCTCCTCCTGAGTAATAAGAATCAAAAAGCTTGAAGGCGAAGCTATCTTTTGGCAGCACAGCTGATAAAGGGGAAAGCAGAGCAGCTCTTAGGCCGAGGAGTGCTCTTTGTGCAAGCCCAAGGTAGAGGTGCTCAGATAAGAGAGGCAGAAAGAGGAAGGGAAACAGATAGGTGGATTAAATTAAGGCCATGTTCCAGGCTTTGTTTTTTTCCTAGTGGAACTTTCTGTGTCTGTTGGCCACCGTCACTAACGGTAAGTGAGTGCTGCTCTGCTCCTTGGTGCTGTAGCTGGAGCACATCAATCTGCTACCTGCCAGGCCCTGGGAGGCTTTAAAAAGCCTCTTGCTGGGGGGGATCTTGTGCGAGCAGGTCCTGCTCAGAGCCGTGCGGTATCAACAGGCCTGGGTCCTACTCCAGGGGACTTTGTTGTCGTGTCAAGTGCTCGGCTGTTTCTGCACAGGGGTCAATTACTTTCACTAGTACATTAATGCCTCTGAAGACAGTCGGGTAGCTTGAACCTGCTATTAAATGCGGTGTTCTTAATTAAAAATTTCTTCAGCAGCAGACTTGCACGGTTAATTTAAATGTATAAACAAGAGGCTTGTATTTGAGACAGGTGAAGATTGGTGTTTTCACTCTGGAAACTCTTGTTTGTTTGTTTGTTTGTTTTTAAATGGCAAAAAGTGTTTTCAGGACAGTTGTTTCGTGCTTTCACTCCAATAGTAGCAGTTATTGACAGTAACATTTATTTGGTACTTGAGCAGCTCTTTATCCAATGTGCTAAGAAGTGTTCCTGTTTGTGGGGTTTCTTTTTTTTCTTTTTGTTTTCCTCTTTTGGTGCCATGTATAATCGGGTAAAGGCAGTCCTTGATTCCTAAATCCTTACCTGCAGGTGCTAAGCATATTTTGGGGTGCAGGATAACACTTATCCTCATTCTTACATCTGTAGGTGTTTTTCTTGGGGCACTTTTCCAAGAGAAGGCCTCTCAGTGTCCTTGTGGACAGGGCCCTTGGAGGGGGTGAGTCTCTTGATGCTCTCTACCCTTAGCTGTTTTTTTCTTGGTAGTATTCAAAGCATTTCTCCTTGTTTAGGTTGGTCTTTGAGAAAATATCCATCCTACGGACTCATGAATCACAAAGTCCTGCTGCTAGAAACGAGCACAATGCGATTGAAACAAGTGGTTGTGTGGCTGCGGGGCCAAGGGGTCGCTCTGCGGGTGATCTGCAGGGCTGTGCCCTACGGGGCAGGGAGGGAGCCCCTGGAAGCGACCTCCCCGTGCTCCTGCTGTGGGGCATCGGGGCTGCCCCGGGGGCTCTCCTCGTCCCCAGCAGGTCCTGGGAGGGGGCAGAGGGTCTGAGGGCTGCGGGATGGAGGCAGGACAGGGAAGGAGCCGGTGGGTGCGGGTGCTGGCAGTGCAGGGACACCACGCACCTCCCCTCGGGCGGCACAGCAGAGCCGGGCACTGCTTTGGCTCCCCGATTGCCCCCTGCTCTCGTGCAGTTTGTTAGCAGTCCTTCCCCCGACAGCTCCGTCCTTTTTATTTTCCTGCCTAAGCAGAGCTGCTGCTTTCATAACTAGTGCCAATATTGCAGCTCGTGCTTCCTCTCTCCCCTTTGTGATGGGGTGACAATAGCAGCAAACATCCATTGTGTCAGCAGGAGCTGTGCTTCGGGCTTGTTTTTTTGCAGGAGCTGTCCCTGTGTCCCCACAAAGTTGCTGGGAGCTCAGCTGTGCGGACAGAGTGCCCTTTGTGCTGGGAGCCAGCCTGCGGCGCTCAGAGGTGCTGGTGGGGTCTTCACTGGGGAGGAGTTGTATTTAAACTACTTGGGTTTTGAAAATCCTATACGCTTACCCAAATCCTCTCCCTTTGTCCTTCTTGGAGTTCCGATCTGTGGACAGTGAGGTTATTTTTTTGTTCGGAGGCTTTCTTCTTAGCTCAGTGTTGTGGTCTCACCCGGCTGGCAGCTGAACACCACACGGCCATGCAGTCACCCTCCTGCCTCCCTCTATGGGATGGGGGAGAGAAACGGGAAAGTGAAGCCCGTGAGTTGAGATAAAGACAGGAAAATAATAAGAACAATAATAATAATTACAATAATGATGCTAATAGTACTACTACTAATGATGTGTACACACAAGTGATGCACAATGCAATTGCTCAGCACCCGCTGACCGATGCCCAGCCTAACCCTGAGCAGCCGCCCCCCATCCCAGCCAGTCACCCTATATACAGCTCAGCATGGCCCCATAAGGTATGGAACACCCATAAGGTATGGAACACCCCTTTGGGCAGTTGGGGTCAGCTGTCCCGGGTCTGTCCCCTCCCAGCCCGTGCTGCAGCCGCAGCCTGCCCGCTGGCAGGACAGCGAGGAGCTGAGACGTCCTTGGCTTGGTGTGAGCGCTGCTCTGCACCGAGTGAAACATCGGGGGGTTATCAGCGCTCTGCTCATCCTGAGCCAGAACACAGCACCCTGCCAGCTGCTGGGAGGAAAATGAACTCTGTCCTAACTGGAAGCAGGGCGCTAGGCTGGCTGCACACCGGAGTGTCTCGGTGTATTCCCCAGCCGCGTGCAGCTGAGTTTCGCAGTGCTCGTGTTTCAGAAGAGCTCTTGGTGTAAAGGCTGAAGTTGGGACAAGCAGCCATCAGCTGCGGTGATCGCTTCTTTGTGAATTAATTAAACAAACAAACAACACCCAACAAACTCCTGAATTGTGAAGCATCGGGGTGCCTGGTGTGCCTGGCTGGGGGCTGTGGGGGGACTGCAGGCAGGCGCAGAGCTGGCTCGCTGGGCGTGCTGTGTTCTCCACGCTTCGGCCTCATCCAGCTGAGGTATTTGAAGGAGGCAGTGGCCCTCCCGAGTGTGCTGCTCTTCTCTGTATCAGGAAAAGCCAGACGGGTCTGACACCCAGCTCTGAGAGCTCGCTGTCGGAGCGTTTCCTGAGGCTTGACCTGCGTGCACTTGGCCGTCCTGGCAAATCGTCTCCTCTCTGGTGGTTTGCCTCGTCCCGGGCTCAGCACAGCTTTTAGTACAGCTCACAGGGAACTGAGCACAAAGGCCCGGTGGTGCTGTGCCAGTTAGCAGGGTGCTAACTGCACGTGCTGCGGTGCTCTTGCCTTTTGTTTTCCATTGTGATTTTATTGCTCTTCCTCCTGATGTTTCCTCCCCTTTCCTCTCTCCTGGCTATGCCCTGTTCTGCAGCCATCGCCCATCGGTCCCTCCACCCACGGCCCCCTTGCTCCTGCTCCGTGCCCGCTGCCGTGTCCCCGGGTTTCTCCCCCTGTGCTGCGGGGTGCTGCTGGCTCAGCCCCGTCCCTGGGGCTGGGATGGACACGAGCCCTGGGCTGTGCTGTCTGCCGGGTTTGCTGCCCCCAGAGCGGGTGTCTCGTCTCGCCTTGGAGAGGGGAAGTCACCATGTGAGAGCACAGGGACCCCATTAGATCAGCACTTCACAAGGTGTCTGCTGTAGAAGCTGCCCAAGCACAAAGCTGACTGTGGGATTAAACAAAAAAACACCACCAAATCTCTGCCCGAGCCTGACTTTAGGATGTTCAATGGAAGGTAAATAACGGGCTCTCTTTCCTGCTCACGTGTGTCATTGTTTCAGGGCTGTAACGAGCTGGTTCCATCCGTTCATGCACAAAAACCTTTCCACAGCTGCTTCCTACCAGGAGCACGCTGGCAAGCAGCAGGCTGACATCTTTCCTGTGGTTGTCTGTGTTAGCTGGGAGAACAACAGCAGCAAAGGGGAGGCCAGGAGTTCAGCTATGTTTGGCTTTATTTATTGCATCTATTTAGAGCAATAGATGATTAAACTTTCAGTGGGCTGATAAAAATGATAATGCATCTTTGCCGTAAATCTGCTGTATGGATGGACAGGGACTGGGTTGGTTGTAGGATGCTTGCATTAGGGGGTCAGGTACGTGTGTGCGTTCAATAGGAAATTATGATTTTTTCCCCCACTTATCTCTTCCAGCAGTGTATCCATTCAGGATGTCTGTGCTGGTGTGCCTGTGGGGAGGGGAGGGGAGGGAAAGGAAGGGAAGGGAAAGGAAGGCCTCGTCCCCTCCCCTGCCCTGGGGCTGTGCTGAGGTGTGCCCGGTGGGCAGGGAGCCCTGGCACCGCGTGCTCCTGGTGTCCTGCAGCCCCCGGGGTGTGGGGCAGAGCGGGCTGCACGCGGCCCCCAGCTCACTGGGGACTGGCTGGTGGCTTGCTCAGACTGTTCAGTTTGGGTGGGCTCCTTCCTCCCAGCCCCCGTGCGTTCTGTGGCACTGCCGTTCTCCGCTCTGCTGTGTCTGCACCGCGCTCTCTGCCGGCTTTGCTGCCGCAGCGCCGTGCGGTGCGCTGGGAGGGAGGCGTGGAGCACTCCGCAGCAGCGGTGACAATGACAGCAATGACAATAATAACAATGATACCAGGCCACTTGTCACGGTGATGGCAGGAAGCGTGCGTAACGCTGCTGTTGCCGGAGTGTTTTTGCAGCACAGCCTCTTGTGAGGAAATGGCATCTGATACCTTGTAGTGCTTCCTGAATCGCTTCCAGCGCCGTGCCATCCGTCTCCACGGGCAGCTCCGTGTCCCTGGCACACGCAGGCTGCGAGGAGCAGACCCGGTGCTGCTGGGACGGGAGCGGTGCCAGCACAGCCCCAGCCCCGCGCTCGCTGTGGGACCGGGCGTCAGCAGCACCCCGCGGGGTCTGTGCGGGTGGTGTGCTGGTGGCACCGGGAGGAGGGCGATGAGAAATCGAGCCGGGATTCCCGAGCTCCTTGGTTACGCCTGCTTCCACAGAGAAAGCCCCTGCACGCCTCCCTTTGGACTTGAAATACCAGATTCGCTTCCTCCTGGCAACGCCGAGGACCCTTTTATCTTCAGCTCTGTCTAGACGAGGGTGCAGTGGGAGCACCCGGTAGCTGGCTTCCCTCAAACAAACCAGCCCAGGTACGGCAGCCGGCTCCTGGCACGTCAGGTGGGGGTCTCCCCTCCGGCCTGGTGGTGCTCTGGAAGGGGCAAGAGCAGCAGCTGTGCTGGCTGCTGTGCTCCTGCACCTCTTCCTCATCCACCTGCGGTCACCTCACCCCGGGCAGCATGATCCATGGTGCCTGACACGGGGCTTGGCAGATTTTGGCTGATTGGCTGACTTTTGGTTCAGAACCTTACGTGGGGTTTCAAAGGTAAATTCAATTTTCAGAAGTTTTACATTGAACAAGGATGATGCTTGCCAAGGAACTTTGTGCAGTTGTCCTGAATTCTTCCCTGTGCCCTTGGGTGCTGTGAACTGATCAGCTTGCATTCCTCACAAAGCGGATCTTGGACATTGTAGGTGCCGAGAGCACCCACGGGACAGGCTGGTGACCAGCAGGGCCACCAGGCTGTGTCTGTTGGTGTCACTCCGGAGCAGTGGTAACCACTTACTCCTCGTGCAGCTGAGCTAGGTTCCTCTAGGTCACTGAATCTTGTCCTGGTGTTTTTTGGTGGATGAATGTCGGGTGTTCAGGCATCGGACCAGGATCTGCAGGGACGTTAACTGTATTTTCGTGGTTTAGTGTTTAATGTTATAAACTGGTGCAACACAAACAAATCACCAAGCTTTCCACTGATGGACAGCGAGAGGTATAAATAAGGCCAGCACATGAAGAGGATTAAGGTCCTTCCTTTTAGATTACATTTTGTCCTCCCCCCATAGATCTTGTTTTGCTTGATTGGAACTTGGGGTGGGGAAGGCTTTGCTCTCCTTTAACCTCTGAGTCCCTGCAGACTCCTTTCCCCCTTGGGACTGGCTCGCGGCAGCACCTGAGCTCCTGTTAGTCAAGCACCGAGCCGGGTGCTGGGCTGCGGCTCTGTGTGGCAGAGGTGGGCACTCCACGTGCACGGCTTGCTTGTCTCAGGCTGTGTTTGCATGGTTTAGCTGGAGGGTGCTGGTCCCTGTGCCCGCGAGGGAGGGAAATCTGCTGCCAGAAGGCTCGCACATCTGTAATGCGAGCAGATTATTTCTGTTTTCTGTTATTTTGCTGCCTCGAGGCAGGTGGGCAGATTAGAGGACAATGTGTGTCTATCAGTCCTTTCCCGTCTTTCCCATTGCCCCTCCCTTCTGGTGACCCCATTTTTGCAGGGATAAAGCCAGCAGCCCAGCCTCGTTTCTGCGATCTGTTGCCGAGTCAGACTGGAGAAGCAGCAGAGGTTTGGCACCGCGGGCGTGCAGTGTGCCTGGTGCTGCGGGGCTCAGGTCTGCGGCTGCCCCCTCGCCCTGCTGCTGCCCCTCTCTGCGGCCCTGTCCCGCTGAGGCTCTGCTTTGCCCAGCCAGGCCGTGCCCATGGCAGTGCTGCCTGACACCAAGGCAGTAGGTTGCTGCTTGGCTGGGAACACACCAGGACCAGCCCACCATGTGCCATGTGGCATTACTCAGAGAGCGTTTGTGCCAGGCATCGGTGCCTGGTTCCCATCCTGCAGGGCTGTGCAGAGCTGGCTGCCCCAGCACCGTGGGAAGGCTGGAAGCGAGATCAGGGAGCTGGGGCAGAGACACCAAACAGCTCCTGGTGTTGGTCACTTCTGGGGAAAGATGCGGCAGGCCCCGTCCTGAGGAGGGTGGCACGTGTGGCCCAGCTGGGGGCTCGGTGCAGATGTCCCCAGAGCTGCAGGGCAAGGGAAGCCTGTGGAGGTGCAGGTCTGTGTTCCTGGTGAACTTCAAGACCCTCCCATTCATGTCCAGAAGAAAAACAGGTTGGATCAAATCCCTTGGGTGTGCTGGTGTCCTCCTGAGATGGCTTTTCTGGAAATTCAAGTGTAAATTACACACATTCCCCAGGCTCTTCAAGCGTACCCAGAGCAGTACGAGTTGCCTTTACCACGTGCCTCTCTGTGTCTCCGCAGAACATCGTGTCCAAGAACGCCATGCAGTACCGTGGGAACGCCCAGCACGATGCGCAGGAGTTCCTGCTCTGGCTGCTCGACAGAGTCCACGAAGATCTGAACAACGCGGTGAAGTACGGTGGCGTGCCGCCCCTCAAGGTGAGGAGTCTGCTGTGCGCCAGCGTGGGGCAGCAGCTATCGCTTTGCGTACAATCTTTCTTTTTAAAATAAATCTGCCTATTGGCTCCTTAACTCCGGTATGCAAACGGAACAAAAGCTTGGGTTAGAATCGTTTGTTTCTGGCCTGTGAACGTAACTGGATGTTTCGTGAGGCCCTGGCACGGGCTCCCTGCTGCAGCCCTTTGTGAAGGCTGGGGAGGTTGGCAGGGGAGCTGCCAGGAGCCTCATCTGGGGCGAGATCCCTGCCCGTCCTCGGCTGTGCCGTGTTCCTGCGTAACCACCTGCATGCCGGGGAGCACTCGTTGCTTAAAAACTGTGTGGTGCTGTCCTGCTGTTCCTGGTCAAGGAGCGCACAAATTCGGCTAGGAGTACTGGAGCCGTCTGGTGCCCACCTACACGCTTGGCTATGCTTCTGGGCTTTATTCTTTTCTTTTAGCCGCCGCTGGAGGATGATGTGCTGCTTGAGGGACCAGCCTTTCCCATCAGTAGTACTTTCGTGCAGGAACTCTTTCAAGCCCAGTACAGGTATGATGTGTTGTACCTTTTGAGGCGTTACTGCATGTACTGGTGACCCCAGTGTACTCTGCCCTGACCCTAGCTCACCGTACAGCTGAGGCTGGTGTCATGTTAACTGCTACTTCTGAATTGTTCTGAATAAATTTTAAACTAAGATCTCTCACCAGAGGAGAGAGAGAGTTTGACTGCCTCAGATTCGGTATATTGTTTGAAAATCTACAGAATGTGCCACCTCTTCAACTGCCCTGACCCTTCCTGAAAGCAAGCCAGTGCTTAACGGAGCAAAGGCCCAGGGCAGCTCGGTGCTGCGAGGCTCGCCCTGCCTGCTCGGGGGCAGGAGCCTGCAGCAAGACCTGGAGGTGCCTGGAGGCAGCTGGGGAGCTGCAGGTCCCAGGCTTCTTGCAGAGTTCTCGTTATCTGGTGCTTGGGAACCCGGAGTCGAATCCTTCCTCGTCCCTTCAGGGTATTTCCTGTGAGTTTCTCAGACTTCTGGGAAGTGAGCTCTAACTTCAGAACTACTGCAGGAAAACAACCTCATTTTGAGTTCCTCGATAGCTTGTATCTGTGCTGCTGTGGGCACTTGAATTACCGGGCGTTCCCCCCAGTGTTTGCCAGGTTTTCCTTTGCAAAGGAGACACCTTAAGCCCTGGTGCAAAGCCAGCATAAGGTGAAGGTGAATCTGAATGAGAGACGTGTTGTTTGGGGTTTTTCCCTCCTGAATAAGAGATCTGTGTTCCTGCAGTGCTCACTGTCCCCGTCTCTTCCCCTCTCTTCAAAGAGAAAACCCTTTCAGGTCTTTCACATCGGAGCTGCGATTGGTGAATTATTAATCTTGCAGTGATGCTTATTAAAAGCCAAATTCAGCGTCTCAAGCAAAGTCTTTTCCTGGCATGCCATGTAATGAACTTGAGACTAATTACTCTGAAAGGATTCAGACATCCAGAGCCCCTCGCTCACCACGGCTGTGCCTGCTGCACCTCTGTGCAGAGCCACTTTGTAGGGAGGAAGAAGAGTGCAAGGGCAGCCGAGCTGACACGCAGAGGCAGTAATTTGTGATGTGATCATTTATCCATTCCTGATGAGATGATGTGTAACTGTCCTCTTATTGCTGTTGTAACAGGTCCTCTCTGACGTGCCCTCATTGCCAGAAGCAGAGCAACACCTTTGACCCTTTTCTCTGCATCTCTCTGCCAATTCCCTTGCCTCACACACGGTATGTGGTTATCTGTTGGTTGTTTTCAGTGTAGTCAGAGTTGTGCAATTTGGTATAGAAGCAAAAGAGATGACAGCAAAATCTCTGTTTTAAAAGTCTCTTAAAAAATACAAGGACCTATATGGTACTTAAATCTTCGATTTGCAGGTAAATTGGAAAATTGAGCCTTTTACTTGTTTCAGAATGTTTCAGAGAAAGAAACCTTTTACTTGTTTCTTCACCCCTACCCTTCCAAAAACCTCCTAGAGAATTACTTTGTGGAGAGAAGTTATCTTTGATTCAGGGAACCAAAATGTTTTGCTTTATTTATAGCATGTTGAAATTAAAAATGGGAGAAGGATGAAACTTTTTTTTTTTAATTTTTCATGGGAAAAGTCTCTGATCACTTTAATTTTAAAAAGCGAAGTTAAAAGCTCTCCTGCAAAATTTTTTGCTTTTGAAATACAGCCGTTGCCAATAAAGAAAAAAGGAAAAAATGTCTAGGTAAAAAGTTCAGAGCAAACATCATGAGAAGCTTATTTATGTAGTGGGTAGCAGGGCTGTGCAGCTCCTTCACCTGATGCTGTGTGTGCAGAAACTTTGTGTGGGTTCAAGAAGCAAAGGAACGAAGTAATGACAGTACTCAATGTGAAGGTGTCAGGTTTGGTTCGAAGCTCCTGCTGCACCGCTAAGTGGAGGCTGAGGGGGCTTTCCAGGGAGAGCGTTTCCTGTAGGGTCGCTGCCCCGCTGTGCTCCTCTGAAGGCATTGCTGTTACTGCTGGGGGAGGCAGGACCTCATTTAGAGAGACAGCCCGGAGATCTGTCCTGGTGGTCACAGCAGCTCTCCGAATATTCCAAGCTACTGCTTTGGGCTGACCCACATCACAGCGCGCTGGCTGGGAAATCAGATTGTCTTGCAGTGGAGAGTTTTATTTTTAACTCTGGGATTTTTTTCCAAGAACACTTTTTGCTTGTAGGAACAAGCAACAGCAGCCCGTGTAGTAAGAAAAGTCTTTAGAAATCCCACACGTGTGTCTGGCTGAGGCTGAGCACAGCTCTGGGTCGTCAGCAGGGCCCCGTAGCTCGCAGCAGCCTGGGTGCCGTGGTTGGGGTGGGTGCCCCTGCAGAGGGGGGAGCTCTCCCCAGGCAGTGCCTCTGCTCCCCGCAGGCCGCTCTACATCACCGTGGTGTACCAGGGCAAGTGCTCCCACTGCATGCGCATCGGCGTGGCCGTGCCCATCGCCGGGACCGTGGCCAGGCTGCGCGAGGCGGTGTCATCGGAGACCAAGATCCCCACGGAGCAGGTAAGGGCTCGCCGTGCCGGGACCCCTCGTGCCGAAGGAGGGCAGTGCTGAGGCTTCCAGCCCGTGGGAGCGGTGCTGGCCGGGTAGGAGCTGCAGTTGGCTGTCCCTGTCTGGATGGGGGAGCAGGGTGGTGCTGACCTGAGTCACGCTTTTCCCTGTGCCATGACCCTGTGACCACTCGCGGTGCGAGGGCAGCCGCCTGTGCTGTCTGTGCTGTTCTGCCCCGTGCCCTGCGATTCCCACGCGTGGGCAGTGAGAGAACTGTGGGGCAGCTATGGAGCAGGCACAGCAATTCCTCTGCAGGATGAGTTCCAAGGAAGCTGTCAGATCCACCAGCACCCCCTCTCGTGCTGTTGTCGCCCCAGCTCCAGGGTCACGGCCACCCTTTTCCCGGCTCCTCGTGCCGGCTGGCAGCAGGGTGCTTTGAGGGATGCCACCCGTGGCAGGTAGCCCCAGTGGAGGCATGGGGCAGCTCAGCAGGGCCAGGACCGGTGGCATCAGGGGCTCTGCTTTTCTTCTGCTGGCTCTAGATCGTGCTGACGGAGATGTACTACGACGGGTTTCATCGCTCCTTCTGCGACACTGACGATCTGGACACGATTCACGAAAGTGACTGCATTTTTGCCTTTGAGACCCCGGAGATATTTAGGCCCGAGGGTATCCTTAGTCAGAGAGGTAAGTGGATAACTGAGTGGTGCCCACCCGGGTGATTAGATGAGGAGGGCTTGGTTTTGTAAGCAGATGTACTTGATAATGAAAGCGCCACAAGTAGACGATGCCCTGGTGTATTGATTTCAGCTCTGACTTTGTCCAGACTCATTCCAGCAGACTCAATTCCCTCGCTCCCTCAGCTGGGAGGCTGTCAAGAAGTGATGTACATGGCTTTCTTCCTCTTCCTGGCACTCATTCTTCAGGCCAGGCTGGCTTCTTCTGAGATCTGTTGTTAGGCTTGCTTTAAAGGCCTGATAGGGGCCAGACCAAGCCACTGAAATTGTGTTATTTAAAATCAGATTGCCAGTGATGAACAAACAGTCTGAGGAATGAGAAAACATTTTCTCTGTTAAAGCTCAAGAAATTCAGCTTTTCTGTGCCTCCCTCTCAGAGGAAGGGAGTAATTGCATCCTGGGTAGACAGAGGGTAATCAGAGGCAAATTTCATTATTGGAAGTAACAAGGAGGGTGTCTGCCACTTCAGCTTCTCATGCAGTCAGACAAGATATGAGTATTTGCACAAATTACTGTGAAAAATCAGTTAGTTGAGCATTACATAACACTTATTTCTGTAAAGAAGTAGGCACCATGGAAAGTAATTGCTCACTGAAGTCTTTGTGCGAGGCTAATAAAAATGGTCAGTCTCACTTCCACGCCGGCCTGCTCCTCGAGGCCCAAGGAAGGCTTCCCGAGGGGGATGTATATTGTAAATAATGGTACAAAGTATCCCGTTCTCCTAATTTTTCAGGATTACATGTGAACAATAACCTGAATAACTTGAAATATGGCACTGAGCACTCCCGAACAATATCCTACTCTCAAGGAACAGTGAAGTCTGGAAAACTGGAACAGCCTCCTACTAGACAAACAGCAAACGACAAGATTGTCTTGCTGGTGTGTAACAGAGCGTGCACTGGACAGCAGAGCAAAAGGTGACTGGCAGCTTCCCGGCCAGGCTTACGGCTCTGGCTGCTTCCTTGGTGGCCTGGGCTTTACTCACCGTGTGGGGCAAATGCAAGGTGTGGGAGGGACGGCTTGTGTGCACGCTCTTCTGATCTCTTCCTCAAATGCTGCTCCTTTCTCTAGGTTTGGCTTGCCCTTTGTGTTGCACCTGGAAAAAACAATTGCTTGGGATATTCTGCAGAAGGAAATTCTGGAGAAGATGCAGTATTTCCTGCGGCCTGCAGCCTGCTTGCAGGTGAGCCAAACGATGTGGCTGCTTTGAGACCAAGTGGGAAGGGAGGTTACTGGGAGCAGTGGATGTGCTGCGCTGGTGCCTTCCCATATTTCTTAGTGCCGTGGATGTGCTGCGCTGGTGCCTTCCCATTTTTCTTAGTGCAGTAGTGTCCAAGTCTGATGTGCTTTTGTCTGCTGTTTGCTGAACGTTGCAGGTAAGAGTAGACTGACCAGGTGAAGGAATGACATGCTTCTCTTCCTTCCTTACCCCCGAAAGCTACTCGAGAAGTCAGTGCTGCTGTGTGCACTGGAAGTGGTGCTTGTCTTAAGGAAGGCTGTGGTTTGCCTGGTGACTGCTGAGCGTGTGTCTGATGGGAGTTCCCTCTGAGCAGCACCTTGTCTGGTCGCTGCAGGGGAGGTTTTGTCTTTTGTAAAAAAAGACAAAGACGTTCTAGGATAAACTGTTTGCCTGTGCTGTGAGGTGATGTGTGTTTGAGTCATTCAGATGGCTTCTGCTGTCTTTCTGCAGGTTTGCCCGTTCAGCTTGCGAGTGGTCAGTGTTGTGGGCATAACGTACCTGCTACCTCAGGAGGAGCGGCCCCTCTGCCACCCAACAGTGGAAAGGTAGGCGGCAGGGACCGGCCACCTGGGGCTGGGGATGCAGCTGCAGGGAGAGGGGCAGTCCTGGCACAGCTGCGTGCAGTGGGCTTCATGGGCCTGGGAGCTGGGAATGACTGAGAGTCCTCAAGAAGCTGTCAGGATTCCTCCGTGGTGTGTCGTGCTGTCTAGGACCTACTTTTTTCTACTTTCCAAGCTTGATCTGGGTGGCAGTGGGGGAAGGTGAAGGGCTAAAGAAAATAAGTTCTGTGCATATGAAAGACAACATAGGCCTCAGATTCCAAGATGGGCTAATTTCTGTCTGCTCCTTTCTCCAGGGCATTGAAGTCGTGTGGACAGGGCGGAACTGCTCACGTGAAGTTAGTCGTAGAATGGGACAAAGAAACTAAAGATTAGTAAGTATGGAGTAGGAAGCCTTAAAGTGAATTCCCGTTGACAGCCTTGCTTGCAGCCAGCTCGGCACTGTGCTGCCTGTGGGACCCGGCGGGGGCCGTGCACACTGAACGTGCTCTGACCCGGAGCCCTTTGCCCTGCAGCTGGCATTCTGCGTTACAGAGCAGGTGTCTCACCTGTAGCTGCTTCCCTCACCAACTATATTCATGTGAGACATCCTGTGGGCAGTGAGCTGCTGCCGAGATGCTGCTGAAGCTGCTCATGTCTGTGCTCTGTTGTGTTGCTCTGGTGGGGTCCTGCCAGGCAGCTCTCACTCGTGGATAATGAGACAAATGCAGGAAGGAGCTGCTGGTTCTGCTGCTATCCTTGTGTTGGCTCAGCAGCAGTGTGGGGAGCAGGTGGCTGTGCTGGTAAATGTGTTGTGTCTCTGGTGCAGCTTGTTCGTGAACACGGAGGATGAGTATATTCCAGACTCTGAAAGCGTCCGCCAGCAGAGAGAGCTTCATCACCAACCTCAGACCTGCACTTTATCTCAGTGTTTCCAACTGTACACCAAAGAGGAACAGGTAGGGGCACGGCTGTGTAGCAGCCATGACTCAAGGCCTGGTAGGTCTGTGTGCTGCTTGAATCCCATGCTCAGCTGCGTTCTGCAGACACTGATGTGTTGAGGCAGGAGAATAAATTTGTTAACACAGCACTAGCCACCAGTCCTGCTAGCAGAGCTTTTCTGTGGTAGGAAGAAAGCTGTGGGCAGTACTGCTCCCCCTCCAGTCCCCGATGTTCAGACTGCAGATCACAGGAGCAAGTTCCTGTGCTTCCCCCTGTGAAACAGCAATGCCTTTTCTGGCGTTCAGGATGAAGGATCAGATCAGTGTGGCACTCTGTGGGGAATGTGCTGCTGTCGTGGAGCAGTCGGGTGCTCCCAGGCCTGAGCTGGGCAGCTTCCCAGCTGAGTGGGGACCTGCTGGGCAGTCACACAGGGACAAGGGGCTCCAGAAGTGTGGCTGCACTTCTCCAGCTCGGTTCTCGGTGCGAGGAGGTGGAAGGGGCAGGAGCGATGATGTGCCACAGTGCAGGCTAGAGCTGGGTCTGGTCTGGCCCTCACCTGGAACATCATGCGAGTGATCTGTGCCTCTTTGCAAGAGGTCTCTAATCCCCTGTAAAAAGGGATGGTCCCAGATGTGGACTGTGGACCTGCCATTGAGCTTTAATAATTTTGGAGCCTCTCTTGTCGCTTCTTTCAGAGGTGAGAGAAAAGTCGTCTGACAGCTTACAGCTCTGGCTTCTCAGTTTTCTGAGCATGGGGCTCTGGATGGAAGTGCTTGTCATGCTTGTGGCTTTTAAAAGATACCATCTCCTTGGTGGAGAGTGAAAAGCTCCGTCTGTAACTTTGTGCTACTGGGGCATGGGGAGACATGGAGAGGGTTCTGACAGGTGTCAGAGATGAAACTTGGAGTATATCTGTAATCCTTCTGTTCAGGTTCCTTCTTTGCTGCTGGTGTTCCTGCAAGGATACTGCTACTCAGGCTGCCAAGCCTGCCGGCTTTTTCCTTTTTTTTCTTAATTTCTAAGGGACAGGGGGGTTTGAAGGATGGAAATAGTTTCTCCGCACAGCAGCACCAGCTGAATTCTGTCTTGCACTGGGAGGTGCCTGTGCCGTGAGGCACCCCTCTCTTGCCTCGTTTGCTGTTTTGAAAGGTATCAGTGGGAGCCCTGTGTTTCTAATGAGCTTGATGAATGCTGGAGGTAGCTGAGGTGCGTGTGTCAGTGCCTGCACTGCGCCTTGGGCAGCGGGGCAGTGGTGAAGAGCTGCCGTGGAACCAGGAAACTAATACCTGCTCCTGCCTCTTGTAGCTTGCCCCAGATGATGCATGGCGATGCCCACACTGCAAGCAGCTGCAGCAGGGCAGCATCACACTGAGCCTCTGGACCTTACCTGATGTTCTCATCATACATCTCAAAAGGTTTAGGCAGGTAAGAGTGTCTGCGGGGGTGCTGGATGGGGAGCGACCTGATGAGAGCATCTCAGCAGCAGCTGCTCTGTCTGACACATCTCTTCAGGGTTTTGTTAGTTCTGCCAAGTGCGGTGGCCTCCCTGCCGCTGCAGCTCGTGCTGTCCTCCACTTACACAGGAAGGAGACCGAAGGATGAAACTCCAAAACATGGTGAAATTCCCCCTGAGTGGCTTGGACATGACTCCTCACGTGGTGAAGCGCAGTCAGAGCAGCTGGAGCCTGCCGTCTCACTGGTCACCCTGGAGGAGACCTTACGGCCTTGGAAGGGATCCTGAGGACTACATCTACGACCTGTACGCAGTCTGCAATCATCATGGCACCATGCAAGGGGGACACTATACAGGCAAGTGCTCTGCAATGTTATGTCCGTTAGCTCCTTTCAGAAAGAAAACAGTTCTGTTCTCTATCCTGTCTGTAGTTTTTTCCTCTCTCTTGACAAAAGGACCTAACCCAGTTCAGAGGGGCTGGCTATGTGATATTGGATGGGGAACTTTTATGACCCTGGGAAATGAAACAATGCCTGTTGACCCCCAAATGTCCTACTGTGTGTTCCTTTCTCCTTTTTTTTTTTTTTTAACCTTGTGTGTAATGTCACCAGCCTTTTGTGTCTCAAAAATGCTCTTTCCCACCACTGTAGTTGCCAGAGTCTTTTATATATGAGAAATATTTGCACATTGCCTGTGCGTACAGCACAGGTTTTGAATTCCTCTTTGCATGTTTTGGCAGCTCCCAGAGCAGCCAGAGGTAGGCTAAGTTGTTTGGTGGTTCTTAGTATCTGTTCATTTTCACTCAGCCCAAAAAACATGCATCTGGCTTTGCCCTCTGCTGCACACCTCTGGGCTTCATCCTCCTGTAGCCTCCCTTCTGGGACTCCATCAGGAGGAGAGTCACTGGTGGGGCAGACCCTCCACGAATAACAACGTGGAGTGAATGGGGCCACCCCAAATAGTGTTCTGTTCTGAGCAGCAATGCTGAACAAAGGCAATCCTGAGCTGTGAGCTGTTCATTTTATTCTGGTTGTCTCAGGCTTCCTTCTTGCTAGTCAGACTGGAAGAGAATGTGTTGCATGAATAAATCTTTCATTCTCCTCTGAGTTTATCGTAGCAGATAAAGTCATGTTCAAGTTATCATACGGGAATCCTGATAGTAGGAGTGAGGAAAGTCTAATGGTAATGTTTCTCTCAGCATATTGCAAAAACTCGGTTGATGGCCAGTGGTACTGCTTTGATGACAGCGATGTTCAGCAGCTTTCTGAAAATGAAGTCTGCAAGCAGACAGCATATATTCTTTTCTACCAGAGACGCACAGCAATCCCATCGTGGTCTGCTAACAGCTCTGTGGCAGGTAAGCCCTGTTACCTTTGTCAGTGAGTGGATGTAGTTCTTGTCCTGCATGGAACTGAGGAATTTTCTGCCTGCCTCTGCTTACACCCCAGCTCTCTGTCCCAGAACTCACAGTGAGCTTGTCTCAGAGTCCTCTGCTACACCGAGGAGACTGTGGGAAACTTCCCACCTCTTCTGCTGCCCAGCCTTATGTACCCCATGCTCGTTATGGCAAAGAGGCTGTGGAGATGGGGGAGCCCCCTCCAGTGCCACATGTTCACAGCTGCCCTTGCTGAGCCAGGACGTAGCCGTGTGGCTGGTTCATTCCCCCTGCCAGTGCAGTAGGTCTCAGGTAAGCGGCCAGCAGCTGGACATGTTGGTTGTGAATCTGGGCTGAGCTGTGGGCAGGTACAGGCTTGATTACTTGTCTTTGTAAATAAAAGGGTTTGCAGGGTGCATTTGTGGCAGCTCGAGGACTGCCCTCCACCTCTGTGCTGTTGCACTGAGGCATGGATTCTTTTGATTCATATTGGGACAAGTGTGATGGTCTCTGTTGCTTCTGACACTAACTGCATATGAGTAGAGGTTTATTTCTGCATGGTCTGGATGCTGTGGCCATGTGAGACAGCCCCAGACTCAGTGTCTGTTGAAGCTGGTGCAGTACTGACCTGGCTCTGTGGCCTTCCCAGAGGTTTCACATGTTGTACAGCTCTGTGCTGCTGGTCTGATGTCTCTGCCTGATGCCTTGCAGGCTCCACGAGCTCCTCGCTCTGCGAGCACTGGGTCAGCCGCCTTCCTGGTAGCAAGCAGCCCAGCATCGCTTCAGCAGCATCGTCACGGCGCACGTCTCTGGCTTCGCTCTCTGAATCGGTGGAGCTGACCGGGGAGAGGAGTGAAGATGATGGTGTGTATTAACGATGCAGCGCCTCGGGGAACTGGGTCAAAAATATTTTCTCAGGCACTAACTTGTCAGCTACAAGATCCCTACCAGGACAGCTGCAGGTGAAGTGGTTAGGATGGATGGTTTCTCTAGCAGCTGGGGGAGGCAGGAGCACAGGTGGGCTTTTCTCTGGTGTGAAATGATGGGCAGGAACCTTAAGAGCCTTTCAAAGAAAGAAAATATTGTCAACTAAACCTCTCAATCAAGTATTTAGTGTTTTTATTTTCTCTGGGTTTCACTGCAGCACCTTTGCAGGGAGGCTGACACACTCCTGCTGCTTGGTACAGGCTCTAATTGTCTGCTGCCCTGCTGTCTCTTCCCATGTGACTCCCACCATGGGGTTGAGAAGACAGGCAAACTTTTTGTTGAATTCCTTGTTCAGCTGTTATGCAAGGAATGGTGCCTGTGGTGCAGGTGAACTGTCTGACTTGTAGGGGAAGGGCATCTGTGGATGGGTGGGATAAACTGTGGGCTTGGCTCTCATACTGATGATGTTGCTTCCTCTCTAGGAGGATTTTCAACTCGGCCCTTTGTGAGAAGTGTCCAGCGTCAGAGCTTGTCGTCTCGATCCTCTGTCACCAGCCCACTGGCAGTGAGTGAGAACGGCGTCAGGCCCTCGTGGTCGCTCTCTGCAAAGCTGCAGTTTCGCTCCAACTCCCCGTCACGCTTCTCTGGAGATTCCCCAGTACACACCTCTGCTTCCACCCTGGAGAAGATCGGGGAGGCTGCTGATGATAAAGTCTCCACCTCTTGCTTTGGCAGCTTGAGGAACCTTTCTAGCAGCTACTTGGAACCCTGCGATGGCAGCCGCCGAGAGCACAGGACGGCTCGCAGAGCCCCCCTGGCTGTCATGGAAGGGGCGTTCAGGGAAGAGTCTGTTGTAAGGACATCTAGCTCAGACCTTTCGGATGGGCTTGGAAAAAGCTCTGTGCAGCCAGACAAGAATCACCCTGCTTTGGACCCTTTTGATAACAACAATCAAATTGCCTTTGTTGATCAGAGTGATTCTGTGGATAGCTCTCCGGTCAAGGAGGTGAAAGCCCCCAGTGGGACGGGACTGGCTCCAGAGAAGGCAGAGGGAACCCCTAAGAAGGCTCACAGCTCCAAGGGAGCTTCCGAAACAGACAAAAGCTTGAGGAAGGGAAGGACAGTCTTATCTACCCACGAGACCAAAGTCTCTCGCTCTTCTCCTCCTCCCCAAAAGGGTTCCCAGAAGGTTTCCCGGTCTAGGAGTAAGACTGACTCCTCCAGGGCCAGTGGGCGACATGGGTCTCCTGCTCCCACTCAGGCTAGGAAGGACCACAGCACCAAGCCCGTTGAGGTGGCTGTCCCAGCAGCTCAGCAGAAGCAAAAGTCAGGTTCTTCTCCCTCTTCCACAGCTGCCAAGAAAGCCACATCAGGCTCATTGACTAAGGGCTCTTCTGCTGGGAAGAGCCGGACTTCAGACCGAAGCCTCAGCAGGGAGGGCTCTAAGATAAGCCTGGGCTCGGACAAAACGAGCGTTACCAGCAGCTCAAGAACGAGCTCCCCGCGGATAAGCCACTCCAGGAGTGACAGCAGGGCAGTGGACAGCAAGCACGTGAGGAGCTCCTCCATGGCCAACCTGCGGTCTCCCAATGTCGGTATGCGCTCTGGGCTGAAGAGGGACAGCAAGTCAGAGGAGAAGGGGTTGTCCTTCTTCAAGTCGGCCTTACGGCAGAAGGAGACCCGGAGGTCAGCAGACCTGGGAAAGACCACAATGCTCTCCAAAAAGGCAGCGGGTGGCAGTTCCAAGTCAGTCAGCAAAAACGTGCTGGAGGACAAGTCTGAGAAAGGTGGTGTCCCACCAGCCTCTCAAACCAATGCCAATGTTACTGCAAAAGAAAAGCTCGTCCCAAAAGATGCCGCACCCAACAAACACTCGCTGCTCTCCAGTCGCAAGTCCAAGTCTTCCCAGCTAGATCCCGGAGCCCAGTCTCCTCCTTCCAGTGGCAAGCAGTCCGCTGACAAGCCGCTGAAGAAGTTACCTTCCAGCATGCAGGTGTCCGTACGGCCTTCTCTGGAACCTCAGTGAAATGCTGCAATCCAGGTGTCTTTTCTGCTGAGAAGCTAATTTATTCTGAGCTCTTGTTTTTTGTTCATGTGCCTAATGTATGTTTTGAGGAGAAGTTAACTGCGAGTTGTTAAAGCGCCTTTTGATTCTGCCATCAAACCAAATAGCCACAGGCAGGCAGCACCGATGCAAGTAGTCTATCTGGAGTCGTTGTTGAACCCGAACGCAGCTGTCCCATAGCACTTGTGCAGGAGTCTCTTCGTAGAAAATGCAACAACTTCCTTCAGACTCAAGGTCTGAAATGGGAAACCCAGTTGTACTGACACTGGTGTGCTTCGTAGAGCTGTGAGCTGGTGTTCCTTTGGTCTTTTTCTGAGCAGGCTGTGTCTGCACTGGCCTTGTTCTGCGCTGTGGAGGATGCGAAGGAAGCCGGACAGGAGAGCCTCCCGCTGCTTACGCGCTCTCTCGACCCGCTCTCCCTACTCCCTTCCATTTTCTAGCTTTCTTAAGGGCAATATCTCAACACTAATGTTGTTTCTCAGGTATATACTCAGCCAGTATAGGAGGGACTAGCATTAGTGGATGGACAGAAAGGTACCCGTGTGTCTGTGCGTACGCGTGTCTTTGTAATAGATCTCACATTTGCATTCCGACAGCGGAAAGATTTTTCCATAAAATGTTATCTGCGTTTTTTGTTGCTCTGTCTGTGAAGAGTTTTACTGTCCACACCTGAGGCGACCTCTAGCCTGTTCTCTTTAATTGCTTTCTCTCTTCTGAAGCACTATGCTCAGCAACAGGAGTCACTGAGCAGCAGCTGGCTCCAGCCCGTTCCTGTGAGAGCGGCTTGTTGGTGCGGTGCCCCGGGAGGTGGCTGTCCCCGTGTGCCCGGCGGGCAGTGCTGCTGGGCCCCCCGCCCAAACCCCTGAGCAGTGGCGTTTCCTGATGTGCTCAGACACTTCCCTGGCGTGGTGCGGAGTGAGCACCCGTTACGTCCAGCTGTGGTACTTGCCCAAGGCAAGTGTCATCCTGTCTTCTCTGCCTTCTCTGAGCGAGGGTTGGAGGGGCCGTGCCCCGGAGCCGTGCTGGGGTTGCTGCCCTGCTCCTCCCTGGTGCACTCCTCGTGTTCCCCATGGTCTGCCCCCTGCGTGTCTCTTACGGCCGCGGTCCCGTCCCCCTCCGGGTGTTGGTCTGTCAGGGCTGAAGCACTACATCTAGCGACATCCTTGTTTACGTGCCCTTCTCCAAGGGGAGATTCCTCAAGCTCTTTAGGATTCCTCTCTGAAGGTGGATTCCTCAAGCCCTTTTGTATACTCATGGTGTAATTTTTTTTAATTTCATGAGGTTTTATTACTGCTCTGCATATCCTTTCTGTACGGCAGCAGCCTGTCGTGTGGCTCATGGCATGCAGCAGCTGGCAGTGTGCTGTGCACGCTTGTCTCTTGGTGAGGTCTTTGCCTGCTGCCCAGTCTCGTCCAGTGAAGCTCCCCGGGCTCAGCCTGCAGACCCCTGCTTGTTCGTCTCTCCCGTCACCGTGGCAGTGCCCTCAGTCGAGCAGTTGCTTGCAGCTGGCCTGTCCCAGCTCCACTCCTAGCCGCCGTTGCTGCTCCTTGGGTTTGCTCTTGGCTCAGCACTTACAGCTTTGGAGAGAAGCGTGCCTCGGGGCAGCTGCCGCCTGCTGCAAAGCTGGGGCTGGAGCTGAGCCGGGGAGCTGCAGGGCTCTGTGGCTGCAGCACAGCCCTCGGCCTGTCCTGGCTGAGCCCTTAGGACCTGCCTCCTGCATCCCAGAGGCAATGCCAGTGGCCTGCATGTTTTTACGGTCTGTTGGACTCTGTGCTGTGCCCTGGACTATATTTTTAAGCCTGACCGTGACCATCTTCCTGATCCGTTTCTTCTCCCATGCGTTGTCACCTTCTCGTTTAATGCAGCAACAAGGAGTGAAGGTGGTATCGCTTGCTTCTTAAATGTGTAACTTGGGTTATTCTCGGATTATTTTTTGTTATACCCAGCAGAGCAGAGGAGACTTGCTTCACATTTTGGTACTTAAATTTCTCCCTGAAATGCCAATATTGAAGTACTTGTTTAAGATTTGATCTGCATTAAGATCTTGCACCGTGTTGGCTCTTCTCTTGTAACAACTCTTCTAGCACGAATGTAATTCCGGTAGCTGTTGCTAACTTGGTTTGACATCCTTTTAATAGACAGAACCTAGTTCTCTGCGTTTCACCACGGGATGTTTGTGAAAGGCTATTTTTATCAAATGACACTTTCTTTTCATGTCATCCATCGTTCACTGGAAAAGTTCCAACTGGAAGATGGTGTACGGTTTCTGAGGTGTTTTTTGCTAATGTATTGCATGTCTGTGCTGAAGGAAACTTGAAGCCATGTCCAAGCTGGCGTTTCAGCCGAATGCCAGTTCAGAATGTTTGTATTTGGGGCAGGAGAGTGGTCATTAGAGCTGCCGTTAGGATACAATGGGAACGAGAGGTCTTGGTGCCAAGCGTTCCCGTAGCTGAGGTTAAAAGCAGTCAAAGCTCTGCATTCCCAAGATAAGTTACGTAGCCCTTCCTTTTGTGCTTACTGTAATTTCTGATGGAAACTGCTGCCAGCTCCAGCACTGTCCGCTCTGTGTACGCTGCCAATTTGGTTTTCTACCCGGCCCTCTGGAAAACAGCAGCTCTGGTGCTCAGATGCCTCGCCCCATGGATGAGCGTGGGGTGGGCTGAGGAGCTGGCCCTGCCAGCGCCCCGTTCTTCCCATTGAGCTGGTGTTGCAGAGTGACTGAGAGCTGCTGCCCTTCTCCGGGGGGCTGCCAGCACGTGGCGTCTTCTGGCTCAGGAGGGTTTGACTTCGGGTGTCCTCAAGCAAAATGCTTTGACTTGCAAGGGTGCACTGATGTTGTTGAGTGTAAGACACGTCGGGCAAAACATGGAAGGCAGGGCTGTAGGGACCTGCAGAGTGCGGTCCCTGCTCCCGTGGCTGTGTCAATTCTGTAACAAAGCAGTTTGGAAAGTAGCTGCCTGCTGCCTCTCTGCGTCCTCTGCTCTCTGGTCTCAGATTTCCAGCAGTCTGTGGATTTCTTTGCATAGGAGAGGGCTAAAGGATGCAGGCCCAGGATCAGCAGTGTCCGTGATGGGTATAAATCCGGGTCTGATCACCGCTAAAACCCTGGCTTCACCAGTGCTGTAGAGTAAATCTTTCTAAAACTGATGGTGGGCTCCTGCAGGCCTTATTTAAAGTGACTTGAGGAAAACCATCAGCCTCCTTGCTTTAAGCAGACTTGTTTCTTAGCCCTTTCCTGCAGAGGAATCCCGGTCTGTGTGCACCACGCTGTCCCGATGTGGTTGTGGCCCAGCTCGAGGGGTGCTCCAGGGAGGGACCTTCCCAGCACAGGCTCGGCCTTGCCTGGGGGCTGTAGGATGGTGGGGGCTTGTGCCTGCTCCACGGCAGCTGCTAGTGCCCGGCCCCCCCTTTCCTGAAAGTTCGGGCCCTGGAAGGCTTTGTGATGTGCTTCTAGCTGAGGTCGGATGGAATTCACCTGGAATTCACCTGCTGGGGTCTGCCCGTGCCCCTCATCACGCCCCTGGTCCGAGGCTTGTGCCGGGGGCCAGCCCTCAGGGCCCGGGAGAGCAGCGCCCTCATTGCAGTGCCAGGTTCCTGCTGGGGTCACCTACAGAAATTATTTTTACCCTTTTTGGGCTTTGTCTTTTGGATAGTGTTTAGTAGTGTACAACTTATAAGCACATTTTCAACGATGTGTATTCAAGAGGCACCTCTTATTTGTATTAATCACATTTGATAGAAGATCTGGTGCCTGCAGTTCTCAGTAACTCGTGTCTCACTTTGGATGTATAAATTGTAACCCTCTCCAACTTACCAGATATGGCTAAAAAAAAAGTAAAAAATAAAAACGCTTAGGATAGAAAATTAGCAGCTTAATTACAGTACACTTACTGCAAGTGCCCTCATCCTTCTTAGCTGCAGAGTTGTTTGCTTTCCAAAGCTGAAACTTGAGCATGATCAACCATTTTTTCTACGTAATAAAGGCAGTTTTGCATGGCAGTTCTCTTGCTGTACTCAAATGCATGCACTTATTAACTATGCAAGCATCTAATACAAACCATAGACCGTGCTTTCAGTATCCAGAGCTGCTCCCTCGGTGCCGGAGCACTGCTTTGACTCTGTACTTCTGTTTCTTGGTGCAGCTATGTGTCAGCACACAGGAGCATGTACCTGGTTTCCTGCTTTATTTGCACATCTTTGATTCTTTTCTTTGCAGAATTTGGGATTACTGACAAGGCTGGAGTGTAGCATAACGTCAAAGGAATTTGAAATGTTGAAATGAGAACAAACTGGTTTTCTGTATTGTATTGTTTTCTCTCTTTTTTTCGTTTTTAAAAAAACAGGAAAAACCCGATCAGTGTTCGTATGTAGCCTGCCACTTTGTGTACCTGTACTGACACACTCTGCGCTGTGGGAAGAGGCTGTGCCCGTGGTGGTGCTCGGGGGGCAGCCCCCAGCAGCCGCCCCCCCGGGCCAGCCCCAGTGCCACGGCTGGGGGCTGCCCTGAGCCGTGCCCGGGGCTCCGCTGCCTGGGGAGGGTGGGGAGCGACATTCCGGGTGGTTTTGCTGTCATCTTTCTTTCTATCTTCGTCATTGCCTTCTGATCCAAAATAATTTGGCGGCATCTGATGTTATCTGTGGAGGGAACTGAAATTTAGTTTTAATCTGTGGTGAGATGAAAGTACTATGCGGTTTCCTTAATAAAAGCACCATGAAGCATTTCCTATCAGGAGCTTTATTTTGTAAAAATAAGGGTATGTGAAGACTTGTATGTTATCTATATTAGGTTTAAAGGTTTAGGAAGTCTTCTATTTTTTTTAAAGGCGATAGCACTCAATTTATCTGCAAATAGTGTTTTTTAAAAGACACAGATTAAAACTAAGTGTAAACACAAATTGTTTTGCTCTAGGCCCTGCAGCACAAACACGCTGCAAGAAAGTTAGCGTTAGGTTTGTATGGCATTTGTGCAGTGCAATAAGAAAACATTTTTAGGTGCTACATTGCCTTGGGTAGGGTGACACAAGGGAATACAGGCTACAAGTGGCTACATTATTTTCTTGTGGCCTTCCAAGTATTAATTTGTACAGATTTGCTCACCAACTGTGCCTCACCATTGGTTAAAATTGAATTTTAAGTCCTGTTACAAATGTAGTTTCTCTTCTGGACACAATGTCAGATTTTACACTGGAATATCTACAGTTCTGAAAACTGCATGTCACATCACTGTACGCCGATACTGGGACGTGGGGCTTGCCCACACCTTTGATATTCTCTTCTGTATTTTAATGTTTTTGAACTGTACAGTAATCTGGAGAGCAGGCTGTCTTTACTTGGGGTTGAACATTGTACCATAAATTTTAAATTATTTGAGGACAAGTGCATGAGACTGTGTCAATGCCTTTTATTATTTATTTGTATGTTTTATTATTCAAGGTGTATGCACTTTTAATACGCAGAATTTATATTTTTATGTTAAAAATCATTTTCTTTCAGAAAGAAGAGTTTGAATATGAGGAATTGGGATTCAGTGGAAAAAGGGGAATATGTAATAAAATACAATAAATTTATTACTAGGCATCCTGCCTGCGTGAGCCTTCTTTCAGGTCAGCATCGCCGCCCAGCTCCCTGCAGTGACAGACGGGTGCAAGGGCCTCCTCTGCCTTCCTCCTGCCTGCGCCGGGCTGCCCGCACTGCAGAGCTCCTGCCAGTGGTTGCGGGGTTCCTATAGCTAGAGCCAACCTGCAGGGCCCTGTCTGTGGGGTCCTGGGGCTGTGGGGTCCCGGGGTGCCACCAGCCCCCCATGGGCAGCAGGAGGGGACAGCGGGCAGGGTGCTGTCACTGGCGTCTTTGCTGTAGGTGGGTGAAACGTGCTCCGGCTGCAGCCTCGGCTGGCGTGGGTCACCCCTGAGCTCTCCCTTGTGCCACAGCAGGGTCCCAGCCCTGATCACAGAACTGTCACCACGTGGCGTGGGTCTGGCCGAGGCAGAGCCCTGTGCCCTGTGGCCCCTGCAGGTGTCGCGTGGAGGATCCTCGCCTTACGCTGGGCAGTCACAGGGCACGAGGAGACCTGGGCTTTTATTACTTATTGGAGAGCATAATTGCTTCGTATCTCGTATGGAAATGGGGATGACAGATGTCATATTAAATCATAGGGTCATCACTTATTTATAGGTGATTACATTAAAGAGAGATTAATATAGCCAAAGGCTCTGCAGAATTAGAGTTAATATATTTTTGTTTATTATATTTGCCAATATTTCTCCAATCCAGATGGGTTTTTATGGCCACTTATTAAATAGCGAGCCCACTGCGGTTCCCTTAATCTAGCTGGGAGGGCGGTGAGAGGACAATTGGAAAACACTTGAGAACTTTGATCTTCGAATGATTAAATTTTATTGCCTCCTTGTTTATGAGGCATCCAATGGCAGGTGCTTTGTGCACTGAGATGAAGCGAGGGCAGGTTAGGACTCGGGCGGTTATTAAATCCAGGTCAGCAGGGGAGGCTCAGTCCTGGTGCGGGGCACGGGCCCCCAGATGTTTGGCTCCTCAGCCGGGGTTACGGCTGTGCCCAGGGGTGCCCAGGGCTCGGTGCCCATCCCACAGGGCTCTCAGCTCTCCCTGCAGCCCTCCCTGCTGTCCCTGTGCAAACCACAGGGGCCGAAAAACACTCGCTGGGTGCAGAGCCCCTGATGGCTGTGCCGGGCTGTGCCTCGGCTGTGCCAGCTGCGGGGCACTGGGGCACGGCGCAGGGTGGGCAGGCGGCTGCCCCCGCTGTGGGACAGGGGCCTGGAGCTTGCCGTGTTTGTTAACACCCAGCTGCCGCTGAGGGCCAGAACAAAACCTGATCTTTGGAGGCCGTCAATAAATTATAACATATTAGGCACTGTCATCAGTACCTCTGGACTCCTAAATTTTGTTCTAATTGGAGTATCGCTTTTCCTTTCTCAGCACTTTTTCCCCTCTGCTGGGTATCGATCCTTTCTCTGTGGGGATCTGACCAACTGTTGACAATTTATGGTAACATAAACCCGGTGCCTCTTACAGCAAAAACACAGCTTTTAATAAAAACCGCTGACACCAGCCCCTCGCTGGCAGCCTAACCTGATTACCGCATGGATTTAGCAGTTAAGGCCGTGCTGATACCCCGGCCGTTTTGCACATAGGGATTTTTACTGTAACACTTAAAAGGCTTTCAATTGTCATAATATTTCATAAATACACATGTACCTAATTGAAAGCTGGGAGGCTGATAGGAAGCATCGAGAGAGCTGCTGAGACCTTGGCTGGCTCCTGGATGCTCGTGGCTTGTTATTGATGGTTAACTGGGGCACCCGTAGGGCTTGTAGAACTGCACTGCTGACAAAATCGTTCCTTCTTCTGCCAGGGAGAAGTCCATACACAGGTTTTTGTCATACGCAGAGATGGGACCAAAAAGGTTTGGGAGCTGCAGTGCCCTCCTGCTCGCCTGTGCCCGCGGTGTGGTGCCGTGCCATGCTCCTGGCCGGTGTCGGGCCGTGGCTCCGGGCCCTGCTGCACCTCCGGGAGCCGAGCGGTGGCCCCGTCCCGCTGCCTGTGCATGAGGCCCCTGCTGCTGGGCCCTGCAGCAGCCTTGGCGCGAGGCTGGCCGGGAGCCTGGCACCGGTGACCGGGGACTCGTCCCAACTGCGCCACATCCCCACAGCCACCGGCTGCCGGCGTCCTGCCCCATGCTGGGCACAGCCACAGTGCTGGAGCCCGAGGCCGCCCACCGCGTCTCCTCGCAGCGCCCCGCGGCCTGTGGGGGCCTCGGGCCTGCTGGCTCTGGCCTGGGAGCTTTGGAGAGTGGCGACGGGCGCTGCCACGGGGCAAATCCTTCCATCGTTATCAGGGTGTGTGTGCTAACTGGAGGCTGCCGCAGCTCACCCAGCCGCGCTGAACCTGGCCCTGCCTCGATGTCCTGGAGACGTTTAAATGGGCCTGGAACACGTCGCTGGCTGCCGGAGCAATTTATCGCCTCACCGCACGGTCCCTTTTCCACGTTAGATTCATCCAGTGAAAAAAAAAATAAGTAAGAAACCGCATGTCTAACATAATGACATGAATTTCTTAATAAACGAATGCAATGTGGATGGCTGTGTGTTTCCACTCAGCCTGAGCCAAACTGTGATGAATTGATCCTTCCTAAAGGTATTGAATATTTCTCAAACTATTCATCAGCCCCACGACAAATGCCTCTGTCAGCCCCAGCTGACATCCTATTTTAAATACCTCTTCCAGGGCACCAGCATGGAGCAGTGGCTGCTCGAGAAGCAGGGACCTTATCATTTTTTAATGCACTGCAGTTCTTGGGCTTATAGAATATTTATAACAACACTGGTATTTACCAAACAAGCCGGTGCGTTTGCAGGAACCCCTGGTGCGTGTCTCCCCTGCACGTTCCCATGGGTGGCCCCGGTGGGGCAGTCCCAGCCCCAGCCCCATGGGACCCGGGTTCCTGCCGTGCCCCCGGCTGTGCCCTGCCTGGAGCCCGGTCCCACTGCCCATGGTGTGCTCGTGCCTCTGTGCTGCCTGCCCAGCTCCTGGCCAGCTCTGCCCAGCACATCCCGTCCCCTCATCCCACCTACATCCCCTCATCCCAGCCCTTCCCGTTCCTTCCCTCCCAGCGCACGTCTGCGGGCTGAAAGCGCCGTCCCCGTGTAATACAGCGCTATCAGCTTGTTCTTCTGGGTGTCACAAATACCGTAACATCTGCTCTCCCTGCCATTTGCTTCAATCTAATTCTTTTTTTATTGAAATGAGTCTAAATTGTCTGAGAATATATTAGATTACTCTTTCCCTGAGGTTAGCACACTTGTATAGACGTGAATAAAGTGCACAGTTAGCAGCACTCGCATGCTCCTTCGCTCCCTTTTTTAATCTACAAGAAGCCGGCTCCCTGGAGAACTGGTGTGTTTCCTAACGACCTTAATGAGTTTCCATAGCTGAGGTCAGATTATCTAGAAAGGCTGGTAATGGCAGGGCAGGAAGGTGGTTCTGTCTCCACTGCTGTGAGTCTCTGATAGCTTTGTACTCCAGACTGTAAATAAAGCAGAATTTGATAGCTCTGCCTGGATCCACGATGAATACATTTTCCCCTTTAATAGGCAGAAGTGTGAGTGTTGCAAAGCAATTCATGAAGACCATATGACAGTCTTTAAGCATTTTAATATTTTGCAACTGATTTATCATTGGTAATGAGCAGATGATATACTCCACTTCAAGGGTATGGATTATCTATTAAAGTCCACACGTAAAAGGCATCTGCCGATGACATATTGCTAACAGAAAATGGAAAGTACAACTTATCTGTTGTTTAACGGGAGGGGTCAACAGCTTCTGCCACAGTTCAGGAGATAACCTGCATTTTCATTCTCTCCTGTAATGACGTCGGTAAATATCTCCCGTGTTTGGGCATTCTGTCGGGCCGGCACCGATCCTGCCCCTTCTCCTCGTGCTGCCTTTGGAGGCACCGGCACATCGAGCCGGAGCTTATTTAGTGCCTGGTTAAGAGCTGAGGGCGGTGCTGATTCACTGGCTGCTGCTAGATTAGTTTATGGTCTCTGATATCATCTCTCCAGGGCTGTTTGTGCTCCAAGTAGTTTGGGAGAAGTCTGCTCGCTTATTTATTTATGAAGCAATTCATACAACGGGGCTGTTTGCGCCGCGGGGGCTGCCGGAGCGGCTGGGTGCCAGCGAGCCCTGGGGGGGGGATGCCTGGCCGGGGGGTGGCAGTGGGCAGGCGCTGGGGGTCTCCAGGCTGAGGCGCCCTGCTCCCGAGGGGCAGCACGGGGCCCATGCTGCTGCTGCCGCCCACTGACTGTGCCCCACGAAGAGCTGGTGGGCGAGCGGCGGTTTCCACATCTCAGCAGTGCTGGCAGCACCTCGTGTCCCACCCCCCAGCACCTCGTGTCCCCCCCAGCACCTCGTGTCCCCCCCCAGCACCTCGTGTCCCCCCTGCTCGCACCCGTTGGCAGGGCCATGGCTGAGGAGCTGGCGTTGCTGCTGCCTCTCTTTGGAAAACAGCAGGCAGGGGCTTCTGGGCTGGAAACTCAGTTTTGGTGCCCAGTTAAAAGCCGAGCTGAGAGCAAGTGGCTGATGCTGCCTGTTGTGCATCGGCCCCGCACCAAGGCTGGGCTCCCAGCAGCTTGTCACAGCCCATGGGTGTCCCCATGGTCCTGAGAGCTGCAGCAGCCCACGGTGCCGGTGCCACACTGCCCTGCTCTGCTCAGGCATGCTGCACCCCCCCAGCTCCACAGCACGCCTGGTGCAGGGCGCGCAGCTCTTTGCACAGCCCGGCACGGGATGTTGTGCTCTGTCCCACACTCCTGAAACTGCGACACCCCCAGCCTGACCTCCTGTGGCAGGCACAGCGTGTCCCAAGGGTCTGGTGCTGCTCCGGGGGGGCTCTGAGCACCGGGACAGGCCAGGCGAGAGGGGCCTGGTGGGCTCGGGGTGACAGTGGCAGCGGGATGTCCCCGTGCTGCACAGCCCCAAACATGCCCCTCGCCCTGCAGCCCCTGCCTGCCGAGCAGCGGTGCCGAGTCCCCAGGCAGGGCCCTCGCAGCCCAGCACCGACACACACGGGTGGGATGGGGGCTCACACGTTGTTCTGGGGCTTTGTTAGGGCGAGCTTAGTGCTGGTTACTGGCTGGGAGTTTTATCCCTGAGTGCTTCCCCTTAGCTCCTGAGACCGACTTCGGTGCAGATTTATCACCCAGCAAATAAATAAAAGTGCAGGTTTATTTTGCCTCCTTGTTCATCAGAAAGGAATGAAAATGTAAGCAAAATATTAAAAATAAAATAGTCTCAGTTTTACTTTAATTGACCTTTGATTTTTAGCTTAATACCTTCCCTGTGTTGCTGCCTCAACCTTTAATTTCTCTTGGTGAAGTGGCTGTGTTCAATGATTCATTCTGTCCCGAGGCAAAGCACACACTGTAATTGGTTTTTAACTTCCTGGAATGTCAAAGCCAGGATTGAAATTTTACGTATCACACCACCAATTCAATACTGGCTTTAATAATAATGTTGCAGAAAGGAAGGCAGATTTACAGCTGTAGAAAAATGTAATCAAATTTTAAGCCAGAATGCAATAAGTCCAAATGCTAGTTTTCATTTGGAAGCTTGTTAGATAAATGTGGCATCACCTGAGCCGCTCCAGAAGCATTTCTGCCGTTCCCTGCCCGATGGAGCACGGCCAGGGGATGGGGAAGAGGCACCACACACTGCCCTGGGGCCGTGCTCTGCGCTGGGGCACAGCCGGTACCCACAGCCCCCAGCCTCTCCCAGCCAGCCTGCTCCCCGTGGTGGCGGTGCCCTCACGCCCTGAAACCAGGACACCTCGCTGGGCCACTGGGCTTGGTGGGCTCCTGCCGTGCCTGGGGCTCCCCGGATCCTGCAGAGGCACGGCAGCATGGACAGGGCAGCCCCACAGCCCAGGACAGAGCTGCTGTGGGAGCTGCTGTGCAGGTGGAGTGCCGAGTGCCCTGCTCTGCCTGCCGGGGCTCCTGGGGGGAAGCACCCCTAATACACTGCAAATGCCAAATAACTAATCGATTCTAGCCAATTAATGTCTGATAGAAACTAATAACCCTTCTCTTCCTTTCTTATTACTAAATGACCTCCAGCAATCCATTAGTTTAACAAATGATATGCAAGTCTTCAGCATGGCTAATGACTCTGGATTAAAGCCGGTGACACCTCATCCGTCAGCGCACTCCTGTACCGCAGTGCCCATTAAGCCTCGGCGTCGTCCATCACGGCGGCTCTTACACCCGGCACAGCCACGTGGCAGCGCTCCCGGCACTCCTGGGGGAGGTGGCCCCGGGGATGCCATGCGCCCTGTGCCGTGTCCCCTTGTCCACTGCTGGTTGTGGCCGGAGCGGCTGCAGTCTGTGCCGGGCGCCCTGCGCTGCCCAGGGGCCGCAGCAGCCCCAGCGCCTTGCCCCCGCCCCGCAGCCCCCGGTGCCCAGGGTGAGCTCCCCGCTGCTCACAGCTCTGCTCCCTGCTCCCTCCTTGCACTGCCCTAAAAAGCTAACTAAGCTGAAATTATTTTCCTTCCTTAGAAGCCTTTAAATAATGTATTGCCCTCACTTGCTGTTAGCGAATGCTTTAAAAATCCAGGGGACTTTTCCTCCTCGCTCATGAATTTGCATGTGTTTGCTGCGGGGCCGTGAATTGCTGTTGGCAGGTGCAATTAGAAGGCAGTGCCCTGCCCACTGCGCCACAAGCTGGCCTGCAAGAGGCAGCGTGGGGCGGGCGGGAGGCACCCGCAGACATTGCCCCAGCGCTGGGTGCTGGCTATGGGGGCAAGCCCAGCGTGGGGCTGCGCTGTGTCACTGCACGGCAGCCCCGTGCTGCGCATCCCCCTGCAGCCCCACCTGGAGCCCCTCGCTGCCTCGAGCTCTGCGGGTCTGCCCCGAGGTTTGCAGCCCCCCAAGGGTTGGCAGCCCCCCAAGGGTTGGCAGCCCCCCAGGGGTTGGCAGCCCAGCCCTGGCACCGCAGAGGAGACGTGGCCCCGAGGGGCTGACCCCTGCTGGTGTTCCCAGCCAGCGGGGCAGCTCCCCTGTCCTGCATTCAAGTGGCAGTGAATCAGAATGAAATTGGAGGCACCTAAAACAGAGCCCCTACAAACATCTTCCAAAGAAGCTTACCTCCTGGGGAATGGCGATAAGAACTTGCTGAAAGGATGATAATTAAATCAGGGGAGCTGTCAGCAAAGCAAACACCTCCTGTCCTGAGCAGCTCGTAAATGTTTTCCTTTCCACGCTGGTTTTGTGCGGATACTTGTGTACTCTGCAAGGCTTTTAATATTTTAATCAGAATTAACCCAAGCATTTACCAGACCATCAGGGCCTCAGTGCTTGATGTTCCTAGCAGGCTGGCATTCTTGATCAATTGGAATGAAATCACTTATTTGAGCCACTTTCCTGGTTGGCTGAACAGCCAAACTCATTTGCAACCTGAATTTCACAGGAAATTAAGCTCTCCCAATAGGGCTAAAGAAAATATGAAACTGGGTAAATGTTAAACCTGTTAGAAATTTGTCCCATAAAGTTTCTTCCAGATATATCTCCCTTTTCCCTGAAGTGATAGTATTTTTGAATCATGTTTCCATAAAGCGCAGGGCACTCCTGGGAGAAGCCTCCCTAACTGCACCGTCTGTCTCTGTAATATAACGGGGTCCCTGGAGGAGCCGTAAATTCTCAGCCGAGGCTCGGCCCGGCTTTCAGGCACTGCGCGAGCAGAGGCGGGGGAGCAGGGGGAGCTGCCAGGGCTCTGGGGACTGCGGCACCCCAGGGCTGGGCTGGGGGTGCCATGGGGCCGGGGGTGCCGTGGGGCCGGGGGTGCCATGGGGCTGGGGGTGCCGTGGGGCCGGGGGTGCCATGGGGCCGGGGGTGCCTGCTCTTAGGGAGCATGAAGGGCAATCACCAGAGGCTGTGCGGGGCTGCCGCCGGCTGCTTGCAAGTGACAAAACCTCCCTGCTGCTGCCGTAGGCTGCTGAGCGTTTTGTGAGCGATGGGAGCTGCCAACTTGTGGCCCAACTGCCCGTCCCCTGCGTGTGTGTTCGGCAGGGTCCCGCTGCAAGGTGAGGTGCCGCTTCCCAGGCCTGACACCAGGGTGAGGGACACCCAGAGCCAGCTGCCGGGTGGTTTGCACAGCTCGGCGGGCACTGAGCTGGCACGGGCTGCCCTCTGCAGCCGCACGGTGCAGCACCAGGCACGGATCCTGGCTGTGCCTGGCCCTGGGGGAGCGGCTGCTGCCAGAGGAGGGGGCTGAGAGGGGCCGAGAGGGACACGGGGAAGTAAATGCGACCAGGACGGGGTGAAACAGTGCACAGCCTTTATGTGGCAGCAGGGCCAGGGATGCGGGGTGGCTGCAGGGGGATTTTCCCCTCTCCTCTGAGGCTCTGGGCTCTGTGGCACCTCCCCTGCCTGCCAGGGCTCTGCCAGCCCCGCGCTGGCTGCAGCTGCCCCTGACATTCAGAGTAAGGACGGGAGTACGGTGTAATGTATGGAAATGAATCTCCAAACTCATACTGTGTCTGCTTTGCATGATTGATTTCTATTAAATTACTGCTGTGCAAACACTGGTGGAGCCCAGTGGGTTTGTGCTTTCTAGAGAATGGGAGTTTCCACGATCACTGCTCCCAGCCACAGCTCCCGTGACGAGCGACTCTCCCAGCTGTCCTTTCATTCCCTTCACAGCACATTATTTTCTGTGACGATTCAGCTCTTGGCCTCAGGTTTTCTTTAAGGTGTTTTTTAATACTTAAATACTTGTTAACAGCATCTGGGGCTCTGCACACAGTCAGCTGGGGCTCCTGCTCGCCCTGCCCTGCCCTGCCCTGGCATGATGTGGGTGCACGTGGACCCCGTGGGGCTGTGGCGTGTTCCTGTGCCCCACAGCAAGCAGTGGAGGGGCTGCAGCAACCCCTCTGCTGTCAGCTGAGCCCTTCCCCTGTGAGTCTGTGAAACGGGGCCTGAGCCTCGCTGCTGCTACTGCCGGCTCTGTGGCTAATTCTGTTGTTTTACAGCAAGAGGACCGTGTTTGCTATTGATTGCATAGGTTGCTAATGGTCTTTTTCGTACAATAAGAGGCTTTTGTGGGGACTACTTAATCCAGTCATATCGCAGGGTGAAATTGCACAGCTTACTGCGTAGGTTTCCAGGACGTGATCTGCTTTAATAGCAGAAGCAGTTTTATCTAATACATTTAATGTTCCAGTGTTTTTACAGCACGAGGGGCTCTAATTGAGCTGCATTTCTGTATCAGGAGGGCAGAAGGCAAGAGGCCATTTCCGTACCGCCCGGGGAGGGGTAGATGCTGACATGGCACTTGGTGGCCTGCAGGGACCTCTGCTGCGTGACCGTCACCTTCACCAGCTGCTGTGCAGAGCCTGCTGCTGCCGGGAATGCTCGATACCGAAGCAATCATCACAGTGATGGCGAGGCTTCTTGCTGGAGATTGCAGATCTGTGCACACTGGGACTTTCTGCTTCCCCCAGGGATTAATTCCACCCCCACCTCTCCCAGGTGTTGCTGTTCCTGCTGCTCCGTGGTGAGAGCCTTGCTGCAGGGGCAGAGCCCCGTGCTGCAGGGCCTGGTTTGCAGGACGTGCTTGTGCTCACCTGTGGTGCTGGATGTGCCCATGATCTCGTGATGTGGCTGCACCTTCCTCACCCCGCAGGCAGCTGTGTGCTGACCCAGACCTGTTACAGCATCGTTTGAGGACACAAGGGAGCAGCTGGCACCATCTTCTGGGCTCCCCGTGGCTGAGAGTGGGGCTCTGGGAGAAGCATGCACCGAGGGAATGGGGTTTGTGCTTCTGCCTTTGAATTAAGCATACAGGAGGTATCTAAATGGATTGTGACTGCCAGGATTAAAGGTTAGGAAATTTTTCTGTGTATCTTATGTAAATGAGAACTAATGAGGTTTTCATGATTACCTTTAATTAGCTTTCCCAAAAGTAGTGGTGATTTATATGGTGTGAGCCTGGACAGATGACACACGCAGATACGCACACAGCCACACACCTTCATTAAAACTGTTTTTAAAAACGAACCTGCAACATGCAAATTACCTATTAAACACTCAAGAAAAAGACTGTAAGGGGGGAAAAGGCACAAGCACAGCACTGGCTCTGCAAGGCCTCCGGGGCTGCGCTGTGTCGGGGTGGTGGGCTGGGCTGTCCCCTGCCTGCTGGTCACGCTGGGGGGTCCCTACTGTGGGCACCATGCAGCCCACGCTGCTCCCAGCACAGCCCAGTTCCTTCCCCGTGCCGGCCCCAGCTCCGGGGAGCGCCCAGCACCGCAGCTGAGCGCCTGGCAGACACTTCATGGTCATCGGTGCCCTCCTGCAGCTCCGGGCTGAGCAGGTGCCGCTGCCTCTTATCGGAAATGGGGAACGGGGACTGACTTTGGTCAGGAAGCAGCGTCACCTCCTCCTTCTCAAATCTGAACAAAATAGGGAAATGCCCATTCTCATTAAAAGACAAGAATCCTCGTTCCTTGTGATTGCAGAGAGAAATGGGTAAATGAGGCCTCCAAAAGCTCAAACCCAAATCATCTGTCAATCAGATGATGCAAATGGAAGGGAATCGGCCAGCCGGTGTGCCGAGGCCCAGGTGAGCGGCAGAGGTGGGGTCGGCAGGGAGCAGGCACACAGCACGGTGCTGGCGGGTCCTGTGGCAGCCTGGCCCTCAGCCCTGCCCCAGGGTCTGTGTGGATGGGACGGCTTAAATTAGAGTCAGAGCAGGGAAATGGTGCTGGGTGGGAGGAGAAGGTGCTGTGCTGAGACACAGAAGTGAGCGAAATGGCTGGGATGACTACAGCCAATTAGCTTGACATCAGTCCTGGGCAAATCAGTGGAAAAACTACTGCAAGAGTCAATTAATGGGAGAATTAGAGCCCGAGAATATAAATTCATGCCTGTCAACATGGTTGAAAAGAAGTAGGTCTTGTCAAACAAACCTGATTTCATTCTCCGATGCGATTACAAGTTTGGCTGGTGAAGGCAGTGGCACAGAAATAGCAGGCTTTGGGCAGCGTTTCGCCCGGCGCTGATCTCTCGTTCACCAGCTCTGTGCGGAGATGTGGGCAGGGGGCGCGTGCCGGGGGGCTCGGTGGCACGGGGATGGCCATGGACTGGGGGCAGCAGCTGGGCGCTGCGGCACGGCCCCGGCCTTGTGCAGGGGTGGAGGGAGGCGCCTGGGGCCAGGAGCTACCGGTGGCTGGAGCGCTTTGCAGAGCAGCGTGAGCGGGGAGAGCAATGAGGGATCCTCGAGCTGCGCCTGGAAAGCAAATTGCCGGGTTCTCTCTGGTGCCTGCGTGCTGCCTGCCATGAAATTACGCACAGGCTCTCCGGGGAAAACGTGCGTTTTCTGAAAATGTCAAGTTTGCTTTATTTTCCTGAACCTTTATGTGAAGATGATTCTGAGTGTAGCTAAAGCAGCAGAAACTGTGCCCAAAGAAAGGCCAAAATCCATCTGATTATGAATGGATTTAATTAACCAAGATATTCCCTTTTATCAGGGTTCCAGCAATTGACAGATTTATGCAGCTCTTGTCTCATCCCTCCTCAACACTTCAGTGCGTATTTCAAGGTGAAAGAAGAGGTCCCCAGTTAATTGAGCATCCAGCTCCAATCATGCCCTGCCCGACTGCCGTTGTCTCAGGCGTACGTGCAGGGTGCTGCTCCCCTCAGGGCACCCTCTGGGCACGGCGGCTGAGGCAGATGAGACCCCTCAGCCCCGGACACGGCCCCGTGCCCGCAGCCCCTTCCCGCACAGGGCACGGGCAGCTCGCCCACCCAGCTGCAGAGCCCTGAGCCGCTGGTGGTGCCAAAGAGCGGGCACTGCGGGGCTCGCCTGCTCTCAGAGCGGTGGGAAGGCAGCTGCCTCCTGCCCCACTCACGGCTTCTGATCTCCAGACTCAGCTCTTCACCCAGCAGCTTTCAGGCATTAATGGGATTTGTGCACGTGGCCACAGCACAGCGCTCCCCTGCCCTGCAGCCCCTGAACGGGCGCTATGGCCCTGGCAGCTCTCTGCCTGTGAGAACAGACTACAAGCTAAAGGCTTTTATTGCTGCCTTTTAAATACTATTTTTTTCTTAAAATACAACAATTGCACAGCCGTTGTAGCCGTAATTGTAGACAGGTACAAATTACATCCTGCACTAAAGCTCCCGAGGGGAGCTGGAGCAGCCAAGCCCGGGGAAGCAGTGGGGATACCTGCGTGTGCTGCACTCAGAGCCCCCTCCCTGCGCCCCCCAGCATGGATGTGCTCACCAGGGCGCACAGCATGGGGGCTGCCCATGGGGGGGACTGCCCGTGGGGGGGCTCCCCGTGGTGGGGCTCACTCTGAGAATCCAGCGGGTACAAGGTCCTGCCCCAGGCTTTGCTGCTCCTCTGCGGGCTGGTACCCGGGGGGCTCATGTGCGGTTGGGGGCTCCCACAGCCACTGTCCTGTGGTGCTGTGCCTGGCGCTGCTGTGTTGGGGCACGGGCTGGGAGGGGAGCGCAGAGCTGCTTCGCTGCCGCCCCATCCTGCGTGTGCCACTGCCGGGTGCTGCTCTGCCCACAGAACACGTTACAGAGCCCACGTGTCCTTTGCCTGCAAAGAGCCCCATTACAGCGCATTAATAAACCATGACAGATTACCTTTCTTCTCTAAAATAGTACAACAGCTTTTCAAACACACAAGTAATGAAAATTTTATTGCAGCTGACTTGATCTCCTGCCGGCCTGTTGTTTCAGAGCAGGTCGGAGTCCACCCGGAGCCCACGCAAGCTGCCACAAGACTGAGCTGCTGCTGAGTGGTGGGGCACAGGCTCTCTGCCTCACTTGTGGGGATGTTTGAGCCCAATTTCTTTCTGTTTTTCAGTCTTTTGATGCCGGATGCACACTCAGTTCCCTTGCACTGTCCTGGCCTCCTGCATCTGGACACAATGGATCCCCCGGTGATCGCTCCCAGTATGCTCTCTGCTGGCATGGGGCCACACGGGGCAGCGTGGCAGGGGGGCGATGCATGCCATGGGGCTGTGGTCAGGTCCTGTGCAGTGGCCTGGGGCAGCGATGCCCACGGGCCTCCCATGTCAGCACAGGATGGTGCAGGGAGCCCGGCGCAGTGCTCAGGCATGCGGTGAATAATGGCCCAATTGCTCTTTCCCTGGGATGGCTTAAATAAAGTGCAATGAAGCAGCACAGAGTGTGCCTTTTACTAACTCCATCCAGGCAGTATTAAGATGTGAAGATAAAGAACATGTAATGCAGTGTACCAACGTTATCTATGTAGAGGAGGTGGTTAAGTGAGGCATGAAGTCTTCCTGGCCCAGCCCTGACTGAAGCAGGGGCTGCCCCAGCCCCGCAGTGCCTGGCGCTGCCAGGGGCACCCAGCCCCATCCGTCGGGGCTGGGGAGCTGCTGCTGGGCAGGGCTGGGTGCTGGGGGCAGCGGGGACAGGGGATGTTTTTCCCTTTGTCTTCACTTGGCCTGGTAATGAGGTCACTTTCTCCCTTCCTGTTGTTTCTGTGCCCTCCACTAAGGACAGGCTCTTTTCCTGAAGCCCCGCATCAGGCTTGCAGTGAATTCACTCTCAGCACACGGGCGGGCTGCTGGCACAGCGCAGTGCCTGCTGCACAGGGTGCAGCTCTGTGCCCTCCGCCCGCGTCCCATGGCTGCAGCCCCCCCTTAACCTGGGGTCCTGTCCTCCCCTCCTGGCAGCCTGGCTGGGTGGACAAGGTGTCCGTGTGCCCATCAGCACGCGTGGGCACAGCCGCACAGAAATGCACCTCCCGTGCTGCCAGCGGCTCGGCAGGGCTCAGGGAGCCGCGAGCCCTCCTGCCCTGCACTGCCTGTGCCGGCCGGGGCTGCCCAACCTCGGAGGTGGTGGGCACTGGGCCGGGGGCTGCCTGCCCGGCAGGAGCCTGCTGGCTCCAGCACCGCCACCAACTCTTCCGATTTCCCCCTGGAAATTGCTTCTGTCAATATTTTAATTTCATTTGGGCTGCGCAGGCAGAGGCGGAGGTGGAGGCGGCACATCCCAAGCAGATCGTTTGTCACCCGCCCGGCTCTCGGTGGAGGCCCGGCACAGGGACGATGCCCGTGGCACGGGGCAGCGCAGTGGGGACCCCACAAAGCCCCCAGCAGTGAGACATCTCCCCTGGCTCCGTGCAGCGGCTCTGCTTCGCCTGCAGAGGATCAGCCGGGCCACGTGCGGGGCCAGGCCAGGCCCTGGCTGTCTCTCTCCCACTTTTTCACGTTTCCTGCAGATGCCGTTTCTGTCAATGAGGTACGTTTAACTGGGGGAAAGAAATGAAGTCTTAACCAGATGGCAGGGCTAATAAATTGCTCAGGAAAAGCAAGCTAGTACTTGCAGCATGCACCTCCTCTGCGTATCTATTGCAAAGTGCCAAAAGAAATCTGTCTCAGGAATTATTTCAGAGAGGGTAATTTCTGTTTCCCAGTTGCTTTCATACATTAGAAATATCTGAAATGCCTCCAGTTGGTTACCAGCGGTGAGGAGCAGCCAGGGGCTGCCATGTCTGAGAAGCACTAAAAGAAAATAAATTAGCCTATTGCACTCAGCCCTTCCTTAGCTGCTGAGCCACAAGTGACGAGCGGCTGTTGCTTAAGTAACGACCAGAATAATGAGGAGCAGAAGATCCGCAAGGGAATATTAACTCGGAGGAGCAGCGTTTTCTCCCCCTTTTGAAGTCTGCTCCCGGCAGCCCCGGTCCTGCTGCACCGGGCCACGTGTCCCTCGCTGCCCCTCAGCGCCGGGTGCCATCGGGTCCCTTCCCTCCCCTTCTGCCCGATCCCGTGCAGGTGCCGCTCCTCCCGGCTCACCCAGGTGTAAATCCCCGTGTGTCCCCTGTCCTGCCAGCACAGCCTCCTGCAGCCAGAGCCGGCTGTGCTGAAAACTGCCTGTTTTCATGGACAAACTGCTGGGAGCCCCGGCTGGAGCCGCCTGGAGCTCGTCAGTGGCTGTGTCTGAGACCTCGCTTCCCGGCGGGGGGGACAGGGGAGCCCTCCCTGCTAACAAGTGGCGAGAGCAGGAGCTGCAGCCTGACAGAGCAGCCTGCTGCTGGCTGCAGTGCCTTTCCAGGAATGGTTAATAACTTAGCAAACCAACCGGCTGCTTGTGGGCACCTTGAAGGAAAAAAAGAAATGAGAAAAGGATTTGTCAGGAACAAACCGCATCACTTCAATCTAATTTCTGCCTATGACAGGGCAAGAGGCCGTGCAGGTAGGGGACAATATTGGCTCAAATCAGGCTGCCGAGGCTGTCTCCCACACCGTGCTCACGAGCAGCCATCTGGGTATGGATCAGCCCCAGCCTGCCCAGAGGCAGCCGCTGGCTGGCTCCAGGTGCAGAAGGGAAATCCCGACCAAGGTGCCGGCAGAGGTGGGCACGGCTCCAGGCAGGGCGTCCTCCCCTCTCTGTTTTCCGTGTACTGGGGAGCTCTTGCTCCCTGATGGGCTGGGGCTGCCCCACAGTGTGTGCTGGGTGTGTGCAGGCACCGAGAGCTGCAGCAGCACCGGCACTGTTCGTGCTTCTGTGCCCCAGCTGCAGGGCGCTGTGCACGCACCCGTGTGGTGCGGAGCTGTGAGATGCCTTAATCACAGGCTCAGTAGCGCGATGTGAGCATTGGCAAGCTGTCCCCTCTTATTTCTCCGCGTGCAGCTCACAGTGCTCTAACTGCTGGTTGGACTAACTCCGCTGAATGAGCGGCTGCGAGGCGCCCGTCGTGGCTCGGTGCCGAGCGGTTGCAGACGGTGGCGGGGCTGGGGCGGCGCTGAGCAGCAGGCGGCAGAGCAGGGATGTTCCCACTGCTTCCATCCTGGGTTATTCACAAGAGAGAGCGCTCAGGTGCTGCGGGGCCCTTGCAAAGAACCGTATTGTTCTGCCAGCACCTCAGGCCCCTGGGGAGCCCTACCTGTGCGGTCCCGTCCCGCACTGCTCGCCCAGACCATCCGGTGTCGCCTGCCCCGGCCTCCTCGGGGCTCCGCTCGGGCTTCCTAAGCTCTGCCTCTCTGCAGAGAGCTCTCTGAAATGAGGTCCCTTGGAAAGCGCTCAAAGCTGAGAACTCGTAGCTGCTAAATGGCTCTTGAAACATGGGCACGCTGTGCCAGCTGGCTGGGGAATAACCGAACTCTGCTCACTTGTTGTCACTGCCTCATTATAAATAACAATAATTATCATGTGAGACATTCTGCTCGCGGTTTCTCTAAGCATCTGAGCTGTGATGGCTGGAAATGCTCTCGGGTGCCTGGCCCCAGAGCGACCCAGCCGCAAGGAGCCCCCCATGGGCTGCGCTTCCCGCGGGGCTCTGCCGGTGCTGCAGGATGCAGCGTCCTGCAGGATGCTCCGCCAGCATCGCCCCACACAGCTCATCCCGCCAGCATCGCCCCACGCAGCTCATCTCTGTGTCCTCTGCAAGCTGCAGAAGGGGACTGGAAGCCTGTGGGGAGCAAGGAAGGCTCTGGGCAGCTGCAGCTGGCGCGGCCGCGGGGCTGCATCGTGTGGGGCTTTCCCAAGTGGCACGGACGATTCCCTCCCCGTGGCTGTGCCCTGCCGCTGCCTCCTGGCCCCGGGCTCCTGCAGCGGGAGGCGAGGGGCAGCCCCGGGCACTGCACAGAGACTCAGAGTGTTTGAGGCACCCGCCTGGCCAGGGGCAGGCAGCGCTTTGTGTTGCTCTTGTCAGTTCATGAAATGAAGGAGCTGGTTGTGAGCCCTGCTCCTGGTCTAATGAGCATCTTAGGGAAGGCTGTCCCTATGACAATGTAAAACACAAGCACTCACGATGTTCAATTCCTTTATTTCCTCTCTGATTCCTTTATCTCTTCTGGCTGTCTGAGTCATCTGGGGAACATTACCCTGACTTACTGCTGGTTGTTTGGATCCACTAACAATTATATGGGGGGGCAATTTTGAGAACTACCTCATTTCACAGTGCCTGATTAATGATGGAAATTTTCTTTCCCATTTAGCAGTTTGTTAGGTACCTGTTGCAGCTGCAGCTATCCCCAGGAGGACGTGTGTTCACTTAATGTGTCGTCTCAGGGAAAACAAGGCATTCTTCTGCTAAAAAAGGCAACAAAGCAAACCTAAATGGGGCCATAACTTTTCTCAGTGTTATTTCTCTCCAACACCCTTTTCCATCCATTCCAATGTGTGAGCAACGGGTAAGAAGTCATTGCACTGCGTGCTCTCCCCAAGGCAGTCCCAGGCTACCTTCCCCTCAAACGTCCCCGTGCCGCCAATTAACCCGTTTGGCACTCGCTGTTTTCTGGGCCGTGCTGTGAATGCTGCAGCTCGTACAGCAGCCTCAGCCTTGGCTTTGGGGTACTGTAGGTGTCTCTGCAGCGGTTGTTTCCAGCACCTACAAAACTAAAAGGGCACAGTGATACCCAACAAGTCCGGCCCCGACCCTGCAATGTCTGCACCCTGCCCTGCCGGGACGACACGCTGCAGCCACTCACCGCTCAGTGCCGGGCTTGGCCTGAGCTCGGCTTGAACCCAGGGCTCAAACCGCTGCGGCAGCTCCACCGCTGTGCTGGAGGACAGAGGGCCTGCCCCCTGCCCCCTGCCCCCTGCCCCTGCCCCTGCCCCTTCACAGCCGCGGCTCGACTCTGAGCCGTGCCCGTGGAAGGGGAGAGGAGCGGCTGCTGCAGCGCTGCCCGGGCAGAGGAGCGAGGCCATCACGCTGTTGGAGAGCTGGGCTCTTGGCCTCCGTGACAGCCGTCACCTCCTGGCCCTGGGCTCTGCAGGGCTCGGCAGGAGGGATGCAAGCCACCGAGCGCTGCACGGCCGTGCCCCCGGCTGCAGCAAGGTGTGCGGCACGTTATTAATGTGAATGTGCCGGGGAGCTGCGGGCAGCATGGGCACGGGCTGCACCGCGGGCACCACACAGGCAGCAGCACCGCAGTGACAGCATGGAAACACCCCTGCTGCTCTGGCAGAGGCAGCTCTGGGACAGCAAGGCGATATTTTGCTGGGGAAAAGGAAGATGAGAATAGTCCCTATCAAAGTTATTGTAGCACTGTTCCTTAGTCAACAGCCCAGAGCTGTAAGGGAGGTTTTCTTCCTTTTTTTATTATTTTTTTTTTCTTACAAGGCATTTTAATGCCACTTAGCGCAGCTCTGGCCACAAGGCACCTAGCACTGAGCTATCTGCCATGCAGGCAGCTCATGCTAATTACACCACGGTACATGGCAGCTCCGAAATTACATTAGCAGGCTGGGGGCTGGGGGACGGCCCTGGCATTAAGAACCCTCTGTGCTCCGATTATTTCTACAGAGATACACATTTGAACGAGCTTGTCAAGTGAAATTTTCTGTCTGGTTAGAAATGGATTTTTGAGCTTCTTGCTCACATGTAAACATTTTTAGTGGTCCCCAGATAAAGCAGGAACAGCGAAAGCAAACATCAGACTGAGCAAACCCAATCCCTTTAGGGAAATCATCGGCCACAGAAGGAAACAAAATGCATGATGGCTTCAAAAGACATCCATTAAACTGTGTGCTGAAGTGATTCATAGTGCTGGTAGTTAGAGTTTAATTAGATCTTAATCACGTAATTTTATCTTTGTTTTAGAAATTAGAGCTTAATGACCGTATTGCTCTCACAACAGTGCCGTAGCTAAACACAGCGATATCACATGGCAGCGCCGCAGCGCGCAGCGATGGGACAGAGATTATCTGCTGGTCTCACATCATCGTTCCTTAAATAAAGAGCTGTATGCACAATATTTGAATCCAGCAGGACCTGCCAGGCAGGGAAGGTGGGAGAAGCTGAGAGCTGCCTAAAGATGAGGGGCAGGTGCCCACAGCCCCGTCCCAAGCTCCAGCGATGCCCAGAGCTGCGGGAGGTGCTGGGCAGCCCCCAGGTCCCCCGGCCCTGGCTCTGGGGCCGTGGCTCTCCCCACCAGCCTGGGCACAGCAAGGCCTGACACTGCTCACCTGCCCGGCTGCTGAGAGCACGGCGTGCCAGCGGGGGGAACATGCTGTGTGTGATAGGGAGAGATGGGCCGCGGGTGCTCACTTCAGCTGGCTGGTCAGATCCTTCGCAGGATTAGCACCAGAGTGATTCACCTCCGGCACTCCTGGGCACTTCTGTTGTGTTGCCACTTACAGCATCACTGTGCTTGTAGACTCCCACCCTGCGGCATCGTGGTGTGCGTGGCTGGGCGTGCTCCAGTGGCAATAGCAGCACGGGCTGTGCACCTGCAGCACACACAGAGCCCGGACACCTCTCCCAGAGGGGATTTTCTCCCTTGCTGTGCTTTGGGATGAGTCAATGTCTGCAGCAGCAGGACGATGAGCTCAGCCTCACAGCCTGCTGTTTAATTATTTTATCTTGTTTGAGTCAGATGAAGTCAATGGAAGACGTGCAGTGAGTCTGTAAGCTGGGCAGGACTGGGCTGCACGAAGGCACAGAGCCAGAGCCTGGGTGCCCTGCGGGAGCTGCCGCACTCCGTCCTGCATCCCATGCACAACACCAGCGCTGGGAAGCACTGGTTTCCCCCACATTTCAGCTTCTTTGTTCCTTTCTGAGCTCAGTCAGCCCTCCCTGCACTGTGCCCGATGCTCACCTTGCCCTGCTGTTGGTGGGCAGAGCAGGAGCCCTGCATCCCAGCACCGCGGTGCTGCCGCAGCCTCAGGCCGATGACTCTGCTGTCCTTGAGCCCTGCCCTGCCCCTGCTGCGGATGGCAGCCGTACCCTTCCCACCTCCCCTCTCCTGTTTGTTATGCCACTTGAGCCACTTGAACTCATTACTGTGGCAGATTATAGGTCCCCAGGTAATAACGCATATTCAGATAATTACTAACAGATCCTCTAATAGGAATGAACTCAGCTGAATCCATTCAATCTCTAGGTAAATATTTATACCGAAGCCATCCTTATTGCCAGCCAGCGGAGCGTGCACGAGCCGTTGCTGTCCTCGCTGCCGTGCCTGCCTCAAGAGCAGGCTGCAGCGAGGGAGCTGCTGGCACCCAACACGCTGCTGTCTGGACCTGCCCCACTGCCACAGCTCAGGACCAGCCGGGGACCCAGCGCCGCCCAGTGCTGGCCCCACACTGGTGTCTCTGTGCCCCCAGGACCAGCACCATGGGCTGGGGACTGCCCAGTGGCCAAGCACTGCGGGCACGGCCCTGGTGAAGGTCCCTGCCCCACACCACCACTGCCTTTGGGGCTGCTGCTGGAGTCGGTTTCCTGGCAGGGGTGTGAGCAGCAGCACCTCTCCGTCGGTGCTGAAATGCTCTTGACGGGGCGTTTGCAGCCATCCCCGTGCTCCCGTCTGTTGGCAGCAGCTTCGTGTCTTGGCTGACATCCTCACCGGGCCCCGTGGCCCCCAGCGGCCGCCTGCTTGTGGGGAGCACCAGGGCCCCACTCCCTGCATGCCCTGAGCCCTGGCTGCAGGAGTCACCCTAATTGGACCAGCTGGTTAATTAGCTGCCAGGTAATGAATTATGCAGTGATGCCCAGACTTCAGTGCAGTATTGATACCATCAGATCTTCTCCTTTTCACACGCTCTTGTTCTCTGGAGCGCTGCACAGAGCTTGTGGAAGAAGTTGGAAAACTTTCAAAGCAAATTGAGCACGTTAATCAGTTGTGCAGGACGTGAGCTGCTGGGAAAGCAGGCAGGCAGGCAGGCAGGCTGACACCCAGCCACGCTGACACCCGCATGGGCAGCCAGCAGTTTCTCCTCATTGCCCGTTCCCCCCATGCAGTGGGGGCAGAACAGGGCCAGCCTCGGGGCACTCAGCACCCACCCTGCACGGGGGGCTGCGGAGCAGGATGGGACCCCCGAGGGGGCTGTGGCTGCGCAGGAGAGCACCCCGAGTGTGCCAACTGAGTGCCCGTGGCCGTCACAGGGGGCAGCAGCCAAAGGCATCAGAGAAGGGACCATGGGGCTGGGCGGGCTTGGTTTCCTAAGTGAATGAAGCCCTGCAGAAGATCTGAGCTTCGGAGGAGTTTGATTAATTTATACACTGTGCCTCAGCGGCTCACATAAAAGAGAAATTTCATTTACTTTTGCAAAAGCAGCCTGGGCTCTGGGGAGGGGGCTTGGAGCCTGCCAGATGCAGTGGGGCTCCTGGGGGGATGAGAGGCAGGGAGCTGGGGTCTGTCCAGGGGTCTGTCCAGGGGTCTGTCCCCCCCGTCCAGGAGCAGCAGCCTGTGGGCACAGCGCACTTGGAGGTGTCAGGACGGGGCCGGGGCTCCCCCAGCACAGAGCTGTCCACAGCCCCTGGCTCCAAGCACCCCGCTTGGTTCCTGGTCCCTGCTGTGGGCAGTAAGCGTGGAGCCAGCAGCGAAAGTGAATTATATTAATTAAGAAGAAGTTAATCAAATTTCCTCAGTGCTTACGGCACTGTGTTCCCACCTCAGTTTGAGAGACGAATGATGCTTCTTGTGCAACCGAAAATACTTGGCCCTAATTTAACGTGCAGTGCAGAGCCACAGCCGGGGCTGGCTGGTGCGGTGCTGGTGCTGAGCTGGCCCGGTGAGCCCGAAGGGTGGCTGTGTGCCCATCACTGCCTCCTGCCCCTGCCAGGGATGGGAGGTGGCAGTGGGACAGGAGCAGCACCGCGGCTCCCAGGGACGTGCTGGCAGCTCCGCTCCGTGCGGGCAGGGCAGAGCACTTGCCAGCCATGTAAATTTGGGCCCAGAAAGGTTTCCTTTGACCCAGCATGTCTCAAGAGCTCTTCAGTGTAAACAGGATCAGGGACCACTTAAGTCGCATTCATTATGTTTAAGTATTTATGAGCTGATAAATATTAAACAGCTGCCCTCGGGGGTTCAAGCCTGAGCGAGCCGATCACAACACGCTGCACGCAAGGGCTGTGGAGTGGCCGCACCAGGGAGCCCCTCACGCAGCGCCCCACACCCCTGCAGCTGGGCAGACCCATGGGCAGCACCCCCACAGCCCTCGGGGGACCCCTCTTGGTGTGGGTCCTGCCTGCGTGTCGAGCAGCTCTCTCATCACCCTGCACCCTGAGGCTGTGGCTCCCCAGCACCTCTCACCTCTGCGAACGGAGCAAGGAGCACGCCAGGGGCTTGCCAGGAGCCTGCCAGGGTGCGTGTGCCGCAGGCAGCGGGCACGTGCTGGGGCTGGGCCGGTTCTGCAGCACCTCTGCCTGCCCAGAGCTGCACAGGGTTGCTGCAGGTTCACATCATTCACAGCCAGCTCCATCCCTCTGTGTCACAGCACCCTGCGGGGGGAGCCTGGCTGGCCGAGCTGCAGCCGCAGGGGCTCTGTCACCGCGCTGCACTGCAGTGCTGACAGCCACGGCTGCAGCCACAGCCCTCCTCGACCAGAGAGCTGCATTCAGCACTTTGAACTCAGCACGCACATTAATCAAGGCAACAAAAGGTCTGCCTTGTCGGCCTGTCTTGGGACATTTTCATCAAGTCTTCGAAGCGCTCTGGTGAGGCTCCATCACCCTTAGCTGAAATAGTGGGCTTAAATTGCAGCCCAGTAAAAATTAAACAGTGGTCGTTACAATTTACATGCTAGCTTATAAAGTTCACTCTTAAAGCATTTTCCTCCCAACTATTACAGCCATTTAATGGCACGGAGGCTGCTCAGGACCGCAGCTACACGGCACAGCAAACACTTCTTACAAAGCCAATTGGTTTGGTTGCCCAGGAGGTCTCCCTCCCGCACAGAGGGGCTCCGAGGGCTCTGTGAGCAGATGCCATCAGCACCGACGGCACGACAGGAGTGCCCACAGCACACCCCTGCAGTCCCCACTTTTCCTTCTGGGGAATTGTGGGCGCAGCAATCCCAGCACACAGCACAGCCGAAGCGGCAGGGGTCCTGCTCGGGGTGTCCCCCAGCAGCTTGCCAGGGCTGTGGTGGATGCAGTGAGTGTCCCCTGATGTCCCCTGGCAGCCCCTGGCACTGCCAGGCACTGTGCCCAGGCAGAGCCTCCCCCCCAGCTGCCCGGGGACCGTCCCTGGGTCAGGCATTGCCGAGCACAGCCCGGCCGGACCGGGAGCCAGCACCAGCCGTAACTCCAGCGCTTCTCCTTCCTGACTGTGACCCTGCGTGCCTTTGCAGGAGCTCACAGAGCTTGCTAAGCCAGAGCTTTGAGCTGATTTAGCCACTGGGAGGGGATTAGTCGCTCTAATCCGGTCTGCTTGAAATCTTGCTGCTGTGCCCGGATGGCTCTGCGCCGTGCCGGGACCCGCCGACGTGCCGGGCTCCTGGGGAAGGACGGCCGGGGACTCGGTGCCGGCACAGCTCCGTGCTGGCTCCTGGGTATGAGCGGAGGCTCTGGCACCCACGTCCCTGGATGGGCACGGTCAGGGGGCAGTGGGGAGGACCCCAGCCCAGCCGAGGAGGAGCTGCCCTTTGGCAGCCCCTCTGCTCAGTGCCGGCATCTCCAAGGCAGCGTTGCTCGACGTTAATGAACCTCCCGTCCTGCTGCTGCCGCATGCAGATTGCCTCCTCGAGTGCTTTTTAAGCCACGTTTTAAGAGCTCCTAATGTGATCAGCATTTCCAGTACAGCCCTTCCTGAGCCCTCATTTGCTTACCCTTTGTAAATCTAATACTTGATTTAAGCCCTTTTCTGCTCCCTCCATTTGTACGGACAAATGTAAAGTAGTTGTTTGATATTGCAGCGGTTTCTTCAGCCTCCAGCTCTAATTTCCCACTAATACAGTATTGTCAGGGGGATCAATCTAGCCCAGCACCTTCTGCCTCCTTGGACTGGATTGGAAATGGCTTTTCTACCGCGAGTCTGGGATTTGTGAATCTTGCTGTGAATATGTTTGTTCTTTAAAGGAAAATTCATATAAGAAATATCCCCTCCTCCTGCAGCAGCTGGTAATCCCCTGCTTGGCCGCCTGCCTGCAGCTGTCTCTGGGACCCTCGCTGCCGGCCTCGCGGAGCTCCTGCAGCTCCTGCAGCTGCTGCTGGATGCTCGTGGAAGGGGAGGCAGGGTGGGCTGTGTGAGATGTCTGTTAATTACCTCCACCTTTTTCCAATTAGAGCTCTCCAGACAGGCCTCACTTCCAGTGAGGTCCCTTGGACTGAGTGTGGTTGTGCTGCTCCCCTGCCTGTCCGCCCCCGTGCCATGCACAACACTGCAGCAGGCACACTGGGATGGGGAAGGATTTTTGTTCCTTTTGTCCCTGCCCTGCTGCACACCGGGGGCGAATGGCCGGCACCCCGAGCAGCAGCCCCGTGGCAGCCCCCGCGCTGCTCTGCCCCGCAGGGGGAGAGGCTCGGCCACCCCCCAGCCCCCAGCCCCAGGGACAGCCCCTGCTCATGCTGGCAGCCAGGAGAGGCTGAAGGCTCGGGCTCTCGCTGAGATTTAGATGCTAGTGGTAAATTGCAACCTTTGACAGAAATGCCTGAGATTTACTACGAAAATCAATAGATGATTCAAACAGTCCAGCACTCGGAAAGGCAAATAACACCGCTCCGACAAGAGCAGTTATTGATATTCACGAACGGAGCTGCTCATTACAGCGCCCGCTAACAGGGTGCTGAAATGGATTGCTGCAGGATGGGACGGGGCTTTGTGTGTGTGACCTCGGCGTGGGCTCTGCCGTGGCAGGACAGGAGCTCAGTGCTCAGCGCTCAGCGCTCAGTGCAGCCTGAGCCAGGGTGCTGGTGGCTGACCCCCGGCTGAGCCCTGTGGGAGCAGTTTGGGCCCCCAGCTCCCCCAGGGCTGGGTGTGCTGCAGAGTGCCCGTCTCCACCACCCGAGGCTGTGGCCCCTCACGCTGCTCCGGGCAGGCTCCAAGGGTCCCGGCTGCGCTCAGGACAGCTGTGCTGGGTGCTGTGGGGAGGCTCCGCTCGCACACCCTCAGCACCACGGCTCCGCGCCTGGGCAAAGCGCGCGGTGACACCCCCAGGACCCTGGCCGTGGGGCTGCTGCTGGCAGGGGGCCGCTGGGAGGCTGCCGGGGCTGTGTGTGGCTGGTGGCAGAGCCTGGGCACGGGGCTGCAGCTCCAGCTGCCCGGCTGCAGCCAGCAGGGAGTCAGAGGGGACGGCAGCCGGGGGAAGTGGAGGTGAGCTCAGCCCGGGGGCCATCTCGCAAGGCTGCACTTGACATTTCGGTGTAACTGTGGGCTCCTACAGAACAGCCCATTCAATTCCACCCTAAATTCCCATCCCTTGCATGTAACACAGCCTGCTCCCAGAGCCTGCCAGGAGGCGGTGCTGATGCTGGGGTGTCTCTGGTGCTCCTGAGCAATGTGGTCGGGCTCCCTGCTCGCTGTGCGGGGCTGAGCCTCCCTCCCTCCCTCTGGTCCTGTCCCCAGGGTCACTGCCCTGTGCCGCTGCCCGCTTCTCCACCAGCCCCAGCGGCACAGCGAGGGGAGCAGGGCAGCACAGAGCTGCCCCAGCCCACGGACGGGCTTGCCCTAAGAAAAGCCCATGCATAAGGACCGGTGGTAGCCGCTTTTATTTACACACGAGATCACATGCTGAACAAGGATGCTAGTGCCACTAAAGTACCCGTAACAGCAGGATTCTGTGCTTTATTCACAGGACAAAATATCGGTACAACATTTTTCAAAGACAGTTTTTCTTCAAGCAGATACATCTCACCACCCTCGTGGCTGCACGCCGTGCTGCAGTGCTGGGAGGCCAAGCAGGGCGGCTGGGACCCTCCCTGCCCTGACCCCACGGACAGCGATGCCTCCTCCGCTCCCTGGGGCTGGGACTAGCCGGGGGCCCTGGTTCACTCTGGGGTGCCAAGGAGGGGTGTGCCCCAGAGGAGCCTGTGCACGGGCTGCGAGGTGGGGCCATCGCCGTGGCCCAGGACCACAGGGCTGTACAAGTGAGCAGGACCCCCCAGCACGAACCACTGCACCGCTGACCCGTGGGGACCCATCCTGCAGGGGCTGCAGCAGGGCTCTGCGCCTCCCCAGCTGGGCTCCCCCAGCCCCGCTCACCCTGCAGCACCCCGGCTGCTGCCCTGCCCGTGCCTGGGGCTTGCAGGAGGGCCGGGCTGGCTGCAGGGCCTGGCCACGGCCCCCACAGGCCACCCTCGTGGAAGACTGCAGCGTCACGTCACCACAGCTCTGCTCCCGGGTGCTCATTCCCACCTGAAGTCCTGCCCGACTGTTTCATAGAACTTGATATTGTAAGGTCTGTAAAAGTCCCGGAGCTGCTCTATCACCTCGGGGTCTATCTGCACGTGAGTCCTCCCTTTGGACTTGCCCAGGCAGCGCGGCGAGCTGCTGCTCTCTGTTTTTTTCAGGCAAGGAAAGCCTTTCGTCTTGTTGAAGTAGAAGTGCTTGTCTGTGATAACCCGTTTGATGCCCAGGAAGTCCTGGACTTTGCCCATCTCCCCGGCCGGGTCTGTGATCAGCTTCTCCCCGCTGACGAAGTGGATCTGGGAGAGGGGGAAGTACTGGAGCCAGCTCTCCAGGTGCACGGCGTACATCCCGATGCGGATGGCATTCCAGGAGGTGTCCACCAGCCCCAGGCTGCGGTTGCGGAAGGACAGCCCCTCAAAGGTGGGGATGTCTGGCTTCTTGGAGAGCGTCTGCGTGTAGTCCGAGATGGCGCGGGTGACCGGGTTCCTCACCACCACGATCAGCTTCGTGTCCCGCGACATGTTGAAGATCCGCCGCGGCGCCTCCTTGGTGACAAAGTAGCTGGGGGTCTTCTCCACCGTGATCTGGCTGTCGAGCGTTCGTGGCATCAGGCTCCTGCAGGCAAAGAGGAAATTACAGTGAGGAAGGAGCTGTGCCGCTCGCAGTGGCTGCCCACGCTGTGCTGGGCGGTGTGTGTGGCACGGGGCTGGCAGGGTGCCCGGTCCCAGCAGGGCAGGAGGACACCGCTCCCTCCCACAGCACTGCAGGGTCTGCCCCGGCCGTGTCCCCCCATGTCCCGTCTGAGAGCCCCGGCAGAGGGCAGGGGTGTGCCCCAGTGCCCCACGCGCTCCGGCCAGAGGAGACACGCTGCTCCCGGGGGGCTGGAGCCAGGCAGGATGGCACTGCTGAGCTGCCAGGGAGCTGGTGCTGTGCAGCAGCCAGGGCTGCTCCATCGCCGCCAGTGGCAGCTTCATCATCAGTTTAAGGACAGCGTGTGGCTTCATTCCGCAGCCACGCAGCCGAGCAGTCCTGCCACCCGCCCGGATCGCTGCCATGGGCACATTAACCAGGAGACAGCCTCTGCCAGCCTTCGCCCAGCCTTTTATCATGTATTACTACACTGGCTGCCATTTGCACAAGAAATTACAGTGGCTCCTTCCGGAATTACTGCAATTACCTGGCTCCTCCCCTCCCTGATAGCATTAAAGTGCAGCCAGGCTCCCGCACTCCCTGAGCCGTGGGCACCACAGGCAAGCACCAGGTGCCAGCCAGAGCCGTGCTGGCTCCAGCCCCTGTGGGGACACAGCCACCCCTCCTCGGTGTCCCCTCAGCCTGGCAACCAGCACTGTCTGCATGCAGCCCTTGTGCCCCAGCTGTGTGTGAAGCGGAGCTGCAGGGCCAGGCAGTGGATGTGTGCGGGGCGGGCAGTGCTGGGGGCAGCCTGGGGGTGCTGCACCACGAGGGGCTGGGGCCCAGCTTAGGGCTAATTAAATCACTTGCTTCAACAAGTGAACATCCAAATCAAATAAAGACGAACGGGATGGAAAGACTTGTAGGTTGGCTTTGTATTACTGGAGTGAACTCCTGGATCCATCGCAGCCAGACGTGGGGCACAGCAGGAAGCGCAGGGTGCCCGGGGCCTTGCTGCCCCTATGCCAGCAGTGGGCACGCCGGGGCGTTGCTGTCACACACTGCCAGGGAGGGGGGAGCTCACCTGGCACCCAGGTGCTCAGCCTGGCTCAGGGCTCCCCAACCCTGCAAACCGTGCTGCCAGCCAGACCCAGCCCCGTGTCTGCTGCCCTGCCCCAACACCACAGCCTGCTCCTGTGCCAGCTCAGGTGATGCCACAGAGCATCTCTAAGGTGTCCTCCGTGGGCCAGGGGCAGGGGCATCACCGCTCTCCTCCCTGTCCACAGGGCTTTGAAGGAGCCAGGGGACAGCGGTGCCAAACGCAGGTGACCAGCCCCCCAGGCACAGGCAGGGGAGTGCGTGCCGTATGCACCCACAGGCTCTCCTGCACTCGCAGGAACCTTATATTTCAGCTGTGTTTACTGCTCAAAAGCATCTGCTACAATTTCCACTTTGCAGTACAAGTTAGTGGCTCAGCGACTGCAATTTAATTGCGCAGCAGAACGCAAGCTGTAAGGCACAAGCAGGCGCTGCCTGGGGAGAGCTTTATGGTGAGCTGAGAAATGTGCCTCTGGGAAGGGTTTATTCGGAGCAGTCCACCACACGTTCAATGCTCCGCAGCCGCCTGTGCCCTGCTCGGAGCCTACCACCAGCTGCCCGAGGCCCCAAACACAGCCCCTGCCTGTGAGCCCTGGGTGCACCCAGTGCCCCCCGCTGCAACCGCTGGTGTGCAGGGGGCTTGGGCCCCCCCAGCTCTTCTGAGAGGACAGGCAGAGCTCATGTGGCACAGGGGAATGCCTGCAGCCTGGCAGGTCTGTGTCCCCTCCACGAGGGGACCTGGGGGGCGAGGCAGAGGAAGGGCTGGTACAGCAGGCATCTGACCAGACCTGGATCTCCTGAGGGCTGGCCCAGCGCAGCCTCAGGACAGAAGCAGCCACGGGAAGCAAACATCAGCAACCCCGCCTGCAGCAGTGCGGGAGCGAGGCACTGATTTATTCATGGGATAACCCTGCACAGACCCTGCCTTCCTGGCCTGCTGCAGCACAGCTGTTTGGGAACACTGCAGCCGTGACCCCGACCAGAGACCGCCAGGGAAGCATCCTTCAGCCCTCTGGAAATCCACGTGGTCCCTGCAGGGTCCCTGGAACAAGGTCCACAGCCACTGCCTTTGGGCTTGGTCTGCAGAACGAACCCTGATGGAAAACAGCTGGGAGGAAACGCAGCAGTGGCGCGGGGGCAGCACCCACCTGGTCCCAGTCTCGCTGGCCTTGCAGCCCTCACTTGCTCTTGACCAGCTTTCTCATTTGAAAGAGAACTAATTAACTAGCATAAATTAACGGGGATGTTTTACATAGGTACCTGAGCACAGCCGTGGCTTAATTGGCCTTTCCCACTGCTCTGCTCCAAACCCCATAAATCCAGATTATGATTCCCATTGTTTAATGACTGTCAGGAAATGCTAATTTAGTGCCAGGCCCCACTGCTGGTATCTCCATATCACAAACAAGTTTCATCATAAATCAGTGCAGGACAGCTTTATAAGCGAATCACTATTACAATATATTGGTGGAGAATCATAAAACTGCTGTTTCATTAATGGCTCATCTTCAGGCTTGTTAGACTTTCATTACGTGAGCTATTAGGTCCATGTATTTAAAAAATGAAATTACAGGTTCTAATCAATTATGAAAAAACAAAAAATCTCTGCATAGTAAATTACAGAAATGAGACAAGAGCTGTTTTTTTTTTTTTAGATGGACTCCCAGTGTTTGCTGCTCCTGAACAACAGAGACTGCTGAGACAACAAAACACAGCCCGAATAGATAAATAAATCACCAGTGAAACCATGCAAGGGGGAGAAATGTCATCCACACATTCATCTTTATGTTAACGGCGGGATCCCCAGAGCTGCAAGAGCTGGGAAATGCATTGCAAACTTAATTACAGTTGACTTTAAAATGATATTTTTGGACTTCTGCATTCACAAAGTTATTTGCATACAAATAGCATGTCACAGAGTTTTAAGCCTCGGGCTCGTGTCTTCAGGTTTGAAGGCTCCCAGCACCTGGCCCGCGGCGCTGCGCACCCCGGTGCAGCAGGAACAGCTCCGCGGCGCTGGGGCCCTCTGGGCTGTGCCACCCTGGGTGCCCCGCGCTGCCTGGACCCGCCGTGCCCCCCGATTTCAGGGTTGTTGCTGCCTCTCCTGCACGGTGCCAACCAGGGCCGAGGACGGTGCCCCAGCAGGGGAGGTGCAGCCCTGGCCAGAGACGTGCCAGTGCCACCGACACCCTGGGAACAAGGCACCCTTGTGTCGGTGCCCCAGGACGGACGGGCAGTGGTTTTGGTGCTGCCTTCCCCTGCCCCAGGACACCCCACCAAGGGGCTCAGCTCCCCCTGCCCTGTGCCAGCACCGCTCACGCTCCTGTCACACACACCAGGCTCTCCCCACACTTGTCCCATCGGCACTGCCCGGCTGGGGAGAGCACACGGGAGCTTTCTCCATCTGGCAGCGCGTGCACGAGGCGTCCGCGCTTTGTCCTGGTGAGGGGAATCTGCAACGCAGCAGAAATGGAGGAGGTTAAAAAAGCTGATGCTGAGTGAGCAGCAGGGCAGCTCTGCGCAGAAATCATTAGGGAGGTAGTGGAGCGAGCTCCTCTCCGGCCTCGCAGCAGCGTGGGCTGCAGGAGCGCCTCTCCCCTCGCCTGCACAGGGACCAGCCCAGGGAGCACAGCCACCTCCTGGGGGGCAGCCGCTGGGGTCCCCTCCGAGGAGCAGGGGTCGGAGGCACTTCCCAGAAGCAGCGCCGGGGTGCAGCTCCCCCGTCATTCCAGCACACGCCTTTCAGCAGCCACGGGCTTTCCACTTCATTTGCTTTTCCCTGTGCTTGCCAAGAAGGCTAGCCCTCTGACCACTAGAGGGATTTAATTATCGGGGCATCGCAGCTCTCCCCGCCTGCCAGGCGTGGGCTGCAGACACATCTGCTTGCGGTGCCCATGCTCACAGCTCCCACCCGGCTCCCCCCAGCCCTCCCCAGCCTTCCCTCCCTCCAGCCGTGCTCTGCTCGGCCGATGACGCAGGCAGGCCCACAGCCCCTTCCCTACAGCACGCCGTGCTCCCCGAGGGGGTCGGCATCGCTGCTGCTGTGCTGGGGAGAGGGCAGGTGCCCCCAGCCCACCGTGCCCCCAGCCCGCCGTGCCCCCACAGAGCGCCTGCCCTGGCCCTGCTGCCATTCTGCGAGCCCAGGATGCTCCCCAGGGACCTGCAGCAATCCCTCCGGGCTTCCCAGCACCAGCCAAATCCCCTGCTCAATGCATTAATCTGGCTGGAGATACAGCACTAATTCCTCTTGAATTAGAGATTATTTTTATTGTAGTTACTAAATTCTTAAAGCCCTTTAGTGACATTTTCTATGAGCACTAACGCTCGCTTCCTACCCTCAGATTCGGGGCTGTATTTGCCCCCTTACTGGAGCGAGGGGACGGGCACACCCAGGGGGGCGGCAGGAGCCGCAGGAGGACGCTTCCCAGGCGCCGGCGGCAGCACCGGGACAGAAGCCACGTCCCTGCCCCGAGCTGGTGGCCGTCCCCTGCAGCACCCGAAGCCGGCACATCCCTGCCCAGCCTTGCTTGTGGCTGCCCCAGCTGCACACTGTGAAGGCAGTGCCTGCCCTGAAGGAGTTAACTTCTCGCCAGCACCTTTCCCAGGCCTGAATTATTAATTTTCTCATAATCTGCCTTTGGGCACCCTGCGGCCCCTACAACGCTCCCACATTAAAGAAACATACGCTCCCTTGCTGCCTACGTTGCTTTGATGTCGAACATGCGTGAAACACTCTCCCAGGGATAAATTTGTACAAAAATTCATCAGATGATTGAGATATTGCAGATAAGCGTGCGGGGGGGAGCACACACTCGATAATCCCGTTATGGCCCAGGTCTGCATCCAGCCCGTGCAGCACGCAGCAGAGCCAGCTCCTGGGTAAATATTTGCCTGTTGCCGCTCGCTGTGTGCAGAGGATTTGGCGAGCACATCCAGGGCTCTCCTCAGAGGCCACAGACTGAAGTGTGTGTAATCCTGGACTTCATCCACTCATCGGCATAAAAACAAACTGTTTAATTTGGCAAAAAAATCCCAAGTGCTGGCTCTCGTGATGAGGGCCGAGTGCTTTCCCTCAGCCACCCGATGTCGTGGGCTCAGCGCCTGCTGCCTGGGCACGGGGAGAGGGGAGCCTGGGTGGGCAGCGAAATCCTGCAGCACATCCAGCACCCGCTGGGCTCCCCTCGGACCTGCTCCCATGCAGCCAGCCCGGCTGGGGTGCACAGGGTGCCTGGGCAGGCACCGGTGACGTGGGGACCCAAACCTCGGCTGCTGCTCTGAGCCTGCCTGCAGCAGGCAAACAGCCTCCAGCTGACTCTGAGCCCTGTGCCCGCTGCAGAGGGGTCGTGCCGTGCCGTGCTGTGCTGTGCTGTGCCATGGCATGCTGTGCCGTGCTGTGCCGTGCTGTGCCGTGCCGTGCCATGCTGTGCCGTGCTGTGCCACAGGTGCACATGGGGCCAGTGCTGGGCTCGGCAGGACTTCAGATGCTGTCAGTAGATGAAAGCTCAAGCAAAGCTCCACGAAGGTTTAAGCAAAACTGGGTCAAGCATGCGAGAAACTGAGGTGTGAGGAAGATAAAACAGCTCTTCTGGTGGAGTGACATTGCAGCAGACTCTCAGGACACAGCAATACAGCAGCCGATGCCTAACAGCTGGCGGTCATGGAGTCACAGAGCACCGTGAGGAGGCCACAGGGCACTGAGCCCCAGCCCCAGTCCCCATGTCCCCCAGGCCTTCCCACGGCAGTGTCCCCTGCTGAGGATGGCCACGCTGTGAGGGCTGGGGGTGCTGGCCCCAGGAGCAGGGCTCTCAGCTGAGCAGGATGGACTCGGCTGCGTCCCCCTAAAGCCTGCACAGTTCAGGGATCACACCGTCACCCACGCTGGGAAAATGATGACCTGAGGGACAACCCAGGGAAAGCCCGTCCCAGCCCCGTGTCCCTCCTGCCACACTGGGAGAACACCTGGGCCCTGCGCTGAGGCAGTCCGGAGCTTTAACGATGGAGCAGCTCCCTTTAATAAATGTTTATGTTCCAAGATTTTACACCAGTGCTCACAGACAGATAATGAGGGACATTTCAATGCATAAAAGCAGTGTGAGCACAGTAATTAACTTTGTTGCTGATTCATTTTTAATCATTCAAATGCTCCAGAGATTTGCTGTGTCCTTTAAGTCAACAAAATCTTTTCCAGAGGGCACACTGCCGATGCCCTTCACGCACGCAAGCCTGGGTGTAACTCCCATCCCTGTAAGTAGCCACCCAGCACCGACTCCCAGCGCCCAGCAGCCGCAGGCCAGGCAGGGAACAACCCGCAGGGGAGCGCACCCCAGCCCGGTGCAGACCAGCCTCCTGGGGAGGCTGCAGCGCACGGAGAGGGGCTGGGGTTGCCCCTTGGCCATTCCCACAGCAACTGTTTTCAGAGGTGAAACTTCCAAAATGAACACTCGTTAAAAATCCCGTAATGTGCCACGGCTGCTGCAGTGCTTCCCTAATGGAAAGCTCAAGCTGGAGACGCGCTGCCCACGTGGAGATATTCCAGTGCTTGGAACGTGCAAAGGAACAGGGCAGCGTGCGGGCACCCAGAGCACAGCAGCGGCCTCGCACGATGCAGCCACCCCTCACACACCTCTGACACGGCCCCAGGCCAGCCGGGCTGTGCCACCAGCCGCTGTTTGTCAGCCCCAGGGCCCGCTCTCTCCCACAGGGCTGGGGTCCCTGCAGCCGGCCCAGCAGCAGATGCCCGAGGTCACCACGGCCCAGCGGCCTTCACTCGTCAGCTCCATGGAGCATCCATGCCCACGGCCACGCCAGGTTCTGAGAGAGATTTCATGCTACTGAAGCGAAGGTTAGAACAAATTGCAGTGTTTACAAACAAGGTCATGGAAGACAGAATGAGAGCACGCATCATTAATATTGAAGACTTGGCGCCCTACAAGGATTTACCTCCCTGCCTTCTCCCAGGCTGCAGGGCTCTGGCTGCCCCAGGCCCACGGCAGCAGCCAGGGCAGGCGCTGCAGGCAGGGCAGCTCCTCAGGCACACAGCCTGTGCCGGGGGCCCGCACCCATTCCTCTGCGCCTGGGCGCTCTCTGAAGTCAAGGAAACTTCAAAGCATCCTTGAAGCTTGCTGCCTTCCTCTCTTCTTGCTAATTAACTTTAGCAAAATGCACTGTCAGTCAAGCCCACAAAACAGTCGGTGTCGTTGGGCAAACCCTAATGGGCTCCCATTTGTGTGTGAGCCAACCTGGCCATTAGCAGAGAGCAATTAGCGAGGCGGAGTGCGGGAGCCAGGGCTTGCTCGCTCCCTCCGCAGGCGTGGGGGGTGCAGCGTTTTCCTCCCCACCCGGGTCTGTTCCCCAGGGTGGCCACGAGCACGGCAGGGAGGCTGGCAGGGGAGGCTGGCAGCGCTCGGTGAGCTGCCCTGGGACAGGATCCACGCGGCTGCATCCCAGCTGGAGCCGCCCAGGGCTGCCCATGGCACCAGCGCCTCCCAGCTCAGCTCCCTGGGGACAGTGACGCGGCGGCGCTGAGCATTTCATGGAGTTACTCAGGAATCTTGGAGAGGAAAACTGCACCCACGGTTGCTGCTCAAAGTTAACTGCAAATTAAACAACCCTGTCTTCCCTGTGCTCTGGAAAATATTGAAGGTTATTGGCACGCTACCTGCAGCAGGAAAAGCTCTGTATCGAACATTTAGTCCAGGATTGGTAATGAATCGATATTCCCCAGTAGCTGGCTGTTTGGTTTCAGTTGTCTTAAAACAGATCTTGCTAAAAATACCTTTCCTGTAGTGTATCTCTAGCTAATGAGGTGGATTAGAGAGGCTGATGGGAATTGGGAATGGCATGGGTGTTCCTGGGCTGCTGTCATTAGGCAGGCAGCTCCTGAGCTCTGCGGTCTCGCAGGGGGGAGAGCAGAGGGGTCCCGCTCAGGGCCCACTTGAAGCGTGCAGTCTCCAAGAGGAATGAGCCAAAGCTGCCCTGGGAGAAGGCAGGAGGTGCTACAGGAGCCACCAGGGAAACAGCAGCTGTGAGTAAGCACAGCACTTGGAGCCAGCAAGGACAGCAGCATCACAGCTCCCCTGGCACTGCTCCTGCCACCTCCACATCAGCCCAACTCAGGGTCAGGGGAAAACACAGGAAAACAGAAGCTCATGTTTTGGGAATGTCACAGGGAGTCAGCTCTCTCGCTGCTCCCACCTGCAGCAAAGCCCTGCCTGCGCCCTCCACTCGGCTCCCCACTGGAGCACAGGATGGGAAGGACGGAGCTCGGCCATCACAGGGCAGGGGCTCCTGGAGCTGATGTCTCTGCTCACAAGAGGGGAGCCTTTGCCCTTCCACGCAGCCCATGCTCTGGCTCTCCCCTCTCCCAGCCAGCAGGAACAGGCGGCCCCTGTGCTGGTCCTGGCCAGCAGCCCCTCACAGCCGGGTGCCAAGAGCTCTGCCCTTCCCCGGGGCACAGCCACCGCCAGGACCCTGCTCCTGCCTCCTTGGTCTCTTGGCAGCGACACGAGCTCGTCATGCTGTGGGTTAGACCTGCTCCACATTTAATTGCTCCACTTGCAAGAAGTAAAATCAATTCCACACTTTATACGTTAGCAGCCTCCGCGCTTATGTTTTGGCACATTTGTGAGGTTAAAAAAAAAAAGTAATAAAACCAGGGAAGTGTCATTTAATTGTTTTATCTTAAGTAATTTGGAAGCTCCGCTGCTCCGATGCGATCTATTGATCTGGACACAAAGCCAGGCCCTGGCAGCACCCGGCCACGCTCACAGCACAGCCACCACCCCTGGAGCAGTGCCGTGGGGTCAGTCCCATGCTGCCGCCGAGGCCCCCAGCCCCAGGCTCCCCACAGCCCACTGCAGCCACCACGTGTGGGAAAGTGCCAGAGCCCAGAGAGCTTGCAGGGCCCAGGACTGCGAGCAGGACCTGGACACAGGATGGGGAGGCCATTTCCCAGCCAGGTGCTGAGCACACGCAGCTTCCCTCTGAGCGAGGCGCTCGGTAGGACCTGTGTCCTGCTGCCTTGCCCATCCGGCTGTTCGGTGCCCCTCAGCCAAACCACTGCTGCTCCTGTCCTCGTTCGCCTGTACTGCAGAATCGCTCCCGATTGCTTTCAGGCAATGCAGGACAGGTGACAGCACCTGACATCTGGATGGGGGGACAAACCTGCTGAGGGGCAATGGGAGGTGAAGGGTAGGAGGAACTGGGCTGGCTGCAGTTCCCTTAGGACAGACACGGCTTCGGAGCGCTCCACCCGCACCTGTGCTGGCTCTCCAGTCACCTGCCAGCGGTGCCACAGCAAAAGGAATGGGACATATCCCTCTGCAGGGTTCGCCGTGACCCACGTACAACTCGGCAGTGGAGCTGCCTACATCTGCTGACAGCCCTCCCCGAGCAGTGCCTGAGCTGCCTCCCCAGCACAGACCCGGTGCCGGTGCCAATGGCTGGAGCACCACCCCTGCGATACACAGAGCAGTTCTGACCTGCTCGCAGTCAGAAAGCAGCGTCCTGACGCCACAGGCATGACTCATGTCTGGCCAGCAAGGAGACAGATACAGGGATCCCAGAAGAGCTGGAAGTGAGCATCTCATCGTGGTGCATCCCAACCCATTTGGCAGCCGAGGAGCACCGCTCTGCCCAGGGACAGGGCACATCTCTGTTGGAAAACCACTGCTGAGACAGGAGTAAGTGCATGAGAGAGGAAGGGAGCAGAGCTGGGTGCACAGCCCCATAGGCTGCCTCCCACAACCAGCTCCAGCGCTCTGCCTGTGCTGGGCATCCTCCTGCTGCAAGCTCACAGGCACCAGGGGGCTAACAAAGCCTCCACTGCTTCCCGATGACCCCACAAGCACCCAGCTGTGCCTGAGGGCACCCAAAGCGCCCGCAGCACTTGTCACAACACACAGCAAACGCCAGGACACTGGGCAGAGGCCAGCTCACTGCCCACAGCACTGGGATGAGCCCACGCATGGCGCTCGCTGCCTCTCTGAGCACCGCTGAACTGCCCTCAAAAGCCTTTACTCAAATTAAAATCTTACCATCTCCTGCTGGAGATGCACTCACTGCTCTCTGCAAAGTATTAGGGATCGCAGACACACTTGTCTGAGTTGAGACAGAGGAGATGGGGGAGGATGGGTTCTGAGGGACCCTGAGCAGGGCTGCAGCACCAGGGACAGTGCCTGTGCCATCCCGCAGCCTTGTGACTCGCCCCTTCTCACTGCCGGGTGCTTCTTCCGACGGGTGGGAGACCTGCTTCACCGTCCTGGCTCCAGCGCCAGGGGCCCGCAGGGACGGGGCTGGGGCGTTTGCACCCACAGGGTGGATGCGGGGCTGGGGGCTCCAGAAGCCTCGCGGGAGGGAGGGCACAGGGCTGGGGCACGGGCGGGGAGCGGCCTCCCCCCGGCCCTGCAGGAGGAGGGCGGTGAGGATGAGGAGGGAACCTCCCCGGCGCGGCCGGGTGCGGGCTCGGCCGCGAGCGCCAAGCCTCCCCCGTGCGCTGCGCCCGCGGGCGCTCCGGGGATGCGCGGCGCCGGAGGGCGCAGCCTCGGGACCCGTCCCCGCCCGCCGCCGCGGGCACCGGCACCGGGCACCGGGCAGCGGCACCGGGCAGCGCGGTGGCGATTCGGCCTCGCGGGCCGGGCGGGGTGCCCGGGGTCGGGCGCTCGGCGGGGCCGGGTCCGGGTCCGTTCCGCGGCGCCGCCCTCACCTGTACCACTCGAGCCCGCGGTCGTAGTTCCTGTCGAAGAAGTGGGGCTCGGTGCCCAGGGCGCGCACGTCGGGGTGCGCGCGGATGAACTCCAGCACGGCGCGGGTGCCGCCCTTCTTGACGCCCACCACGATGGCCCTGGGCAGCCGCTTGGTGCCCGGGCGGCCCGGCCCCGGGGCGCTGCCGGCCGGCGGCGCGGGGGGCTCCCGGGGGCGGCGGGCGGGCGCGGCGCTGCCCGGGGGCTCTGCGGGCGGGCGGCCGCACGGCCGCGACTTCTGCAGAAGTTTCTTGGCGGCGGCGGCGCTGCGGGCGGGCGCGCAGCGGGCGCGGGGCGCGGCGGGGCCGCCGCAGCAGCAGAGCAGGCTGTAGCACAGGTAGGAGCAGGACAGCGACAGCGTCAGCGCGAACAGCAGCCGCCGCGCCAGCCGCCGGGACGGAGCCAGGGCCCGCCCGCCCTGCGCCCTACGCGCCATGGCTCCATGGGGCCGGCCCGGCGGGCATGGTGCGGCCCGGCCCGGCGCGGCTCGGCGCGGCGCAGGCGAGGCGCTGCCCCCGGGGCCCCGCGGCGCGGCCGCTCCGGCATGGCCCGGGGCTACGCGGCGGCGCGGCCGGGTCGCCCCGGGGGGCTGCGCCCGCCGCCCCGGCCCCCGCGCGCCCTTGGCCCCGGCGGCGCGGCTCCCATCCCCGGCGGGCGCGGCGCTCCGGACGGCGGCGGCGGCGGCGGCTCTGCCTCCGCGGGAAGTGCCGGGGCAGAGGCGGCGGCGCTGCTATTTAAGGGGCCGCCTGACGTCAGCGCCGCCCGGAGCCCCCGCGATCGCTCGGCGGGGCCGGGGCTGGGGCCGGGGCTGGCACCGGGACCGGCTCGGGACCGGCCTCGCTCTCTCGCCGCGCCGGGACCCGGAGCGGCGCCGGGGGCTGCCCGCGGCCGTCCCGCCCCGCCGGCTCTGCCCTGCGCTGCCCGGGCGCGGAGCGGCCGCGCTCCCGGTGCGAGCCGCCGGACCCCGGCAGCGGGGGGGTCCCGCAGCCCCGCGCCCCCCTTCCAGCCCCGTCCTCCCGGCGGAGCAGGGACGGGGGCACCGCGCCTCGGCAGGGCCGGCAGCACAGGGCCCCGGCCGGGAGCACGGCTCGGCGCTGGGGCGCGGTGGGCGCGGGGCGAGGGAAGGCAGGGCTCGAAGCTGCGGGAGCACGAGGCGCGGGCAGAGCCGGCAGCGGGCTGGGGAAGGCGCTGGCAGCGAGGCGCGGTGTCCCTCCAGCTCCCGGCGAGCCTCCTTCCCGGCGCCTGAGCAGCCCCGGCCCCGCGGCTTGCACTGCGAGGGAGGGGACAGGAGCGAGGAGGGGCCGCCCCGCACGGCGGCAGTGATTTCTGGCCTCAGCGAGGGCAGAAGGAGCAGCCGTCAGCTGGAAGAACAAGACGCAAGAATTACATTTCTCTACCAGGTTGGGGATGCGTAGTCTCCAAACCGTGATGGCCTAAAAGCAGGCTGACCCAGGAGAACCACACGGTTGTTGCAGGGTATGGATGCAGACTGTTGCTTCATCCCCAGTGCTCTGGCTCCCTCCACTTGACACGCTTCCTTCCCTCTCGCACCCTTCCAGCCCAGGCTTCTGCTTGGCTGCTCACACTTAAGCCAAAAGACTGTGTGCAGCACCACTTAAACATTAAGAGTCACTGCCCCTGCTTTCTCGGCACAGAAAGCTTGTTCAGCTGCAGAAAACTACTTGTCTTGTTACTTGGGAAGAGGGACGATAATAGAATGAGACAGGCAAAAAGTGGCAGCCCAGCAGAAACAAGGATACTGCGAGCTGCCTGGCAGCAGGGTGGGGATGAGGTTTCCTCTTGTGCAGCACCCAGGAACTCAGTGCAGATGTAAAGAAAAATGGAGGAGGCTGCAGAAAAGCAGTGCTCTCTGCAGCCTCTTTTGCCTGTGCTTGTGTGGGAGCAACAAAATTGGACCTCGCTGGGAGTGTAAAAATAGTTACAGAACCAAGTGTCTGCTGGATCAGGAGAGCTCTGGAACAGTCGGAGGGGGTTGGTCCCGTGTGGGGCCAACCTCATCGTCCTGGCAGGGTGAAGTGACCCACGGGAGCTTTGCATTTGGGGTGCTGGGTGCTGCGTTTGGTGCTCTGTGCAACAGCTTCTGCCAGGGGCCAGAGCAGAGGCTCGGACACCAGCAGCTCCGTGCAGATCGCAGCGGAAAACAGCAGCGTACATCCTGTGTCAGCCTGGAGGAGTCAACAGCCGTTGGGTTATTCCTGGCTGGTGTAAACCCACCCACGCCTGGTACTTCTCTGGGCATGGCACCTTCCGCCTGAGCTGGTGCTGTGCTGAGCGAGGAGGGAGCCGATGGAGCCCCTGCTGTGGGCTCAGCACCTCGGCCCGGGGAGGTGGCAGCGGGGCAGGAGCACGGAGCAGGGGAACCGAGGGGCTGGGCACTGGCGGGCTCCCTTTCCAGGGCCAGAAGGCATCAATCACTCAGCTCCGCTCCATGACAAACTGCCACAGGAAATCTGTGGAAAAGTTGCTTTTTCCATTTTTAGCCGTTTTATTGCCTCCACGTGGTGATCCAGCCTCGGCAGCAAACACACTGCCTAGGCATGAACATTAGAGGCGCCTGGATAAATAAAGCTGGTGTGGATGCCTAGACACCTCCAGGTTTCTCTGCTTTGCAAGGGAGGAATGTTTTGTAAAGCTGACAATTTTGCTTTCAGTCTCTCTGTCTTTGCAGGGCATGTTTTTTCCATGACATGCTTGCTGTTTACACCCGGCTCCACATAAACAACAGCTTTCTGGTGTTCTCAGCGCTCCCTCGCCCTGCCACCTGTGCCAGTGGGAGCCCCGGGGGTCGGCCCCGATCCTGCTCTCCCTGGTGGGGCTGCAGCCCTGGCCCTGTGCCGCGGGGCTGCCCCGGTGTGCGGGGAGACGGAGCCCTGAGGGCTGCAGGAGATGCCGTGCTGCCTCCCCCTGTGGCGCTGGGGGGGGAGCACCACAGCAGGTCCTGCCTCCAGCCCTGCCTCCCCCCTTTGCCCCTTTCCGAACTGAGCTGGCACTTGCTGTTGGCTGCCAGCCTTGCACCTTTCACCTTTGTCTTCTTCCCTCCATCTGTTTGCCCCTTTGCATGGCTCGCTCTCCGCCTTGCCTCTCCTTTGTTCCTGGCTGTCTTTCCAAGATGATCTTTCTCATCTTTCCTCCTTCACTTCTCCCAGGCTCTCCGATCTCCCTTGTTGTGCTGGGATTTACCAAAGCAGCTCAAGACCGCTCTGCCTTGCCCTGCATTAAGTCTTCTCATTCCCAGTCCCGTCCCTCCCAGGTCTCTCCCAGGCTGGTTGCCCTTTGTTGCGTGGTCCCGGGTGTCAGACTGCCCCAGGAGAGTTCCTGGCATGCCTCCCGTCCCCTGCTGTCCCCTCGCACAGAGCAGTGCCAGCTCACGGGATCGTGGGGGCAGTACTTGTGGGGCATTTCAAACCCCACTGGAAGGATGTGGAGCCCAGCCTCAGCCCTCAGCCCCCTTTCCTTGCCACCCCCCCCCAGCAGAAGAGGCCACAAGCCGACAGCAGGTAAGAAGGAACCCCCTGTTCCAGGGCTCATCCCAAGCACGGGTCGCTGACGGGCATGCCAAAAGAGAAGGCTGCAGCAATGTAGAGATCATAGAAGGTTATTACTGAAATACACAAAGAAAGTGAAACCTATAGGAAGAGGGGGAAGCAATAAAATGCATACTGGAAATAGCAAATAAGATTAAAGGTGATATTCTACCCTTGATGTCTTCAGGTTGTAGGCAGAATAGATCAAGGGTAGAATTTATTTCCAGAGCCAAAAAAAGCCCTCAGGGCCAAAGTGTCATTGTTAATCCAGTTTTCTGTGTCTAATATGTATGTCATTAACAACCTTTTGATTCCAGGCTGACAAACTGCCACCTTTTCTTGTGCTGGGAGTTGATGGCTGAGCAGTACATCTACCTGGACAGGGGATGTTCGGTGCCACGGGGCAGGCAGGGCTGAGCTGCTGCAGCCTCACAGCGCTGGCAGTGTCCTTGAATGCCTGCACGGAGCCTCCACCACATGGCCTGCTGCTCCCAGGCATCTCCCCGTTCTCCCTGTCTGGATGGGGATCTTGGAGCTGGAACGGGAGGTGCAGGGCTCTGCAGCCCAGAGGCAGAGGAACGCAGCTGAGCCAAGCCCATGGGCAGCAGCCCCAGTGGGATTCAGGGGCTCGGTGGCACAGAGGATGGGGATGGCAGCAGGTCCCCCAGGCCGGTTCCATTTTGGCTGTCCTGGCCCCAGCGCCGCTTCCAAAGGCCCATCCTGGCTCCTGCAGGCTCCCTCCTGGCCCAGCACTACCAAGCTCGGTGCATGCAGGCAGGTTCCCAGGCTCTGAAGGGTCTCACCAAGGACAGGAGAGTCCAAAAGGCTGCGCCAAGCAGCACGACTGAGCCTGAAACTGCTGTAAGCCTCATTAATCACTTGTAAATGCACTGTACTCCAAATAAAGTCAGAAACAATAAATTTAATTTTGACTCTGACTCGAGCTACTTTGGTCCTAATTCTCAGCCTCTCACCCAGCCAGAGCAGCCAGCCATGGCCCCGCTGCACAAACTCATTTGATTCTGAATGCATTTTTAAGCAGGCTGGAAGGGTGCTTAAAAGCTAAATGGCTTCCCCGGGCTGCAATCACTGCTGGCGGAGTCCTGGAATGAAAGGGATAAAAACAGGAGGGGGGCAGGGAGAGGTTTTAATCTCGCTGAGTAGATTACAGAGATTACTTCAATTTAATCCTTACGTATCTGTCACTGACGCTGCAAAGAACATAACCGGGTGTGGGCAGGGCTGAGCTGGCTGTCCCAGCCCCGTGCCCAGCAGCACAGTGGCCGAGGCTCCGTGCCCACCCTGCACCCACCTGGCAGGGACAGGGAGCCAGTGGGTGAGGGTGGCCCTCACGTCCTGGCACCCGCTGGCAGCTGGCTCCTCCTCGCCCCACCAGCACCCCTCAGACCCTTTGGAAGGAGCCCGAGCCCCCTCCCTGGTTCAGAGGGCTCTGGGCAGCCCTGCTGGGGCTGTGCGCACTTTGTGCCCCGGGGAGGCTGCACCACCAGAACTGCACAAAACAAAGCAGTCGCAGAGTTCATCTGTGTGCTGCAGCAGGCAGGGACCCCGTACCCACCCGCTGCCCCTCGTCACTGCACCACCATACATGAAGCTCTCCTGGGCTCGCCGCGGTGGCTGCTCCGGGTAAATCTCATTATTGCTCCTTGGGGACCGCAGGGGCAGGAGCTTGTTCTCCAGTAACTGGAAATCTCTCTTTGGCTCACAGACCTTCACAATCACATTTAACTCCAGGTGAGGAATCTGTAGTCAAACACGGGCCAGTCATTTTTTCTTAAAGCTTTGTTCTAGTGTTGCCTCATCTTCAGCCTGGCTCATCTATAACTTGATAACCCTATCCTTGCCTTAGAGCAAGCGTGCCTTAGAGCAGAAAATAAAAAGAAAACTGCCCCATCCACACCGAGGGTAGAGAATTGGGTAACGTACACTCGGTCCTGACACTGTTGTGTCCTCTGGCACTGTTTGGAGCAAGGCTTGCCCTCTTCTTCCTCACTGCATCAGGGAGCGGACCCTCTCCAGGTGCCAGAAAGCTCTGTCCCTGAGGTGCCCCTGCTGCAGGTGCCAGCTCCCAGCCCAGCCGCCAGGAGCTCAGGGGCAGCGAATGTGTCTGAACGAGAGGCTCTGCTCGCTGTGGGACAATGCAGCCAATTACACCAGCCCCACGAGGTCCCAGGGGCATGGGCAGGGCTGAGCCCCTGCGTGGGAAGCACGTTGTCCACAGGAGCTGGGCACTGATTAATTCCCTCAGCTGGGACAGTGCTGCCGGAGCCAGGGCTTTCCCACACAGAGCAGCAAGGGCCAGCGTGGGCACAGCCCCGAGGCCGTGCCGGTGCCCTGAGGCACTGCAGCACCTCGAGGCAGCGCGAGGGGCAGGAGGGCGCTGGGTGGCCGGGTGCCGGGGGCTTTGCCCACCTGCAGAGCCCCTTTCCCTGTGAAAGCACACGTCCTTCGGACCAGAGGAGCTCTCCATCAGGAGCACTTTGAAACACCCTGCCTTCTATTTTTAATGGGATTGAAAAGAGAACAAAACCATTTAAGAACTTGAGGAATCAAAGCAAGTGTCCCCACATCACACCCAGCGCTCACAGCTATATCCTGATTAATGACAAGCAAGAGAGGGGAAACAATATTTAATCACACCCTGTTTATACTGGAGCCAAAAATCAAAGCGCTGCGTTTCTCTTTCATGAGAAAAACGAGGTGGGCATTTACCCTCTGGTGATTAAGTTTCCCACTATGAGCACATCAATTTCCGTGACTTGGCATGGGGTCCTCGATCACACCACAAACGAGGACTTCCTTAGCAACAAAATATTACAAACGCTGAGCCAGATCCATACACAAGACACCGATATACATCTATCATTTTGTCTGGATTATCTCAATATGCTTCTCCTTGGGGAGCTGGAGATAAAACAGTCGCAGCCAAACCACCGTTAACGATTGGCATGGCTACAGCAGCCCTCAGCCGAGGACACCACGGTGCTCACCGGCCCCGTGCCCCCAGGCGTGCTCTCACCTGGGTACCGCTGCCCCCGCGTGCCCAGCAGGCTGCCACGGGGCCAGACGCCGCAATGCTGGCAGTGCCATCACGCTGCTGTCACTGGTGGCACCCAGGTCACGAGCCCAGCCCCACGGCAGGGACGGGGCAGGGCAGGCAGGGCCCAGCCGTGGCAGTGCTGGCACAAGGGAGCGGTGACGCAGCCCAGCAAAGTGGGTCAGGCAGCCCGTGGCCTCTGTGACGCCCCCGCCCTCCTGCCCGCATTGATTTGCTCTGGATTCCTTGATTAATTAATCTGAGAGAGATGCAAGGTCTGTTAATTACCCCTGATTAATTAGGGTGAACTTTTAATTGTATCCCTAAGCTGAGACGTGCCGTTCAATAGGCTCCGTAATTAGTGACCCAGCAATCTCTTTTAAACCAATTAGCCCTGTGTAACGAGTAAACCGGGCTGGGCACTGCCTGGCAGCTGGGGGTGTTCCCAGGGTGCTCTGCCATGGAATGGCACAGCATGGCACGGCACGGCACAGCATGGCACAGCATGGCACAGCATGCCATAGCACAGCATGGCACGGCATGGCATGGCATGGCACAGCACGGCACAGCATGGCACGGAACGGCACGGCATGGCACAGCTGTGCTGCACCACGGGGCTGTCCCCATGCCTGGGACAGGCTGCCCCAGCAGCACTGTGCCACCAGCCTTGCGTGGGGCCCGGTGAGCCCTGAGAGCTGGTGCTGCCCTGCAGAGCTGTGCCTGTCCTGCACCTCCCACTCCCACATCCCATGCCTGAGGGACGCAGCAGCCGGTCACAGTGGCTCTGGGGTGCTGCGATGCCTGGGGGCTGTGGCGAGGGGCAGCCTCAGGCACTGCTGCTGGCTGGGATCGCCTCCCTGCCCCCTCACAGCTCTCCTGTCCGTCGGGAGCTCCTCCGCCAGCTGTGATGTGCGTGGTTAAAAATACAACCCAGCACACACCCAGAGACAGGGAGAGGCAGAGATTGATCTGGTTTAAAGAGTTCTTTCAGCTTTTTGATCGACTGACATCTCCCCAGACTCCCCGCCACTGCGGGAATGCCCTCCCTGCTGGCGCCCAGCACACAGGCGGGTCGATGGCCGCGCTGTCAGCCCGGGGCCTGATGGATGTCCCCAGCGCTGCGCCGGCAGCTCCAGCCCTGGCGTGGGTGCCCCAGTGAGGCGGCCCTGGCCGGGCATCTGCGCTTCCAGCATGGGCTGGAGCAGGGGGACATGGCACCTGCAGCCCTGAGCCCTGCTCGCTCCACCACGATGCCCTTCTGTCCTTCTGTCCTTCTGTCCTTCTGTCCTTCTGTCCTTCTGCCTGGCACTGCCCAAGCAAAAGGCTCTGGCAAGCCAAGAAAACTTTCTTCCCATTGACATATTTTCATCAGCTGCTGCAATTTAATATCCAGGTCAGGAAGCAGATGGAAACCAGCCCGGTTGTCCTGGATAATGGGGACAGTAACAGTTGTTTATGAGCTCTTGTTTACCGAATCAATTAACTGTGCAAACCAAACCAGCCGCCTGCCCCCTCTCGCTCCTGCATCTCGCGGTGGAGCTGAGCACATCGTTACAGCGTGGGGCACAGCGGTGTGCACGGGGACAGCGGCAGGCACCTGGCTGCACATTGCCCCAAGGGGCACAATCCCCCGGGGATCTGGAGCAGCACGGCCAGGGCAGGGAGGGCAGCACATGCAGCGGGAGTACAGTGGGCTCTGCCTGCAGCAAGCCCCCATCTCAGACCCCCTCTGTGTCAGCAGGGGTCTCACGGCTCAGATACACCCATGGAAACTCTGCAGCTTGTGCTAACCGGGAGCCAGAGGTGCGGGTCTGCACTAACAGGTTCCCCCCAGCCCCAGCTTTGTCTCAGCAGTCCGAGGCCAGCCTCCACCCGCCGCTGGCTGTAACACGCCGGCAGCACAGGTACCGCTGGGCCCCTCGCCCGGCCCCACGGCTGCCCCACCGCCAGCAGCGTGTGCGCCCCTGCCCATACCCCCACCAGGGCTGGGCACAGCTCACTGCCTGCCCCAGAGACTCATGGCAAAACCTCCCGGGAAAGTCATTAGTAATTAATTTGGTTTTTCTAATCCTCTAATCCAGCTGCTCCTTGATTTGATAAGCGAAAAATCTGCTCCGGCCACATGGTCCTTGTTCCATCTGATATTTGCAGTTGGAGGCACTGGCCAGGACGAGTGGCACCCTGTGCTCTTTCCATCGTGCCCCCAGGTGTGAGGGCCAGCCTGCTGCACTGCTTCTCCCAAGGCCAGAGCACCTTGGTGCCCTGCCTAGCCGTGCTGTGCCATGCCATGCCGTGCCATGCTGTGCTGTGCCATGCTGTGCTGTTCCACGCCTGGCTGCTGGCCTGGTGCCCTCACAGGACTGAGGGGCTCCAACCCCCATCCCAGGCACAGTGGGGGCTGACAGGACCATGTCCCCCCTGCATGTGGTGCTCTGCTGTCCTCACTGGACCTGCAGCCCAGACAGGACATTAATTTTGGGTCAGAGCTCGGGACCCACTGCCCCTCGTGCCGGGCTGAGGACAGGCTCTTCCCACCCTGTCCCACTGTGGGGTGAGCAGAGCCACCGACCGGCCGCGCTGTGGTGGCAGCAGTGAAGCCATCCCTGCCCGCAGCACGGCCAGGTGCTACACCAGGGCTGTGCCCCGTGCCCGGCTCACCCACCGCCCTCAGCTCCTTCTCCTCTGAAGCAGCGCGGTGAAACGGGGGCTGTGTCCCTGGCCTGGTCCCCTGCACTCGTGGGCACGGGGCCACGCGCCGCCCACAGGGCTGGAGGCTGCAGCCGAGCGGGGCTGTGGCACACTGCGGGATGAGGGAACATCACAGATGAGAGGCCAAATCCTTCATTAAATCCCACATTAATCTCTAAGAACAGTGATGTCAAAAATCTTAGCAGCAAAATTAAATTTTGTAGCTATATTTCAGCTGCACAAAATCAATATTAATTACAGCGAGAGAGACATTGCCGAGAGAGGGCCTGACCCAGTATTTACCCGCTGCAGTAAAACTCCAGCTTGGTAACTTGTTTATATAAAATTACTGCACATGTTTTTGTGGCGCACAGCTTCCAACCCGCCAGGCTGTTGGGGCTGAATACAAATGTAAGCTGGGAAATGAGCACCCCTCCCGCAGAGGGGAGGCACCCTGGTGGCAGCAGGCAGCAGGTCCCGGGCAGACAGCTGGGTTTGGGGTCAGAGGGGGCAGAAAACAGCCGCAGAGCTCTGGGGAGGGGTCTCCGGGGGGGGTTGGGACCTCTGCTCCCTGTGCCCCCAGCCTTGCTCCCAGCCCTGCCGTGCCTGCCGTGCCCTTGTGCAGCCAGGAGGTGCCCCCTGCCAGGCCCTGCTCAATGGGGCCTGATTTCAACCAGAACAAAGCTCAACTCAGGGGGTTAAGTCCTGGGTTTAAGCATATTTTCCTTCCACTTACATCAGAAATGAGTTCCAAAGTGCCAAGAAAACCCACGCGGGACCTTTAGCAGGTCAGTCCCGCGGGCAGGCTGCTGCCTTCCCTGGCAATGCTGCGCTCTGTGCCCCCCCGGGCGGGCTGCACATAGAGACCCGCTGCGAGTTGGCTGCTCCCCGTGCCTGGGTTTTTGGAGTTGCTTTGCCCTGGGGCACACCTGGCTGGTGTGGGGGCCCCAGCCGGCCTCTGTGTGGGGTGGCCCACGGGGGAGCAGGGGTGAGCAGTGGGGGTGTCCCCACGCACCCCGACCCCAGGGCACGGGGTCTGGGTGCCCACGCTCCGAGGTGTGGGGCCCGTCCTGTGCTGTGTGGGGCGTCCCCTGCTGCCTGTCACAGCCGCTTAGTGTCGCGTTAGGAGATGATCCAGAACAGGCAGTTCGGGGGCAAAGGAATTAAAAGGGGAGGGAGAGTTTTAATTAGAGAAAGAAGTCAGAGCCCATAACCAGCCGGGTGAGTGACTGCCCGCTGTGGGGAATTCTCCGTATGTCAACTGGCATCAATCAAAACAAAAATAAAACAAAGCTGCGGCTGTGCGGGAGGAGAGGCCCCCCTGTCCCTGCCCCGCAACTCGGGCAGCGCACCCCCGGCCACCACACTCGTGCCAGGGGCAGCTCACGGCCAGCCTGCCCCGTGCCCCGTGCCCCGTGCGGAGGTGGCACCAGCAGCGCCCACCAGGCTCCTGCAGCCAGGTCGAGGTCGGTGGCCGTGGCATGGGGGCGTCCCACTGTACCCCCAGCCCAGCCCTGCTCTGGGGTCAAGGCAGGGGATGGCTTCGATGGCGCCACCTCCTGCGCCCACCTCCAGGCCCATCACGGGCAGCAGGAATTGCTGCGAACCCGCGCGGTTGGCAGAGGACTCGCAGGGAATCCCAGGTTGTCTTTGGCTGAGCCCCTGCACAGGGAGGCAGGCGCAGGACGAGGAGAGCTCGTGTTGTGTGCAATAAGGCTACGAAATGGACGTGGCTTTGGGGAGCGCCGAGCCACAGGAGCAGGAGTCACTTTGCAAGTGGTTACAGAGCAGCACAGCCCTGGTCCCTGGGGGGGGGGGGGGCTCATGCTTGCTGCAAGCCCAGCTGGAGCCGCCGTGCCCCCGGTGCCCACGGGGCCAGGCTGTGCAGGCGGGCAGCAGCTGCTGGGACAAGGCTCAGGAGCCTCTCACAGCCTCACCTGCAGCTGGCGGTGCTGCTCCGCTGCTGTGCCGGCCAAGGGCTCGGTCATAGGAGTGTGCAGTGAGTCCAGGAGGCTCTGCTCCTGCTCCTGCTCCTGCTCCTGCTCCTGCTCCTGCTCCTGCTCCTGCTCCTGCTGCTGCTGCTGCCTGGGGCTGCCTGCCCTGCGTGCCTGCGCACAGGGTGCTAGCACCGTGCCAGCAGCTGAGCTAAACACTTTTGACTCTATTTATTACTTAAAAATTATGCAACTGGGTCGTGTTCTTGCTATTTTTTATGCATGAGCCAAGCATCAAATCCCATTATTTAAAAAAACTGTTTTAGCTAGTGATGCACTAGACCACGCAAGTAAATGCCCAAAATAATTCCAGCTGACACCTTTATGAAGGCAGAGTGAAGTTGAAAGTCTACACAAGCCTTTCATTTGTAATCTAACATCCCTCCTAACCTGGTGCTGGGAGCTGCATTTCCATCGGGCTCTCTGATCCCTCCTGCGGTGGGTGCCTGTGCCCTGACGGGCAGTGCAAGGCCCCACACTGGGGGTCCCGGCAGCACTGGCTCTGCCCCAGCACCAGGGGCCCGGCTGGCAATTTTCTGGTATTTGCAGCCAGCTGGGAAGGGCTGGGAACGTTTGCCTGCAGCACGCTGGACAGAGACATGGAGCTGGAAGGTCTTTGAGGGCAAAAATCTTCCTTTGCTGACGCACAGAAACAGGGAGAGTGGAGCCCTGCAGGAGGCTCCGGGAGGTGCCTGGAGCCCCGCGCACCCTCGCGCCCTGCCCGGGGCCACCCTCCTGCTCCAGCAGCCCCAGGGGAAGGCAGCGGGGCCGCAGAGATGTTGCCGAGCATGGCACCGGGCCAGGGTGAGAGGTGAAACGCAGGTGCTTCCTCTTGGTATTGCTCACCTCATTCTTCGTGTTTATTCACTGTATTTTCTTTACAGACATCCTTGTCAGCGGCTGGTGGCCAACGCTTTGTCTTTCTGAAGGCTGGTTTCACCCATGTCTTGCTCTGAGCGGCAGCAAGGCCATCGTTAATCACACCAACCTGATTATTTGCAGCTAAATTCCACCCTTCAGCATGACCTTGCTACTTTAATGAACAAGGTGCTGAGATTTTTCTTATCATAAAAAATTTTGGTTGACCCCAAAAGTAAAGGATGACAAACAAACTGTGATATAAATAATCTTGCTACTCGAAAAAAGCATTAAAGGTAACTTATCAATTAGCCTTTTCCTCACCAATAAATCACCATACTGTGGCATCTGACCCTGGCTAGGCTGACATTTCTATAACCCATTTGCCACCGTTCACGTATTAAATGGCTTCCAGTCACCCTAAATTTGGAGATTTTAATCTCCTATATTAAGTCAGTGGTTCTTATTAATTCATTGAATCTATTTTTATTGGCTTTGTAAATCAGAGTTATCCATGTCAGTGACCGTGGTCAGGGAGAGAAGCGTTTGTCTGTGAAATTGGGTTGACACAGACCATTGACTGCAATGATAACAAGTGATTTGCAGGGCTGGGTGGACAAGCCATTTGCGCTAAGCAGATTATAATATAACAATAAAAAGTTTCATTACTGGAAAAACAGTAAAAGCCGCTGCACACCTTGATGAGAGGGTCAGAGGAGTCAGCGTGGGGAAGAGGGGCCATCCCCCTGTGAACCCCGGGGACACCGGGGAGGGGGATGCTTGTCAGAGCCACAGGGACGCTGGTGGCAGGGGTTGGTGCCGTGCTCAGGACCTGTCCAGGCAGCGGGGGCTGGCGTGCTGCCCCGGGGAACACCGGGGCTCCAGGGGGGGCTGCAGGGGTGGCTGCCCAGAGGGCAGGGCATGGGAGGTGGCGCGGCAGGACGTGGGGAGGTGCTGCCAGGGACGGGTGCTGTGGGGTGTCTCAGCCACCCTCGCTCTTGCTGAGCCCCTGGGACAGGGGGCAGGGTCCTTCAGGAATGTGTCCTGAGGTTCAGGGGGGGCAGGATGAGGAATAAAGCCTTTGACATCGGTGTGTGTGAAATGCAGCCTGTGCCAGTGCCCTGCCCCGAGGGAAATCTCTGCAGAGCTGCTCCTGCGGCAGGACTCACCTGTACCCAGCGGCTGCTGAAAGCGTCCTGACTTGGCATAACACGGGGCCTGGCAGAGAGCGGGGGCCATTTTAAGAGCTGTTAATTGACTCAACAAACTAAACCTGTTGATTATTGCAGGGAAATGGGCACCCCTGCGCAAACAACCCGTAGCCAGTATGTTCGCTGCCCCGTGCCTGCTCTGCCCGTGGACACGCTCTGGCTGAAGCTGGGCTCAGTGAGCAGACACGAGCCGTGTCAGCCTCCTCCTGCTGCAAGGAGAGTGGCACCCGAGCTCTGGGGCTCTCCCTGTGCTCTGCTGGGACTGCTGGGTGCGATGCTGTCCCCGTGGCTCTGTCCTGTCCCCATGCAGGGCACAGAGGGTGTGGGGGCACGGCCCAAAGGGCAGACACCTGGGGCTGTGAGCACAAGGCTGTGGCGAGCAGAGGCCGTGCAGCAGCTGGGCTCAGGCACCTGGGGCCACCCCCCCGGCACCTCTGTGTGTCTCGGTGGGCATGCTGGCTGGACAGAGGCAGGAGAGCGGTGATTTACTGGGCACACTGGAGGCACGGCAGTCACAGCATCCCACTCTGCTGGCAGCACTCATCGAGGCTGTCGTTAGCTGAGATTTACACACAGGGCTGCTGGTGGCTGTCCAGCTCCTCACACTTCTGCCGTGTGCTCAGGTGCTGTGGGTCGGGGTGGATGCAGCCGTGGGCAGCTCAGCCCCCAGCCCACTGAGCTGCACCAGGACAAGGCTCAGCCAGCTCCTGCATGGGACTGGACAGGCACGGCTGGGGCCTCGTGGCAGCTGCTTTGGGCTCGCTGGCACCCAGAGGAGACTCACTGCCCTTTGGGGGACTGCCCTGCAGCTCGTGCCATGCTGGGAATGGGCCCAGGGCTCTCCGGGGTCTCACCTGCCCCAGGCAGCACCCTACAACGCAAAGAGCTCTCGAGAAGCCGCCTCTCCCAGGGCAGTCCCTGTGCCAAGACACCCGACTCACTGTGTGGGAGCTGAGCTGCTGAGCCCTGCAGCCAGCTGTATCAGGGATCAGACCCACAGGTCATTTACTGACCCTGGGTGAGGCGCTGTGCACTTGGCTGTGATGGCAGGCGCAGGTCGGGCTGTCCGTTGCTCAGCAGTCCTCCCCAGGGAGGGGAACGAGCGTGCCAAAGGTGGATTCTGGCTGCGACACCTCGTTCTGCAGACCCAGGCACAGGTCTGAGGCACGCACTCACCCTGTGAAAGTGCTCAGATGCCCCAGTGCCGCTGCTCAGTCTGGGGGGGGGCACCTCGTCACTGCTGGGGGGCACAGCCGTGGGCATTTAGCAGTCGCATTTCCCTGGCAGAGCTGATGAATAATGCCATCAGCTGTTGAACACGTGTCAGGCGACCTTTCCCTGCACTCTCCGCAAAATCCCATTAATCAGGAGAGCAGAGCAGAGCTAAGAACTCTTACACAAAATTATTGTAATCTCCGCGTTTCTCATTCATCACGCAGCAGCTCGCAAACCTCCCCGCTCCCCGTGGGTGTCACAGGATCCCCGGCCTTTGCTTTGAAACACCCTTCCCTTTTCTCCTGCTGTCCTGCAGTTACACAGCCTCGCGGTTCCTTTTCCTGCTGCCTCCCAGCTTCCCCACTCACCAAGGGGTGGGGGCATCACGGCACCTCCCCAGGCCCCTGGCAGGACGGCAGGAGGGTCAGTGTTAATTGAGGTGGTGGGAGCTGGCGGGTGGGGTGATGCTGCCGAGCATCAAACGAGGGGCGCAGAGCAAGCACCCCCGGTGTGCAGGTGTGTGCAGGGCCCTGCTGGGTCCGTGGGGACGCGGTGCCACGGCCGCTGCTGGATGGGGGCAGCTGGGGCTTGCTGCTGGGGGCTGTGCTGCTCCCACCGGGACGCTTCGTGCTCAGCCGTCACCTGTGGGGGTGCCGAGCCGCGGGTGAGCCGGGTTCTGTGGTACAGAGACGGCTCCGAGTATCCGCGCTTTAATCGGGCTGGCCTCTGGGGAAGGGGGCTGTCAAAGTTGGTACTTCTGCTGTGAGATGAAAGAAAGAAAATGTAAATGAGAGGCAGAGAGCGAGATGTAGCGAGATCACAGCCTCTGATGCCTGGCATGGAGGATCCCAGGAAGGCTGGAGTGCTCGGACAGGGGGCTACAAACGGGGCCACGGGGCCCACAGGCACCCTGCACCCCTTGCAAGGGGATTTGAGGCTGGACGAGTCCCTTCTCCAGCAGGTCACAAGTGCTCCTGCTGCTGCTGGCACCACATCTCCTGGGAGCAGCAAAGCACACACAGGGCAGGTTGGTGCCTGGGTGCCCGGCCCCTGCCACGCTGGGAAGCTGCTGCGGGGCTGGGACCTGCCCCTCGCCCCAGCACCCCCTGCCCAGACCCCCCGCGTGCTTGTTTGGCGTGTGGGGAACTGGTGGCAGCGCCGAACCCCTCAGAAGTGCCGCACAGATTGCTGCACAGATCCCGCACCTTTGATTTTAGGAGTCTGAGCTGGCCCCGGTGCTTCTAATGAGGGTGTGCTGCAGAGAAACGGGTCTGGATTGCTGGCTGGTGCTGTGTTGCCCAGCTAACAACAAAAGGAGATCAGTCGAGGTAACTACTTTCCTATTCAAAGCTTTGCAAGCAGCAAAACACAGGTTGAATGCAGACAGGGATATTTCAGGCCGGAGCTGCCTTACTGCCCATACTGCTGTGCTGTGGAGCTGAAGATCCCCATCCCATCCCATCCCATCCCATCCCATCCCATCCCATCCCACCCCACCCCATCCCACCCCATCCCATCCCACCCCATCCCATCCCATCCCATCCCATCCCACCCCACCCCACCCCATCCCATCCCATCCCATCCCATCCCATCCCATCCCATCCCATCCCATCCCATCCCATCCCACCGCTGGGCTGCACCGGTGCCATCGGGAGGCTCTGGAGCTGCACAGATCCTGCTCCACAACCCGAGGAAACCAGATTCCCCTTCCTGGGTAAAAATCTCCCTGGGTGGTTTGTAATCCCCAAATCAGGACAGAGGCAAGGTTTCAAGCATCTCGCGGACTGGAAAGTTGGGAAGAAAGTGAGTTCAGACAGTGTGGAAGTGTCTGAAACAATTCAGCTTGGTAACATGAAAGTGATGGTCTCTGATGGGAGAGAAAGCACTACAGGAAACCTGGAACAGAACAGAGAGGGAGAACTGTAATGAAATATGGCATTTACACTTCAAATCATCGCAAGTTTTCCCAGTGAGAGCTTCATCGGTGCTGACACTTTCCTTCCAAACCCCTCAGTGTCAGTGGGGCAGGGTTTTCCAGCGGGAGGTCTTCTCTCGAGGGGTGATGCCGGCTCCAGCAGCACCCGCCGACATCTCCGGGTGTGCTCCCACCGGGGGCCGGCGGTGTCGTGCCCTGCTCCTGCCCTCAGGGCCAGCCCGGCCCCGCACCCACAGCACACCTCGGCTCAGTGTCTGCAGGGCTATGCAGAAGGCCCCTGGCTTTGGTTCTGCCCAGCTCCCGTCTTGTGCATTTGTTCATCCCCTGCACTGCAGCCACGAGACGCTGGCCTCCGTCCTATTTCCCTGCTGCCTGGCGGGCCAGGAGAGAGCTGCTTTGCAGACAGCTCTTCACCCCAGGAGCTGCTCCTCTGGCTGCCACGGCGGGACCCCAAAGCTGCTAATTACAGCACCAGCCTGCCCGTGCCTTTTAATCCACGTAACATCTCGAAGAATTAATTTCCAGCTGTACTAGCATTCAGAAATACCCCCCTGGCATCTTCATTTCCAGTAAGTCCCAGCTTGCGAGGTCTGTGCTTAATTAGTGAACGAAATACTCCAGAGTTCAGGCTGCCGTGTTGTAACTCAAGTCCTCTCCTGTTCCAGCTTCCCCGCACACCCCACGGGCACAGAGATGGGCTTTGCACGCTCTGTGCTCAGAGGCCAGGCCGCCCATGGACCCCCTCCCCCAGGGCAGCCCCCTGCCATAGGCACCAGCATCGCTCCCCCTTGCTCCCCGCCTGCTGGCTCTGCCAGCTTCGTACACCGAATTTGAGACGTGTGTAAGCCATGAGCAAAGATCGGCCTCGCTCACGGCCCCTGCTCCCCTCCTGCCCCACACCTGGTCCTCGAGCAAAGAGAGCAGCCCGCAGGTGCACAAGGCACCGAAGCAATGGGTGCTTCTGGGGTCCGGGGCAAGAAGCCTGCCAAAACTGCAGGGACGGCCGCTTCGACACCAAGCCCGACACCCTCCCAGGCACCGAGCCCTGCTGCGAGGGAGGGCACAGGGCGGCAGCATGGGGCTGGGCACGGGGTCTGCAGGGCCCAGCGAGTGGATAACTGGGACGTGAAAATAATAACACACAGAGTAACTCCTGCGACCCATGGAATGAAACAGTGATGACTCAAATCAAGCAATTTTAAAAAGCATCTATCACAACAGACCAGTCTGAACTCTGGCCCTCAGTAAAGGCCACTTCTTCATGAGTAATCACTGGGTATAAGCATAGCACATTAATAATGCACCTATTGATTGCCTCCAATGCTGGTCCACATACGTGCATGAATCAATAATCCTGTTTAAGTACATGCACCACAAAACTTTCAAGAAATACCACCCCTACACTTAGCAGAACACTGCCTTTCACCTGACAAATTTATTACCTGACAACACTCCCTATTTTGGGACATCCGTAGAAGGACATCGCTCTCTGTGGCAATTACTCCAATACAAACACGAGCAGCCTCTGTTCGGGTTCAGGAAGCTATGCTGTGCTGGTCCGTGCCTTCCTTGCACCTAATAACCATGGTGTGCTGATGAGGTGGGGTGGGCAGCTGAGAGCCGCAGGGTCCTGAGCTCATCGTTTCTGCTTGTAGCTGCCGAGGCGGGTCGGCAGTGTGCGACCGCTTCCACCTCACACAGTGTTCACAAGGAGCTTTTGTGTCCCTGGCACCCCCTGCAATAAATGCAGGTCAGAGGAAGTGCCTCGCTTCTAACCAAAAGCCGTTTGTTTGTCTGGGAGGCAGCGGGAGGCAGCGGGCCGGTCACAGACACGGCGCCCTGGGCAGGTGAGAGAACCAGGAGAGGGGCTGAGGCCGTGCCTGCAGGCACAGAGCACCTCGCGCTCAGCCACGGGTGCAAATACCTGCAGGGAGGGGAAGCGGGTGGGATGCGCTCTGTGGGCCACGTAGTTCAATGGTTTATTTCAGGGCTGTTAAACGCTGTTTTACATATTTATTAAATTGAAGGCAGTTTTTTCCTAGGAAAGCGTATCAACAATTATTCTGCCTGAGAAGCAGCCACCGTCAGCTGGAAGCTGTGCCTGCCTCGCAGCGCTGGCCCATCCGGCATTGTACTGCAAGGATGTTGCTTCAGCTGCTCACAGCACAAGTCAGGAGAGCTTAGAAGCAGAAGCTGAAGGAAAGATTTAAGGAAAAAAAAAAAAAAAAAAGAGAGAGAGAGAGAGATCAAGATGATCCTGGCACCAGGGTGCTGTGTTCTGCATGCCCGACATGGCACCTCTGATTGATGAGTCCCGCGCCTCGGTCCAATCTGTTCAGAGTTAGGCAATGGCAATCATTTTTTTCAAGCCTTGTCATATATAAAAGCAATTGAGTCAGCAGGCACCAGTTGTCTGGCACAAGAAGAGATTATATTTTTACAAGGTTTTGCAGAAGGTCTATAAAAGTTTGTTCTTTCTTTAAAAAATAAATACAGCTATGTCAACACCTCTTGGAAAAAAAAAAAAAAAAAAGGAAAAAAATCAAACTTGCAAATTGAAACATTATGTCTGCAAAAGATGTGCCTAAAGAGCCTTTTTATTGCTTGTATTAAATGATGAGGATTTCACGTTTAAATTGTGTTTCAGGGCAATTCCTCTGGAAAGCTGGGGTTTTCCCATAGTTCTGGCTTCAGGCTGTGGGAGCAGTGCTGTTGCGGTGTGCTTTCCCCCTGGAGCAGCACGGATGGGCTCTTCCCCAGCCCCGGGGGCTCCCTCACCCCGCTGGCGTCTCTGCCCCTGCCCCAGCAGCAGGACCAGCTCTGCTCTCTGTGCTCATCCCACGGGATTCAGGGGCTGCAGAGCTGGCAGCTCGGCTCTCCTGGCCCCAAGGAGAGAATTGTACCAAAATCCTTTCTTACATAGGAAAGGCTCAGCGCAATTGATGCTTCTGGTTGGTGTCCTTATGAAGGCAGGGCTGGAGTGCTGGCAGCTGTCTGTCTGTCTGTCTGCTCTGTCTCCCGGGAGCTGCACAGCCCAGAGGGCTCCAGCCAGCAGCAGCAGGGCTGGAGGAGCTACGGAGCTGCCCGTGCCCCCCGGCGTGGTGGCACTGCTCAGGGGCAGCTGCCAGGGGCAGTGCTGGAGCTGGTGCCACGGGGCCTGAATCTGTGGGGAGCTCCTTTGGCCCCACAGAGGGAGCGGAGGGGGTGGGTGTCCTGCTGGGGTCACAGCACCCGCAGCACCACCAGCACCACCAGCCCCAGCCCCAGCCCCAGCCCCAGCCCGGCCTTTTGGCGAGGCCCCGGCTCCTGTCCTGCAGCGCAGGTCCGAGAGGGCTGCACCGTGCTGGTCCCGCGGCTGCTGGGGGGGTTCATTAGCCCCGGTCGCTCAAAGGCTGTCAGAGCTGTAGGAAACACCGACATGAATCTGCAGCTATGGATTTTTATTTCTGACAGAAGCTGACCCCTCGGGATTGCTGTTTATTACATGTTAGAGAAGGAGCTACTGTAGTCAGAGCAAATCTTTTTATAATGATCTTTCATTGTGGATGTAGAGTATTAATTATCAGAAGGTATTAAAAAAAGCATTAGCCCCCTGACCCCCGGAGATTCACGTGGGCTTTCCAAGTGTCTCCCGCAGATCTACTGGGGCTGCGGGCCGTACATCAAGGCGCGCACGGGTGCCGCAGGTAACGGCACTGACGCTGCTCTGGTGGAGCTGAGCCCACACACGGGCAGCCCGGTCCCGTGGGCAGCCCCTCGCGGCGTCCCAGCAGCTCGTCCCAGGAGAAAACACCTCGGGTACGGGTACGGGGAACCCCAGGAGCCGGGCACAGGAGGCAGCGGTGCCCCCGCGCTCCTGGCAGTCCCACCGGGGGCAGCCCATGACTGAGCCCCGGGACGCCCCGGGATGCCCCTGCCTGCCCCGGGGAGGAGGTGACAGGAGGTGACGGCACCGTGGGGCTGGGACGGCCCCGGCAGCAAGCCCCGCCGGCAGCCCCACACACCTCCCACCTCCACACGCTCATGCCGTGCTCCAAATGCACGTTAAAAATTTGTCTTCACCTTCATTAATGCCAGAGTTTATTGCAGAAGGGAGAATTTCTTTATTTTAAAAAACCTATAGGTGGAACACAAGCAAATTGCTGGCTTTTACTAGCACATAAACTGAGAAAAACCTTTGAGATACATCTACATTACACTAAACTGCATCCATAATTCATACCTAAAGGAGAAATTTTTAGCTTCCTTGGAGGTTTGCTGGTATCTATTATTGATAGGGCCGTGTTAGGCAACAATAGGCTACTTCTTATTCACACGCCATTTACTGTTTTAGTCAATTCCAGAGGAGGCTGCAGCGCCTTTATTCAGCAGAACAAGCTCTCAATTAGATTTTTGCGAGGATTTGGAAGGGATTTAGTTAAGAAGCTGAAGTGATGCGGACTGAGTTGGGAGAGTACTTCTAGAGGGATTCCTGCTCCCGCAGTTAATCAATAGATCAAGAACGTGAAAGACACTCCGAACAATTAGTTTCTATTCCGATCTCCGCGAGCAGCGCTTACACAGCAAAGCTCTGGGGACGGCAGCGTCTCCGCGCTGGGGATGCCGTAAGCCGCTAATCGCAGGGAGCGGAGGTTGCTGGCCTGCAGCGAGCAGGGACTCGGCGCAGCCACCGAGCGTTTAACTGCGCGTAATGCACGCCTGTGTCAGCTGCTGCCAGCCACGTAATTACCAGTGTGATCGCACAACCTGCAGACCTTTCAAAGCCAGCTGGGTGAGCCCCGAGTGCTGCAGGGAGCAATTGGCCGCTGCGTCCTGGGGTGCGGGGCGCTGGCAGGGGCTGGCTGCAGGCACATCCCCCGGGCAGCCGGGGTGCTGAGCGCCTGGCAGGCCGGGCACGGAGCTGGGGAGGGACGGCAAGGGTTCGGCCAGGAGAACTCCCAGAGCCAGCCCCAAGCCCTGCGCTCTCCCTTCTCTCCCAGATGACGTTTGGCCAAGACATTACAACAGCAACTCCGCAACTGGCAGCAAGCAGGAAGGATGGATGGTGGAAATGCCTGCAAAATTTACTTCTCTTTTGAAAATTTTTGAGATTCTCTTTTGAAGTCAGATGAAACAGTCAAGCAGACAGAGGTGTATGGAGAGCGGAGGCAGCCAAACCCCCGCCGAGCCCCTCAGCTGGGGCGGCCTCGCTCTCAGGCACCAGGAGTCGGCACCTCTGTGCTTGGGTGAAAGGAAACGTGGAGAGAGAAGAGGATCTGGCAGCAGTTCTCTTCATCAGTATAAATTAAGACAATGTGTCTAGCACACACGCGTGTTTACGGAGCACGTAGCAGTTAGTTTAAGATAAAGGTTGCCGTTAACATAAAATTCCCATCCTTCCAAAACCATCAATTCTGAACTGAATTAGATCCAGGAACCACAATGCAAATCAGAGGGCTACAAATCTCTCTGACAATATGTTTTGCTCCACAAACAGATGCAAAGCCAACTATAAAACCACACGACAATCCTTATCTGACAGATTTCCCTTTGATTAGCTTTTAATTGCTCATTAAGATTTGGGTGGTTTACGCCTGGGCTCCGAGGCAGGGACACAGCATTGCTTCAGGCCCCTGCGATGCCGAGCCCCAGGTGCCTGCTGCCCTGCAGAGCAGCTCCTACGGCCTCACCCCGAGGCTGCCGGCACAGCCCCTGGCCACGCAGCCCCTCTGGATGCTTTTCTCCACATTTCCCCTCCCTGGTTTCCTTCAGTGGTGGGTAGGGATATTCGGTGTTGACAGAAACAAATGATTTCTGAAAGAGCTGCAAAACAATATATTTCTGGAACAAAACACATCAATCATGGCTCAGAGCCAAGTTAGTTATTGCAGAATTTCTCCAGCATTACCCAGATCTGAGATTATTATTTCCTTCCATTTGTTGCCTCAGCTGGAGAGGTGAGTGCGGCGACGTGGCGGGGCAGACGGCACCGCCGCAGCCGGCAGAGGTTTCCTGCAGCCGTGGTGCTCCCCTCAGCCTGGGGGGATGCTGCTGGTGTCCTGCTGTGCCCCTGCTCATTGCACTGGTCAAGGCCAGGGGCTTACAACGCCCAAGGGGCAGTTTCACACTTGTACTATGGGACCTGTGGCCCCGGGCACCCTCACCCTCACCCTGGTAGGAAGGGCTGAGAGCTGACCCGCTGCGGTGCAGCAGCGCCCAGCACCGTGTGAGCAGCAGCAGGGCTGGCTGCACCACGGCACAGCCTGTCCCCGGCCAGCAGCTCCCAGGGTCTGGCCTCGCCTGTGCTTCCCGAGCAGCATCCCCCTCGCCCCTTTGCCCAGCCAGGCTGCCGCAGGCAAGCTGCAAGGTGGGGCAGCCCCAGCCCCGTGTCCCCACCTGCACCATGCGAGGGGATGGAAGGGGCGCGCAGCTGCACCCCGTGCTCTGGGCAGGGTTTGCTGCGTGCTCAGGAGCCCCAGCAGCAAACCGGGCTCTGGGGACAGAGCTGGGTGAGCCTCGCAGGCTGCGGGGGGACGGGCAGCTTGGCTCCCCCTTGCTCCTGAGCTCGCACCAGGATTAGCAGGGAGAGAGCATGTCGGGGGGTTCTCGTGTTATTGTTTATGAGAGGTTTGCATGAAATTTTGGGATTTACAAAGTAGTCATATCATTTAATCCTCTTTAATGAGGTTTGGGGATTTATGGGCCAGACATTTTCATTTTCAGCTTTTACAATTAACCTTGGTTAACCTATAAAGAAAACTTCAGGATAAGTTTGCCTTCTTCAATTATTAAAGGCAAGGATTTGAAGAGTGGCACGCAGCCCGCAGTGCCCCTGGCTTGCTCACTCTGTTACGTGTCATCCACAGAGAAGCCGACAGCACCCTCCACGCTAGGAACGGGTCCTGCCTCCCAGCTGTGTACGTGCCTATCTACACTTGTTCGCGGAAAGTTTATCCAGGGATTACGAGTCTGGTGCTGAGCTGTGGGCAGAGCTGGACAGCCTCACACGGGCTTTGCTTGTGAAGGGTGCACCCCTGCAGGGAGATCTTCAGCGGGGCCATTAGCAACAGCTCTTTGCCTCCCAAAACCACACCAGAAGTGCCCTGCCTGGTGGGGAACAGTTCCACGGGGCCTCAGAGGGTCCGGAGCTGCTCCACCTCCAGCCTGCCAGTGATGCCCACACTGGCTGCTGGTTTGGCAGCGCAGCCCCTCTGCTGCCAGCCAGCCCCTGGGCACGGGGGGAGCGTGGAGCAGAGTGCTCGGCTCCAGGGCAACATCTGGGCAGCGTCTCCAGCCCGCAGGAACATCTGGGCACTGCTGCCACCCTTTTAAAGTTCTTGTAATTCCACAATAAATCAGTATGATAATTTCTCACTGCAATAAAGCCCCTATTCCCATTGCAAGCTCTCATAACCAGCACCTCGATCTTTCTGTGCTCTTTGCTCTTTATTACCTTTCAATGACTTAAGCCCCTGAACTGAATAACTTCATCAAGGTGTCAACCTAAACAGATTTTTCCCTATAATGGCCCAACTCTCACAGGTTCTTAATGAAAAATATTGATTCCGAAGGATTAGTTGCAGATTTATGTGGTGGATGCTGATCCTTCTGTCACCTGATACCTTATCAGTGGATGAAGGAACTGATCCTCCCTGCATGGTTTTAAAAAAGCAATCACAGACTGTGTCAAGCAGGAGCTTATTCCCAGAGAAATGCACATGATGCTGCGTCTGGATCAGATACGGTGCTTACAGACAGCGACTGGTGAGGGCTGTGGGGTCGCCACCGTGGCCAGGCCAGGCTGCGGCCGGCTGCCTGGTGCGCGGGGCAGAGCAGGCTCCTGCTGGGGGCAGGTCCCAGCCCCCGGCTCCCAGAGCCCCCACCGGACCCCAGGTCTGTCCCCACTGCCCCGGTCGCTGGTGTGGGAGGCAAGGGCTGGGGGAGGGTGTGCGGAGCCCTGCGGGCAGGGGCTCACCCACCCGGGGCTGCCAGCTGAGAGCGTCCCCCTCGAGTGGATCCGAAGGCACTCACAGACACAAAACACGCATTACGTACACGGCAGCAATTCCCGGCTGATTATTTCCTCTAGAGACTGTTATGAGCCTCAATCTGCGAGACAGCAGATTATGCACATCAGAGACAAAGTGCTGCTAGGCGAGCCCTGTGCCTGCAAACACCGCGCTGCATCGCGCCGCGCTGATGCACAGAAACGGGGGCCTGCCCTCCCCCTCTCACCTGACAGCTGCGAGCCCCACGAGCATCCACAGGCACAAGCACAGCCCCCAGGAGCAGCCTCGTGCACCCGGAGCCCCCGCAGGGCTCGCAGGGCCCCTGGCAGCAGCACAGCCCCATGGGTGCCACGGCCCCGCCAGTGGTCCCGGGTGGGCGGCTGCCAGCCCCGGAGCGGTGCCGGTGCCCGTGGGGCTGCCGGGCCTGCTGCAGGGGACACCGGCAGCAGCAGCAGCGCTTAGTGGCAGGCACACATACGATTATTAATCTTCTTTTTTCCCCTCCCTTCAGAAACTTGCAGACGAAATTAATACATAAATTACAGCCTGGAGTGAGCTGTTATAAATAATAGCGCATGGGTTTGATTATTTACATTTTTATGGAATCTGAACTGATCAAATATATAGAAGTCACCAGGCACATGGGAGAATTATGTCGTGTTCAAACATGATTTAAAGGCCATGCAAGAGGGACCCTTCCCAGGGAAGTGATCAGGCAGGGCCGGTAACTCTTGACCAGATGAGCGATGTGCAAACAGCGCAGAATAAACCTCAGCCCTCTGAAACTTCAGGAAGAGCAGGAGAAAGCAATAACTGCACGTGCAATCAACCCTTCAAACACCCCTTTGTCTCCCTCTCGGTTTGCTGTGAGCAGGGGTGAGGTAATGAATGTTTTGGCAACAGCCTTACTCAAAATCTAATAAAATTATTCAGGATTCTGTGAGGAGCCTTGGAAATAGAGGCTGTCCTACAGCAGCAGCAGCATGCGACAACAGCAGCCAAGCTCTGCATTTTGGGGTTGATTTAAAACCTCATTCGTTTTTCATTAGCTCAGAATTGCTGCAGACGAAGGTTCATTTTTACTACGTGCGTGGCACACGAACGAAAATCTGGATTTTGTTTCTCCCATTTGCTCGGTGTATGAAGCCACCCCATTTAGGGATGAAAGGCGGCATTTACTTCCCACCACCCGAACGTGACGGAGAGCAGCAGCATCTCCCTGCCCTCCACACCGCCCTTCCTGCCCCCCTTACCCCGGCTGGGGCTGCCCCCGGCCCCTCTGCCCCGCTGCCCCCCGTCCTGCTCTGCCCCCAGGCGCGGGGCCGGCTGTGCTGCTGCCCCTCCCGACGCTGCCATTACAGGATAATCACACTCCATTCACATTTCCAATTACTTTACAGTTCAGGGTAGAAAAAAATAACCACTCTGCTGATTAAAAGTGCAATAATTAAAATCGAGGCTTTGTGCTGCTTCTGCCTTTTAAACATTTTACAAACTCTCGCCCAAATTTCCAATTTCAAATCTCCTCTCAGGGTCCCAATTTCATGGCTAATTTGTGGAGCCACTGCCTGTGTAATCGCGGGCGTTGCAGGCGGTGGGCAGGGTGGTGGTGGCAGCGGCCGGGCACACTGTATGGCTGGCATCACACAGCCCCAGAGCCGTTTCTGCACCTTCTGCTCTCTTTTTCCACAGGAACCAGGCGCTCGCTGCCCCACACCATGGGACGGGTGCACAAAGGGCCTGCTCGCTGCCTGCCCGCCCCACGTTGGCTGCATGGGGCAGCCAAGGCTCAGCCTGCCCCCCCCTGCCCCAGCCCCTCGGCCGTGCAGCCTGGGCCGGCTCCTTCCCAGCAGTTCGGGGCACCCGGGGCACACACATGCCCCCTGCTCTGAATGGGAAAGGGCTGGGGAAGCAGCGTGTGTGTTGTGTGCACGAATAAATGAGAATGGATTTTAATTATTTCTAATGGAGTCTCTAGAATGCAGACAACTTCCAAATTAACACCAATTAACATAGTATACTTGATATCCCATAACATTTAATTAAACCTCTTAAAATAAAATCTGCAAAGCTCCCCTTCAAGCTTCACAGAGATGATCCCATCAAATGCCGCACCTTAAAGGTATTTAAATAAAATCCCATACAGCAGCAGATTCAAAGCCTACAGCAGGGAAGCACAGCGAAGAGCTGATCAAGGTACCGCTGTTAATGAATGGTGCTGATTAGTCCAGGTGAACAAGCAGGGCATGAATCCGCCCGGGGCTCGCAGCTGGTCCAGCAGGAGCTGTGCCGAGTGCCTCCCACTGCCCTCGCTGGAGCCAGCGGGTGCTGGATGCGTGATGCTGGGGGGTGCCCCGTGTGTGCTCTGCCACTGCCCCGCTGCTACCTGGAGCATCCCCTGGTACCAGGAAGTGCTGAATGGGCCCCATTTGGCTTGATCCCATGGTATCCGTGCACAGGTCTGCCCACAGCACACGCACACGGCTGGAGGCTGCAGCTCACACCTGGCCACGACGTGTTTGTGCTGAGGTGGGCGCCAGGCGTGCTGCCCGTGCACAGATACACATCCCCTGCAGCTCCTCGTCTCTTACACGGCATCACCTGAACACCTCCCGTCCTCATAGCATAAGACAATTACGTGCGACCAACCAACAAGATGCAGCTTTGGAAACAAATACCTGGTTGGGAACCAGCTGAATATCTGCTAAAAATTGGTATTTTTCTGCTTGTCGCCATCGCAGATCACAGCCCTTGTAATTTGCTACACACAAATCTCTGCTGGATGTACATTTCTTGTCCCTAACCTGCATCTAAGGCAGAATCCAGCTGTGCAAAATCATATTTCACTTTATTTAGTGTCATGGAAACCTTTGCCTAGACAACAAGAGGCACAATGCCTGCCTGCTGCAGGGGAAGCTGCCACGAGCCGCCACACGCGTCCCTGCAGCCGCCCCCTCGCCCCAGGGCCCCCCAGCCTGGGCTCCTGCCCCTGGCCTCAGCGGCAGGGCTGGGAGGCCTGGGGGGGTCTGGAGCCGCCCAGGTAGGGCCCGTCCGGGAAGCTGCAGAGGGAGGGAAAGAGACACCGATAAATAACAGGTAACGGAGACAGCCAGGGATGCTGGGAAAGGCCTGGTGCAGCATCAACAACAAATAAATTACAAAAACCTGACGAACTCACACACAGCCTCCCCTCCACTTTGACAGGCTGCTGACCTCCAGCTCTCAGCTGCGGCTAGGGCTAGGAGATGAAAATAGCAAAAAACACCAATTAAATATTAAAACTCAGAAACGTAATGCAGACCAAGAGAGGGGAAGGGAGCAACCATCAGCCTGGAAGGGAGGGCTGGGAGCTAGAAGCAGAATGAGCAGGTTTTCACCATCTGCAAGTAATAAGGACGGTTTGTGTCGGAGATTAAAGAAGGACTTCCAAGTTCATTTATAATGAAAACATTCAATGCTAATGACAGTATAAAGGGTGCGATTGAGATCCGTTTACCTTTGGGGGATTTTTGATCACTTATTTCTGACATTTGTCTGCCTTTCAGTTCCTCTGAGCCCGGGTTTGCCCCGTGTACGTGGCACGGCCTCGCCAGCCTGGTGGAGCAGAGCCAGCACCGCCGGGCCGCCAGCACCGCAGAGCTGCCGGAGGAAAGAGCCAGCAGCAAACCCGGCTAACTCAAAGGTTCCTCATGGAAATCAGGCTTTTAATTAGGAGAAAGAGAATCGTCCTCCTCAAAGACAGAACGGAAATCAGGGTCTTTAGAAAAGGGATTTAACCAGGACATGTTCTTATTGAACGCGGAGATCAAACCTGCTTTGAAGCAGGAGCAGGCCAGGCAGTTCGGCTCCCCCAGGCACACGGCGCCGGGCACACGCCGAGGCCCGCGGAGTTGTCCCGGAGGCGATGCCAACGCCAGGCTGGGGGCTGCTGTGCCAGTGCCGTGAGGTGGGCGCCATCCCACAGCGGGGCCTCCTGGCTGTGCTCCGTGCACCAGCCCAGGCTCCCCCAGGGACCCCACAGCCCCCCGGGGTGCCGGGCCTCCCGTGGGCATCTCGCGGAGGGGCAGCCCACGCTGCACGGCACAGAAGGGACGGCCGAGCCCTGCTTGACGGGATGGCTTCGTCTGTCCAGGTGGCTCAGCCTGCCCCTAGCTCCGTGCCCCCAGAACCACCACCAAGCGCGTAGAGGAGAGGCAGGGGCTGGGAAATGCTGCGAACACACTGGGGGACCCTCACGAGACGCCTGCCAGCGTTTAATGCAGAGACAAAGTGCTGAGGTCCAATAAATCAATGATGCTCTGTGCTCTGTTTACAGCTTTCACAGCACCATGCACAGTTCTGCTCCCCAAAGCTGTTGCTTGACCAGACTTCAATAGATGCTTTTCAAAGTGATTTAAAAGGTGATTTTTAAAAATCACATGACAACAAGGAAAGTACTTAGGAACAAAGCCCACAGCAGGGATGTGACAGAGCGCAATGAAACAGCTTTCCTCCAGCCGCTCTGCATCCCTGCTTGACTGGAGCAGTCTGTGGGGACATTTACAAACTTCACTGTAAATAGGCTGTAAATTAGAGACAACCTCAGCTGCTTCGTGCCTCCTCTAGGTCAGTGCTCCCCTGCAGACCCGGGCAACCTGTGTCGGTGGGACGTGCTGGGAGCCCAGCAGCCTGAGGCACCGCACAGACCTGCAGCGACCCCGGCAGTGCCACCGCGAGCAGGGGGTGCTGCTGTCCCCTGCTCTGGGGGGCCGGGCTGGGCAAAGAGAGCCCCCGCATCCCACTGCCGCTGAGAATGGGCTGAAAAAGTGTGAGCTACGAGGCAGGTGACTCGGGAACATCATCTGCAGGTTTTGCTGCGCTGTCAGGCTGACTGACAATATCAGAGATGTGGGGAAATCCCTGGCACAGGGCTTTCAAAGCCTTGCAGACGGCTGCCTCGAACCTGTCGGCCTGCAGGACAGAAGCGGGAGCTCCCCGTGCACACACTGCCCGCCCTGGTGCTGTGCCAGCAGCCCCAGCCCCGCAGCAGCACCGCTGGGCTGGCGGCAGGAGCTGCACGACGCTGCCCAGGCCACTGCTGGAGCAGTGCAACCACAGGCAGGTCGGTACTGCACGGCCTTTAAAGCGTTATCACACCTCAGAAATAAGCGTAAAGGTCAAAATCATTAGTGTTGGAGTTCTGAATTAAATCCACTGCAATTAGCCCTGAAAAGATAACTGGAGATTCTGTTAAGATAACAGCGCAGGTATCTTCTATAATTGATAATTACTGGGTGTACAGACATGTGCACTTGCTTTGAAAATCATAATTGTTTCTCATTTGAAGAGATTGCTTTATTTTAATGGTCTGCAATTATTTTTATTTTAGACATACTGGTGCCAACATCTGCAGCCTCAAACCATCCTGTTCCTACACAGCATCACTGCAATTTGCTGCTTTTTTCTCCTTATCTACTAGAGGATCTTCTTGATGTTGTAAGAGAAGAAGCTGGGGCTATTTCCCAAACTGTGCAAGTAATTCATACATCAAAAGCACATTTGTGGATATTTTATTTTTGATCCAATTTTGTGTAAGCTTCAGATACGCCCAGAATATTTGCAACAGCGCCTGTTTGCTGCTCCCCTCACCTGCTGAAAGCCAGCTGGAAGCCAGGAGCCCCCGAGCCAGGTGAGGAGCTTCAGGACAAGGTGGGAAGGGAGAAGTGAGCCCAGCCCCTGGTCCTGCTCCACGTGAGCAAGGCTGCGTATGGCAGAAGGGCACAACAGCCACACAAAAGCCTTTGGACACTGCATCAGTCCCAGCACATCCCAGAGGCTGCATGAAAACCTCACCACCTTTTTGTAACTGAGGGCAAGAGACAAACACTAACAGCTCCCCCCATCACAGGGAGACTTCACAGCATCCTGAAGTCCAAATGGAGAATCCCCCTGTGCTTTGAGGCAGAAAACCTTCTTTCAATACCTTTTGAGTGACTCCTGCTTCTTCTGCAGGCCAGCAGCTTGCACCGGACTGCTGAGGCAGCCGGGATCTCCTCTGTCCCCCAGCTTCGCCCAGGGCTTCAGGCAGGAAGGAACGCGACACCACGCACCCGGACTGCCATGAAATGCAGCAGCACGTCCACCCGCACAACGCAGGCTTAAGAATTATTTCATCACCGCTGAACAGGACGACTTTTGTTATCTCTGCTTTGCGCTGTGATTGCCAGAGACACCGGGTCTCTGTGCAATTGCCACTTTGGCTGATAGCATCCTGATATTATGGCCTTAAACAATCAATGAGCATCGATCGTGTCATTAGTGCACAGCCTGATCAGAAAAGAGACAGGACTGGGAAGTCTCTGCATTTCCTACAGCACAGAGCTTATCTCCCTCCACGAGGACAGATCACACGCTGCTTGCACCGGGGAATAAAGCATTCCCCTTTCTTCCAGGTCTGCACAGCGGCACTGGGAGCAGCAGCAGCAGCAGGAGCAGGGCTGCCTCTTAGACCAGCCTCTGGCTCCCACCTCCCCGGCTGTGCTCAGCGCCCCCACCTCAGGGGCTGTGCCCCCCGGCCGCTGCCTGCTGCACCCTGCAGGGCTGGGAGCAGGAGCAGGGACAGCCCCACAGCCCCGCGCTGCCCTCGGGCAGCTCCCCCAGGCTGCGCGCTCCCCAGAGAGAGGCTGAGCTGTCATTAAGCAGGAAAACGGCGATTTGCCTAAAGTGGGCATGCTTCATCAATGCTGAGAGAAGCCCGTTATAATTTCATAACCTTTAATGCTGCCTGATGACAGCAATACATCTTTGTTCATTACTGCAGATAAATCGGGTGTCACGGGCCAGGTGTGTTGCACTCAGGGAGGAGCAAAGGGGCTAAAACCAGCAGCCAGCTGCTGCTGACCCCAAGACCTCCTGCAGAAGCAGCCCAGGCACTGCCGGGCAGCAGGGACATGGCCATGGCCATCTGCTGCAGGCCCAGGGCTGAACTGGCCGAGACTTCTTCACCCTGCTCCAACCTTACTCAGAGTTAAAGTTGTTGCCAGATACTAAAATTCTCTCTCTCTCTCTGCAAGCTGTATGCAAAGCTTAAAAAACAGCCAAAAGGTGATCATGGACTTGAAATTGAGGTGTTTCAGGGAGATGAAGCTGAGCTGTGGCTTTGTAGCTCCTGCCCAAAAGATTGTTCTTCCATTTACTCCACAGCAAACCACCCACCTGGTGCCCTGGTGTCACGTCGGGTACCAAAAAGGCACATCTGGCTCAGGCCACACTAAGGCATTAGGACCAAAACAAGGCACAAAGTCCAGAGAAGTCTGGAAACTCATCACAGATTCCTTTGTGCCTTTTCTGACAACTTCCTAGGCCCACTCGGGTTTCACATGGAGAGGATTGTCCACGCCAAACCTGAAAACTTCTTCCTTTAGCTTCCCTTTCTTTTAACCATCAGAGGATGCAGAAGATGCTTTTTAAAATCCTTTTAAGAGGATGGGGGAAAAGGGAGCCCAGCACCTCGGTCCCACGGAGGCAGTCTCAGTGCACTGGGGCACAATGAAGCTGGGCTGGGACAGCCCCGCTGCTGGTGGGGGCCATGGGGGCTCGGTGCCACTGAGCCCACGGGGACACGCCGTGGAACGGGAGCGTGCGGACACAGCTGGAGGGCAGGCGGCAGCGCACGTGGGGCTCCCGCAGCTCCCAGCGCACTGGCACACTTTGCCAGAGGTGCTGTTGTGCACAGAACCACCCCGCCTGTTTGCAATGCACAGCAATCAGGTTTTATTTAAATATTTGCTCTGCTTATGCCAAATAGTTGTTCAAAATCTTTGGGGACATTAATATTTATGCATGAGTTTTGAGCAAATCTGTTATGATGGAAAGGTCTCGCATAATTGCGGCTCACGGCCGCTGCCCAGGACCCCTCAGAGCCCACACAAAGTGGCAGGATGGAGCCGTGCCACAGCCGGCCCAGCGCTGACCTTTGCGAGAGCACACGCGGGGCCGCCCGCTGTGTCTGCAGGCGACGAAGCCGCCAGCCGCTGTCACTGCCGCACGGCCGGAGCTGTGCCCATAGCGCTCCCGGCCTGTCCTGCCCCGTCCCTGTCCCTGGCGTGGTGCCCCACCAGCAAACAAAGCCCTGGGCTGGCGGGGGCTGGCGGGGGCTGGCAGTGCTTCTTTCCTGCTCCCTGCACGCTGCAGCCCAGCGCAGGGACCTGGTGCCTGTGTGCAAGGCAGGCAGCTCGTCCTGCCAGCCCGGCACATGCTGCGGCCACACAGCCCCCCACAGCCCCCAGCCCCACACAGCTCCACACAGCCCCCGCCATGTCCCTGAGCCCGGCCGTGCTGTGCCCAGCCAAGGTGCAGGGCCCGGGGTGGGCAGCAGGTGAATCCCTCGCACTAATTGCGGCACCGCACAAATAACTCAGCTGCGCCGAAGCCCTCCTCTCCCTGCCGGTGACGGGGAGCCGTGCTCTTTCGCCCAGGGTAGGCTGTGATTAAAGAATGATTCATGTTTCACACGGAGGGTCCCTTCAGCAATCCGTCTCTTGAATTAGTTTCTCCTGTGAAGAGGTAACTAAATCACGGCAGCTGGCAGCGCGCCTGGCCGGACAGTGTCACACGGAGGCCTCCTACCAGCAGCAGGTGATTAAACGCTATAATCACCGCTGCTGAGGGGTGCCTTTTTTCAGCCTGACAGGGATTTATCACGGGTGTGTTGCTGACACAAATGCAGTTCGGGGAAGCGGTGGCAGTGTAATTATTCTGCAAATATAATTAGGTACAGATGTACTGAATAAGTAATACTAAAATATATTTATTTCCGACTATTCTCCTGACTCCTGCAGCCCATTAAAATGCATTATTATGATAATTTGTCAGAAAAATGACAACATTTATTAATGCATTAAAGTTAATTCCTAGTAAATTAGTAATTGGCTAAACAACGACACTCAGATTACTACGCCGGGGCTTTTAGCGAGAGACAGAAACGCAAGAGGAAAACAATTTGTTTTCCCTGGGTTCTCCCCCTCTCGGCAGAGGCTGGTGACAGAGGGTGCTGGGGCTCAGGGACCCAGGGCACCCAGCGCTGGGGCAGCCTGGGGGCTGGCAGGGCCACCTGGGAGACCCGGGCTGGTTGTAAAAACCTCCCTGAGCCAGGCCAGCAAGCAGCTCCCGCACAGCCACAGGCAGAGCTGTCGGAGCCAAGCAAACAGCTGCCCTCGTTCCTTGACATCCGTTACTGATGCAGACACACCCTGCACCCTCATTTCTTCACGAGACATGGGACAAGCCTGTGGCTGCTGCATTCCCCTTTGTGTGGTCAGGAGAACAAGGGAGAAGCTGGGGCTGCTCGCTCAGCCCCCACTGCTGGTCCTCTCAGCAAGGTCCCTGCTCTTGTGCTCAGCACAGACAGCGGCGTCAGGCCGGAGGGACGAGGGGACGTCCCAGCAGACCCGAGCTGTGCTGGCAGGGCAGCAGCCAGCCGTGCAGGGAGGCGCAGCCGTGCCATGCGTCGGACCGGGTGCTGCTGCCCCACTCCACGTCCCTGCGCACACCCTGGGCTCCCCAGCTGGGCCCTGCAGCCGAAGTGTGGGCACCCTGCTCCCCGGCCGGGGCTGTGCCAGGGCAATCCGGGATCCTTCTGAGAGAACCGCGGCTGCAGAGCGCTTCCTGATTCCCAAACCTGTTACAGAAAGGTCGAAACAACAGGCTTCTGCTGAATTCACCGACAGACCCCAATGCTGAAACCCAGAAAATGTAAATTTTTATGGACATAACTAGAAATATTTATTGCAAAAGGTAAATGCAAATATGCATTTGCACCGTTGCTCCTGGCTGTCTGGGGCCTTTACACTGCCTGGAAACGTAGCCTTAGCAGTGCTGTTTGGGATTTCAATGTTGATGTCATTTCTGTTTGAATGCAAAGAGCTTCAGCTATTTGTTAAGTCCAGCTCCTCAACCCTAGCTTTCCATCTTGTTTATTATACAGAAAATAACAGTGGTGTATGAATCATCTTCGCCTAGCATTGGGAAGGGAATTTCAATTACACTCCCTCTTAAAACATTCACACAAAGTAAACTCAAATTCTTAGAAACATTTCTGAAATGCAGCCAGAACAACAAAAGCAAGACAGGAGCTTGCTGAGGATACCTCCCTCACCGGCACCTCAGCTTGCAGCTGCAATTAATGAGTCTTTGAAAACAAAATGCTTTTTCTGTCCTCAGGTTTTCATGTAACCAAAGCAGTTGTTTGCAACACCAAAGTGAACATTAAAGCTGTGCTTTAAGCACAGTTATCGTACCAACCCACAGCGGGCCTGTAGCAAGAAATCAACGCGAACGCTACCGAGGCGCAGTCCCCGTGCATCCTGCCCCAGCTGCACTCAGGGAGCTCGCTGGGCCCTGGGGACACCCCCCCCCCCCCCGAGCTCTCCACATTTTCTCCTCATGTCATCTTTCGTGCAGCGCTGTTATTGCCAGCACACTTCCAAGTGTGTGCATTTTTCAGAGAGCGGGCACGAATCTCACCCACCGGGCTGCCGTGACACGTGGCTCAGCTCTGCCCCTGCGCTGCTCGGCAGCAGGGTCACAGAATGCAGCCATCGGGGCAGCATCACCCCAGCAGTGCCCATGGCACGGCACAGCACGGCACAGCATGGCATGGCACACCTCACCTCACCACATGTCACCGCCACCGCACCTCCGGTGAGCTGAGGTTCAGGATCCCAGCCATTTCCCATCATCTGGAAACAACACAAAGCAACAATGATAACACCCCCCCCAAATGCTCTGCTGGGTGCATCTTAGGACAAGACCTGTCAGAGCCCCCCATGCTTTGCCCTCTCCCCCAGGCTGCAGCAGCCTGGCAGCCCCGCACCTTGCTCCCGGGGAGGACACGCTGCGGGCCCAGGTGTCTGCCAGCTGATTAGGGATGACATTTGACTTCACCACATAATAAAAGTTTCCACTTATGACCTTTTCTACATGTATTCCACGCGCTCTAAGATTTCATTCAGAAAGGTCATCAACAATCTTTTATCACCAGCAGCAGCACGCAGATGCTATATTTATCATGCAGCACTGGCACTCGGGGTTCAGACAGTGCCAAAATTTAGAGAGGCAGAACAACTAAATTGCAGAGGTGGCTTCGAAGGCGAGGAGACTTCTCTTCACAAATTGCTTTTCCTGTCTGCTAACGCTGGCTGCTCATGGACAAACTCATGAATCACAGGAGCGTGGCATGGTGACGGCCGGGATTTGGAAGCCAAACAAGGGGGTTGAGTGCCCAGCGTGTCCCGCAGGGGGCAAGCACAGCAGCACGCTGGGGATTCAGCCACCAGTTTCCCCCCAGGCATACCCCAGTGTGGTTTTCTGTAGGGACCAACCTCTCCCCCCCACTCTCCAGCCCCGTACATAACAAAACACCGTAACCGAAATCACGGCCGCAATTACCGCAGCCTGCACCGGGTAAAGCCAGGAGGGATGGACATGCTGGCCCTGTTCCTCGTAATTACAAGTGTTTCACACAACATTAAGTTTCTAAGAGCAGACGCTTTTGCAGTGCACCCTACAAAATGAAGATTAGTGGACTTGAAACGAGCTGCCAGCTTCACTTAATTAAAACTCCACTTGCTGTGGGTGCCCAAGAAGTTCTTCCCTCCCAGGCCGTTGGCTGGGCATCGCTCTCGCCTCAGTGTCCCCACACCCCCCTTGCACTCTGTAGCAGCTCCTGTTTTGTTTGGAACTGCGTTTTGTTTTCTCCCAAGGTATCTGTGAATCATGGAAATGTCAGCTGCACAGCCTGGAGAACATGACCCAATTATCCGAGCCTTGCAAACAGGCACCCTCAGTGGAGCTGAGCCTCCGCCGCGCTCAGCTCCAGCAGCAGCCAGGAAGAGCAACAAGCACAATCAGTGCAGTTAATCAATTTCTCTTAATGAAAGTGCCAGTCACAGGCTTCTGATTTGGGCTAAATAACGATTTCCTCCCTGTCTCCTCTCCTCTCCTTTCATACATGGGGTCTCATTAAAAATCCACCAGCCACAGGGAAAAGGAGAGAAACAGGTAAAAAGAGAGGGTTTTTATTTTTGCATTTGATGTACAGAAAAGTTACCGGGAAATCAAAGGTGACAAGGACTCAGCTGTGGACTTGGAACTGCACCAGCTTTTAATTTGGTTAGAAACAAACCGCCCTGGTTGATAACCCAAGGCACATCCCAGGGCAGCCTCATCCCAGGTGTCAGAGGTTACTGCTCTCATCAAACACCAATCCAGTGCAGCTCTGGTGGACTTGGAAAGCTCATTTTTCAGTCAGTGACTTACCTAGGAAAATAAACACACAGCCTTTGGGTATGCATTGAAAGAGCAGCTCAGCAGGAAAGCTGCGTGCAGATTTTCTCTTGTCTGAAGAAATCCCCTCCTTTGGGCACTGCCACCTCCAGAGCAGCGAGCTGGGGGTCAGGCAGGGGAACCAGGAGCACTTTCAGGATCTGGGGCTTGCTGCACCAAGCGGTGCTGTCCTGTTGTTGCAGCACCCCCAGGCCATGGGGCAGTGGCACCCAGGGGTGCCCACGCACCCACAGGGCTGGCAGCCCGGGGCGTTCGCTGCCCTGGCAGCCGGGAGAGGTCCCAGCACAGCAGGGCCAGGGCCACGCTCCCCAGCTGCCTGCCACAGGTCTGAGCCCCTCCACGCCTGCAGGGGCCTGGCGCTGGCCTGAGGCCTCCCCACCACCCCCAGGCTCTGGTTTCCCCCAAATGCAAAGGAGGAGAGGAAGGAGCAGAGCCTGGGCAGGGCAAGCAGAGCTCTCCCTGCAAAAACCCACTGCTCTCTAGTGTTCAAAACGGGGCACTCTGCTTGCAACAACTGTTTGAAGAGCAGAGCCCTGTGCTCCTGCCAGAACCCAGGTGCTTACTCCTGTCTCTGCCGCTGCAGCCCCCAGGACCTGGCTGTGTCCACGAAGGGATCGGTTTGAGGTGTTTGTGAAGAGCAGGACTCCGGCTCCCCACGTCCATCAGCAGGCACTAAGGAACACCTCCTCATACGCTGTATTTTTCTATCACACCTCTCATCCCCAGCGCTGCAGCCGTGCCTGAGACACCGCAGCCAGCTGGGACTTCACCGCCCGTGCCCTTCTCCAAACCCCGTTAGGACAATGCGGCTGCAGGAGCACGATGCCCAGTGCTCGCCACTGACCTCAGCTGCAGCACCCCTTCTGCTCACTGGGTTTCTGCCTTTCCTCCAGCAATGCTACAATGGCACAAAACTTCACAACTGCTCAGAAGGTGGCAGTGAAGGAAATGGGTTTCCTTCCTGAATCTCACAATTTTTTCATTTCCATTTTTGGTAGAAAGCAGCTTGCAGCTGAATGTGGAGTTGTGTTTTTTTTTTTTTTTTTCAAGGGAAATTCCCAAACGTGATAAAACACAACCTGCCAACATTAAAAAAGCCTTGGCTTTCACTGATGTGCTGATTGCAGGTTCAAAATCTCTCTCACTACCCAATATACCTGGCTTTCCTGCACTTCTCAATTCCTCTTAGAATATCTATTCAGTCATCAAAGAGAAGATCATCCCTGGGAAAAAACAGTGAGAGCACAGCTGTGCAAACTGCAGAGGGTGCGAGGGAAAGGGGAAAGCAGCATCCCCATCCCAGATCACAGCTGCAGCTGCCAGGAGGGATTCAGCAGGTGAAGCAGCTCCAAGGACTGCACCTCGCAGCAGCCTGGTGCAGGTTTGGTTCCTTCCTCCGGCCCCTGCCCTCAAGGCAAGGACCCTGGGTCCCTGCAGTGCCACCACGGGCGCAGACAGGGGCAGGCTGGGCACATCGAGGTTTCTGACCGCTCGTTTCTGAGGCCAGTAAATACCGTGTGCTGTCACCTTGTGTGCAGGAGCAGGAGAGGGCTGGCTGTGCACGCTCGAGGGGACAGAGTTAAGTCAGCGGGAAGCCCAGGTGGCTGTGTAAGGCAACAAGGGCTTTAGAAGTAACAGAGAAGAATAAGGGGGATTGACAGATAGATACAGAAATCAATAGCTCTGAAATATTTCTTCCTAAGCCTCCTCCAGGTGACTTCAGAAAATGTTATGTCTAAATCAGGTTCCCAGATGGCCCAGGAACTAATGTAAGTCGTGCTACTTGCCAGTCCTTTACACTTTGGGGCGAGGTGCGATTCGGAGGGCTTATGCTCACACAGAGGTGCTGAGACACAGGGAGCCTGAAGGGCCAGCAGCCCAGGGAGGTATTGCTCAGAGCCACCCCGGAGCTGTGGGTATTTACAGAGGGGAAGATGCTCCAGGCAGGAGCATGGCTGCAAGGACAGGAAAGGAGAAGTGGAACTCATCCACGTAGTGTCATATCAGGGCAAGACGAGAGCTTTGTGCCCAGAAGTCACCTGGACCCCAGGCCAGGTCAGCATCAGGTACTGGCCCGCCTGGCACAGAGCGCTGGGGTCCTGGGAGCCAGGAGGAGGGGAAGGCTCAGGGCAATACCCGCAGGGCAGAATTTTGAGAACAAAATTTTCATTGTTACATTCTTCTTCCCTTGATTTTTATTTCTCAGTGTATTCAGTGCTGCAGATTTGCTTCTGAAGTTTCTTGGCACACGCCCAAATTTAAAGAAAACAGTGCTGCCCACTGCCACCCACGCCAGCCTGTCAGAAGTGACAGCCACCCTCTCAGGCCCCAGGGAGGGACAGAGGTCATGAAGATGCTAACTTGTGCCCTGCATGGCTCCATCAGGCCAAAACATTTTCAAAGCATCTGTCAGATCCTAAGTGACATGGAAATGTTCTTCTAAAATACTTTTTCAAATCGTTCAGCTGAAATCCTGCAAGCATTCTAGTTTTGCTGTGATATTCATTGGATAAAAGCTGTGAGCCCCTGGCAGTGGTCCCCCAGATCCCAGAGCATCGAGCAGTGGTGCAGCCTCTTTGGAGGCAGCAGACTCATAAGCTTTGAACTGGTGTGATTCAAACACCTCTTTTGTGCCTTTTGCACAACATGAACCCAAATGTTTCCAAGCAAGACATTAACAAATGCTACAACCATTTCCAGACATCCTTGTGCATGGTCTTGGGGTGCCAACTATTTGTAGTAGAGCTGCCCACATTGTTTTCTGAGCAGGACTGAGATACTGCTGTTACCTGTGCGCCAAACTCAAACACCACTCCCACAGCCACAGGAATCAAACACCCTGGGAATGTACCTGAGGGGATTGGGACCTGTTGGAAGCATCCCATAAGCACCAAGAACAGCCAAAGGCACTGCAAGCAAGACCTGGAGCTGATGCGAACCTTTGGAAGTCACACCTCCTGCTGGGGGGAGCCAGGTTTCCGCAGGCTGCAGACAGGGCTCCCCTGCTTTGTCCACAGAGGCAGCCGTCTGCTTCAGCGCTGTGAATGCCTCCACCCAGTGACTGATGGGCCAAATGTTTTAGCATTAATTATGGGCATAACATGATGCTAACAGCTATTGATTATAAAATAAGTCTTTGTCACTGAGGCCTTCAGAAATCTTTGAGGGAAGAATGAAAGCTATTTTTTAAATATTAAACGATCGATATATTGAATAAGTGACAAGGGATACCTTTGTGCCTCGCAGTCTGCCACTGCAGGACAGGGAAGTTCTGCAGGGGGTGCAGGCACCAGGCATGACCGAATCACCCCCCAGGCTTCAGGGAACGGGAGGCTGGGCTAAAGGAGGCAGAGCAAGCAGGGTGGCTTCAGCCTGTTCCTGGCACAGCTTTCTCCCATGTGAGAGCCCATATGGGGGGCTTCTGGCTGGGACATCCTTGCAGTTCAAGAGCCCAGCTCGGCACCCCCAGCCCCAGGTTGAGGAGTGCTGCCTGGAGGCCGTTCCCACCCTCCTGCAGCTCCAAGCCTCCAGCCCACACCTGCCTGGGGTCACACCGGGGGTGGTGGGCGAGCTGGGACCCACCCCACCCAGCACAGGGCACGACCTGCTCCTGCTGTACTGGAATAACTGTGGCCACTTCTGTCCTGGTCCAGCCATGAAGTGGCAGCACAGTAATCACCAGAAACACAACGAGCATCAACGTAAAAAGCCTCCAGTGAGAAGAGAAATGTATGGATTCAGTCACACTGCTACACCCCTTCCCCATCCCCTGGGACAACAGCACGACATTAATGCAATTAGAGATAAATTGATGTTAAAAGTGGCAGAGATAATAGCAACTGCAGCCACATTATTTTACTTTTTTTTTTTTTTTAAATCGTTCAAGCAAGATTGATTTTTAAATGTTATTTCATAGGAGAAGTAACACGCTGCATAAAATTTGATTAACTGAAGGTTGCGATGTCCTAATCCGGAGGAAACCAGAACAACGCCCTCGTGCTCAGCCCCGCACACCGGGCCAGGCGCAGCGCCGGCCCCCAGGCACCCCCGGCAGGGGCTGGGCGCAGGCACCGGCACCTCCCCGGCTGCACTGCCCGGGCCTGGGGGCAGGAACCGGGCGGTCCCCGGGAGCTGCCCGAGCCCCGGCGTCTCCGCGGGCCGACGCCGACCCCTGGCGGCCGCGGCGGGCACGGAGCGGAGCGGCCCCGACCCCGGCCCCGGCCCCAGCCCCGCGGGACCCCCCCGACCGCCGCCAGCCCGACCCGGGGGGGCCGCAGCCCCGCGCCCCGGCCCGGCTGCCCCGGGCCCCCCCCCGATCACCCCCCGGCGAGGGGCAGGGGCGGCGGGTCCGGGGCGCGGTGCGGGCTGCGGTGTCGCTGCGGGGCGGCAGGGTGTGCTGTGCCACCGCACAACCCGCACGGCACCGACCTGCCGCCCCCTGCCGCCCCCCGCCCTCCTGCCGCACGGGGCCGGGGGCTGCCGGCGGGGCGCTGGGAGCTGGGGGCGGTGGGGGCCCCTCCAGCCCTGCCCTGTCTGTGGTGCTAGGGGGGCGGCCGGGCGCTGCAGGGACACCCGGAGCTCGTCCCCAGCCTCACCTCTGCCTTCGGGCAGAGCCCTGTCAGCCGGGGGGGGCACGGAGCAGAGAACAGCTGGGCTGCATGGGGGGAGGTGAGGGTAGGAGAGCCGGGCACGAAGCCCCTCAGAGCAGAAGCGGGGCCAGCAGAGCCTGCAGCACTGACCTGCCCCTGCTGCTGGAGAAAGCTCAGGAGAAAGGCTCAGAGAAGGGAAGTTTGCACGTTACCTTTTCTCTGCAACACTTGGAATCAAGGCTCTGCAGAAAACCCAGGTTTTTTTAGCTAGGTTTAGAAGGCAGCCCCATCTTCTTCACCAGCCCTTTCCCATCCAAACAAGCCCCCCCCCCCCCATCCAGCCCCTTTTTGTAGCCTCCTGCCTGGCCCATCACGCAGCTCACCTGGAAGCCCAACCACCCGCAGCCAACAGCCGGTTGCAGCAGCCAGCAGCCCTCCCTCCCAGCAGGGCTGAGCATCTCGTGCTCCTGCTCAGCAGCCCCCATGAGGTAACAAAGCTCTCCGTGCACCTTCTGCAGCAGCGAGTGTGGCAGGATTAGGCTGGTCTTCAGCTGCACTGCCACCCGAGCTGGATGGGGGTTTCTTTGAGGAAAGGGAAAAGAAATACAGTAATAAAGGGCCTTCTCTCACACCCCTGGGCAATGATGGGTTGCACCGAAGATCAGCAGCTCAATTCAATTTCTGTCTTACCTAGTGAAACACGCGGCTGCCCTGCAGTGATCAGGTCCCCAGCTCCCCCAAAGGTGAGGGCAGCAGGAGTGCAGGTTGCACAGGGCCCAGGCAGACTCGTGCTGGGAATGGCCGAGGTGGTGTGTGAGGAGCCAGGGCCATTTCATTGCACCTCCAGCCCCAGCTCTGCAAACCCCTGGGCTGCCTTTGGTTTCAGAGCATCCTCGGAGCTGCTGCCCATCTTCATGCCTCCACGCCTGGCCAGTTTGGCTCTGGACCCCCCTGAATGGCCCCCGTGGGGCTGAACTCCAGGCTGGCTTTTGCGGGGGGTGGCATAGCCTGGGAGCTGCCCCGGGTGCACAGAGCCATGGCCCCAGGCAGGAGGCAGCTGGCCTGGCTGCAGAGCTGGCACTGCCGGGGCTCTCCCCAGACCTGTCCCGGGGACCAGCAGCCTGCTGGAGAGCCCTGCGGTGCAGTGGCCAGGCAGGAGCTGGACCTGTTCCCTCCGTGGCCAAATGATTGAGGGTGGTGGAGCGTTAGCTCCTGTCACGCTGCCTGGGTATATGGGTGCAATATACTCACACGGAGCGAAGCCGGGTAGCAATTACAGCTCCTTTTATCTCCTCTGCCCGAAGGAACAGAAAGAAAAGCAACTTTCTGTTCTGGGCTTTGGTGCTCTTTAATTTTGTGCGGCACTTTATTACTGTGGTGAAGGTGCTCCTTAAAATCCCTCAGGAGACAGATGAAGGCTCTCAACCCCACCAGCCGGGTGAGCTCCCTCTCCCCGGACAAGGCAGCAGCAAGCAGGGAGGTGTTCGGGTCCCCCTCTGGACGCAGGGCAGCGGGCACCCCAGCCCAGGTGTCCCCGACCCACCGCGGCCATTCCCGAGCAGCCGGGGGCACGCAGCAGGGAGGTTGCTCGCTGGGGAAAGGGCTTTCTTTGTCCTGGCGTGGGCAGGAGCTGCCGGAGAAGTCCAGCTCCCTCGGGGCTGCCCGGGCTTTGTCTGCTGCCGCCGTGGGAGGCTGCTGCCCTGTTTGTGCCCCGGGTGGAAAAACAAAGGCTGGTCCTTGGCCAGAGGCAGCTCCATCTCTCCCAGATGCTGCGGCTGGCTGCTTCGAGCTGCCTGTAGTTAGGACCAGCCACTTGCCTGCCTGCCTGTTTGATTCCTGAGCAGCAGGCGACGACATGCCTGCTGTGATAGTTCAAGCTGTGTTTGTTTCTGCCTTTCTTCCAGCTGAGAGATTCACTCCATGAACTTTTCATCCTCTTCTCCTGGGGAAGGAGAGGCCGTGGCAGTCGGTGGCGAGGGGTGTGTTTGGTGGCTGCTGGAGAAGAGCTGCCCCCGAGCTGCCTGCCCATCAGAGCCTGGCTGCTGGGGGGTACCTTGGGGGGGTACCTTGGGGGGGTACCTTGGGGGGGTACCTGCTGGGGGTACCTGCTACTCACGCACGGCCGGGAGGAGCGGGGCTGGAGGCCGATTAGCATTCTTGTCCCTTCCCTGCTAATAGATGGGGCTCGGGGAAGCACAGAGCACACACCTGCCGTTTCATTACACTTTGTTAAGCACCCTGTAACTATGACCGATGGCGCTTCCCTGGGCTGCTGCTGCTGTGTGTGTCTCAGCCGTATTTTTGCTGTGCTGGCAGCACAGAGCCGAGGAAAGGACAAGTGTAGTTGTGTAGAGACATTGACTCGGGCTCCTTAAGTAATGCCAGGGGAACTGCAGCAAGAAAAGCAACAGCTTTGTAGGGAAATCCGGAGGCGGAGAAAACATCTCCTGACAAAGCCATCGCGGCACAGCTCGCTGAGCACCTAATGAAGCCTGGCTTCGTGCTCGGGCACCTCGCCCTGCTGATGTGCTCCTGCCCGCCCCATGCCATACCTGCCAGATCTCCTGGCCCGTCCCCTTCTGAACACCCAGCATCTGAAACGCGAGGTGACCGCACGCACACCCTTCCTCAGCTTTCCTCCTGTAACAGCCAGAACCGTGTCTTGCCCCAGGGCACGTTGTGAATCCAGCTCCTCGTGCCACGGCGCATCCATGGCATCCCCTGCCCAGGGGACAAGGACCATGGACATGTGCCCGTCCATCCCCGGGGAGCCAGAGCCCCCCTGTTAGAGAGCAAGTCCCAGCGTTGCTGCCTTGGCAAGGGGGCACTGGATGCTGTAGGAGCGGGCTGTGCTTCTAAGTTCAGACCCGCTGAATTTGGGCAGTCTCTTCCCACAATACTGGTTAAATGGGGGCTGGATGCCCGGTGTCCCATGGACGGTCACCTACTGGACGTAGTGCAGAGGACGTGCTGTCCTGGTTGTCTCGGGGACTTTGCTGCCTCACAGTGAAGACAGCGAAGCACCTGGTAACTCTTTGCACGCCAACACTTCTGGTAGAAGAGGAAACAGATGGTGGTTTGCATTCACACAAGATGAGAGGAGAGAAGCCTCTTCTGGCACTTAAAGTGTGAGCTAGGAGAGCAGCAGAATTTTTTATCTTCAAAGAAAATCTTCCCCAAATATGTTCATGTTCTGGCAATAAATTAAAAAAAAATCAAACCTTGGCTGTACTTATTGGTGCATCAGCCTTTGCCCTTGTGGAACTGAGCTGCAAAAGTAGCAAGAAAGGAAGAGCAGTCGCCTTCCTGGGGTAACTAAATACTTTGCCCACCCTCACCCCCCAAGCCCCCTCATACCTTTCCGAGAGTATCACAGTCCCTGCAGAGCTCCCAGAGCTGGCACCAGCCGGCTAGCAGCACTCCAGTGGGCATGCAAGCCTCCCTTTACCCCGAGGGCAGGCGGGGAGATCCCAATGCTCAGCCTTGCCAGTGACACTGAGCGGTGGGTGCCTGGCTGGTGCCCACACTGCTCCGGCTGCACAGCCTCGTGCCTGCCAGTGCCGGGGCAGGGACGGCTCCCAGGCCACAGAGCGGCTCTCTGGTTCTCCAGTGTCAAAGGGAACTGTGAGGGGACACATTGTGAAGGGAACACGTTGCTGTTTTATTTTCTGAGCAGCATCCTGCAGCCCCAAAGGATGAGATCAGGAATCTAGTGTGAGAATCATCAAGTCCTCTCTTTGCAATAAATCAGCATCTCTTTGCATTTGTAACTTATCTTATCAGCTTAATGCAATCCTTATCCACAAACCACTAATCCAAGTCCTCTAGAGAGACGTGTCTGATTAGATTAATTAATCTGTTTGCACCAGAGATTTTTCTAAGACTTGAACTTCCTTGGGGCAAACTCCTCTCTGTACCCTAAGCAGTTTTGTCTGAGCTGGGGGAAAAAGGAGGAGAAGGGGCAAAGGCATTGCCGAGGTGGAAAAAAGGGCTGGTGCTGCACCTGCTCCAGTCGAACCAGGAGGGGGAACACTGCAGTAGAAGGGATTTCAGAAGCAGGAGCGCTGCCCAGGGATGCTGTGAGCCCCCCAGCTCTCCCAGCACCAGCGCTGAGCACTCCTGTGGCCACGGCTCGCCTGCCCATCGGAGCCGTGCCGCGCTCCAGCAGTGCCCCGCGTCGTCTGAAGCCTGCAGCAGCCGCACGGTGCTGGGTGCTCGGCGCCTGCCTGCCTCTGGCTTGGCTTGCCTGCTCGCGGGGCTCTAGCGGGCTCTGCTTGCTGGTGCTTTTCTGAATTGCCCCATGTACATGTATTACACAGCTTTTGGTGAGTAGGTTTGCCCCATCAAGCTGATCTCACCCCAGCAGAGTGCTCTGTGCACTAAAACGTGACAGAACCAAAATGCTGATGCTTTAGCTGTCAGGCAGGGTAGGCACACCTATTTTTAGTCATTATCTTCACAGCTGCCGAGATAAAAGCTTTGGAAAATTAATTGTTTTTGCACAAATATTGCTTAATTGCACTGTGGTTATTGTGTTGGTCCATGAGGAGCAGGCGAGGAGCTGGGTGGATGGGGCAGGGGGGCAGCCTGCACCCCAGGGCCATCCCAGGGACCGTCCCCAGCGAGGGCACCGCTGCACGCCTGGCTGCTGCTGCTTTGCAGAGCCTGAGCAAACGAGCGTGCTCGGGGGCAGGCACGGGGCATATGCCAGGCAGATCTTGAGGACAACAACACATCGCTGAACACCGTCCCCGGGGCTAAGCCAACCCTCTGGAGAGGGCTTAAAAATATCTTTAACGTTTGTATTCAGATAGGCTCTTGCTGCCCCTTCTCACATACAGCAAGAGAGGTGATTTAAAATTTATCAGCAAGTGTCAAGATAACCTATGCAATTCAGAATCAAAGTGCAAAGACCAGCACAAAATGACAGCTGCAGCATCCATGGAGTCACATGTTTTATACAAGTAAGTACATGAAAATTGCAGTGTGCTTTTCTGCTATTCAGGCTGAAGGGCTCCTTTAACACAGACCATCTCCTGATATCAGAGTGAATGATTTCTTTCATTATTCCTGGTTATGAAGCCTATTTTCATGTTATTTGTCATTTGTGAAGCAATTTGGTTTAAAGATGGCTTGAAGCTTTTGTACTGAACAATCAGGGAGAAAGTAGGGAAGGAATAACTAAGGGGAAGATTGGGATTCTTCATCTGCTCTTGCATAACCAAACGCAGAGGAGCTGCCCCGTTGCAGGGCAGGGATCCGTTCCCTGGCAATTAGATTACGTGAGCACGCCAGGGCTCAACTGATTTGCCTCAACATGGGCGTGAGGGAGAGGGGGCTTTGCTGCGTGGGTTTCAGCTCGCTGAGAACTAACAGCACCTCTGGGACATACAGGGGAATTTAAGTGACTTTGGAGCCAGCAACTTTCTGCAACTCACAAATTTGGACTTAAGAACCAATCAATTGTGCAGTTGTTTTCATACCACGAGAAATGGAGTATGGATCTGCTGGAGGAATTTTAGAGGGACTTTTTATCCTCCCATCTGTGGCTGGGCTGCTATTCCTCACGCTGAAAAGCCAGCCATAAGAGCGTCCTGAAAACCAAACCCTGCGCTGCTGCAGGGCTGATATATTGCTCACCGAGGAGTAATACCATGGCACCAGCTAGGAGGGAAACAGGGGGCAGAATCAATTCTCCAGCAAGTGTTGTTTGATTTTGTCATAAAAAACTAATATTCTATATTTAAAAACGTAGCTGCTCAGCCTTGAGATGAAAGCTGTGGCACTGACATGCCACGGAGGGCACCTGCAGCCAGGGAACACCAGGCCACCCCCTCCCAGGGGGCAGGGGGGGCGCGAGGGGCACTGCACGCAGGGGCCTGGGGGTGCCGTTGGGAACACCGAGGGGAGCAGGGGCCACGTGCTGGGAAGAGCGAGCTGCCTTCGCTGGCAGAGATCGGCATCTCCCCGTGCCTCAGCGCGCTGTGTCGCAGGCAGGGAGAGGCTGAGGGACCCCACGCGGCCGCCCCCTTGGTGGGTCACCGCAGCAGGGTCCTCGCTCTGCCCATGAAGCCTCAGCAGCTGTGGCAGCTGTCAGCCACTTCCATCTTCGCCAGCCTTTCTGGAGGTGCCACCAATGCCTCTGATATTAGGGGCTCGTCCTGTGCTTGGGGAGAACGCCGCTTGCCCCGGGGAGCTGCAGGCACTTTCCAGGCAGCACAAGCAGCGTGCTCTAAATACAGAGGTAAGAACTGTATAGCTTCCAGGAGGATATTTTTATTGGCCGCTCACAGAGAAATGGTATTGCAAGTCTAAAATAGCTACTGATGTAAAAGCAAATATAGGAAATGTGCCTGCAGAAGCGCCCTCCTGGTGGAAACACAGATCCCATCTGCTCCAGCACCAAAAGTGTTTGAGAAGACTTTTAGTCCAGTTTCAAGGATTTTGTTCTGCCTCTTCATACTTTGTATTTTCTGACTGAAGCCAGACAGGACGACGTGAGCGGGGATTTATCCCGCCCCTGCAGTCCACGCTTGCTGTCCAGGTCCTGCAGGGGCTGGGACAGATGTGGTGTGGGCTGGGACAGAAAACAAGCTTTGTCCCATGCCACTGGGCCCCTGCTTTTTATTTGGGATATAAAACTGATTTTCGCAGTGAACACACAAGCCCTGTTCCTGGGTTGCTGCTCCCAGCTGCAGCAGCTCCATCAGTCCCATCAGCGCCCCACTGCTGGTGCCAGGCTGCACCTTGGTGCTGGCCCCGCGGGGATGAGACCCATGAGGAGCCGCAGGGAATGCGGAGCTGTTGCGGCAGGGCTGGGGCTGCTGCCTCTCCCCTGCCCTGCCTGCACCCATGGGCAGAGGAGGCAGCCACAGGTGGAGAAATGCCTTTGCTCCATCCCTTGGCTCCCTGCGCTGCTATCGCACCTCCCAGTCCCGCTGCTGTCCCTCCCGATCCCCACATGAAACATTTGCTGAGAGCAACATAAACACCGAGGTCCCCTTAGAAATGTGCTTTATCAAGCTCACCCTTCTCCCAGCAAATCTGCAATTAATTCTGTGCTGATTAGAAGTCACTGCTAATGAAAGAAGCTGGTGGAGGTGGGCTGGGGCTCAGCAGGTAATAACCGTGCTGGAGCACTTGAGAATTAATTGTAAAGGCAGCAGAAAGGTAAAAAAGCTGCAGTAAGCGTAACAAGACAGAAAAGCAAAGCACCAGCTCCCCAGTGCTGCCCTGGCCTCCCTGCTGTCATGTCCCATCCTCGGTGCTCAGCGGGGCTCAGTGGCACGGCACGGCACGGCATGGCACGGCACAGCACAGCATGGCATGGCACGGCACGGCACGGCACGGCCGCTTGGCACGGCACAGCACGTGGCTTCCTGGGCGCACAGCCCTGCATCCAAGCACCCTGTGGGGAGCCCAGCAGAGCACGTCCCTGGGCCTGGCCTGGAGCACCGCCTCTCCATGAGTTTTCCAGACCCTGCAGCGTGGGCAGGAGAGCCCCTGCCCCAGGGCCGTGCGAGGCCCCAGGGCCGTGCGAGGCTGGGGACACGGAGGCAATCTGCACGCCGGCACCGCTCCTGCTTGCAGCCGTGGAGGGGTGCTCGGGCCTCAGAGCTCCTCCTGCAAGACACGTGTGTCCAGTGGCTGTCTTCAAGATCAGGTCCTTAAATTTACATCAGTCTAGAGACAAGAGGAAAGCCTATCCTGTGACCGAAAATTAAAGATACTGCTTCCTGATCATCATAAAATTAACTTCTAAAATAAGATACTTAATTAAATGTATCCATTCTTCTGACACTGCTCAAAAGAGTTAAGTCCAGAACTGATGCAGGAGATACTGTGGGATAATGCATTCATGGGGATGGTTATCTTCCTCATAACGGCATTATGAAAGTACCAAAAGTAATTGCATTATATTTATGTCAATTCTCTTATTTAACTTGGCTGCAAATGAAGTATTCTGTATTGAACTGCAACCCATTTTAATTTACAAAACCAGCCCTGCTTTGCTCAGTAGTATTGCCACTAATGAAAAATGACTCAAAGGAACAGATCTTTTCCATATGAATGCTCGTATAGACCCCAAACAGACAGACCCGATAGATGGAACAGCTTCCAAGTGCTGAGGCAATCTATGGGCTGAGGGAAAAAGGCGCTGAGCTTTGTGTGCTAAACGTTGGGACCTGCAGGGTCGGGAGGGCCCCCCTTACCCTCCCAGGCCCCTCGCCTGGGGCTGGGGCTGGAGGAGCCCCACACACTGCTGCAGGGCCCCGCCGGCCTCCCGGTACCCATGGGTGGTGGGGGCTCCCCTGCTGCAGGTGGCAGCCAGCACACGTGGGGACACGGCGTGTCCTGGGACCCCCACGGGCTGTGGCTGGCACCCCACACACACCCAGGAGGAGCGGGGCTGCTGTGCCGGCCCATCTCGTGACAGTGAGCGGCGCCGCGGTGGGTCCGCCACAGCAGCACTAATCCAGCCTGATGTTTCTGCACGCAGAAGCATTCCTGAGTGTGCTCAAACATGGTAATTTATTATTATTTATTTACAAGAGACAGAAAGTCTTCTGACCTTTGTGTCCCTGCTGGGCTGGCTGTGGAGCCGCTGCTCTAATAGCTTCTGGTACATCCACGGAGCGCAGGCAGTACCTCTCCTGCCCGTCCCACTGCGGGATCCCTCCGGCACACGGGGGCTGCCGAGTCCACAGGAGGCTGCATTTGTGTGGCCGAGAGGAGCACTTCAGAGCAGGCAGTGCTGCCACGGGCAGCTGGCTCTCTGGCCCGTGGGCAGGGCGCGCTCCCCAGGGCCAGGCAGCCTCTGCCTGCTCCTCCCTGCCCTCCTCCTAAGTGCTCCATCTCATCTCCGGGTCCCCAGGGCCTGGGCTCAGCCGCCTCCGTCAGCAGGTCCCCGCGCGTCCCAATCAATCTTACAGCCAGGCACTTTGCATAATATCTGATGGAGAGCAAATGGCCCTGCTTACAATGCAGGCTCTCCCTCTGCGATGAGCCTCTCCGGCACCTTAAATAACTCCCTCCCGTGCAGCTCCGCGCTTCAGTGCTGCATCAATCAGCCCCCCCTCCCCGCTCCGCCAGAGGCTGCAGATGCGGGTGCATGTCCCCGGCGGCTCCCTGCAGACACCGTGCCCTTTCCTCCTCCTCCCCTGTCTTTGTGTGCCCTGCAGATTCCCGAACCTCAGCACTGCCATGCCCAGTGCCTTCAGTCTGGCTGGGAGCCCGGGGCAGCACACAGCGTGGGGGTGTTGGAGATGGGGCAAAAGGCTCTTTACTCTTCAAAATGTCAGAAAAGCTTTTGCAGATAGCCAGAGGGACGTCAGCACAAAGCCCCCAGGAACATCAGGTGGCTGGTGCTGTGTGAGCTTCCTAAACCCTGCCTGGCCCCACACACCGAGCTCTCAGCTGCCTGGCAAAGGCAGCACGGCCCCAGCCTGCTCAGGGCCCTTCTCACCCAGTCGCTGTTGCAGGTGCAGGAGCCTGGGTGCTTATTAAGCACAATCTGAAGGCCACCAGTCACAGGTAGATGCAGAGATACCCGGATTCTCATTGTCAGTGACAGCATTAATGTTGCATGATTTACAGCCTCCTGAGCGCCTGCTCTTCTGGCAGCAAAGTAGCAGCTCCAGACGCATCTTGGGTGCTTTAGATCTGTCCTTGAGGGCGTAATAGAGCTATTGAGAGGGCAGAAACATTGACTGATTTGTATTGACTCATTTGGCAGACAGTCTTTGTGGCTGTGCAGCAGGGGGCAGCTGGACGAGGGGCCTGGTGTCTGCCATGCAGCGCCTGGCAGCTGGCCCTGAGCAGCAGGGTGCGCGTGGTGCTGCTCTGGCACCCGGCACAGAGGGGTCATGCAGCAGGGCTCGTGCTCTCCGGCACGCTGCCGGTGTCCCCAGGCACAGGCAGAGCACGGCTCCCTCAGCTCCCACCGCAGCAAGTGGGCGCCTCTCCCGGGGGGCAGCCGGGGCAGCTTTCCTGGCCTCCTCCCTCCTGCCCACCTTCTCGGTGGAGCATTTCCCACGGCAGCTGGGAGGACGGAGCCCTGTCCCCACATTAACAGCATCTCACCAGTGGTGATGCCAGTGGCAGTGGAAGCCTCCTTCCCGTACGGTGCCGCCGGCCCTGGCACTGCCACGGCGGCCAGGACGCGTGTGCAGGGGTGTGTGTGAGCACACACACAGCCCAAGTGGAGGAGGACGGCAACTTCCTTCTCCCCTTGGGCCAGCCCCAGTTTGACATCCCCTGTTCTTGTGCTCCTCCAGCTGCCTACACTCTGCAGACACTCGGATGAATAGCGATGAGCAGAGGAAAGAGATGTCCACAACAATTCAGCCTGTTCAATAAGCTGTAGCAGAGAGACACCGAAATCCATCATCTCAGAAAGCCATCTCTATTTTAAAGCTCGCAGTGTCTTCAGGTACCAAAGCCCGTGGGACACTGCACATCCTGGGAAGCAAGGGTGAAGGCTTTCAGGCGGAAAATGCATGCAAATCCGACCAGCCAGAAGGCAGCGGGTGACAGGAAAGCCCTTCAGAGCAGCCCGACCTCACTCACACGTGGCTCACTGACATCCTGCAGCGGGGCCGGCACCCGGGCAGCACCGCAGGGGCTCCGGCACCGCCTCCTGTGGCTGGGGGTGCTGGGGCAGTGACAACCCCACCGCCCCACAGCACGCTCCAGAGCCGTGGTAGCTTTGTTTAGAAATGCTCGGGGGACATCGCTGAAGACGCTGTCAAAGCAGCAGGTTTTGTCCACTCACAAGCGCGGGGACTGTGCGACCCAGGGACACCGCCTGGGCAGGGCAATGAGAAGTCCTGCGGCGAACCCCGGCCAAGCTGACGGCAGGTGTGGGTGCCGAGATCTTTCCCAGGATGCCAAAAAGCAGCAGCAGGTCTCACCACTGCAAGCTCGTGTGGACACCCAGGGCCATCTCTGCAGGAGGGGCAGGGGGGCTGCTGCCATCACACCCAGAGAGCCCCCTTTACAAACGCTGCCCCGTAGCCCCCAGGCTGCCCAGCTTGTCCCCTCTCCCCTCCTGTGTGCCTGTCACACAAGCCAATCCCTGATTTAAACGGCATTTGAGCCAAGGCTTCTGCCATCCTGGAGGCTCCCTCCAGCCAGGGCTTCTCAGGGAGATTAATGGCTGGGCTCTGTTCATTAGGTGTCCCTCCTGTGAACCCTGACAGCCGATCCATCCCCATTTTAATGGCATGCTTTCCATTGTTCCAGCCAGACATCCAAGGCAATTATGGATAAGCCTCGGGTGCGCGGGCTGGAAGGGGCAGTGCTGGAGGAGAGGGAAAGTTGTGAACATATTTTCTGCCAGCACGACTGACTGAATGACTAATGCCCTGCACATCCTCTGCTCCCACCAAACAGCCCTAATAACCCAGCCGTATGCAAAGCTGCGGCCGCTGCAGGCAGCGCAGAGGTGGTGTAATGGGGTCCCACAGGGCTGGGGAGCAGCAGCCCTGCCGCCAGCAGGAGCAGGCAGCAGGACCAGCGCCTCCTCCCCAGGTGTTTGCAGGCACAGGGGCCAGCGCTGAGCACCCCCTGGTCCCAGCTGACCTTGTCCTGCCCCCAGCACAGGCCAGCCAAGAGCTGACAGGAGAGGGACTCGGCTGGGCTGGGGGATCCTGCGCTCCTCTTTGTGCCGCATGGCCCAGGTGCTGACAGGGTGCTGCCCCAGCTGGGTGCTGTCCCAGTGGGGTGCTGCCCTGGCTGCAGTGTGAGGGGATGAGGGGATGGCAGAGCACCGCCAGCACCCAGCCTGCCCACCCAGGGGAGCCCCCCCGCACCCCCTGTCCCGCAGCTCCGCTCCCCTGCGCCCCTCGCACACCACGGCAGCTCCTGGCAGCAGCACCCAGAGCCGTAATTGAATTCACACTCTCGGATTTAACTTGTTATCCTGTCAAGATTTTGGCATTTCGAATGATTCACAATTGCTTCAATTATAAGAATTGGGGTGTTTAGACAATTCCGCCCATCCTGCTTTCACCCTTTCCCCGTGTCTGGCTTCTGAGGTTGTCAGGCGTGAAATTCCTTCGCACCCCAGGCCCCCAGCTGTGAGCAGGCTTTTTTCCAGCTGCTCAGCTCACCCCTCCATGGACATGTCTGTCCTGGGCACATTTTTGTGGTCCCCACAAGGTCCCTCCCAGGCGCAGTGCAGCGTGCCACTGGGTGCCTCCGGCCCCGCGATGCATCTCGCCTCCTGTCCTGAAATGGGTAAAATTTACTTAAGGCGGCATCCATTCCGTAAGTGCCCTGCAGACTTGCAAGGAAATTAATAGCTCTGTTTCCTGCTTTTGTGGTGCAGAATTGTAATTCTTCACGGCGCTGTAAAGAGCTGCTGAGAGTGGTGCAGGGAGGGATAAACAGGAGCAAGCCCTGCAAAGGGAAATTTAGACCTGACCTCAAGAAAACATTTGTTTATCACAGCAGGACCAGCTAGAGAAACAAACGGCTTTCTGCAGGCAGGTGCACGGGCCGTGTGCGGGGGGCAGGCAGCGAACGAAGCTGTGCAGATGATCCTGCACAGGGCCAGGGCACCCTGCCTGAGCCCCCCCCAGCTCCAGCCCCCAATCCCACTCCCAGGGCCAAAGGAAACGCGGTGCCGACTGCGGGGGTGGGTGGCCCCCAGGAGCAGCACCCGCAGCCTCCCAGCCCCAGGGGAGCCCCCTCGCTTCTCCCCAGAGCGCTCCAGGATCCTCCTCAGCTCGTGGCCACGGACCCTGCGACCGTCAGCAAAGTCCTCCTGGCACCACCTCGCTCCATGGTTGTGTCACCCAAATCACCATGCTGGTGCTGACGTGGTTTTAAATGCCCAGGATCAACTTTAGATTATTTAAAAAAAAAAAAAAAAAAGTAGAGCATTTGGGAGAACATATCTTTGAGGCAAATGCAATTCCCTGAGAAAAAGGGTAGCCATTTACCCATCTGTAGTGGGTTTACGTGGCAAGGCTTTGGTAGCAGGGGGCCATAGGGGTGGTTTCTGTGAGAAAGATCTAGAAGCCGCCCCATGTTTGGGAAGGGCCCCACTGTTTTCCAGATCTGAGCCAATAAGCGATGTTGTTTTGCGCCTCTGTGAGAGCATATTTAAGACAGGGAAAAAAACGCTGCGCCACACAGCAGCCGGGAGAGTCAAGGGAGTGAGAAACAGCCTTGCAGGCGCCAAGGTCAGTGTAGAAGGAGGGGGAGAGGTGCTCCAGGCACCGGAGCAGAAGTCCCCTGCGGCCTGTGGTGAGGACCATGGTGAAGCAGGATGTCCCCCTGCAGCCCATGGAGTACCACGGTGGAGCAGGGTTCCACGCTGCAGCCCGTGGAGGAGACCACGGTGGAGCAGGTGGCCCTGCACCGACGGAGGCTGCGGCCTGTGGAAGACCCCTGCCGGAGCAGATTCTGGGTCGGACCTGTAGCCCGTGGAGAGGAGCCCACGCAGGAGCAGGTGATCTGGCAGAAGCTGCTGCCCGTAGGGGAGCCAGGTTGGAGCAGTTTTCTCCTGAGGGATGGACCCCGTGGTACGGACCCATATCTGGAGCAGTTCTGGAAGAGCTGCTGCCTGTGGGAAGCCCACGCCGGATCAGTTCAGGAAGGACTGCATCCCGTGGGTGGGACCCCACAGCACAGGGGACGAGAGTGACCGAGAAGGAGCGGCAGAGAAGAAGTGCTGTAGACTGACCATAACCCCCATTCCCCCGTTCCCCTGCGCCGCTCGGGGGGAGGAGGTGGAAGAGGGTGGATGGGGGGGGAGGTGCTTTTGGTTTCTTTCCTTTGTTTCTCACTTCTCTAGCTTGTTAGTAATGAGCAATAAATCTTACTATCTGTCTTCTTATGCTGAGTCTGGTTTGCCCGTTACACTAATTATTGCGTGATTTTCTCGTCCTTATCTCAATCCTTGAGCCCCTTTCACATATTTTCTCCCCATTCCTCTTTGAGGAGGGGGAGTGAGAGAGCGGCTGTGGTGGAGCTCGGCTGCCCACTCGAGCAGAACCACGACACCATCCCATAATGAACAATGCCCCAGCTCTGCGCCTGGCTCTTTGCTGCTCTCTGACCGCCAGCCCTGCAGCTCCTGCTTGTTGCAGTTGGCCACCTCTGGACTTGAACTGTCCTGGAAGAGAATCCCCCTAACGCCCCCAGAAGCGCTGCGGCTGTGGCCCATCAGCCATGGCCACTGCCTTGTAGGGCTGCCCCAGGGCCAGGTGCTGTAGCCACCCCATCAGCCCTCACCTGTGGAAAACTTGCCCAGATGGAAATTAAAAATGACCTCTGAATCGAGTTTTAATGCTCAGGTCATTTGTTTGGTTTTCTTCCTTCTTTTGCATGCCACCACTCCCTTTTTCTGCTCTGAAAACACAAAACAGCATCACAACACTCAGACTGCACTCCAACAGTCATCAGTCAAAAGTATGCAAAATTTGTAACAGGAACACAATATTCATCATATAGCACACAGTAAATATTGTAAATATTTCCTGTTTTGAGTTTCATGACAAAGTGTGCATCAAGATACATTATGCAAGGTTAAATCCAATTGGGTCTGAGTCAACATCAGCATTAAAAACTCAACTTCTGCTTTTCCTAGCTTGTTTTGATTTTCAATCCATAACGTTACTGTTGAGCTAGGGTTGAAGAGATTGCTTTTGACACCTGTGGCCCCCCATGCTTCATGCGGACACTTCTGATATATTTCCTAAACGCACGGGTGCGTCAGTGCCCAGAACTCCCCAGCATCTCTCTAACAGCACACGCTGCGGTCATCGTGCAACAGACTCGTTGGCTGTCCGCAGGTGCTGGCTTAGTTTCCAAAAGCCCGGCTCCTTGACACAAACGATTAAACACAAAACAATTAATATACATTTTGGTATTTACTTCCAGCAGAAACCTCATCAAAGCAAACGGCCGCTCCTGGGGTCTGTTTGGGGGCCTGGTGCTGCCCCCAGGCTCGCAGCGATGGGCAGGGCAGGCAGGGAAGAGCGGCTCTTCCTCAGGGGCTCTGCGAGGAGAACCCGGCCCCACGCCTTGCCTGAGTGCCTGCAGTAAGAGGCCTCATTTCTCTGCTGTCCTCTGCCCCTGTCTTTTCCACAATCCAGCTCCTCCCTCACCTGGCCACCTGCTCCCGCTGTGCTGAGCACACTGTGCAGCAGCCGTGTGCTGCAGCAGCTGCGGGACGTGGGGCCAGGGCTGTGCCCGTGGGGCTTCTGCTGTCCTGTGGGGCTTCTGCTGTCCTGTGGGGTGCCGCTGCCCTGTGGGGCTGCCGGGAGCCCTGGCGGGGCTGTGGCAGCAGCACGCGGCATGCAGCACGCAGCACGCAGCACGCAGCACGCGGCACGCAGCGGCAGGGCGCTCCTCGCGTGCTGTTTGCTAAGGCGCAGCTTTGGAGCGCCGGGGAAGGCACGCTGCTGCGAGCACCAAGGACAAATATGTACAATGCAGAGGCAGAGCGTGGCATTTCGTTTGTGAGGAATCATGCATTAACTATTAGCTGTATACACACCGTCTCTGCAGAGTTCACTTCAAAGAGTCACGCTCAAGAGATTTGCTCGGAGGCTGTGTGGCCTGTTGGCTTGTGTATAATGTAAGAATCTCTTACATCCTTATAAATATTTCACTTGCTCCCTCATTCTCAGCCCCTTTTCCAAAGCAATACAGCATTAAACCTGCTTGTTGCCTTGCCCACTCTGCCCCAGGGGGGCTCATCATCCACACATGGGTCGGCACGCTGCGCGGGAGCTCTCCCAGGCGTGCTGCCCCTGACGCCCCCGGACCCGTCCCAGGCCTTGGAGGATCTCTGCCTTGTGCTGCATGCCAGAAGGGCCCTGGCTGCATTCCCCTTGCTTCCCTCCTTCCAGCCCAGTGGGGGCAGGCAGCGCCTCCTGCCCAGGATCCCCCCGGGGTGCCCCCGGCATCTCCCCTTTGCGCCCCGCTGGGTGCGGGGGCAGTGGGAGCGGGGGCAGCAGTCACTGCTGGAGCAGGCTCTGCCTGCCCGTGCTCAGCACACACATGGCCACGCGTGCAGCCCCCGCGCTGCTGCAGGTCTTGGAAATGCTGCACGGGCAGGGCAGTGCAGAACAAAACAGCACCCGACCTCGGTGCCTGCATTTATCTGTGCGCCTCTGGGGCTGGCAGGGAGAAGCAGAGATCTTTCTCCAGCACCAAACAAGTTATCAGATTACATACGGCTAATTTGCTTTGAGGTACCTACAGCTATCCGGCTCCATAACCCTTCTCTGTACCCAGCAGAAATACATTTATACCTGCGTATGTTCCTTTTTGTTCTAGTAGCCAGGCTGCTATTACCCCGGAGGGTTTCCAAATGCCAGTCTGCTCAGGACAACACTTACACACATCTGCTCAACTGACGGTTAATGTTCTGCAGATTTTTTTTTTTAAACTGTAACTATAAATGTGTCACAGCATTGTTTTTTCCCCAGCACCATTCAGGAGCACATTGCCTGCAACATGCACAATGCAGCAGCACTTGGTTCTGCAGCCTGTTGTGTGCTCGTGTGTGCAAGGAGGGGGCCTCCTGAACAAGTGTCACTCCCGGCTCCCGCTGCCGGCAGCAGGCAGAGCCAGGGCAGCAGGAGGGCAGCGCTGGCAGGGCAGCTCTTTGGTGAGCTGAGCCGCAGCAGCTGGAATTCATCACATGTGATGCATCTTGCCTGAGGCTTTGGACTTTGCTCTGTGGCTGTATTTCCCCATTAACCCAATGTTCTGAATGCTCTGTGCCTAGGCTAGGGATTTGTAGGTGGTGGTTGCCTAACTATTCAGAAATCATGCTCTAATTTCTCCCTTGTGGTGCCACCTTTGTGCAGCAAGGCGGGGGCTCCCTGGGTGCCTGCCCTGTGAGCACACAAGGTGCCCCGTCCCGATGGGGTCCTGGGGACTGCTGGCACCAGGCATGCCCTGGGGGAGCAAGGGCAGCAAGGAGGGGTGATCGTAGATGCTGGAGTGTTTTGGATGAGCATTTGTGCCGCTCATCTCATGACCTTCCTCAGATATTTCAATTATCAGCACAAGCATCTGAATATCAGCACCGCAGCTCATTACACTGAAGGGAAGGGAAGCCAGATGGCAATAATTTGCAGCTCCTGTTCCACAAGCAGTGCCTGGCTTTCCTGATGACGAGCTTCCCCGCAGCCCTGCCGTGTCCAAGGGAAGGGCTGGCCACCCGCCCTCACCCACCAGGAGCCACCTCGGGGTGGCACCCCGAGGCCCCTTCGTTGCCAAGCCTCCAGTGACAGCCTGCACCACCAGTCCTCTGCCACAGCTCTGCTGGAGGTGGCTCTGTGCTGGTCGCGCCGCTCACCACAACACGCCCCCAGCAGCGCAGCCCAGAGGCACCAGGGCTACCATGTTCCCAGAGGGGGTCTCGAGGCTGCCTCGTTTCCTGCTCCTTCAGGGCAATGCCCACGAGTCTGTCTGCCTTTGGCCGTTTCATTTGCATGGCAGGAAGCACCAGGGTGACGTTGTGGAGGTGGAGAAATGGCCCTGTCCGCTTTTTGGCAGCACCAGGCACTTCTCTGCAGTCTATTATCTAGAGGCTTATTCAGTCCAGTTTGTTTCCCCCGCTAATGAGCCCAGAAATGTGTTCAACTGCAAAGAGCTTTCTCAGAATTAGCCAGGAAGGGTCCCGAGGTCAATGGATGCTTTCCTCCAGAGGTCACGTTTTGATGGAGTCGTTTGCTCTCGCTCTGCCGTTGCCCAGGCACCTCGGCTGGAGGGAGCTGGGGGCTGCCAACACAGCGGGGAGCAGGGGCAGCAGGGACAGGGCAGAGCAACGAGCAGGGGCAGGGGCAGCACGACCCCCTGGATGCTTCAGATCCCTCCCGTGTCTGTGAGCAGCAGCAGGTGGGATGCTCTCACCTCGTGCTGACAGCAGAGCTGAGGCTGGTGCAGTGCATCCTGCTTCACTAAGGAATAACAGCAGCTCAGAAACCGATTTCTCCAATCACAAAGGAAAGCCTTCACCTAGAGAATATTAGCTCAGGCCCCCTGATGTAAGTGTGGTCGTTGAAATCCATCTCAACTCTTTAATAGAAAAGGTAAAAATTCCTCTGCCATTCATCTCCGGTATTTATATAACTAACCACAGAGCTAAGGCACAGGCTGAGTACTGATCTCAAACAAATACTTATTCAAGACTAGAGATTTAATCATTACGTTTGAAAACACAGTTGTTATTTTTCTTATTATATTCTAGAGAGAGAGGCAGAGGCTTTAGAGCTGCTTTTTCAGAGACTGGGATGTGCTGCGGGAGTGCTCCAGTGCCGTGCCCAGCGCAGACGGCTGTGCTCGCACCCTGACCACGCAGCCCTGCAGGAAAGCCACATCAAATCACTCCTCCCCTCGTGAGATGCTCTCAGCCAGCGGAGAGCAGAAGACGAAAATGAGAGGCAAAAGGCATCAGAGGTGAGTTTGCCACTCAGAAGGCAAAGCCCTGAGAGCTGCCCAGGAAGCCGTTGTGTCCCCCACAGCAGCTCAGCTCACACCGCAGCACCCTGCGCCTACAGAACCTCGTGTTCTCTAGCAGGGCTGAAACTGGAAATGGGCTGGGACACGAAGACCCAGAGAGCAGAGCAGGTGATGGAGCAGAGCCCAGGGCCCTGCCCAGCTCCCCCTTTCTTTGAGGTCCTCTATCAGCCACTGGTTTTCCGGACTTCAGCTTCAGAGTGGCTGGGTGAAACGAGGAGACATCAATGCCGAATCCCTCCTGGGCCTCTGCAGCCCTCGAGCAGTGCTCAGCGTGCAGCCACCTCAGTAATCTCCACAATAACTGCCTGAAGAGGCGCTTTTGTAGGTCACTGGGGCTCACCAGGAGCACTCGTGGCCCTGTGAATGCTGGCGAGGGGGCAGTGGCTCACTGCGTGCCTGCCCGTGCGCAGCTTGCAGCACCATCCCCCAGCAGGGCTGCCGGGCTCCAACACCACCGGGGCCTGGGGGCCACCGCTGCCACCAGCACACTCCCTCCCCGTGCACTGTCAAAGCAATAGGGCACCGTAGCAGCTTATATTAATTAGGCCTTAAATTGTACCACAGCACAGACAGGAGTGCAGTTTGTTTGTTTTTAAACAGGGCACATGTCACAGTAAATGCCAGCAGTCCCAAGGCTTGGAATAATAAATGTGCAAACAGCAATTAACAGTTGCGTCTTCTGCTCACATGCAAAGGACATAATTAGCTGCTTCCATCTGTTAATTATACCTGCCATGGTTCAGATATTCATAGGGGGAAGGTGAGCTTGTGCAAGCAAAACTCTTGTCATCCAAACATTTAGATCCAGGAAAGTCTCTGTCTCTTCTCTCTCGGCTGCTGCTTGAAGGCTGCGTGTGCCTGCAAGGAGCACGGTGCAGCAGCTGCCCCTCCCCTGCTCTGCCCCCCCCAGCCCAGCTCTGCAGCACGCCCCTGCTGGGTGCTCCCCGGAGCCACCTGCACCAGGCTGCAGGAGCCGGAGCACGAATTGTGCCTCCAGGTGAGGTTTGCTGGTCGGGCTCTTGCCCCAGCCCAGAGCCTCCTGGCTGCCCCGCAGTGGGCGCACAGCCCCACGGGCACCTGTCCCTGCTGGATGTGGCCACTCTGTGAGGAGCCCCACGGCCCTGGGGCCCAGAGGCTGCCCAGCAGGAGCCCCAGGGCACCCGGTCCCCAGATTAAACCTGCGCTATAAACACGTTTAATGGATTTGCTGTTAACTTTATTTTACTTCCCCAAGCTGGAGGGCTCTTGCTGTGCAGAGGAGCTGTAAACTTTAGTGCAGGCAGTGGTGGTTTTTACACCTGATTCGACTGCCCCAGTGCGTGCACACTCCCAAAGGCCAGCCGTGCTTTCCTTGCACGCCACGAAGCGCTCCTTGCCACAGCACACGAGCAGCAGCCCTGCACCAGCCCCCAGGGGACCACCCTGCACCACCCCGGCACCGCCTCACCCCCGCCCAAACACGGCCCCCACTGCCAGGCCCCCACGGAGTGACCCGAAATTGGAGTGTGGAGGGCGAGGAACCAAGCCCTGGCTCGGCAGGCACATCCCCGTATGCTAATTTCAAACAGACTTTCAGGATGTGCTCTCGTGGATCTAAGCAAGCAACAGAATCTTAACTATCAGAGCTCCTCGCTGCCTGATAAAATATGGATAAAGGAGCCATCACTTTATAACAGCAGGAAGAAAAATAATTGCCAAGGTTGGCTCTCATTTGAATATTGTTTAAAATCCTTGTAGCATGGAGATGACTGTTGCAGTTTCATTCTCCTTGTGTGAATAATTCCGCTGTGTGAGATTTCTGCTCAGTGCGGCGGGACCAAAAGGTAACGAGGGGTGCTCGCTAATTGCCCCACATAGACCAAAGTGATCCACGTGCTCCAGCCAGGGGCAGCCCCACGCGTGCAGCTCCCACCCACTGACGGCAGCGATGTTGGGAGCACCCACAGGAACTGCTGTGAGCCACAAAAGAAATGAGCCAAGGGAAGAGGAGCTGAATCTTGGCAGAATTTGTTTTGGTGTTCACGTGCTTTTTCCTTTTTTTTTTTTTTTTTTTTCCTTTTTGAAATGAGCTGGTGCAGAGGCTCGCAAGGACAGTAAAGTGACACTGACTAATTGAATTCTGAACTAGCAGGAGCAATGCAAATATCTGACAAATTGATTTAATTGCATTCACGTACAATAAAGCTGAGATCTAAAAGGTCAGCTAGAAAATGGAAAGGGTCCCTGGAGTGCTAACAGGAGGAAGCTGACTTTAATACACATTCATCACATTTTATCATCTAATTAGTTCACACAATGCCAGACTGATAGACAGAGGCCTAAACAAAAGTATTGATTGATTATTAGCCACATATCTATCATATTGCCTTCAGCCGGCTGTCAGAGCGTGCTGGCAACTTCTGCTCGGTGTATCAGCAGAATGGGGGGGAGTGTGATAAATAGTTTTTCCATAGCAGAATTTAGACTCTGGAAAGTGTTTTACACAGACACTGAATGATAAAGATCCCGGCAAAAGCTCTCCAGCAAGACCGCGATCAAAGCCCAGCCAGCCTTGCCCGCGCTGAGAATATTTATGACCCTGCGGGCGCCCGGCTCCACTCCGCAGTGGCCACCGAGTGCCGGAGCCGCCACGCACGGCGTCGCCCCCGAGCCACGGGCACAGCTCCTTCCCTGCTGCTATAAAGCACGGTGACTTTAAACGTGCCAAAGGAGGCCTCCTTGCAACCCCCCAGTGCCTGCCTTTAATTGCTGTGCACAGTGCCAACACTCCTGCTCAGCGGCCGAGACGCGCCTCCTCTGAGAAGTAAATCTTGGGGCTCTCTTGCCTCTGTGCACAGAAAATTGCAAGCACAGCACAAGCAGCCATGCAAAACCTGGCACCGGGCTGCTCCCGCTCCTGCAGGAAGGAGCGGGCCTGTGGCACACGGACAGTGGGCTTGTGGCACACGAACAGTCTGGCTGCACCCGGCTGCTTACCCTGAACTGCAGCGCTTCGCCCTGAGCACACCCACAGTGTGCTCCAACACAAGCAGGGCAGCAGCCAGGGCGTGCAGACCCCGATGGCTGGGGGCAGAGGAGGGGCTGCAGCGTCCAGCACACAGCGTGATGCTCTGGCTCCTTCCCTCGCTCACCCTTTGGTTGCCCCGGGCTCTCTGGGGAAGCCTGCTCCTCTCAACATCACTCCGCTGCCCGCTGATATGACGCTTGAGCAGACCCAGAATTGCTGTTACCTGATCAAACCCAGCAACTTTTCCAGAACGTTGTTGCTGTTTTACACAATGTGCAGCTCCTGCTGCTTCCACACTGCACGCTTGCCTCCATGGCAGGGAAGCCAGCCAGTGCTCGTCCCACCAGCTCCGTGCTGGGCTGGCACAGGGGCCCCAGACCCGCGGGGTGCACAGCAGTGCAGAGCTTGCTGAGGAGCACCGGCCCTTGACAGGCAGAAGACCCCAGAGCTGCCTGTGCAGGGATATCCCCAGCACCCAGACCCTGGCCCTCCTGGGCCAGCTGGAGCAGCTGCATAAAGATGCTCTGTGCACACGTGGGTGCAGCCATCCCCCGTGGCTCAGGCTGCGCCTAGCACACTAGGACACAGGTCGGATTTTGCTACTGCCCACCTCCAGTTTCCTCAGGTGCCAACAAAACCCTGTGAGACCCATGCCCCTTGCACGTGCTGGTTCAGGCTGGTGCTGGTCAGGAGCGTTTCACCTCTCCTGGGCAGCTTTTCCACCCCCAGCCACAGGAGGGGAGCCCCCAGCAGCTCGGCACCCCCAGGCCGTGAGGCCGCACACCGCTCACCTTGGCTGCATCCCTGCCCAGCCCGTCCTTGGCAAATGCATTAGCCACACTCCTTGGAAAGGCTCGGTGTGCGTTTAGTATTGATTTGTAAGACAGAAAATATTATGACCTGTAATTTCATTAGGCACGGGGCGGCAGCGGCTCCCCGCCGGGCAGCTGCAGGGTGCGGAGCCGGCCGGGACCGATCTCCATCCACATGGCAGAGCTGGCGGCGGGCAGGGAGCGCCCGGAGCCACGGGTCACGTTAATAACGTGCAGCAGGGGTTCCTGGCACTGAGGGGAGAGACTAATTAATGGCATCTGGCTCCTTGCAATTTTACTGAATTTGCCACTTCCCAGCTTGTATTTGAATGTGCCCGGAGCAGGCAGTGCCTGCACGGCTGAAAGGAATCCCTTTTAAAGGGGGCAAACAGAGCGTTTAAAAAAGCAATGCAACGAGCACAGACAGAACAACATTTTGTAATAACTGCCATAAGGTTACACGCTTGTCTTTTGCCACACATCTACGTCTGCATTTATTTGCATTATTTTGTCAGAGCATATGGAATGGGACCTCACTAAAGGGGCTTGTTTTTCCTTCTCCTCAGGCTTTATTCATTTGTATTCTGGATTATCTAATCATTTGAGCCTTAAATATCTGGAGTTAGACGTTTGACTATCGCCTAGTTCAGGAGAATTAAACAGCTTCTGGTAAGACTGACATGTTCAGCAGCTGCCAGAATAACATCAGCCTTCAAGAAAGTGTCTTCACTGTTTTATAATTGTTAAAAAAAAATAAAAATGAGTAGAGTTAATAACTGGAATGAAAGCGTTTAATTGGTGCACAGAGTGTACTGAATCTATTTGTTAATTAGGCTGCAGATCGGGCCTTAGAAACAATCCTGTGCTCAGCCAGAATACTCAGTCAGGACTCGAGGCTAGAGCCAGTGCACCCGGGCTCAGAGCATCACCGAGCTTTCCCCCCGGCAGTCGCAGCGTGGTGAAGCCCCCCGCAGAGCCCTCCCCGGGCTCCTTAGCAGCGCAGGGCTGGGAGCACCCCACAGCTCAGCCCCAGCTCAGCGCCCTGCTGCCCGCACGCTGCTCTGTGTGAGGGCTGCCCCGCTGGGGGCTCTGCACAGCAGCCCCTGCCCGGGGCCCTGCCACGTGTGGAGGCAGCAGCACGCAGCAGCACGTCCCCCACGTGCATTTCTTCGTTACTCTTGAAGAGCTGCAGGAGGGCTCAGGCGGGGAGGGAGGGAAAAGGGGAAGGGTCCCCAGCGCAGAGATGTGCAGACCCACACACGGGGCTGGGTCTGCAGCCCGCGTCAGCCTCGGGTGAGCCTGTGACTTAGGGAAGGTTCCCTGCATTCTGGTGTTTAGCCCGACTCTGATTATCTCTCTGAGCAGACTACCACAGCTAATTTATTTTGAACAAAGCTAGAAATAAAAGGATAATCAGGTTATCCCAAATGACAGCTGCAACATCTGTATTTTCTGGTACACTGGGCACATTTGATGTACTGAATATTGTAATGAGGCTGAAAAACTTGTCAATGATATTTCTTTTGTCCCTTTCTCAAAGGAGCAATGGTTAGCTCTCCAAAAGAATATTAATCGCTGCAAAGTGTGGGAAACAGCACTTTTCTGCAACAATATTTATTGTTTGCTTCTGACATGCTGCCCGGACCCCCCCGACAGCCCCCATCTCGTGCCCATGGGGATGCCGTAGCTGCCGCAGTGCCCAGGAGCCTTCACATCCCCACAGCCCACGTTGCTGCCCACCAGAGACCTTCGCTGGGCTGCCAGCAGCCCCCGGGCACGATCTCTGCCCCCCTGACCCTGCACCCTGCAGTCCTTCGCGGGCCGGCCCTGGGCAGGGGAGGCCGATGGGCTCTGACTGCGCTCCGGGGTCACCCGAGGACACCAGTGCCCCCCCCCCCCCCCCCCACCAGGCAGGAGCCCCCCGGTCCGCAGCCCCAGCTCAGTGCCCCAGAGGACACTCTCAGAGGGCTCCTGGGTCTTGCAGGGATTTCGGAACAGCCTCGGGACAGTGAAGCCTGCAGAACAGTTACGGTTTTCTGTTTACACTCAGTTCTGCTTTCAGCTTTTCAGCTCTGCTTATTCTGCAGGGGGATTATGTGCTGTTCACCATCAGGTTTTCACTTCAGTATTTAGACTTCTTTTTTGGCGATAAACCCATTTTCTACTCTCTTTCAAGGAAAGCCGCAGCCAGTACAGAGCTGCTGCTACCAGGTTTGTGCTGGAGTCAGGTCAGGTCTCCTCCGATCCGAGGTGAGCAGCCGCATGCGAGGACACGGCAGCTCTGCTGACTTTAAGGGTGGATCTTCTTCCCTAAAGCCTGATAAAACCAAGGGGAGAGCTCCCCACAAAGTGTTTCTATTGTAGTTTTTCTCTTCCCCAAAATTGTTGTTGCTTAGATCAATTTTTTTAGCACAGGCTTGACTGAGTCTCCTATTAAGACTGGAACCACCATGAGAGTAAGTCTATACCTGGAAATATTTATAGCCACAAAAGGCAAGCTGTGGTCTTCACAGACAGCCCCCTACCCCAAATCCCAATCCCCCCAGCGTATTCCAGCAGCTGGAGCACAAGGCAGCAAGGCCACCAACTCAAACACGATGCTGCAAGGAAGACCCGAGCACAGTACAACCCTTCACCCTCTCCCTTCCCACAGACAGAAGCAGGCAGCCGAAGGGAGCTGCAGAGCTCCCTTCCTTTTATCCTAATTAATGGTTATTGCTTTCCCCCGCGTGCCCAGCCGCAGCTCCTTGCCCTCGCTCTAAACTAAAAGCAGTTTGGTAACAGGATCCCCAGCTCCCGCACGGCAGCACTGTTCTGGGAACTGCTCTTCCCCGGGGAGGGAAAGCTTCCTCAGAGGTTAATATTTTATAGCTATTAAAAACGCTCTGTGCCTTCCCTCCGCTCCCTGCAGCAGTGACAGCCGGCAGCGCACCCTCGCTGGGGGCACCGACGAGGCCCTTGTCCTTCTCGCCCTTGCCTGGCCGTCCCCGTGACCCCCTCCCCGTCCCCCCCTGCCTCCAGCTTTGCCCCCCGTGTGGCAAAGACGTGGCAGTGGCTGCCAGGTCCTTGGCTCTGCGGGATGCTCCGAGGGCTGCTCGGGCAGCACAGCCCAGCAGGGCTGGGGCAGGATGGGGTGACCACGGCACCGTGGAGCGGACCTGTGCCAGTGCCCCCACGCAGGGACGTCCCGGGGGCCCCTCCGTGGGTCACGGCTGGCTGCATGCTGCAGCGGGGGGTGCCCCTGCTGCCCCTGCTGCCCCTGCTGCCCGCCTGCAGCTCGTCTCCTTGTTTCTTTCACGTGGATTCCCAGCAGAAGTGACTGGAAGCACCCCGGGACCATGCTGCCGATGCGGATCGCCTCCGTGCCAGCTGGGGAGGTTTCCAGTCCAAAAGAATCAAACTGGGAGCGGGCTCAGATAACAGCCCGTAATTTGCTGGTTTTCATTTAAATCGGGCTTTGTGCTGCTTTGATGAAGGAACATATTAAAGGCAGCGTGGCTGACATTTTTAAATAAATTCCAAGATGAATTCCATGCATATCCTGCATTAATGTGTAAGGTGGAGATAGAGGCCGGGGTGAGTTGAAGCAGAAAGTATACTGTAAATTGAAGCTTGGCATTGAATATAAATGGCAAAGGTTGCTGACTGCCAATAACAGTAAATCAGGTTCAAACACCACCAGGCGATAAGGCTACGAGATGAATTGCATTTTGGCTGCAGTTTGGGGAGTTGCTCAGGGCCCGGCAGAGGAGGCAGTCGTCCACCCACCGCAGCTGCTCCTCTCTCAGCCTGCAGCATGGCACGGGCTGCCTGGCACGGGAAGGGGCCGCAGCGATGCCCGGGGGCTGCGGCGGTGCTGGGGATGGGGCAGTGCCCGGGGGACACGGTGGTGCTTGGGCCGGCCCCATGGGATGGCAGCAGCGGGGCTGGCACCGAGCTGCTCCCCCTGCCCTGCAGCACAGAGCGAGCCGAGCCCCGAGCCCTGCCTGGCTCCAGACCCCCGCTGCAGCTGGAGGCCTCCAAGTTGTTTATGTTAGGCAGCAGCTAATTTGCTTGGGAGATAATGAAGATAATTAATATTTCCTTTATGCCTGAAATATAACTGTGCTGTCACAGGGATTCCTATAGCGCTGCAGAGGAACGTCCAGGGAATTTTCCTTATGGGTAATGTCCAGGGAATTTTCCTTATGGGTTAGCAGCCGACACCTGCAGGGAGCTCGTAGCTCTTGCAGAGCTCTGCCATCAGGGCATTCCCCTGGAGCATCCAAAAATCACACACAAAACTCCATCTGCTGCCTGTGCCGGTGTTCCCACAGCAAACGAGTGTGCCCTCACTAGGCTCGACCCTTTCTAGGGTGGAAGCCTGGCATTACAAAAGGAATTCCTCAGCTCCCTTCACCAAGCAAGGAGACAGCTCCGTGGTGCAGGCACCGGGCACCCTCGGGCTGCAGATCTGTCAGCTCAGCGCCTGCTGCAGCTGCCTGAGGACCAGCAATGAGGCTGGCAGCAGAAAGACTGCAATTTGGGGGCCCGGATGAAAGTTTGTGAGTGTGGGACTCTCCGGATGGCTGCAGCTTTGCAGTGGGATCGCACAGACATTCTTCTTACAACGCGCACATCAAATGCACTAGGAGACTTCAAAGCTCTGCAGCTGAGCTTTATGAGCACAAAAACTCCAGCAGAGTGAGCACTGCAAAAGAGAAAGCTCCGAACCTGCTGGATATAGGGGAATGGAAATGAAGGGGGCTGTGGGCATCTCACCTGCCCAGGTGTCTGGGCACACAGGGGGATGTGAGGGGGCAGAGGAGCGGCTGGGCAGCAGCCCCCACCCCTCCCCTCGCTGCTGCCAGCTCTGCCCCACCGCAGCACACGGGGAGGTGTTCACAGCGCTGGTTTACAGCGGCTGCTGCCTCGTGCCATGGCAGAGGCTGTCAGCACCTCTCCTGGGACACGGCGCGCACGCAGGGAGGAGCTGCCCGGGAAGGTGCAGGCGTTGAGGAGTTTCCGAGGCTTTGGGTCTCCAGGCCAGCACACGTAGGGGAGGGTAATTTGTATAAGCAGCATGAGGTGAGTGGGGAGAAGAAAGAAGATGACCACAGAGAGACAGTTTGAGAAATGAGAAGACGGACCTGAATGTTTTTATAATGAAGAAGGAACCTGCGCTAAATTGTTTTCGATTAATCTGCAGCTAACTGAGCTCATTAAATTGAAATTATTTCATACAGGGCCACGAGAGAGCGCCTGGGAAAAGCTCTTCTGGAGAGCAAGGAGGTATTAAAACCCTGCATTGCTGGCAAAGTTTGGCCTCACACCCACCCCAGCAGGAGAGAGGGGGGTGAGGTGGCCGCCTGCCCCTGCCCAGCCCTCTGCCCTGCAACGCCACGGGTGGGCTCCCACTGCATGCCCCTCACCACCACTGCTGGGCTGGGGCTGGTGGCACTGGGGCTGGTGGCACTGGGGCTGGTGGCACTGGGGCTGGTGGCGGTGGTGGCACTGGGCACTGTGCCGAGGAGCAGAAGCAGCTGCGGGTGGGTGCCTGTTCAGGACTTGTCCCAAGCGGTTCCTGCAGCCCGGGGAAGGGCCGTGATGGGCGGCAGTGAGGCAGGACGACAGCTCTGGCTACCAGGCCTCGGGATCTGAGCGGGCTCCAAGTTCTCTGTGCAAAACCAGCCAGGCTGGGGTGCTGCGTGCAACACTTGGCTGCAGCAGCGTCCTCAAAGGCAAAGCAGCTTCAAGGTTACACAGACAGAAATCTGCCTGGCTTACTGTAAGTACTAATCCCATGTCTGCTGCTCAGGAGCAAGCCCTGGTTTTGTAAAAGTATCCCCCAAATCACCACCGTCTGCGCCCTCTTCCCTGGCCAGGTTTTGCCTTGACAGCAGCCTGGCTCCTCTGACCTAGAGGATTATTCCACATTTGTGCTGGGATGTGAGAAAAAACAGGACTGATCAGGCCTGGTGGGAACAACAGAAGGCAAATCCCAGCTGTCTTCCTAACATGTCCCTAATAATTAAAACCTTTTAACATGATAATTTTGCAAACCGATTTATCTCAAATGGGTCTGACAACCAGTCTGCACACGGAAATTAATCCTCCCAGCCCCAGCCTGCGGGGATACCAAGTCAGGGGCTCTCACCCCAGCCAGGCTCAGTCCTGTCCCCTTGGTTTGTCAGCGCCTCCCAGGAGGACGCAGCAGGCGCGAGAGGTGCACGTGTGGGATTTGGGATCCATGGGGCTGAGCAGCCCCAGGGAGGCAGAAGGCAGCCGGGGGTGGGCAGCTCCGAGCCCGCAGCCAGGGGGGCTCCCTTGTGGGGAACGATGAGCATTCACCAAGGCTCCTTGGAAGTGCCATTGCCTCTGCTCCTTGAGGATCAATTTCCACTCTTATCAGCACAGTAATGCTCTCTGCGAGGCAATATGATTTTCTTCTATGTAAACAGCAATAACTTCAGAATTACTCAGGAAAGACAGAGACCTCAAGAGATGTTTAAATTACTGGCTATCTCATTAATCAAACACAAATGCAAGACTAGCAAAGGCTCTAGTTGCTGAGCTGGAAAATGCTTAAATTCATTTATGGAGGCAGCAGGGAAATCCAGAGTCCTGCCAAAGCCTGGGGGGTCCGCGAGCCGGGAGGTGACTGCTGATGGGCAGCTTTTTTTGCTGGTTTACGGAGGCTCCCAAGCCTGCGCTGGCCCAGGTGCGAGTTTTCTGTGTAGCTTTGCAGCGGCCTCGGCCTGGGCTGGGCTTGGCCCCTGAGCCCCAACACCCTGGGGACCAGTTTGGGGTTTCTGCTGGAACCAGCGGGAGCGCCACATGACGGAGCTGGGCTGAGCCCCAGCCGAGCCGCGCTGCATGCAGATGGGACAAGAGCCACGAGAGCTGTAGCAAGGCTGTGCCGTCTATCCTCCTGGGTTGCCATGCCAACAAAGAGGAGACAAGAACCGATTTAATTTGCAGAATCACCCTCTTGACACAAAATCCAAGCAGCTTGTGAGGAGTAGGGTGAAAGATGTCAAGGGAGCAGAGAGGGATTCTCTGTGCTGCTCTGCATCCAGTATCTGGCTGTGTTTTGTTTCTCAGGGAGGTCTCCAACACCTCTGCTGCAGAGCTGGAGACACAGGAGCCAGCTACGAGCCCAAGGGAAGGTCTCCCAGCTTGTCTTTGGAAAGCGCCTGGGAACCCACTGGAAATCTCAGCACAAAACACATCAGGAGCTGAGCTTTGCTATAGCACGGCTACATCACAGGCAGGAAGCGATACCCAAGGCGTGGAAGTGTCTTCAGCTCAGATTTTCCTTTCTCCTTCCTCAGAAAGACCTGTGTAGTGGGGAGAGGGGCGCGGGCTTTCCTTTGCACAGTTTTGCTGTGGCTGCCCGCGTGCTGCTTGCTCCAGCCCAGTCCTGCGCTTTCTTGGGCACCTGCCGATAGACCTTTCGTCTCCATCACTGCAAAATCCAAAGGCTTTGTTCTGAATCGTCAGTGAGGATGAAGGTATAAAAAAAAAAGAATTATTTCCTCAAACATCCTGTGGCGATGCTCAGTTTTTGTCTGCAGTAGCTCTGCTCCACCCTTCCCCTCCACCCCTGTTTGCACATTCGGCCATCCCGAGCATCCTGCTCTAACCCAGATTGGAAACTCATTAAAGAGACCCTGTGACGAGATGTGTCCACTGTGCCCAGGAAGGGGCCGAGCTCCTGCTTGTGGATCTTCCATGCAGGTCTGATGGGTGTTGTTAACGAGAGTCACGGTGGGCGCAGTGCCCTGAGCAGCACAGTGTTTAATTCTGGGTTCCTGCTTAAGATGCTGATGCAAAATCCGAAGAAATACAGATTGCTCTTGGAAGGGTTTTTGGAGCTTTCACAGTCATCTCAAGCACCTAGGTTCACAGGATCTGGTCAGATTATCTCAGCATTGGACTGTCATCATCATCAATCGATATCCCGAATTACCTCTTCATACAGAAGATGCTTTGCTAATTTTCATGGATCCCCTGTGTTTCATGCCCTTGGTGTCCTGTCATGCACTGCTAGTTTTAGTCCACAAGCTACAGCACAATATGCTTATGAGTAATAGCATCTTATTGGAGTGTAAAGATCTTCCTATTTCACTGATTTATCCTGCATTTAAACTAATTCAAAATTCACTTACTTCAAAAAGTACTGGAAGCAAAATGCTCTCTGTAAATAGCCTAGCTTTTTCTAAACTGATATCGCTGAAAGGGAAGATGGAATAACTTGCACTATCTATTTTCTCTTGAAGGTAGCATCGCTGTATTATTTTGACTGTTTTCCATAACGAGGGCCATAGCTGATTCTTTGCTTTAAAAGAGGCTTATGGAGTGGCAAGGACTGTTCGACCTTTATATCTGAGCCCGTAGGAACCCCGTGCAGATTAATCTGAAGTTTGCTTAAGTAGCCAGGTCGGCAGTCACTTTGTTTTCAGTTCACTGCATGGTGGATTTCTGAATCGCAGAGTACCAGACATCCAAACCCAGCCAGCCCCCTCTCAGTCGTGTTGGGGGGGGGGGGGGGTCGCTTTCCCTTTCCCTTACATTTCAGATACTCTTTCAAGTTTATGAGCTGCCACTTCCCAAACCACAGAAGGAAAATGGAGCCTGGCCAGGACTGGTGACATTGCTCAGCTGTGACACAAGGCTGCAAAGCTAGAAATGTGGAAATGGAGGAGATACGTCAAGGGAAGGCAGGCGCCAGAGCCGGTCACCAGGGCAGTTCCTGAGATCCAGAGGGCAGGGATGAGGAGAGCAGGGAGGAAAATCCTCACAGCAGAAGGGTCACGGTGATGCTGGCACGAGCACCACCAGTTTCCTCCTCTGCCCTTTCCCCCGTAGCCAGAGCCTTTCCTTCTCAGCCACTGTCTCCAGTCTGGGCCAGCCCAGGAGCACCCCAAACCCAGCCTGGAGATTTGGGGGCCCCAGGAACTGGGCTGGTGCTGCAGCAAGAGCGCCCTGTCCTGGCTCAGTGACACAAGCACACAAAAGGTGCTCACCTGGCACACTGCAGGGCTTTTCTGTGCTCAGACGAAGGCGAATGTTTTACATGAGCCAACTCTACCTAGAAATCACACCTACGGCTGGACTAAATTCCAGGCTGGGTACGTGTACTGTATTCTAGCACAGCAGAGGACAGGCTCAGATTGCAAAATATATCAGAGAGGGTTGCATGCACCTTGGTGAATGGGTGGTAACACCTGTTCTGTTTCCTGGCCCTTTTCTGATTCCCCTGACGCTGTGGCATGCCGGAGCAGGGCTGCTCCACCCTGTGCAGCTGCGGGATGTAAGCTGCTGTGGTGAGGGAACGCTTTCAGAGGCAGGAGCCCTGACCACCAGCGGGCTCTGAGGCTTTACTGAGAGCTAAATTTCCCCCAGAGCTTTTGTTCCCTGTCTGCTTTCTCTCTCATGTTGCCTCTATCAAAGGCTCAGGTGTTCTCTGAGACCTCCGCTGGGAGGTGCCGCAGTTGCCCCCCTCTGAGGGATGCTGGGGGGCTGCATCCCCCCTCCAGCCTCGGCTCTCCCTGCAGCGGAGGGGCCGGGTGGCAGCAGGCGGCTGTGCCTCGCAGCGAGCTCCCGGCGGCTCTGGGGCTGTGCCTGCGGTGCTGCTGGCCGGGTCCCGAGCCCACACGGCCGCGAGCTGGTAGCCAGGTAATGCTGGAAAAGCCAGGCTCATAAAATTTAACACCTCAACGATATTTCTAACAGGAGGAAACAAGAACTTCTCCTTTCTGATGGAGAAGAAATGACTTCAGACCTCGCTAAATGTCATCCCAGGCTACATTAACTGCTGTCTTGCTCAGAGGCTGCTGTCTAGCTGGCCACTTACGGCTCGGAGCATAGTTCATTTCCCCGCTTGAAATTCAGGCATTGTTTGTGTCACAGTGGGTTAGGGATACATCAGCAGAGGTTCTTTTCTAGACCATAGAGGATACCTGGTTCAAGGAAGGCAGCCATGGTATCGAAACCTGGTAAGTGAATAGTCATAATCATCCATCAATCCTATTTCAATCCCAAGGAAGATCATTCAAAATCCTAAAAGAGTCCCTGAGCAGTCAAGAGAGCAGAGCCCCATGTAGGAGGTGGCATGGGTGTTTCTGAAGAATAAATCTTAGCAGGAGCACACTGGGTACCTCGTTACCAGGCAGAGAGTGATAAATTAGGCAGCTCACGGAAGAGCTACAGAAATGATGAGGGAGGTGGAGGATCTATCTAATGAGAAAAGATTAAATTACTGAAGTTGGCAGGGTTTGACTGAGTGGCAGGTGAGGAGGGGAGGAGGAACTGTGCGGGAGGAAGGAACGCCTGAGTAAGAGCAGGGATGGCTTCCCGGGATCCACGCTGGGCATTGCTGCTGCCAGCGGAGGGCAGGAGATCGCGGGCTGGTCCCGGGAAGCCTGGTGGCTGTGTCCCTGTAACACCTGATGCCCATTCAGCAGGGGCAACTCCGTGCCCTGGCAGTAGTCTAAAAGCCCTCCCGGAGAGCACCCGGCTGCTGCCAGGGCCGTGGCACACGGTGACGGGCAGCACGAGCCGTGAGGAGGCCGCTGCAGCCGTCCCTCGCTGTGAGATGAAGGACGCCGGGCGCTGAGCCTCGTCCAGGCAATGCCGGCATCGGGAAGGCTGAGAGGGGAGGATTGCACAGCCTGGCAGGAAGCAGAGGAGCTTTGAAGTAGAAATCTTTTATAGCCTGGGGCAGCTGTGAGCACACTGTGCAATGGCTCGGTAGCGGCCACTGAGCATGCACACGCTTCCAGCACCGCGCTTAAACCCCCGCCTCCCTCGCCCTTCCCAGCCGCTCTGTAGCCATGGGCAGCCTGACACCCCGCCTGTGAACGTGGGCAGGAGCTGCCCGCTTCCCCAGCACACTGCACAGGCCCAGGACAGTACCGAGGGTGCGGATCCTCGACAGAGGCTGTCCCACGCCAGTGTCCTAGAATTGAGATGTGCTCACAGAGCAGGGAAACGCAGGTCTGCTCTGCTCTGTGCCACCACTGGCACCAAATGCCCTCTCTCTGCTGCTCTGTTTTGATCTGCGGCTCATTAGGAATGAATAAATTATGATTTTTAAAGAATTGGATATGAAGCAAATCTTCTTGGTTTATGGTTGAGGCCTGTGCTAGCAGCTAAGCAGGCGTTTGCTGCCTGGTCACCAGACAGCCGGGTGGGTCCCCCTGCGGTGCCGTCCCTCCTCTCAGCAGCCTCTGCAGCCCCTCGCCTCGTGGCTGTGCAGACCAGGGCAGCCAAGCAAAAGTCTCTCCGAGGCTGCTGCTCGTTGCTTGTGCTTGGGAAACAAACCCTCGTTCACAGGCACGGAGGGGTCCTCTGCCAGGCAAAGCCTTGCCCAGAGGAGTGAAGTTCTGCAAAGGCACTGGTGGAGCAGGGGCGAGTCGCAGGTGCCGAAGCCGAGGCAGGTCCTGGGGCTGGCAGCGCGGCTGGCCAGCAGAAGTTCTTCCACAGAGCGGGGCTGAAGCGGGTGAGGTGAGGCTGCCTGTGCTCCGCGGGCCTCAGTGTGCAGCGGACGGGGAGAGCCCCTCGGCTGGCAGAGCTCTGGGCGGGGGTCTGGGGGTGACGCATCCCTCCGGACACCGCTGCGCAGGCTGGGCTGGCCGCTTCATCTCCAGGCAGCCTCTCGGATTGCTATGGAAACAGTCCCATGACGAGAACCTCAGAGAGCAGCGTGAGCCAAGCTACCCGAGGTAGATCGGGGAGGCTGGCACCACTGTGCTGATTCGGTGGCATCTTGCCATGGACAATCAGCCCCGGGTGTGCGCCAGGGGTGCCCTGCATGGGGAGGACGGTGCAGCACCGCGGCCCAGCACACGCCGCGGGCAGCCCAGCCGCCTGGCCAGGGCGCTTTTCTCCTGGAGAAGGCTGCAGCTGGTGAAGGGCATTTTACAAAGCGCAAAGTACGTTGGCAAAACACTTCTGATCCAGCCTCCTGATGCAAAGCTGGCAGCAGGCTGCGCTGCAGATGAGCCACAAGCAAGGCCCTGGGCTCCGTGCTGTTTGTGCCACCGCTCCCAGCCCGGGGCTCGTCGCGGCGATGCAGCACCCAGAGGCTCTTCCAGCACCAGGTGAGCGGAGCACCAGCAGCGTTGGTCGAGGTGCTCAGATGTCAAGGGGGAGATGCCAGGCAGTCTCCTGGCTGTCCTGCTGACCGTGTCCTTGGCCGGCTGACTGCGTGACATGGCTCAGAGCGAGGTGACTGCAGTCAGCAGCGTGTGCTCCACGTCAGCCGCAGGCTGTGCTCTGCCTGGCAGCTCGCTGCTCAGCCCCAGGTGCCCCGCAGGCAGCTCTATGTCCCGACCACCAGGACCAGCTCTTGTGTGAGGCATCACCGACCTCCACGAGCCTCCAGCCCTGAGCATTGGGATGACAGTGCATCAAAGCTGGGGTCAAAGCTGCTCGGAGACAACGGGCAAACCTCTTGCTCCCTTCCTGCCTTGGTTTCCCTTTCTCTAGATGAGTGATTATGTACCCGGACACCTTGCAATCTGAGATGACTTCTCTGCCACTGCTGCCTGTCCCTTTCCTACCATCACTGCTATGTTGGCACAGGTTGGAGACAGCCAGCTGACACTTGTGTTCAGCGTGGCTTTGCCATGTTGTCCTGTCGTGTGATCAGCAAAGGGCTTCCTTTGCAAACCCTGGCACTAATTCCGCAAGAACCGAGATTAGAGCAGGAGATTATCTCCTGATAATGTGCAGATAACGCCACTCACCTACTTACTCTGAGTAAGTACCTGACAGATGGGATGGGTCCCACGATGCCCTTCCTACATGGACAACAGCCTGCTCGTGTGCTTGCCAGGGAGACCAAGGGCAACTGAGAGGCGACCTGGGAGCTTCAGCCCCGAGCAATAGCCAGGGCTTGTGGGACAAGAAGGGGCTGCTCGGGAGCAGTGGGAGGTCTGAGCCTCTGGCCATGGCAGAGGAGGACTTTGACGTGCACCTTGCAGCTCACAGCATCGGGCTGTGTCTCCAGGGGTCTCTGCCAGCACTTGGCACACGCTTTTCCTCCAAACCGCAGCACTGGTGACGCAGGTGGCAGAGGCCCCAGGGCTGGGCATGCTGCAAGCCCGGTGTCCGCAGCTGCTGTGTTTCTCCATCCCTGCCTCCTGCACACCAGCTCTCCCCCGAAGAGAAGCAAGGCCGGCTCTGCCCACAATGCTGCACAGATCCAGGCAGCCAGCGGGCTGCTCGGTGGAGACGAGCAAGGGCAGACTTGTAGGAAAAGCATGGGGGAGGAGCGGAGAGCCCCACCACTGCATGCCCAGGAAGGACTGGAGGGAGTGGATAAGTAATTCAGGTATTTAGCAATGGAAGGAAAACTCTCGGCTTCAGTCTTTTCACGGCTGTTTCCTAAGGGCAGGTTTATCAAAACAGCTACAGCAGAAACTAAAACGGACAGAAGCCTCTGCTGCCCCAGCTGTTTGCCACTGCCCGTCCGATCACACATACAGGCAGGGCCTGGGGGGTTCACGATCTTTGGCCCTACAGAGTGTACAGAAAGAGGCTTTAAGGGCTGGTGGGACCTTGAAGGGACGTCTAGTTCCTTCCTGTGCACGTGTCACCTGTGACTGTCCCTTCTCTAACCTCTTCTCTTGCCTCCTGCCAGCATACACCTCTCAGACAAAATGGCTCTCCCTCTGGCTGCAGCCTTTTCAGAACTATTCACTGTATAAATCACAGGCCACGTATTCACTGCACATACACTTTTCCAAGTCTGAGAGAGCTCCAGCGTGTTCCTTTTTTTATAGCAGCTGTAATGATGCATCAGTAAAATGGGGGGTTTGGTTTCCGAGCACCTTGCTCAGGGATGCTGTTCTTCCACCTTTTGTTAACTGTAGGTGGCAAAGGTGGATGTAGGTTCCTAGGATCTACAGTTTAGACCACAGGAGCAAGTGCTAAATGCCGTCAGAACACGCATTTAGTCTAAACCTGAAGCTGTCTCCATGAATGGAAAAATGCTTTGACATTGTGGAATGCCACCGAAAAACATCTTGAGTGCCTTCTTGGACTAGAGTTTAAATGACATTGCATTTTTACTGTTTATTTTCTATTCAGGATATATTTACAGACTTCATTCATTCCCTGAGGGAGGTAAAGCTCCGTATGAATTAATCTACCTCATTTCAAGGTGTTCCACTGCTTCTGCTGACAGGTAAATAATGAAGAAAAATCATGGAAGTTTTGAGGTGTTCTGAAAAATGTATTTCTAGGAACTATTGTATTGAAAAAATGTTTGCAAAAGCCTGGAAGTAAAGGTGATAATCTGTAAAAGCTTACTTATTAACAGAAGCGGTAATTGGGATAGCAGCATGTAGAGATTCACAGGCCAGAGACTTTCCTGCAGGAACCACGTCCCCAGTTTACGGCTCGGTCCAGCAGGATCATTTCCTTTAAAGTTCTTCCAGCCTCAGAATGAAGTATTCCAAGGCAGGTAATTGCCATATCCCTTCACAAATTATAACAAAAGTAAATTACCGTCCTTGTTAAAAATGCACGCTTCTCACTTCACTCAGATGTGTCTACATCCAGCCTCCCATCAACAAGCCTTGTTAAGCCTTTATCTGGTAGATTAAAGAGCCCTTTCTTGTCAGAGGTCTTCTTCTCGGCTTGTGAATCACAACAGGAGCGTAGAACTGGAAGGGACAGCTTGGGCCATCAAATCCCATTTCCCTGCAATTGCTGGCAACCATGTTATAAAGTCCATTTCAAACTCAATCTTAAAACTAATTGCATGTCTTGCCCCCAATACTCCTCTCAGGAATCCGTTCCAGAACAACATTTCTCCCACAGTTAGAAACTATTTAATTTCCAGCCAAAATGTATTTGTGCCAATTCATACCTATTTGTTTTTGTGCCAGCACTGCCTGTTATCTGAGGCCATTTTCCTCCTTCCTCGGTGTTCATCTGCTTGTGCACTGCACTCAGACAGCAGGCATATGCTCCCCAGCCTTCCTTTCACGTGGCTACGTGTGCCCAGGTCCCTCGCACAGGTCTGGAGGTTGTCCTTGGGGTCTGGCTCTCCCCTATCCCACTCCCAATTTATCTTCCTGGAGAAGTGCTGAGAATGGTAGACAATTCCACACTAACCACCAGCCAGACCTCACCCTTTCCTGCCTCGGAGTGCTCCTCGAAACTCCCTGCTTCCCCTTCACGAGCCAGGCATCAGCCTTGCATGGTACCCACCAGGCGCGGGTCCCTTGTGCTGATGGCAGGCACAGCAACACCTCCGAAGGGGCTTCCCAGTCTATTATGTGGGGAAAATGCTCTGCTTAGAGTCTCGCCTTTAGTACGTGCAGAGCCAAGCCCTCCCAGCTGGTGCCGGGAAGCGTTCCCAGCTGCCTGCCAGGACTTCTTGCCACATGTCCCCACAACCCAGAGCTCAGCCTGAGCCCCAGCACTGCTCAGCCTCTGGAGGTGAACGCCACAGGCAGGTCCCGCTGGGGCAGCCACGAGTCACACAAAGCCTGTCGGGGGGGCTGAAAGGAAACCGCACCTGAGCAGAGGCTGCTCCATGGCCGCCCACCAGATTCCTCCACCTGCCTCCAAAGCAACCGGTCTCCATCCCTGCCATAATACGGGGAGGGAACTAGGTGGACGCTGACCTGTCCTGGCGACTCCCAGGTGGGGCCAGCTGGGCTGGATGCTTCTGAACGCTTGGGAAACACTCCTGCGGCTAACGAATGTGAATGGAAGTGTGCAGGTATGCAGTGTAAATACATGAGCCTTTAAAAACAGAACTGTCAAATAAAGTGTTACACTCCATCAGCTCCTATTGCATCCACTCGCCAAACACCAGCAGACGCTTGGATAACACTCAGATCTGCTCATGGATGCGTTTGACATCCATGCTGGAGAAATACACATTTTATGATGAATAAAAAGAGCCAGAGCCCAGGCAGCAGGTATTTAAGGCTAAACCACTTGTTTTAGAGGGCTTTACATTCTGGTTGTAAAATTTCCTCTGGGCTGGAAGCTGGTGCCCAAGAAGAAATATTCTTTCTGTTACGTATGATTTGCCTGCAAATCCTATTAGTCTTCTGTGCAGCACATCACAGGAGCAGAGACGCTAGGATGTCAGACCAGGGCATATTGCTAAGCACTGTGTTTTAGATGTGTGCTTGGTGTAAGAAAGACCAAAGCACTGTGACTTCATTAAATGGTGTCTGTTTTGAGGTTCATCTTATATTTTTGAAATTGAAAAGGTTTTTTGTTGTTGCTTTTTTTTTTTTTTTTAGGAGAAGAAGGGAAAGAGGGAAGGGAAACACACTTGCATAGTGAGAATAGGTCACCCCACTGAACTGGTTTGTTATCTACTGTTAGCCAGTGTTGTTTGGTGTGTTTTTCACACAGATGTGTTGTCATAAAGGAAAGTCCTGAATCTGCAGGGCTAATGGCATTAGTATGAATTGGCAAGCTTGAGAGCAGCCTTGCTGACTTCACTAGATGCTCAGTGGATTCTCCAATTCAAAACAAATGTATCTCCTGTATGAGGAGGATTCCTCTCAGGGTAGATCTATATTTATAACAGCCGTGTGACATATAGAACATACAGATGAGCTGAAGAGAGCAGCAGAGTGAACCCGTGCTGCCCAGGGCTTCCTGAGAACACGAGCCTGTCCCCAGCACTGCAGCACATGCTCCCCTGCCCAGCCACCCAAGCTGCAGTTACTCTGGGTTCTCATTTCAGGTTCACGTCTGATCATTAAATTCACAGGAACTTTTCCGTGGGCTCTGCCTGTCCCAGGTGGGGACCGTGCACCTCCCTGCTTGGCTTCGCGGAGCTCGGGGGCAGCCCAGGGCACCGGCCGCTGGCTGCCTGGCAGAACGAGGGGAGGAGGCTGGGAGGGGGGGATGTGAGACTGCTGCTGCCAGCTCAGGTTAGTCCCTTAACATTCACATTACTGTAATGCAGTTGAAAAGGAATCCACTAGTTACAGGAAATGATTTACAGGACACAAGACGCTGCATTTCAGAGGTCTCATGTGTACCATAAAAAATATATTATAAAGGAATAATCTCTATCGGAACTGGAACTGCACAGAGAGAACACATGTCCAGCTGAGAGCAGCATTGAGCTTTTGTTCATTATGGGGAAAGTCTGCTCTTCATCTTATTTGATGAATATTTTTTCCCAGCACTCAGTATCTAGTTAATATTGGCACTCAATATTTTTTTTCAAATGTTGCTTTTGCCATGAGATCAAGCACAGCTGAGACTCCAATGGTGTGTTGCTCTGAGGTGTTCCCTGCTGAGCTTCACAAAGCAACAGCAAGATTTGGAGCAAACCCTGGACTTCCCCTGCAAAATCCAGGCCACAGCTCATCAGCTGGGGAAGCACAAGGGAATTCAGCCAGCTCTAGCCCAGCCTGCCCGTGCCCAGAGCTCCCCTGCACGGCGGGACGCGCAGCTCTGCAGATCCCCACATGGAGATCGGTGGAGAAGGGTCACTGCCTCCAAGCACGCCTTCTGCTCGCTGGCAGGATGAGGTACCCAGAACTCACAGCCACATGAGGCTAGAAATGTACCCTGCTGGAGTCTGCACTTCCCTAACACTTGCTCAGAAGCCCAGCTGTGGCCCTCGTGTAGGAGGGTTAACATGCAGCATCTCCACAGCTTTTGTCACCCAGATCAGGTGCTGGCTCTGCTGGTAATCTGCAGCATCCGGATGGTGCTGGTGCTTTGAGGACAGTGGGTGCAGGGGGTTATATTTCTGCTCGTTCACCTCTGAGGGCTTTAGCAAATGACCGGGTACCTCCGTTGACCTCCGTACCACGGCAATACCAACACTGCCCTGCAGAGAGGGGCCGAGATGGTCCACACGCCAAGAGCTGCAAGGTGCCCAATGCCCTAGTGCAATACCTGTGAGGGAGACACCCAGAAGACCCCAGAATGAGGGGCAGGAGAGGGCTGAGAGACATTAATGCATTTCTTCCCCTCACAAAATCCTTGCTGAAGCCAAAGCTGAGAACTGGAGGTGGGAAGTGCTGAAATGCTCAGCTGGGAAGAGACGGTGGCAGATCCGGAGAAGCTGTGATGAGGGAGGCTCTGTCGGGCCCATCCTGTGCCACCGAGGCTGGGGACACCTGGCTGAGCGCTGCGGCCAGCCTTGCCAGGCGGTGCAGCTCCTGGCACCTAAACCGTGGGTCCTCCGTGTCCCCCAGGGCCCTCGGCTGTGCTGCACCCGCACGCCAGCTGCTGCCTGCCCCTTGCCGTGGGCTCTCACCTCCCCTCGCCTCTCCCCGGGTGCCAGCCCGTCCCCGCGGAGCCCCCGCGCTCTGCTCGGAGGGACGGGGCCCGGGGCCGCGGCCAGCCGCGAGGCGCTTCCCGGAGGAGCCGTGGGGGAGCCGGGAGACTCGGGCAGGGGCCGTGGGCTGGGGGCAGCGGGCCGAGGGGCTGCCACTACGGAGTGTGTTTCGGGGGGCCCGCTGGGGTGCACGCAGGGGCCAGGGGCTGCGGCGTGGCTCTGCCGAGCCCAAGGAGGGCGCGCACAGCAGCGCTGCCTCCCGGCCGGCGGCACGCACCCCCCCGGGGCCGGGGGCGCAGGCACGCGGCGGGGGCTCCGGGGGATGCCGGCTGCCAGCCGGGGAGGGGGGGGAACCCACCGAGCTGCCCGAAGCGGCGGCCCCGGTGCCGAGCGGCCGCTGCTCCCCCCCCCGGCTCGGCGGGGCCGAGCGCGCTCCCGGCGCGGCGGCGGGGCCGGGGGCGGGCCGTCCCCTCCCCTCCCGGCGCGGGAGCGCGCATCTCGCCGCCCACCCGGCACAAAGTTTCGCGGCCGCAACTCGGCGGCAACAGTGCGGGGCCGGCGGCGGCGCGCGGCCGCGCTGAGTCCCGGCGCCCCGGTGCCCGGCGGGGGCCGGCGGCGAGCGTGCCATGCGGGGCTCCCCCCCCGCGGCGGCGGCGGCGGCGGCGGCGGCGGGGCGGGAGGGCGGCGGCGCCCCATGCGGCCGGGGCGGCCGGGCGGCGGCTGACACCATGTGCGCCCGGTGCCCGGGGCGAGGAGCGGGGAGCAGCCATGTCCCCCCCCGCCCAGCCGGGGGTGCCGGGCGGGCGCGGCTCTAAGGTGCCCCCGGCGCGGAAGCTGCTCTGCATGTGCAGCCTCTCGCTCTGCCTCACCTACCTGTGCTACAGCCTCATGGGGGGCGCCGGCCCGGCCGCCCTGCGCTCCCCGGCCGCGCTGCCCGGCACGGCGGCCCCCGCGGCCCCGCGCTCCCCGGCCGCGCCGCCCGGCTCGGCGGCCCCGCGCTCCGCCGGCAGCCCTCGGGCCGGCACCGGAGCCCCCGCCGCCCCCGCCGCCTCCGCCGCCCCGACGCGAGCCGCCAACGGCAGCCGGGAAGCGGCGGCGGCGGGCGCCTGGCCGCGGACGCCGCTGGCCCCCGGGGAGGCGATCGCGGCGCAGAGCGGAGCCTTCGAGAGGGACCCGCAGGAGTCCAGCACCACGGACGAGGAGCTGAGCCGGGCCGGCAGCCCGGGCAGCCGCGGCGGCGGCAGCAGCACCACGCCGGACTACGGCGAGAAGCGGCTGCCGCAAGCCCTCATCATCGGGGTGAAGAAGGGCGGCACGCGGGCGCTGCTGGAGGCCATCCGCGCGCACCCCGACGTGCGAGCCGTGGGCACCGAGCCCCACTTCTTCGACAGGAACTACGAGAAGGGGCTCGAGTGGTACAGGTGAGGGCCGGGGGGGGAGGTCCCGGGGCCCCCGAGGGTCCCGGCGGGCGAGGGGCGCGCGGCTGCAGCTCCCTCGGTGCGGGGCCGTGGCCGAGGGGCAGGAGCCGCGGGAGGTGTCGCGGCCCCGCCCGGGGGCACAGCGCAGCGCCCGGTGCTGGGCACGTCCCGACGGGTCCGGAGCTGCCGAAAGGAGCAGGAGCGGGAGCGGGAGCTGTGCCGGCGGCTGCTGCGGGTGCTGAAGTGGCCGGCGATGCCCGCTCTGGTGCGCGCTGCACCTCGCAAATGAGATGTACTCTTTATTCAACAAGTTCCACGTCAGAAAGTTGTTTTCCGTTGACAAGGTTTAATTCTATTCGTGAAAAAACCTCTGAATGTAGATAGCGTAACGTTTTTAGGGAATCTTAAAAGTTCTGACTACTAGAAAACCCTGAACTGCAGTAAGGAAGCGTTAATTGCCTTGGCAGGTTTAGCAAATGAATGAATTGTGAGGGCTCGGGGTTTTGTTGCTTGTGTTTTGGTTTTCTCTTCCCCCCCGGCTTTTTTTTTTCTCCTTTTTTTTTCTTTTTAGTCTTAAGCTAAAAAGAATGTAGCATGGTAGTGTAGCTTGCGAATTACCGTGGTTCTCCAGTTTATGGTCAAAAGAAACCCATACTAATTTCTTTCCAAGAAGCAGTCTGTGGTTAAGCAGATGAAGTTCTGCATCTTTGCTGCATGTGTGTTCTGAAAATTAAGACGGAATTATACCAGGGCTGCAAGTTGGTTACTGCATGGGTTACCTGGATGCTCTTCATTAGTGTACACAGTTTTCATGAGAGCTGCATGCAAATCTGAGGAACTCTAGGCAACTTCTTACAGAAACTGTGGAAGCCAAGCCCTCATAATACTTGGTGTAGCATCCACTTGGCTTTGTTAAAATGCTGAGGGATTTTCTTGAGGGACTTCAGTAAAGTGGAGATCAGCACTCTGAAAGTATGTTAGTTTCTGAGAGTGTTTTTAGTATTCTGTACCAACGTGGGGAAAGAATAAAAGGTTGACTAACGTTATTTTATTTATATTAATACAGTAATTTCAGACGTGGTCTTTTTTCTTTTTACTGTTTGTTTTTCTGCAGGAAAGCTTTGCCTTGAAAAATACGTGTAGAAAATTTGCTGGAAGAGGCTAGAGACTTGCATATAGATGGGTTTGGTTTTATTCAAAATCGGTAGAAGAAGATCAAGCACGGAATATGGCAAGCAGCTGCTTTTTCATCTTTAAAATCGTGCTACAAGAAAAGGGCTAGAGTGTGGGTGCAACTCCTCTCCTGGAGTATACGGTGCACACATGTTTTCGCTTACAGAAAGCATTGAAATTTTTCATCTCTGCAGTAGCTCTATGGTCTGCTTAGCTGATTTCCAGCGCTAGTGATGTGCTGCTCTGGTAGAGAGGTGTGAGATGAAAAGAGTGGGTCAGAGCTGGTTTGCGAGCTTCCTCGGCAGGGCTGGAGGATGGATTCTCTGGTCAGGGGATAAATAAATGACTTGGCTGCTTTAATTGTCACCGTGGCCCTGAGCATTTGCCCTGATTATTTAACCCGATCCCACCTTCACAGACAGCATTGTTTTCCATTCTCCTTGTAAAAGTTTTTCAGCCTTGCTGGAACAAGGTAGCAGGTTACGGTGTCACCGGCCCTCAGGAGCCACAGGCTGCCTTCCCCTTGTGCTGTGCTGGTGGGTGGTGTTGTGGCAGATCAGGAGGCTGCCCTGCTCCGTGCTGTACAGAGCTGCAGAGCATGGGGGGGGGATCGCCACCCACATTCGCAGGAATTTCTTCCTGACCCTCTCTGATATTAACTGGGTGCACTACGAAGGCTGACTGCTTGCAGCTGTGTACCAGGTAGAGTAACTGGAGACTTTTCCTTTCAATGGAAATGCCTATTATTTATTTTTTTAAAAAAAAAAAACCAGCTGTTGAAGTGTTTATACTAGCATCTCCTTACAGTGACTTTTATCAATTGTTTACATTTCACATATAACACTTCCTTTCCTGAACTATAAGCTGTTAGTTTTTAATACGGTTGAGTTTCATTTTTCATGTGTAATGAAATAAGGAAATATCCGTCTCAGTGTTCCTTGCTTTCTCATTCACTTCTGAGAATGGCTTTGGGTAGTCCAGCAGGGTTGGGAAGAGAGGCTTATCATTTAGTCCAACCGCTGTTAATACAGCTGAGGGCTGGTCTTGCAGCAACTTCCTCACCTTAGTTTATCCATGTGTGAAATGGAGACGGTACCTAAAGGCTACCAGTTCTGTTGTGTGTGTCCAACGCATTTGTTTTTTTTCTGCCTTGAGGTTAGATCCTGGACACAGTGCTTACGGTTGACTGTCTCGGGACAGTGTTCAGAGGCTGAAGTTAGTGCAAAATGCAGCTTTCTGTGTGTTGGGTGGTGCGGTGTTGGGAAGCCTGTTGCACCAGCTCTCTGCAGTCTGTTCTGTTTTCCTGGTAACCTTTAGGAAAAGCTGTGCTGTTTGTCATTGCTTTAACTCTGCAGTCAAAGTTTATGTAGAAATTACAGAACCGAAGTCTTCCTACACATGTACTGTTGCAAACTGAGTTCAAGGCTTGTTTCGGTTGTTTTGTGCTATGCTGCCAGCATTGTTTGTGTGACTCCAGTTTGTGACTCTGTACATCTTAATGTTTGTCTGTCTGAAGCACAGCTCAGTGATTGAACTTTCTTTAAGCTGCACCTAATACCTGATGTGCATTAACTTTTGTTGATAACTTCCTAATTGTTTTTTTTTTCTTAATGTAGATTTTAATTTGACTTCTATTAAATTAACTTGACTGCTATTAAAGGTAGAAGGGTAGGTGGAAGTGACTTTTAACCATTTCTTTTGTTAACAGGGTGGCATTACTTATATCTGGTGTATGTATTCCTTGCATATCTTCAGTTCTCTTTCAGGTCTGGGACCCTGGTAGCTGGCAGTAAGGACCACCTTGGGCAGTGGAGGCTGACAGTGTCCTTATGACACCACAAGTCTGTCCCACCATGGACATGTCAGGTTCTGGCAAGTTTATCTGCCTTTCCTTGGGGAGTCACTGGTGACTACCACACTGTCCTTCCTTCTAAAGCACAGGATGTGCCGTTGTTCCCTGTCAAAATGCAGTTGGTTTTAGTGCCTGAGTGTCTGTGTGCCCCCAGCACGCCCAGGGCTGTGCCCGCTGCCCCTTCAGCCCAGGCACCGGGCATGCCCCTGGTGCTCGTGTGGGTGACGTGCACCCCAGCGTGATGCTCCTGCCTCCGTGGGCACGTCCCGTGCTGTGAGCTCTGCCCTGAGCTGTCCTGCGGTTGGAAACGAATTGAGAGACTTGTCTGGGAGTGCAATAAGGGCACCAGAACAAGGGGGAAGCTCCTAGAGGCCTCTGAGCAGTAAAGGAAGTAAGCTTACACCTACAAATGCTCAGTACCAACTGAGGCAGCATCCAGGATACGCCCGAGTTCCTCGCCTGGCCGAGAAAAAACTGCAAATGAGCACAAGAGGATTTTGTGGATAAAGGGAACTGCCAGCTGCCCACAGTGTCTGACCCTCAGACAGATTTGTCACCTTGTAGTGCTGGAAGCCTCAGTTTGGTGTGTGCTGAGCTTGGAGAGGCAGCGTAAGGGAGGGCAGGACCTGGAGGCTGCAGCAGAGCCCCGCTGGTCAGCGTGGTCCTGGGCAGCTTTAACTGCAGGGAAGCAGGAGGTGACCCTGGTCCTGCTGGCTTCACACAGCCCAGCCCTGCCCTCTGCCAGCTGTGTGAGCCCTGGGGCCGCTTTACACCCGCAGTCTGGAGGTGTCAGGGAACACGGGGCTGAGGCTCGCAGTGCATGGGGAGGGAGAAGCAGCCTGAACAGACGGTGCTTAGCTGGGCTGCTCTGCTTGTGTGGATGACCAAAAGAGAAGATCTTAGCTCTTTCAGCATCTCCCAGGCTCGCTGAATAGGACAGTCCAGGACTCAGACCAGCAGCTCCGTCAGCCTGCAGGCTCAGGAACGGGAGATGGTTCAATTCCTTCCGTTTGCATTTTGAAGGCTATCTGGACATCCAATGCTTAGCAGAAAATTGAGGATTCATAACAGTCAATTTTGTAGTTTCAACAAAAATACGATGTCCATAAAGCAGAGAGAAGGTCTGATAATGGTTAACTTACATTTGGAGTTCTGAGGTTCGCTGATTTGAAGGTTATTCCAAAACCTCACCTCAGGAGTTAAATTCTTTGTGTACATGCACGTTGCTCTGCTCGTTGCCTCCCTCTCAGCGGAGCCTTCCCCAAGAAGCTGCGGCAAAGTCTCTGTAATTAGACCACGTTCCTGTTACTCTGCCCCAGGCTTCCACATGCTAAGCAGTTATACGGGGTGTAGCTTTATGCGTGGAGTAGTCCCATTGCAGCCACTGCAGGGAGCAGTCACCATGACAAGCAATGAAATGGTTTGCATGTCTAATGCTATTTTCACTGCCTGTCTGTTTTGTGTGGTGTTTTTTTTGTGTTTTTTTTTTTTGTGTTCTCCGTAACAGTCAGGCCGGTGTGTTACTCTGTAAGCAACTACCCTCATACAAATGATGAATACCGTGACAGGGAGCTCTTTTCCCAAGAATAAACGTGTTCTTGAGCCAGCAGTTTCAAGAAGCAGCTGGCTGTGGCTGGGGAGCCAATGCTCTGTCATGTCCCTGTGGACATTAAACTCATCTGTATTTGGGAAGCTGCTGTCATGCATGGTTATCCCTGTAACAGGCTCCGCTCCTCCCGGGGCGCTGCCTGCGGTCTCATCTCCCTCCTGCTGTCATCTGGAGGCTGGTGTGGCACAGCCTCCTCTGTGGAGGCTGTACAGGAGCTGATCCTGCTGCAGAGTGCTGTGCCCTCACTGCTACGGCTGCCGGCAGAAATGGCACTGGAAGCGCCCAAGGACGTGCGATGAGACCCCCTTCCAGCATCCCTTAGCAGCTGTTGGACAGCAGCAGCTCGGGGCCGTTTTGGCCGTGGCCTCACGCAGCGAAAGCCTTGCTGTGAGATGTAATTGTGTTGCTGGGTAATACTCATGCCACTCTGATCCGTTCAGGATATTCAGAAAATCAAACCGCTTCCATCAGTGCTGCCATTCTGCGCTGATGGGCACTCTAGGAACACCTACAGTGGCAGGATAGATTGGGGTTTGCTTCTAATGACGGGCACCACTGCAGATGCCTGGCAGCTGCTGTGTTTCTCAGTAAAAGGCCTTCCTGGTGTACTGTGCCCTCTGCACTTCTGGTAACTTAGGGAAAGTGTATTGATTTTTTTTTTTTTACTTTTTTTTTTTTGTCTGGGACCTGCTGTGAGTTGGCTTTTGCTGAAATGTAGTGACTCAGCTGCCCTCCCACCTCTGGGGATCCAATATATTGAGATTTATCAGGGTTGAAGACTGCACCAGTATTTCCGTGTAACTTAGCTCTTTCAGTACCTCGTCCATTTCACATCTGCTAAGCCCTGGCAGAGCCGGCACCCAGCTCTCAGCAGAGCTGATGGTGCTCTCCTGGCTTGTGGGCTGGCAGCTGTGAGAAGAGGGCCAGGCTGTCTGTTACTCTGTCCCTGCAGTTCACCCTTCTGGAGGCTGGAGAGAGGCCGGCATCATTGGCTTGGATTTTCTTCTGCACCCAGAGCTACCGGGGGGACCCCACCGTGTGCCAGCACCCGGCCTCTGCCCCTTCCCTGTGCCAGGGGAGCCCGCTCACCACCCGTGTTTGTCAGCAGTTTCTCCAAGCTTTTCCGCTCTGTTTCAGATCCAGGGATGGGATGCGGAAATAAATCAGGCCTCTTTGCAGTGTTTTATCACCTGATGATGGCTAACCACAGGCTACTTGATTGTAGCCATGGGAATGGCAGCGGCTTTCAGCACCCAGCCTCTCCGTGCTGCGCTCGCTCCTTCTCGCAAAGAGCTCGAGATAAGTGCGAGGGACAACGCGCAGGCAGGGGACAGCTGCTCCTGCCTCCTGCTGCAAGGTGCTCGCCTGCAGCCAGGCGCCTGCTGCAGCCTGCCCGCCCTGCTCAGAGCCTGCAGCTGGGGCAGCCTGGAGGCTGGGGGCTGTGTTCCCCCGCCACTCGCTCCTGCTCCCTCCTGGTGGGCAGGGACCCTGCGGCCGGGGCAGCTCGGCGCTTCCCAGGGCAGGGACGCCAAGGCTCAGAAGGCCTGGAGGGAAACCAAGGCTCAGAAGAACAGCCGAGCCAGGCAGAGGTCAGGCTTGCGATGGCTCTTGGAGCATTCCTCGGGGCACAGGGGGAACCACAGCGTGTCTCCAGGCCTGAAATAATCTTACTATTGCACGGTGCCTTCAAGACGTAGGGTTTCTCTAGGATTTTGCTCAATAATCCACTTATGTAAATGCCACAGTACTTTGCCTCTAATAGTTTAAATATTATTTGTAGTGTCAAAGTTGGTGAGCTTCACTCAGTGTGTGAAGGCAGTATCACTCAAGCACGTAGATACTACAGAAAATCCAAAAATAGGCCTTGGGGAAAAACAGCTGCCTTGGGAAAGAGAAAGGCAAAGAGCCAGCTGGTTGCATTCATGGGTTTAAATGATGAGTCTGACCCCTGCTTTGCTTTTTTTTTTTTTTTTTTGATTTAGAGAGGCTTGTTCTGTTCCGTTAGAAGTACAGACTAGTGGTGAAGGAACAACAGGTTCTCAGAGAAAGTTATGGACAAAGCCTTTGATTTTCAAAGTGCAAATTCCAGTACAAATTGGTGACACCTTGTGTTGAGAGAGGTTTGAATCTTTTGCTTTTCATGGATTTCTCTTACCTCTTGTTGTCATGGGGACTTCTTTTCCCTGAGTTATTATATCATGCACTTCAGCAGAAATTTTATTGCTTTGGGGGCTGGAGAGGCTCATGTGGGACGTTTCTCACTGCTCATGGTGTAATACACAGAGGTAATTTCTTTCAAATGATTTTTGCTTGAAGTAGTTTCAATGAATTGAGAAGGGTAAGAGTGTGAATGAATGGCTGAAATGTTAGTGCTGAGTTCAGGTGAAGAACGTACACTATCAAACTTTCCAGAGCATTAAGTGTGGATATTATAATTTCACCGTGGTATGTAAGTAGGCAGCAGTCCATTTTACCCTTTAATTCACATTTTTAAAAGTATTATTTAGGGTTTGAAGTGGTTTAAATTGGTTCCCAGTCCCTTTTTAAAAGTTGAAAACAAAACCCTAAATTATAAGAGTCTTTTCAATCTCAGAGAGGAATTGCTGTTTAGATCAGCCGCACAGGCTCACCCGCAGCAGAGCGTGGTGCCTCGGTGACTCTGCTGCTTTTGCTCTTGGGGTGTTGAGGCGGAAAGCCCCCGGCAGGATCTGCCCCATGGGTTTCTCAGCCTGCTGGGGGTGAAGCCGGCCACAAGAGAGGGGTGGGTTGTAGGAATTACTCCTCGGATCTCTGCTTTAACAGTAATTGTGTGTGGGGGCTGCCTTCCCTCGGACTTGGGGCTGATGGTGTGGTGGCTTCAGTGTGCAAGGGCAGCGTGGCACCGATGGCATCCCAGCGCTCCCAGAGCACCGGGACCTGCCCCAGCGAACTGAAGCACGGCACGGTGTCTTGGAGTGAAGAGAAGGGAGGCGGAGGGGCCGGGGGGATGGCATGGGGCTTTGGTCCCTGGTGCTTTGGTCTGGGACCCTGGTGCGTGGGGGTGCCTGGGGGCTGGGGCTGCTGCCGACACGCTCCTGCCTGCTTGCTTGTCTGGGTAGCTGCTGTTCCCAAGCTGAGCGAGAGTATTCAAAAGGCAAGTATCTGAAGGCTGTGGAAAGGATTCATATTTATGGGGAAAAATACCTATTTTTTTCAAATTTCCCATTTCCATCCCCAGAGTCAACATACCAATTTAGTAAATGTTGCAAGGCACACTATTTTCCCCCTTGTCATATTATACATCCAAGCATCAAGGATGGATCATAAACTTGCTCTTTATGGCTTTAACATTTCAATTGCTAGTCACATTTTATGTAAATGAAGGTATTTACCTTGACAAGCTCTCCTGTGAAGTACAGTACTTCTTTAAAGAATTTATTTGGCAATATAAACAGGCCAAACGCTGAGGGTGGATGCAAAATTCACAATTGATTTCACAGCTAAGTAACATAGGATCCTCCCAAAATACCCCCGACTCTGTCTGGTCCAATCTTGTCAGTACCTTGGAGAAACTGAGGAAGGGAGGCCTGGGGGAAGAGGAAATAGTAGGGGGACGTCAGTTAAAGCCATGAACCTCCTCAACAGCACTGACTTTGGGTAAAAATAACTCTATCTGCCAGACTTTATTTTGTATTACGGAGATTGCTGTAGCACATCTCGAGCTTAAAATCTGATTTCCATTCCCTCCAGAGCCAGTCTGGAGTGGACTCGGCCCCTTCCTTTATTAGCGGGCAATCATTTTGGTTCCAAGTAGAGCAGCGATGCTCTGGTAGCCTGGGTTCAGAGCTCTCCTTTGTTTTAGAACATAGATGCTTTCATCTTGCATGGAGATGGGTACAGTAATATAATATACTTTCTATTAGTGTTCATCCACATCTGCAAATAACTTTATTTCAGCCTCAGCTCTGCCCTTTCTGTATTTGTTCTTGATGGACATTCATATAATTAAGCTGAGCAGGCGAGCACGCTCACGGAAAGCAAACGTCAGAGTCAGAAGCGTGTGTTAAATTCGCATTTGGATTCAGCAGCTGACAGCACAAGCTGCGATCACCCAGTCAAGGAAAAGACAAAAACATACGATCTGTGTAATGCCAGCTACGAGGCGGCAATAGCTCCGAAAGGCGTCAGGGCTCAGTGCTGTGCCGTCCGCTCCCCCGGGCTGCTCGGCTGTCACCCCCGCGTTCAGGGCCTCCTCCTGGGAGCTCGGGTTGGGGAGGTGGCTCCTGGCTGGCCTGGGGCTGCAGGGGCCACCTCATCAGGGCGAGCTACTAATTATGATTTCCTTAGCTCCAGTCCCACCTGTTTAAACACATGCCAGGCCTTTCACATGCAGAGCGATGACTCATGAACTGCTGGTGGCTGACCATGGGTCCTGAAGTCGTTGCTGCCAGAGGTCTTTATTTGGCCTTTGTTTCATCCCAGCTTGGTCTTCCCCCAGGGGTCGCGGGCATCGCCTGCGCTGTCAGCGCTCCCAGCTGGTTTCTTGGCTGCTGATCTGAACCGCGTTAATCCCAGCTCCTCAGCTGCTGGGGGGTTCCGGGGAGCAGTGTGGGGCTGTGCCATGGGCACCCTGCCACGGTCTGCGCCATCCCCACCGCAGCCCGGGCCTGGTCCCTTGCCGTGGCCGCTGCGTGGGCCGCTCTGCCCCTCCACTGCTCCGTGCCCGCTGCATGCGAGCCGGCGTGGGAGGAGGGAGCGCTGTGCTGCTGGGTGTGCTACACACGCCTAGATCAAGAACAATAAAGGTTCCTTACTCAGCTCCAAATCCTCCAGAAACCCCCCAAAAAATCAAAGCACAGTAGAAAAATGCCTGAGGCAATAACTTCCTTGGTAAACTAACGCAGCTAGCTGAAAATTTCTAAGACCCGGCAGCTCGTAATGCAATTTCCTATGCAAAAAGGGTTTATCTCTGTCTAAATATTATTCTGCATCGTTACTCATTGTAGGAAAGCTATTGCTCTCCTAGGTTAACTGATTGAACTTTGGAAATAAAGCGGCAAGCTTATCATACTGACAGTAGCTTGACTTTTATTGCTCCTAAATTGTGGTGATATTGTTAGATGTGAGTAAATGCACACTCGATTAGAAAATATTAAAGTTCTATACTACTTTAGAATTAAAAAGATTAAAAGAGGCATTCCTGCAATCTAGTCCACCATGAAATTGGAGTCTGCTCAGTATGGAAAATGCATAATACAAATAGCCTAACAATTAATGACAAAGGAAGACTGGGATGGATTTAAGGCTCAAACTACTCTGGATTTCTTGAGGCTGGAATGGCAGCAGGGGAAATGTGTTATTAGATCATTACAGTCTTTTCTGCTAGAGCCACTGCTGGTAAAGTTACATCAAGGTGCTTTATTATTACCCCATTCCCACATGATATTCTCAAACACTCTCATCTTGAGATGTGGTTGTCTCTGCAGGAGATCATCCATGTCTCTGCCATGGACTGGGTAATTTGGAAAATTTGAACAGAAATTCTTCAGCCATTTTTTTTGATACGGTCAATGGAGAGAAAATGTTTTCTCATTGCAAGTGCGCTCAAGGAGCTCACTTATTAATGTTTAAGTTTAAACCTGCTGAATGCCATCAGGGTAATGTGTTCAGGAGCCAGGATTTCTGCTGGCCAGGGCTCCTGCAGGGCACCTCAGCGTGCCACAGCAGATGCACGTCTGCTGCCTGGCTCCAGGTTCTTGCCCAGGGTTGCCGACAAGGTGCTTTGCAGTGTGGCTCTGCTAGTGCCCCCCATTAACTTTTGCTAATTCTTGGAGCACGTCACAGCCTGGCAAGTGAATGTATTTCTTTCCTGCATCCAGAGGGCAGCGGTTTGGGATGCTGGGGGTAGGGAAGGGGCTGAGTGGCTCTGCAGAGGAGTTTCAGCTCGGTGGCTTTGTTCCTGAACAAGATGCAGGATGGCTCAGGAGGCTCCCACAGCAGGAGCGGCTCCAAGGAGACCTGCAGCTGCCATTCGGTGCTCACAGGCACTGGGGAGCACAGGACAAGCCAGGGCACTCTGCAAAGAAGTAGAGGCACAGCAGGCTAGTTTGCTGCGCCTTTGGGATGCACATTTGTGGCCTGCAGTTGCAATGGTGCCATATGAGTGCTGTGTGGCCCTCCGGAACATAAATTGCATTTCTAGCCCAGTCTTCCTCCTAGAGTACTCCCTTGCACTTTGTGTAACAGTCATTTGGTATGTTGGTGCTTAAATGTACAGCTCAGAATATGTAGTTCCTTCTTCATTAACAGGATTTATATCCTTCGTGTTTCTTGCTGGATGACTTAGTGTTGTACTGAAGAACACGTACGCTGCCTTAATTAAAATGCGAACCCCCTACATTAATATATATGTTGCTACTGAAAATTAAGGTTTGCTGAAAACAGCGAGTTTAAAAGCGTGTGGCAGGTTCAGCCGACTACGTGTGGATTTGGAAGTGATTTGGGAAGAGCAGCTCCAGCCCAGCCGTGGACGGGCAGCGGCACCAGCCCGCAGTGCTCGCTCTCAGCGTGTTGTGTTTTATGAAGGGGGTACAAAGTGGCTTAATGAACCAGAGGATTTCTTCCATAATATTAATTCAAAAAAAAAAAAAAAAAGGTAAAAGCAAACATTGCAGACTTCCTCTCTCCAAGCGCTGTGCATGCATCGCCTGTGGCAGTGTTATCAGTTATGAAGATACTTTGCATTCAAGGATTTGCAGTTTCCAGGTCTATGAATATTCAGACCCCAATTCGCCCTTTCTGTCTGTGCACTGTACCTATCCTTTCTTTTCCTTCTCTTCATTTTTTTTCCAGCAGATTCAATTAGTTCTATTTGCTGCTTTAGCAATAAAACAATTCCCTCTGTGGCATTAAAATGAGTTTGTTTCATTATTTCATTTGGCTTCTTGTTATATGTTGAAGGAAGGGAGGAGGCTCTACTCCCAGCCTGCCCCCTCTGCTGGGAGAGGGCTGCCAAGTGATGAGGACACTGGATATACTTGGGGCAGCATTAAGAATTAATGAAGGGCATTTGCTAGTGCAGATCCTCATTGACACAGCCGGTCTCAAAGCTACAGGTAAAATTTGACCAGTCAAAGATGACTTTGGCACCCAAGTCGCCTAGGTGGCCTTGAAAATGCTGGCCTTGTGAAACTGTTGATGGAGTCTTTTATGATGGTTCCTAAGCACTCAGAGCCCTTCATTAGCTGTTGGTAATGAAAGGCAGCAACTATACCCATGTTTATTTTAGCTTAGACACAAGTTAATTTGAGCTGAAACATCAATTTATTGAATTAAGCACCAGTTTATAGAGCTGGCATTTGGCAGTGGCTGGATGTGTGGTGTTCAGGGCGTTGGAGCTTGGTCAAGGACAGTAGTTGCATTTTCTCCCAAAAATGCGCAACGTGGCATAAAGAAAGCATGCAAGTGTTGTGAGAGTTGGAATAGCAGTGATTATGTGGGCTGAGTTCATAAATAATTATACAGAATGCTAGAACTCTCTTAGCAATCTGCTCTTGGAGTGCCCTTTCAGGGGTCTGTGCTGGTGTCAGGTAGCTGTGTAGTGCTAACAGACCTATAAATCATCTTTGTTTCACACTGTGCTATACACAAATCATATTAGTTACAACACTGAAGAGCATCTAAGTAGAGAAAAGAGAAAGGCAAGGTGGAAAGAGGAAACCAGATTTAAATCTAATTGCTTTTTCATGTGCATTTTGCTGCTGTTTGGCTGGAACACAATGGCATGCTGCAGGAAGGGAGATTAGGCCCTGCACGGAGGAGGCTGGCAGGCTCGCAGAGCGTTCCCCATCGCCTCCATCCAGATTGTTAACAGCAGACGCTGGTATTAAAGATGGATGAAAGGCGACGTGGCTTTGTGTATTCAATTTTTTTTAAAAATGACTTTTCCTCTTCTTTCTGTGACTAGGGTAGTTTAAAACAGTTGCACTGGTTCCAATTCCTTTTTCATTATGAGATTAAATCTAGAACCAAATGAGAATTTCCAGGCCCGCGGAGGGCTGAGAAGAGCTGCGTGAGCGGGGAGCTGTACCAGGCTGGGAGCTTTGGAGAGAGGTTTGTGCTTGTCCTCCCCCAAGGCTCGTGTCTCACCACGGAGAAGGGCTGCACCATTCTGGAGCAGGACACGAGGTGACTAATTGTGCCCACCACCGCCAGCAGTACCTGCGGAATCAAAGGGCAGCACTGGCGGCTCTTGGGCAGGTCGCGGGGAAATCTCTCTGCTGTAGGTTTTCGCTGATATGATAGGTTATTAACAGCAAGTCTTAATGGAATGAAGTAAAGGAGCTTAAAAAGGAAATATGTCTATTTGGGGTAGAAAACCTTTTTAAAAGGAAGAAAAATGAGACAGTACAGCAGGGTAACCAGGACTGCACAGTTAAGTAATTAATCACACAGGTTGTAACTTGGAAAGGAAATAAATGCGATAAAAGCATTTGTCTGAGTAGATTACACACAAATTAGGAAAAAAAAAAAGGAGGGGTCATCACTGACTTGGGAATTGTGCTCTTTAGAAATCTTCAATCATTCTCACAATCAATTCTGCATTTCCTTAATAGCAGTGTGAAACATGGCTCGCTCTGCATTGTCTTAGATTAACCACTAACTGCAAACCATACATTAAATGAAGTATTGAATATTTGTCTCTCAACAATACACTTGGAAATTGTTTATTTCCCTACTAGGTCTTCTGCAATGCATTTAGGTACTGTAACCTAAATTGTAAAATACATACTTGCAATATCTGCACTCGATATCCTCCCAGTGCCTTGCTCTGACAGCAGCTGCACGGAGGACCCACAATTACAGGGAGTTTTTTTCTTGTAAACTGATTGTTTGTTTCTGGAGACAATTACGCTGACTTTATTATACAACCTGTGTTTCTCTGCAACAAACAATCTGCTTTATGGGTTTTCTTAGTAAAATACCAAGTCGGTATGCTCGCTAATATGATTCAATTGTATTGTGTTATCTGACCTTTAAGGAACTTGCAATCTATAATAACATGGTTCTACAGCAGATCCACTAGTAAAAAGCCTCGGCTTCTGGGAATTCAGTCTGCAAACAAGTGGAGCCCGGGTCTCAAAGGAGCAGTAAGGCATTTCAGCCCCTTGCCTGCTGGCCGGCCTGGGGTGGCCCTGGCATTCCTGGGGGATGCGTGTGCAGGACAAGGCTGGCGGTGGGAGTCAGCCTCCCCCGTCCCTCACCCTAGTGCAGGACACGGGGGTCTGGCTGCAGGTGGGCCGAGCCGTGCTGAGGGGGCAGCTTGTGGGCAGTCACTGAGCCCTGGTCTGCCACGACGCCCGTGTGCGGCGCTTGGCAGCAGAACGGACCGGGCTGCGCTGCTGTGCTCGTGTACGGCGGCACGGAAATGATTAACGCCGGTAATCATCCCCATCCGCCTACCACCCCCGTCTGTTCGCTTTGCTTTGGGCGCCCTGCCACATGTGGAGGCGCTGGCCAGCTCCGGCATGGACCGGCAGCCCGTGCACAGCCCCTCACCGTGCTGGTGGCACGGGGTCCCACCACCGCTGGCTTGCAGCATCTCCAAGCGGTGCTTGTCGTGGCAAGGGGGCAGCGATCAGCTGGGACCCGGTCTCCTTGGGAAGGGTCTCGCCACCACCAGCCTTGTTTGGAGGCCCACGTGGGCTCCCCCAGCCCCATCCTCCTGGCCATGGGCAGGCACTACGCTGGGGGGGCTCTGTGCCGCCGCCTCCTGCAGCAGCTGTCCCCGTCTGGCTCCGTGTGGATGCGTTTCCAGTCCGCTGATCGCCTCCAAGGGTCCTGATTGCTTCTGCCTGACCCCTGTCTGTGACAGCCACGCTTCTCTTAAGATGCGTTTGAGTGATTTTGTTTGGATAAGTGAGAGATGCGGGATGTTCAGCTGTCTAGACCCAGGAAATTGGCAAGAAGCTGGGAAATGTTAGCAGAGAAATACCTCAGAAGTTTTTAATGATTACCTTCTCAGAAGCTGGAGGACAATCTGTGCCTAACTCTAGGTGTTGTTTTTTTGAGAAAGTTTCCTCAGTGCTCTGCATGGACTTTTAGCAGAGATCTTTGTGAAACAACTTTTCCACTGAGGAACATGAGATCAGAAAAGCATTCCCTTTAATGCTCGAGTGTGCATGAACTTGCAGGATATTATTTGAGGCTCTGCTAACCTTGTTAAAGGTCACCTTTTGATCCCATCAAATACCCTCTTTACCTGGAGATAAGATTTAGAAATGAAAGACGAAAAAGAAAGAGCTTAAGGAAGAAGGAGAACCTGGCAGCTCGCTGAGCACACCCGCTCCGGGCTTACGGCAGGGGAGAGATTAAAGGCAGTGCTCGCGCAGCTGGGGGACCCGCGGGTGCGAGAGGAGCCGGCGGGGCTGGGCAATGCCTGTGCCCGGCTCCGCTCCTGTCCCCGCGGCCTCCCCGTGCACCGCCGCAGGGTGGGCGTGCTCTGTGAGCAGCCAGCTCCGGACCAAGGTCACGGCCGAGGTCAATAAATAATACATGACAATTAATCTTAGAAACCTGCTGTTTGGGGGAGAAAGGAGAGGACACTGCGGCGCTCGCAGCCCCAGCTTTCCAGGCTGGTGCTTTGGCTCTGCGTCAGCCCAGGCGAGTCAATGAAGAAGAAGGCTGTGCCGGGATGCTGTGTGCCGGGGGCCAGCCGCTCGGCACGCCTGGCACGCTGCTGGGGCTTCTCCTGCTGCCCGCCCGCGGGGCGCTGGGCTCCTCGCCCTGCAGCTCTTCCATGCCGTTTGCAGCAACTGTTTGCCTTTTACAATCAATTCCCATCTGAGATGTTTTAAAATGTATAGCTGTCTCCTTGAGACTACGGTATTCAGCAGGTGGTAACACTCAAAGCTTTTTTTTTTTTAAATCTGTAGTAAGAATTTACAAAGAAAACCTTGACTTTTAGATTGATTTTTAAATAAGCATATATTTAGCTGTTAGTGCTTGAAGTACATATTGGATTATATTCTTCTGCAAACAGAATATTCTAATTGATCTTGCTAATAAATAATGAAAGCCAGCCCTGCTACGTATAATTCAAGGTTATGCTGCATTTGTACCAGCTGCACTGGGGAGTTTTTTTAGCGCTTAAAAGATTATTTCTTTAAAAAAGCGGAAAAAACAGCGTAGATGTGGGGAGGAAGGCTAAACGCTGAGCTTTTCTCTAGAATTTCCTTTTGTTATTTTCTAAAATGTAATTAGCAAGTGTCCCCGTTTGAGACCCTCATATACATATGAAACTAAACTTGAAAGCCTTTTCTTCTCCCCAGTAGCTGCCCTCCTCAGAAGCAGCAGTGGGCAGGGGAGCTCGGCTCAGCCCCCCGCTTCCCGTGGCTGCCGGCCGTCGTGGCTGGCTGTTCTGATGCGAGGAGGCCTGACCCTCCGTGTTCATGCTGCCACGGCGTTGTTTACAAATAATAATGGAAAGTCTGCAGAAATCATCACGGCGAGGGCGCTGCTCGTTACCGGAATGTGAGATCGTCTGGAGAATCAATTTTAATGTTCAGCCTCGTATCGATCGGCGCAGTGATGGGTCACTTGACGGTGGCAGGAGCAGCTTCAAGGAGTACTTGCCCTGGGACACCCCAAGGGTGCGAAGTGGCCGTGGGGCTGGCACAGCAGCCAGCGCCTGCACTGAGCTCCAGACCCAGCCCCAGCCCCAGCGCAGCACCGGGGGCTGTGGGAGCGGGGCCGCCCCAGCGCTGCCCTCCTCACTGCCCTCCTCACTGCCCTCCTTGCTGCCCTCCTTGCTGCCCTCCTCACCCTCCTCGCTGCATGACCGGGGCCGTGCAGCCCCAGGGCCACTGCCCGAGGGACAGCGCTCAGGTAGGCCTGGAGCTGGGCACAGCCACAGCTGACGCTGGTGCAGAACAGACGTGTCGTAAGCTTGGGCCCTGCTGCAGACATTCCCTGGCAGGTCTGGAAGGCTCCCTGCGTGTTGGCTCACCAGGCCCCAGCAAACGGCCGGTGGCAGAAAGGCCAGGCAGAGCCCCGTGGCTCGGGGGAGCTGGGTTATTACAGTTTGCAAATGTTGTACAGATCCTCAGCTTGTAGAGCAGGCATTAATCACACAGTGACATAGCAATTACCATACAGGATAGGGCATTTATTTGGCATTTAACATGTAATTAGGGGAAATAACTATTTCTTCCCCGTGCTATGGAAGCGCAAATTGCAAATGGCCAGGTTTGACCTGGTGAGCGTATGCTCCTCGGCCGCAGTGGCTTTGCCACAGGGCAAAGAGGATTTTTGTCCAGCTAAGGTGAAATGTGCTATTAAAGCTGACATTCGCAGCAGTCACCCGCACTGTACAAAATCCTCCCACCTGCCAGCATGACAGCCGTGACCACAGCAGCACGGGGAGCGCGGTACCGCACGAGCTGTCACTGTGGGGCCGGGTCACTGCGCCCGGGATCCTGCTCCGGGCCCTGGCTGCGGGCAGATGCCCCGGGGAGGGCAGGACAGGGCAGGGCGAGCATGCCTGGTGTTTTTTCCTCATAATCTCCAAACACCCTCAGCTGAAGGATTGGGACAGTGACCAGCTAGGGACCCAGTGCAGGGCTGTGAGCAGCTGCGTGGCTTTTATCATTTGCTTCCTGCTGGCTGTTGGAGGAAGGAGGGAAGGAGGGAGGGATCTCTGGGGACAGGGCAGCCGTCCCAGCCTGGTGGCTGGGCAGGGCTGGAGGGATGGCATGACGCAGAAGGCTGCATCCATTTCCTCTCCTTTGAGACCAGCTCTTGATTTCTGAGCAATATCCTGCACACCCTGTGGCTGGAGCCTGCAGCTCCACCCTGTGCTGGGGACAGGGCAGCAGTCGGTGGCTGTGCACGGTTGCTGCTGGCCCCTTGCTGCCATCCTGCTGCCCATTGCAAGAAGCCATTCTTTCCTAGAACCACGAATGGTGCTTGAGGATCAGCTAGCGCGAGTCTCCAGGAGAGAGGGGATGCTGCTATCACCCTGTTTTTTAAGGCAGCTGCAGCGACATCATCAGCCAGCAAAGGCAGCGTAATATTAAGGAGCTGCTGACAGCTCATGGGAAAGTCACTTAAAAAATTATTTAGGTGCATGTCTGTGAATTTTTCTATTTCTCCTCCTTGCTCCATACCACAGAGAACACCACCTGGAAAGCAGGTGCCTGGCTGGAAGGGATTGTAGGTGTCAGTGCAGCGAGGACGGGGACACAGACGTGTCTGAGTGGCACGGAGCAGCCAGGACCCACGTGCTATCTCCTACCTCCGCAAGGCTGCCCAATGCCCAGAGCACACCACGTGCTGGGAATTGTCTGATGTGCGGCCTGGGGGCCCCGTTGGCTGCTCAGGTTGGGTGCACAAGGCAGGAACAGAGGCATGGACACACTGGGGGAGTCAAGAGAAGACTACAGATGTGACCAGGGTGAGACAGGGGGCTGCCGCTGGTGGCTGCTGATCAGCAAAACTCCTCCTTGTGATTTTGCCATATATTTGTTCCAGGAAGTCATGATGAATATGGATGCAAGCGTGCACGGAGCTAGGATGGGTAATTAGAGAAGAGCCCTGGGAGGGGGAACTCCTGGGCTGTAATCGCACCCCGGGGAGGAGCTGCTCCTGTGGGTCCCGTGAGATCGCCCAGGTTGCGTGCGCTGCCTCTGCGCTGCCACGTCGTGGGACCCAGAGCTGCCGACTTCCCTCTCCAGGATCTAATTGTACCTGCCTTGCAGGCGTGTTGTACAAGGCTGAGTTAATTAACGCTCATAAAGCCACTCTACATCCTTGGAGAAGAGCAAAGTATCATAGCTGCTGTTATGATTTGCTAGGCAATGCAATTAGTTTAATATCAGAAAGTTCCCAGACAGACAGCCCTTTCCCCAGCTACCGCGCTGTCAACGTCTGCCTGCTGCTGCGCGCACGCTTACGGACAGCCGGCTCGCGCTGTCTAGCAGCGAGGAGACAGCCACAGCCCACGTCTGCTCCTCGCGACCACCTCTTCCCCCCGGCCCTGTCCCTGGCTCCTGAATCATCCCCAGTTGTCACCCTCCTGTCCCATTAAGGGCCTGATGTCATCGTGACCTGTGGCTCTGGTCTCAGCAGCCACCAGTGATCTCACGAAGAGTTGCGGAATGGAAGCCATCCCTTTTAACCTCAGCTGTTTACCTTAATGTGAGCTCTGGGGATTCCAGTCCTCCAACTGCAGCGGGATGTGGATGACAGCCTTGTGCCAGTCGGAACTACCAGGAGCCCACGTTGACGACGTGAACCCGAACTAGTCCCTGCTCCCATGACAGTCTCCCTTTTACGCACTGCCTCTTGCCAGCAGACGTGTGGGACGAGCTCTGTCTCGGGCTAGCTCCTTGCAGGGCTGCCCTGCTCCCGTGTCCCCAAAACTGGGGACAATCAGGGTGTACCGTGCAGATCAAAGGGCAGGTGTTCCCTCACAGCCACTCTGGCGTCCTCTTGAGTGCAGGGAAAGCTGCAGGAGGTGCCATGTGGGGACCACGCTTGTTGCCATAAAACCACAGCTGGTTACGAGACTGCAAACCAGTGTGCATCCTGCCTCCGCAGAAGCGCAGTCCGGTTTTGGGAGCGTTTAGAGCCGTCTGGCACACAGGAAGGGTCCCGCTCCTGCCTTGCTGGTAAGCGAAGGAGCTCGCGGCGCTGCTCCTCAGCACTGCAGCCCAGCCACTCGGGCTTACAGGCTGAGACGGGCCAGGGGTGCACAGCCAGCCGTGTGTGGATGTGTGCAGATACATGCGTGTGTCCGTGTATGGCTTTGATAGGTTAGGAACTGGAGGACCATCTGCTCCACCTTTTGGGGAAGCCAGAAGCGACGTGTGACGTATGCTGAAGCCGTGGGTCACAACTGACCGGAGGCTTGGAGGTTCCCTTCCACAGGAGGTGCTTTGTGCCGTGCCTGTTCGCTGCCCGTCGGGGCTCTGTGGGGCCGGTGTCGGGGCTGCAGAGCCGTCGCCCTGCGGCAGCCACCGTCAGTGCACCCACGTCCCTGCCGGGGAGCAGCTCCTGCGGCTCGGCCCCTTCCAGCTGAGCCTGGAGCAGCGCGTTCCTGCTCCCCTGCGGCTGCTCGGGGACGCGTGCCGGGCCTGCTCCTTTGCGCCCCGTGTCTTCACAGACCGATCCGCTGGTAGCAGGTCTTTTTTCCCCACAGCACGTGAGAACCGGGGCCTGTTGTCCTCCGCTCTACCTTGCAGCAGATGAAGACGTCAGGGGGCTGACTGGCTGTTTGAGGGATCTGCCATTACCTTTTTCTCCTCCAATTCTCAAAATCATTTCATAGGGATCCAATTTTCTCTTTCATATTCACTCTTGCAAACAGATTTGAAAAACTCTTTGTTAGTTGAAATAGTCTCTGAAATGTGCTGCTGTATTTCTTTTTGCTATTCTAATTAGCCTTTTAACTCAGTGCTGCTTGTATTTATAGATGGCTAATCCTCCCTCTTCAGTCCTCCTCCTCCTCCATAGCAGAACATTTCCACTGTTTAAAAGCCTTTTGCTCTTTCCTGTTTTCTGTTTCCAGGTTCCTTTGCTATTGCTGTTTAAACACTCCAGCTCTTGACTGAGCTCCCTGATCAGACGCAGGGTCTCCTTTGCTGCGGCACCTTTCCCTGAGTGAGATTCAGCTCCAGGCTGGCACAAGGCTTTGAGCAGCTGCCTCGCTTCTCTCCTTCAAGATTATTTCAGGACTGCCTATTTTAGCTGTTCGGCTCCTGCAGAAATGGGCAACCCAGGGTGGGCATGAAGGCAGAGCTGATTTCCTTGCCACCTTTCTAACTGTGTTAATGGGGACACGGAGCCACTGAGGTAATCCTCCTGCGTGTTCTCGGTAGCACAGCCTCACCTCCTGCAGCTCCCCATCGCTGTGCAAGCCAGAGCAACATTTTGTTCTGAACATCTTGGACTCCTCCACTCTGAGCAGCTTTTGCATTTGTGCAAAGGAATCAATGTAACCAGATCTGTGTCCTGTCCTTCATCCTAATTAATCGCTACAGTTTAAAATACGTTTTTACTTTTTGATGCTTTTGCATACTTAGGAGCTCGGACAAATTGATTTGCTGTAGTTTTTCCGTAAGCCCTTTAGCTAAATGCTGGCGAGTGTGTTGCGGTTTCCCGGAGGTGTAAGCATGCACTTATCCCACCAAAGCTGCTGGGAGAGTACCCCATAAGAACCTTTTTGTCGTGTGCCTCTAACCCTTGACTTAGGAACATTTCCCCCGTTAATGCTTTATCTCTGCATTTATGAAGCTTAAGATAACTCTCAGAGCTCTTCTGGTGCAATGCCAAATTCTAGCATAAACTATCAAAATGTCTTGTATGGTGCAAAGCTTTATCTGCAGGCTGGAGATGTAGGGCTTTCCTTTTATGTGGCCCTGCTGCCAGAGCTTTTCATAGCATGGTTTCAAAGAGCAAATATGCAGGGGATCTGCTGGCTTAGCGCAATTCCTAAATGCAGATAAGGCTTACAGCCCTCATTGCAGGTAGGAAGATTCCAGTGACAGTTAAATGTGTTCGATTGTGCAAATCTCTGGCTGTGGCAAGGAGAGATGGGGAGCACAGACAGATGGTCTGGCACAGAACGCACGCTGGGAGCCTGCTGCAGCGCGCTCTCTAAAAGGCATCCTGACTGCCTCGTGGCAAAGTCCTTTAACGACGTGAAGGTGAGCGTAACGGGAGTCCTGGCTCCCGGGCACACGGCACGTTGGGTCCTGCCTTCATTCTTCGTGGATTCCGCGAGTCCCGCAGCGTGCCCTGTTCCTCTGGGGTGGACTTGAATGGTCTCAAGCGTGTGCTAACCCCGTGAGCATGCACACACTGACAGTGCTGGGCTGAGAACCGTCCCTGTTCAGGGAGACCCTCCCTGCTGGCAGGGGGCAGCGGCACAGCCCAGCAGCAGGTGTGAGGGGCAATCAGAGCATGTGTGCCGGTCACACTGCCCCCGGTCTGCCAACGGGGCTGTGTCACCCATCGCAGGGCACTGCTCCGCGTTCATGGGCTGGTGATGAGCGGCTGCGGCACGCCAGGCTCCTGCTGGGGACAGGGGAGGGCAGGAATGAGGAGTGCTTACGTACAGGGCAGTGCTGAGTGCGGGGCAGGGGCTTGTACTGGCTGGGGGCTCCGACGAGGAGCAGGGGAACCAGGACTTTCATCCTAAGAGCACTTTTTTAAATGCGCATATCTGTTACCAGCGAGTTATTTGCTCCACATGAAATATTAGTCCTTGTCAAGATATATCTTTCCTGAGTGTAAACTGCATATTTTGATGCTTTGTTTCTTTATTCAATCTCCCTGCTCCCAAAAATTCATCTCTATTTTATCACTTGCTCAATTCTCTTCATGTTTGTCTGGGGTTCGTGAGATAGCCAGAGCATTAATTCTCTGCCGTGGGAATCTCACAGAGCCACAGCTGGGGAGAGGGGCTCCCGGTGTCACCGCTCACAGGCCTCCCTGCCCACATCAGGGCCTGCACAGGAGGATCTCGGCAAGAAGAAACAGATGTAGGTGGGTGGCTGCTTCCCAGGGATCCTCAGGTTGTTCCAGGAGCAGTGCTGGGAGGCTCAAACATGGGCTTGGCCAGATGCACAGAGCCCAGCTCACGCCAACGCACCGCTGCTGTGCCGAGGTGGCCTGCACAGCTTTGCTGCTTTCCACTTGCTTCTCATCAGCCACGAGCAAAGGACGAGGACCCAGAGATTTAGCCTGAATGGGCACAGAAACCTAGGCGGTGTCAGCATCTCTTTCCCTGCTGCCACACAGCTGCCCCTGCTCAGAAACGTTTGCAGATGGGCGGCAGGGACATTGCCTGTCCTGCCCACGCCAGGAGCTGAGCGCTCGCACTGCGGAGGGCTCCCGGTGCGCCGGCCGGCAATTCCCCGCTCCCCGTGGGAGAGAGGGTCCGAGCGTGTCAGCCCTCTCAGAGACCTCGGGAAAGGTTTGGGAACAAAAAACAACTTTATTCCATTTAACGCTGGCTTATAGGATAGGAAAAAGTTTAAAATGATAAAGCAAGAAAGCCCACTAAGATCATATCGAGCTACCAGGATCAGCCTTCGCTACTGCAGGAGTCCTCAGCTTCACCGCCTCGCTGTGGTTGTGATGCCCCCAGCCTCCTTCACCTGGCCTCCGTCAGGTCTGCCATCTCAGTGCCTTGCAGCTGGTTTGGGAGTGTCACACAGACCAGGAGGAGACAGGATAAACCTTCCCTCCCTGTCTTCTCTGGGTTTGGGTGCTCCCAGCCCTTCCCCAGCCTCTCCACGTTCGCCTTTTGATCGTTTCCCTGAATTGGCATTCCCTCAGATGGTGTTTCCTGCTCACGGCCTCCTTAAGACCTTGCAGTAAAACTTTACACATCATTTATCATGAGATGTATTAACAGTACAAACAATCTCTCAGCCTCCTTTTAACTCAGCATGCCCACCGTGTGGTCTACACGTGACGCTTAACAGCACAGATGACAGACTAGGCAGCGAGAGGATGTTTTCTAATTCACTTTTCCCACCCCATTATTTTAGGGGTGTTCTACCAACAGTCTGATCTGAAAAGACCTGTAAGATGTTTGTAGTATGCAAGGGGTTAAAGATTTTGTGTCGTTATACACAGACCAAGAAGATTTCTGTCTGTTCCCCAGTCCAGTCTGTATTTTTTAAGCATCATAAATCTGCCTTCTCGCTGCTAAAGCCAGCAAGAAATCACGCCTCACTGTGTCAGTCTCCAGTCAGTCTCTTGTCCTGATTTAAGCAAAACCATGCAACTGGTTGCTACTGTACGCGAATGCAGAAGTAAATGCCTCATCTGCTATGCTGTCGGTGGTTCTGCAATCATTAATCTAATGAAACTGATAATAACTCTTGGGGATGTGGTTCTGGGTGAAATCTCAACTCAACCAGAGACATGCTGTGCAGCCCATACTTTCAGGAAGTGATTTGTCAGCTGCAGGATGGAGGCACCTGCAACGAGTGAGACGACTCCTGGAAAAACTGCTGGTTGTGTGGGAGCAAACTGGGAAGGGCTTGCTGAAGGGGCTGCACGTGCAGCACTGAAACTAAGGATAACGTGCAGCTCCAGGGACAGGAAGGTAAAGCGTGGCATTTGCAAGAGCATTTAAAGAACCTGCAGTCTCACTGCCAAAACATCATGTGCACCTCAGTGCCGCACCCTGCAGTGAGCCCAGGGCCCCTGCACCCTGCAGCAGGGCAAGGTGTCCGTGCTTCTGGCAGGCTCAGTGAGAGAGGCCAGGGGAAATGTAAGTGCTCATCTTCATTCTCGCTCTCAAAGAATTGAGAAAGAGCAACCAGCAGAGATTTCTGCTGACAAGGAAGCTGCTTTCATCACGTTGCTCACACGGAAAGATCTGTTGGTGTCTGAGGACCATGCGCACAGCTTTCCACAGCGGCACCTGCCTGCTGCTCAGCCAGAGATGTATTTCCGTGTCAGGAGTGGCTGAGAGCAATGGGGGCCAGCAACAGCCCGAGTTGCCAGGGTGTAACCCCAAGAACACAGAGCCACAGCCAGGAGGCCACACGGCGCTGAACATGATATCATTTTGTCTTCTTAATGGTTGGAGGCTTTTACAAGAACATGCCGTTTTTGTCTGCACTCCAACAAGAGGAAGAAGGATGCTTATAATCCGGTACTGGAGAAATTGGCTCGGGATCAGCGATGTGTGCCAGCCCCCTTACTCTCCCAGAATCTTCAGCAGAAATGCCTGGGAATGCTTCTTAGCTATTCTTGTGCTTCCCTACCACCTGCCCCCAACTCCTCCCCCCCCAAAAAAAAATAAAAAAAAAAATGCAGTTGCTAAGTCAAAGCCGGAACAGTTCACAGCCTAAGGTTGCTTTTGATGAATGTTCAGATTTTAAAGGTTTTGGGGAAAAAGTTTCATTGTTGACAGAACACCTTTCAGCTGCTCTAGTGAATAGGTCTGAAAATGATGGTCCAAATTTGCAGGTTTAGTTACTTCAGATGTAGAATGTGAAAAAGACCAAACCAGTAGGGCTGAAATCTGGCACGGCTGCGTTTCTACAGATCCCAAACAATTCACTGAGAGCTGGTAACATTTTCCAGGATGCTGGTTTTTCTCAACATAGGAAGAACTTTTATGTTTCAAAATCTCTTCAGGAGATGAAAACCGCTCCTTGTTGGAACCAGGCCTTCCTTCCAGACAGCCTCTGAGAAGCAGCAGTACAAGCTGGGCAGGCTCCGAAATAGAAAGAGAAGGAACTGATTTGAAGCCAGCCAGTCCCACGTATCGGGAGGCCACATGCTCCCCGGCACAGACCCAGCCAGGAGCGTTGCCCATGGAGACCTTCCCAGACGGCAGTCGCAGTTGCAGAGAGCCAGGCTGGAAATACACCTAGCGACTGAAAGAGCCTGGAAATTTACACCGAGAGCTCTTGTTGACAAGAGCTTTACGGCTGAGGAGCCGACCAAACGCCTCTGCCCCTGGAGACCTGCAGCCGCCCGGGCCGTGCCCGAGGCAGAGGGGACGGGCGCCGACATCCGGCCTCAGGGGCGCTGAGCCCCCATGGAGGTGGGCGAGCTGCCCCGTGCCACGTCCCGGCTGGCACCCGGCACTGCACACTGCCTGCGCCACCCGCCGGACCCACAGCCAGGCTCCGGCAAGCCTTGGGGCTTGGGGGCTGCCAGCATGGAGCACCCGTGCGCTAGGGAAATTCACGCTCCCTTGTTGTGTGTGAATCCCTCCTGTCTCTGCTCCGGCTTGTAGAAGGGCACAGTGACCAGGGCCAGTGTGGGGCTGGCCTGGGACCTGCCTGGCTGCTGGCTGCCGCCTCAGAGGGGCCTCCTGGGTTTGCTGCCGGTTATTCTGCAGGTTTTACACACTTCGGAGGGGGCAGAGGGAGGGAGGTTTATGGCTGCATTTATGAGGAGCATGAGATTATCTGCATATGCGGAAAAATTCACAGAGGCTGTATAAAGAAGAGAAAGTACCATCCTTTGGCAAACAGAGCGAATTGGTATTAGTCTGCAGTCAAAGAGGATCTTAAATTATTGTTGTCTTTTTTGTGTTGCTGTACAGTAGTTTAAAGATAAAAGCCATCTGGGAAGAGTTCAGATAAGTAGCGGGGGGAGCCAGGCGAGTTTAGATAGACTGACTGCAGTGTGCCAGAATGAACCTGTTGGCTGCGAGCATTTCTGCTTTGCTTCACTGGGTTCGCACTGATAAAGCTGCAGTACCCCAGGGCAGGGTCGGGTGCCTCAGCCTCTTCCTCCGTGGCCTGTCTCTTGCCCCAGTGCCTGCCTCTGCACATCCTGCTGACTGCAGCTGCCTGTTGGAAACACCTGCTCATTACACCGTGCTGGCTGTAAATTCACTTTCTTTGCTTATCACTTCCCTTTCCTCAAAATAAGAGCTGCAAGCACTGATCAGAGGGCTGACAGCTCATCTCTGTCTCGCTGTTTCCTGGGTCATCTTCTCCATCAGTGACACCAGTAGGACGAGGTGTCTGCCGTCACTGCCTAGGGCTGAGGCACGTGAGTGGGCACGCACTGAGCCCCCTTGGGCTGCCCCTCCATGGGCATGCATGGGGCCGGGGGCTGGCAGCGCAGCCCTTGCAGAGGCTGCTGCTGGGGATCGGTGCTCCTGGCACGCCGGCGAGCTCCATGGCACTGTGTAATCTAGTCTGCAGAAAATAAACATGTGAACAATCTTTGTGGAGTCAGACAAGGATAAGCACTGACAAAGTCTGGGATGTTTTTTCAAATGATAATGGGTCTATTTAATAAAATGCTAAATGCAACACTCCGACACAGCCGAAAGTCACAGCCAGCCAAGGCTGCATGGCCACCCCAGCGACAGCGCTGCCCATGCAGGCCGGTCATGGGCCCCAGCTGACTGCGGTGGCTTCTGTCTGGCCGCAGCACTGGTGCAGCAACCGGGAAGTTTGCCCTAGTGCTGCCTCACCCGGCGTGCGTGCTGGCAGCCACTGCTCAGCAGGAGCCCGCCTTCTCCCACCCTCATTTTAGCAAGGAGCTGGCTCTCGCAGATACTTTGCATGCAGAAAGCCCAAGTGCCACAGGGCAGATAGTGCAAGGATTTGTCCTGGTGCCAGCCACTACACACACAGCACCACCAGGGACGCCAGACCCGTGCCGGCCTTGCTGGGACTCAGTCATTGCCTTGGGACTTGCAGTGCTGGAGCAGAAGCTTAAATCAGGCAGGACAGGCGCAGGGCGAGAGAGTCTTTGAGAAACTATATTACTGATTCCCCAACGGCTTCAAAATCTGTCTTTGTTTGGTGCTGCTTTTTTGAATTGCTTGCATTTACGCAGCAGCTTGAGGGGAATGATAAGACTCATGAATATGTAAATTATTCTTGAAGGGTAGGAGGGGGCTTTGCTGTGACCCAGGGTGTTTTCCTGAACTGTTCACATCCCGGCTTTCTTCCAGCCATGTGCAGAAGCGATGCGTGGATCGTGTCCAACAGCCCCCGGAGCAGCGCCTGGCCCCAGCGCTCAGCGGCTCTGGGGGAGCAGCGCGGTGCTGGAGGAGAGGCCGAGGGACAGCCGGGCCGCTTCCCTCCCCAGGGGCGAGCAGGGGCTGAAGGGCAGGGCCTGGATTTGCTCTGTGAGGGCAGCTAGTGCTGACCTGGCTGGGGAAAGGCACCTGGTCTCCCAGCCAGCCCTGTGGGGCCGTAATGAGCCTTGTGGTCTGCGGAGAGAGGCACGTTGCGTTCAGCACACGTCCCCAGCAGCAGCACAGCCTGGCATCACGCTGCCTGCCCAATGCAAATGAAGTGGCTTTCCAATTTCTCGGCACTGAGCACTCCGCTCCGTACTAATCTGCCTGCTAGATTGAAGCTAAGCTTCCTGTGCTCCTCGCTGACGTTCGTGCTCCCTTGGGCGGTGTGGGGCTGGGAGCAGAGCCCGAGGCTGCTGTGGGCACACGGGAGCCCCAGTGCTGCTGGGGCTCAGCCCCACGCCGCAGCCCCGTGCCAATGGGACCTCGTGCAGCCAGGGAACCCCTGGTGCTGGCCTGGCCTGGCGGTGCCCCAGTGCCATCACTGGGGCTCAGCACCCCAGCCCCCCGAGCCGTGCAGTGCCGTGCTGCAGCCCAGCCCAGCAGGGACTGTCACCAGCACCCAGCACCGTGCTCAGACGGGTGCTTGCTGGCTGGGAGGTGCCCCTGGATGCGGCTGCAGGCTGCTCTGCATACATCCGCTGGTTATTGATCGCTCTAAAAATCTTTAAAGATTAACTTCTGGGAACAAATATAACATCTTTATGGAGCGCCGGGAACAAACTGCTTTAGCATTCGGGTGGCTGCTCTGTTGCACAGAGACATCTGTTTGCAACAGGACGCTCAGAGCAAATGATCTGTCAGTGTTCGAGGGGACACGTCCTACAAGCGGCTGCCTCCCCTGCGATGGCAGGTAGAGGTAACCTTGCCATGTATTGCAGCTGCACAAGTCGCACACCAAGACAGTGTTAGTGACACTTGTTACTGCACTGAGTTCCTGGCATTTTCTGTAAAATCAGACAGTGTCTTCTCTGCTTTCAACCTCCAGCATCGAGAGAGGTAGGGCACAGCCTTCTGGATGCATGGAGGGAATAGCTGGCAGAAGCTGAGTAAGTCCCAGCCCTTTGGATTAATTTCCTTGCCACAGTTGTGAAGGGCTTTTTCAGTTTGCATGGTTGCAGAGCACACCTGGACATGGAGAGCTCTAGCTCTCTCCTGTACTGGCGCTGCAGCTGAGGGTCGCCGGGTTTCCATGATTAAAGGAAGTCTGGGAGTAACACTGGACATATTTTGTAACCTTGAAAAATGCACAAGCTGCATGGTGGCGTGTAGCAAGCAGGCCCTGCACAGTGTGGTCAGAAATGCTGCAGGTGACACATGTGGGGAAGAGGTGCGGTACTGCAGCGAGCTGAGAAATGCGAGGTCAGTAGCGAGGGTTCACTGTGTCTCCTGGTGTCTCCTAAGGGGAGGTCAGTGCAGGCACAGCAGAGCTCCTGAACTCTCTACTGTGAGTCCAAATTTCTGGAAAAGCTGCTGTTAAAGTAGAATTTACGACTTGTGGTAATTGTGTTCCTTCACCTTGCAGTTTTTGCACTTTCAGAGGCTGGCTGAAGCCCAGCGCTCCTGCTTGCAGCTGCTGTGCAGGAGCGGGCCTGTGGTGCGGAGCTGCGGGATGCTGCAGGTAGCTGTCAGGCAGACGTGGCTTGGCTGGAACCAGTCCTTTCTGCCTCACCTTCTGTGAGCCTCTGCTCCCAGGCAAGGCTGCAGCTGCAGCTCCTCCATGGAATTGCAAATACCCCTGTTTCTGCCCTGAAATGCTAACAAATATGCGAAGAGCGATTAAAGCTGTTAAACTGTGTTTGTTCTGGAGCACTGGTGATTCCTAGGACCCACCGCAGCCACTGGCAGTGCGCTCCCGGCCAGCCCCTTCTCCAGCGTGGTCCTTGAGGGCGCTGTGCACATTCCTGTGGAGATCTGGATTCTTGCAGGGGGTGCAAGCGCCCATGCTCAGTTACAGAAAGATTTGTCGTGCCCAGCGTGGGCAGACCTGGCAGCCCCCCATGGGGCGGGCTCGGTGAAGGGGCCAGCAGTGGCTGCTCCTGCCCACCTGGGGAGCCGGCGTGGCAAAGGCACGTGCGCAGCGACCGCAGGCAGCACAGAAGCACCTGGGGAGCAGACGCTCTCACAAATGAGGGAAAACACCCGTGAGTACATTGCTGCCTTGCCATGAAAACCATGAATGAACGAGCCTTTACTCAGAACAGTGAATCATCGTTAGAAAGCACTTAGTGATTGATACCAGGAAGAGCAAGTCATGTCTGGGGTCGTCCTGTCCATCTCATGAGCCAGCACTGTGTGCTCCTGCTGGGACGTTTGCCAGGGATCTCTGATCTGGAGCCGTGGAGTTTCCCCCTTTCCCTAGGATGACAATTCTCTGATTAACACGGTCTGCTGCCAGAAAACTTTCTCAGATATTCAGTCTGTGTTTTCTGTATGTTAATTTCTTGCCATTACAGCACCCTGATTAATTACTCTGTTTATGCCTCTAGAATATTTGCAGGCTGTTGCCATTGATGCCGGAACACTTTACAGAAGAGGAATGTCTGTAGATCTGTAATTGCTTAATAAACTGCTGATAGAAGTCAAGAATACTCACTATTACCCTGGGTTTCGTAGGACCAGTAGATGTCTTTGTAGTCTGCAAAAGATTCAGATATGCCCCAGATTATGATCACCTCTTGGCCAGACTGGGCTAATTCAAGCCTTTTGATCACTCTTGTAGCTCTTTTCCACAGCTGGTTAGCTCTGCTGCCAGTTTTTGGGCAGAATGATGTCTGTAATGACTCACACCACAGATTCCTTCTCCCAGGGAACTCTGCTTCAGAAGCACAATCCAGAAATGGGGCAGGGTTTCTGTGTGGCTTTGCTGACTTGCAAGTAAGCCTAAACGAATCAGTGAGAAGATGTTTAGCAGCAAGTGGATGGGCATCCAGACTCCCTGGCCCCGCTTTCCCAAGCAGGTGTGCGTTTTGCACTTCTCCCCTGTCCGACGAGCCCATTAGGTCTCTCTCCCCAGGGATGGCTGCTGCTCTAGCTCCGGGGCACTCAGCAGTGCCTCCCCCGCGGGCACCCAGTACCGCGCACCCCTCATGGGGCTGAGGTCCCAGAACGTCCCACTTGTCCTCACAGTCGTTGCTGTCAGATTCCCTGCACACCCTGTGAAGCAGATGCGTGATGCTGGCACCTGACAGCCGCGATGTCGGTGTTGTTTAGTGTTTCTGTACGGGCATTTCCTTGGCAGAGGGAGCTCGCAGGGGCAGAAGCTGCCTCAGCTGACACTTGCATAGCCTCGAAATGAAAAGATGCTCAGGAAGGTCTTCGGACTCCCCTGCAACTCGGCCTTCTGAAGTGCGAATGAAAAGGACCCATTAATGTTTAGCTTAATTTCTGTTTATCAGAGAAAAGGAAGCTTTTGTCAGGCATCAAAGCTGGGATTTAGGACACAAAGCAAACTGCTTTGCTGTGGACTTCTGAGGAAACAGAGGAAGAAAAGCAGTTGTTTGAAATTCCCAACTAAACTGGTAAATCCAAAACGTGCAATTTGTGTTTAGCCGAACAGAAGAGGCCAAATAAATTACCTGTCTGCTGCAAGTCCCTCTGAAGTGTGGAGCTCAGTTCAGATCTGAAAGTGGCGGGCCCAGAGCATGAAGACAGAGCTGCCGCCAGGAGCAGGCACTGGGGCGGGCACAGGCTGGGGTGCATGCGGCGGGGGCACGCAGCAGCCCCGCTCTCCGCAGCAGCTTGCAGCGGGTGGCATCAGAAAAGCCACAGCAGAGCAAAGCAACTGCAAGGAAAAATGTAAAATAAACGTGTGGCCTGGAGTCCGGATGTGCAGTTTATTTTAAAACCTAATAACTCCAGATAATTGATAGTGGAGTGCAGTATTTTCAACGTGTTGGATTACGAGCGTCTGTCGCTCACAAGAAGCTGTAACCTTGAGCTATGAGACATTATTGGCAGTATTTAACACAAATCTGTTTTCCATCATTGTCAAATCCCACTTCAATATGCACCACAGGAAGAAAGTCGAATACTAAATTGATTTCTTTAATGGGAAGTGTTCTTCAGGAGATACCAACCTGTGTGAAGATGCATTAATAGGATTACAGTGGAACCTTTTTATTTTGTTTTATTTTTTATGGAGATTTTTAATGGAGATTTTCTGCCCTAATATGCCTGTGATGCACTGCTTCACTGCACACGCTGCAAGGCAAGCCCGCCTTTAGGAGACTGCGTTCCTCTGGAGATGGAGCTCACGAGCTTGGGACCGTTTCTGAGATGAGTTGGATAAGCCATCACTGAAGGGAGTAATTCCTGGGGAACAGCAGCGTCTGCCACGTGCCAAGGACCTGCTCAGCAGACCACGCAGACCAGGGTAACGCGTTGCGTCCAGCTGTGCCTGGGAGCATCGTGTCTGCCTGCTGTGCTCGCAGAGCTCTGCGTGGAGCCGCGTGGCACAGCCTGCCCGAGGGCCGGCCAGACGCGGAGCGCTGTGGAAGCAGGGGAGGAAGATGACGGCACAGAGCAGTGCGTGGCCGGGGAGACAGAAGCTCCGAGCAGCCCCCCAGGCCTGACCCAGGCTGGCGCGGTCACCGCGGAGCAGAACAGAGAGCTCTGTGGTCCTGACTCCCACTCTCCCTGTCAGTGCAAGTTAGCTATGAAAATCCGATCAGCCTGGAAATAGCGCAGGTTTTGGTTACGTCCAAGCTGTGCTCGGTCTGGGGCAGCCCACAGCTCCGGGGGTCACAGAAATAAATGACATTGGTCATTGAGCCCGAACAGATGTGATGGTGAGGCTGGGTGTGAAGTGCAGGCAGATCGTTTGTGGCATGTGGGAGGAGGAATGTTTGCTTTCTCCAGGAGTACAGGAGTACTGTAGGTGATAAGGTAATTACCTTCTCCAGTGTAAGCTAATTGACAGAGAGCTAATTGACTTCTAAAAAGGTGATGTTTCCTTTCCCTGAGCTTCTCTCTACTGCTCTCCTGGGAGCAGGCAGCAAATCTGGGGCTCAGATGGGAATCCTGGTCCAGTGCAGCTTCAAGACCCACCAGCTGCGTCAGCAAGGATCCACCAGGAAGGGTCCCTAAGTACATGCTGAAGGGCTTGTGTGGGTTTAACACCTGAAACATTAACACATCCGTGTCAAAAACCTGGGCTACTGTAGAGTGGTTTACAAATTTGGCTGGCAAAGCTGAACCTTTTCTTACGGTATGTGAAGGATTTATGTCTGTAAATAGGAGGTGTGTGGGAGGCACACCGGGTGCCTGGGTGCTCTGCACACCCAAGGGCTCGTTCCTGCCGCAGGCCATGTCCTGGCAGCTGAGGAGCACCCCTGGAGGCTGCGCTGAAGGGGCACCAGGCCTGAAGGGACACGGGGCCTGAAGGGGCACCAGGCCTGAAGGGACACGGGGCCTGAAGGGACACGGGGCCTGAAGGGGCATGGGGCAGCAGCACCAGACAGAGCCACCCCGCTGCCCGCGGGCGCCAGGCCCAACACGGACACATCTGCCAGGGCTGCTGCTCTCCCGAAATCAGCAGCACTGATCGGGTCAGGAAGGGTCCCAGCATTCGGGGCCTGCCGGGCACCCCTCACACCGGCTGAGGCAGAGGGAGGCGGCAGCTCTGCACCGCAGCAGAGAGCAGGGAGGGAAGCGGGGCCCAAGGAGAGGCTCTTCTGAAGCTGGACACGCTTCTTTGTGGGCACTCTGACTGCATGCCTCCTTCAGCACCTGCCAGCTGCCAGGCTGTGTTTGCTCTCTAATCAGACGTGGAGATATACGGAGATATGCAGACAAATGCAGGACCATTTTTCCCCCGCTGTGAGATGAGATTTCTAAATCTTCACCCCCATATCAAAATGGTTTACTGCTCCTTTGGGGTGGCGTGTCTCCGCCTGTGTGTCTGGAAGTCAGGAGGCTGATGCACAACCCCTTTGGCATGCCCAGACCCTACAGCTCTGCCAGGCGCAGCTGCACCATTTCACAGGCTCAGGATTACAGTTTAACCCCACAGGAGATGTGATGGATATAGTAAGCACATACACTGAGATTCAGAAAGCTGAGCACAGCATTTCTGATAACAGTAACACACAACAATTTTTAGATGTACAGGAAAGCACTGAACTTTCCCAAAGGTGGTACCATCTCTGGAGATAATCTAGAGAAAGGCGTTGCGTTGTGTGTTGTCCCAGGTTTGATTTACAAAGAAGAGAAGTAGCTGTGGAGTTTGGTTCTGGTGCCCTGGTGTGCAGCAAGGCCAGCACTGCTGCAGACCCCACTCGCCTGCCTTGGCCTCTCCAACCCCCCTGGGCTGGTTTCTGCCCCCAGCGTGGGCTGTGCCCGGCAAACAAGAAGCGCGAGCAGTTCCCTCCTGCCCCGGCATCGCCTCCCAGGCTGTCCCTGAGCACGGCAGTCAGTGATGCTGTTGCCATGCCAACTCCTCCAGTCTGCTCTCCCTCTCCAGGAGCCCTCCTGGAGCTCTGCCACCCCCCAGGTATGTGGGATCACGCTGAGCCCTGCCCCAGGCATGCACCTCTGCCTTTGGCCGGCAGGACTCATCCTGCTGCAGGGTTGGAGCAGGGGACACCCGCCAGGTGCTCCCACCACTTTTCTGCAGCTGCCCCACTGCTCCTGCACTACTGGAGCACGAACAGGCCCCAGCCAGGTAGAAACAAGTTGCTGGTACGGTGGATAAGAGAATCAAAGCAGCAGCTGGGGCAGATTACGGCTTTGTTTCTTCTCAGATAGGAAGAGGGGGACTTGCTGAACAAGCATGAGGTTGCCCAGGGCAGCCACCACCACCATCCATCACCACTGGTCCCCAGGCACTCCCAGACTGGAGAAGCCACCTAGTCTGAGATGCATCTGCACAGGGCAGTATTGCTGAGCGTCCTCAGTGCCTGGCAGCCAAACAGATCAGAGCCGGCAGAGTCTGCTGTGCCCTAGCTCTGTCGTGTTCAGGAAAGTTGTCACAGTGCCTCCATCAAACACTGGGAGCCTCAGAGTGGCACAGCACAAAACCTGGGATTTGGGAAAACACCAACTCATGGCTCATCAGGGAGCTGTGGTCCTCCAGCACTGCAGTGCTTGTGCTGCTGGTGGGACCAGGCATCTCAGGAGGCACTCAGCAGTGGGGTCAGTCACTGCCCGGGGCTGCTGTGGGTTTGGGAAAGGGCCCCTGCCCCGCTGGGTCTCAAGGGGCCTGGCCTGCCCATGGGTGTGCTCTGACGGGCTGTGGCTCACCAGTCCCTCACTATCCCAAGCCCAGCACCACCAGGCTGCTGGGTTGGCAAGGCTGCAGGTTCACACTGGGCATTCCTACCTGGAGCTAGCAAAGGCACCTTATCTGTACAGAACTGCATTTTCAACTGGTCAGATAACACAGAAACATCTAATGGGATTACCTGTGATGCCGTAAGTGTTAAATGTGCAGGCAGCTTTATCCCATGCTGAGCACAGCAGCAAAAGGGCACTGCTGCCAAGAGTCCTCTGTGGCAAAGCCTCTCAGAGGGCAGGGAATCAAACAGAAATAATGGCCTTTCTGGAAGGGCTGGGGCCAGTGTCAAGGTTTATCTTCCCTGGCAATGAGAACAAGTTCCCCTGGGAGGCTGGAGAATTCCTAGCAGAAGCTGCATGGGAAGCGTGGTGCAGATAAGCAATGTCAGCAGGGCAAGCGCAGAGCTGCTCTGGCCCTGTAGGGCCGAGGATGTCCCCTTTCTGTGGAGCAGCAGTGACATTTGGGTAATTTGGCTTTGGAAAAAATGCCCTCATTGCTAAGCAGGAGCACTTGCTCTGTGTTCTCAACACGGAAGTTGGGTACTTCAAATATTCAGCAGTGCCCCGAGGCCCCAGGAACAGGCTGGCTTGAAGTGCATCACCTGCCAAACAAAATTGATTCAGACTCTGTCTTATCTGAAATAGCACCAGCCCCGACCAAGTTCAAGAAATACACTCCACTTAACAAGCACAATTAGGGCTGTGTGTCTGTGATACAGCGGTAGGAAAGAAGCTTAACCAAGGTGATTAATTTTCTTGTATCACTGCGTGCTATGGCTGGGCTGAACGTCTACCTCTGGCACAGGACAAGCTGACCCCAACCATGTTTTGTTGTAACCCCAATTTGCTGGAAACTTTCAGGGAACTTTTAAGTACTTTTAAGAAGGGAAATGTTTCCTCTACAGAAGTTTGAGACCCATGAGAATGTGGCTCCAGCTTTCGGGTGGGCAGGGCGGGCGTTGAATCAGGTGGGGTGGGGGTCTGCAGGTGGGGTGGGGGTCTGGCTGCACTGCTCTGTGGAGGCAGCAGGAGCCAGCGGGACGTGGTGCCACCCTTCTGCAGTGGCTCCAAGGTGTCTGCATCGTGCAGAGGCAGCGATGGGCATGCGTGCCCACGGGCACGTTGTGGTGCTTTCTCGGTTTGGATGAAGCCGCTCACTGTACAGAATTAATTTTCTGCTGAGGCCATGGTTTTCCTTCCATGCAGCTTCAGGACTTGTGCTCCTTCCCCTTGTTCTCCCCTGGCACAGTGAGCCGAGCCCTCTCCAAGGTGCAGAAATGCACCTCATCTCTCCAGTGCTGAGCCCTCCTTCTCTTGGCAAATGCAGGAGATTTTATTGGCTGTTTGCTAACGGAGTTAGGAATTAACTTGATTATTTTGCATAGTAATTGGCAGCATGTGTGGTGAAGAGATCAAAATGCAGAGGAACTAGAACGAAGAGGTTTAGTGAGGCAGAGCATTTGTGGAAGTTAAACTGTGTTTAAGTGCCTCAAAGTCAGGGTCCTCATCCTGTGGCTGCCCGTGGGATGCGCTCTGTTTGCTCCTGGGGCTGGGTGCTCAGCGGGCGGGCGCTTGGCCCTGCTGCCAGGCAGACAGCGCCCCGCAGGGCTGCCAGCACGGCGCTGGTGGCACGCGTTCAACGTGCCGTTTGGTATCCACCGCAGACAATGGCAGGCGGAAGCTTTCACTCCCACGGCGCCATACGGGAAGGATTCTGTCATCATGCCATGACAGGGAGAGGAATTTAAATGTTAAAAGGCAGGTTTTCTCTGAACCGCATTCAAAATACCCACCTAAGAATAGTGTCTGTCTTCAGAGGGGTGACTGGTTTCCATCCTCCCTCTTTCACACATTTATAGCACCCCTATTTCTCCCTCTGACTCTTCCAAATCTGCAGCTTTTTACCAGATGCTGTGATGGGACCGTGATCGATGCATGCAGTGATTTGGTGTAATTTACACCCAGGAGTCAGACTGAGAGCACAGTTCTTATCCCTCAGCCTAAATCTACAGCCCACTTGCATGAAAGCAGAAGGCCCAGATTTATTAACCTGCTCCTTCCCCTTGTTTATAGCAGGCCCTCTGCTTTGACTATTACACCTGGGTGTATTAGCTTTTATCAGAAAATAAACCTGGCTCAGTGAAGGTAGACTTTGTGTCAAAGACACTGTAATATTCTCAAAACACAGCCTCAGCAGTGTGCATCCTAATGCCAAACGTACAGATTTTGGGATTACGTGGCAGAGCCCGTAATGTTCTGTCAGTCAGGATGCAGCAAATCCTCTAAGTGCAGGCACAGGTAAGCTTTTGTTCAGAGCATCACAATGGCAGGGAGGTTTCTCCTGTGTTTACTTTCCATTGCAGACATTTACATTTGGACCAATGAGCTGAGAATGTTTTCTTGATGATTATAAGTGTAGCGTTAGTATGCAGATGAAAATGCAAATCGGCCTAGATAAGGCTTCCTGGATGGCACTGGAAGTCAAGGATTTAATCTAGCATGATCTTGGACATAGTTTAAGCTCCTCAAAAACAAGAACACATAACCTGATGCAAAGATTTCATCTCAATAAACCTCACTGTCAACAAATTCCAGGAGCCTTTGTTTGCTTTAGCAATTGGTTCGGGCAGATGTGAGGTCTGTGAGGCGTCTGATGCTCACCTTCACCAGGCTTCCTGCCGGGGCGGCTCCACTGCGTGTCCTGCTTGTGTCCCCAGGCCAGGCCGGGATGTCTGTGTGACACTGCCGTTTGTGTGACACTGCCGTTTGCGTGACACTGCCGTTTGTGTGACACTGACAGGTCAGGCCCCTGCCCCATGTCCTTGCTGTGGTCGGGGCTGTGCCGCCTCCACCCCGCGCCCCTGCAGCCTGCTCTGAAGCAGGTCAGCCCCAGCCTCTGCCGGCTCTGCCAGACCACCATCACGACGGCCGCATCCTCTCCCAGCTGAGCCAGCTCGCCTGGTGCCTGTGTTTCAGAGCCCTCGGGCAGCATCTCCTGTCTGCTGGCTTGTGGGAACCCCCCTCTGTGCCCTCAGGTCCCTCGCAGGACCCCAGCCAGGCACCTGGATGGTTGCTCCGAGGCACGCGGGGGTTTTGACCTGGCCAAATGAACTGCTTGGCCGCAACCTTCTGAGTTTTAATATTTCATGATAAGACACTAATTGCTGTCTCTGTGCCAGGCACTGGCATTTCTTCAGCCAACTCCTGCCGTCCTCCCTGCCTGTATTGATAGAGGCCAAAGCAGCACAGGAGATGAACAGGTCCCAGATTTTGATCAGAGCTTGCACTGGCTCATATTGCCAGGGCCAAGTCTCCAAAACCAAAGAGAATTCAGGAGCTGGGAAGTCCATGATCTGAAGGCACCCAGGCCAGGTCCCCAGCCATGCAGCACCTGGAATCCCGGGGTGAGAGAGCCACAGCCAAGCAGGGGCAGAGTGGCTATCCTCCTCCTCACCGCCACCCAAAGGCTTCTCGTCAGGCTGTGGTGGGGCAATGCTCTGGTCTCCTTTCTAAGAGAACCACCGGAATGGTGTGCGGGGACACTCTGCATCCACACCTGGAGGTGACATGTCCCGTGCAGCAGCTTTGAGGCCCTCGGTGCAGCCAGGCTGCTGTTCTCAGGGCAGCAGGGAGAGCGGCAGGCTGAGAGGGAGAGCTTCGGGGGCAGAGCAGCAGTAGACCGGCCTTCTTGATGAGTGAGCACTTAATTAGCCTCTGTTGAAGGCCCAGTCCACGGGAGCTGTATGTAGGAACTGTAGGGACAAGAAAACCTCTTAAACAAGAACAAGCAAGGAGGCTCTGGGCTTCCCAGACCTTCCTTCCAGAGCTGGAAAGCCTTCACACCTGAGCACGAGCCAAGATATGCTGGCAGCACCAGGCAGCTGAGCACAGCCCTCACTGCTCCATCCTTGCGCATAAATTACCTCCAGGCTCTGAGCTAAACAAAGGGACCTGAAATAATTCTGCATTTTAATAAAGTCAGCATTCGTGCCTCTGTTGTCCTTATAGAAAGAGAATTTGCATTTCTTCTTGCCAGCTCACTCTGCACAGCCTGCTGCCACTGGAGATCAGCTGCACACTCCTGCACTCCCCACCATGGAGCGAGTTACATTTTATTTCTTAATCACTGTAACAGCAGAAATGCAGAGCCCATGAATACATCAAAAGCCCTTCAATGGGCATGTTTCTTTAAAACGTGAAAGTCCCCAGAGCAGCTCTGCTGGTGGCTATGTGTCCCCCCTCTCCTCCCGGCTGCTCTCCCACCACACTCAAAGCGGCCGACAGACTCGCAACCAATTTGATCAGGAACCAAAGGCAGAAGATCTGGCACTTCCACCTCTGTTCTGTGTTTCTGTAAAATGCATAAAGAAAAAAACTGCAGCTTCTCCCTCCCAAAGGAGCAGCATCCCCTGGCTCAGAGCCGTGCCTCTGGCGGCCAGCATGTGAGCCCATGAGCCACAGGAGGGCTGTGTTCCTCCTGGGACAGTCCCTTCTCACCTAACATTTTGTTCTGTTCAGTCCTCTGCAATTTTGGCACAGATTCAGCCCTGCAACAAGCCGATTCCACTGCTGCAAATGCAGAGATCTTGCCAGTGGCAGCAATGTCCCTAGCATGCAGACCCGTCATTGTTGTCTCCCAGGACCATACTGGGAATCCAGAGTGGCGCACAGTGGCAGAAGTCACCCGTGGTGACAGCCTGCAGTTGTCCTGCGTAACTCCGTGCTGCATGCCAGCCCTTTCTGTCAAGCAGTACCAGTGAACAAGTAGTTTCTGTGACTTTTCATTACTTGTCCTGTGCCACAGCAGCTTGTTATGTTGGACACAAGGGCCATGTGTGGTCTGTCCAGTCTTAAGGATTCTGCCTCAAGATGTGAGACAGGGGCACAACCATGTCTTGACAAAGGCTCTCTGGGGCTGCATGGTGGCAAGGGGTGCCCTGCATGCTCCTGGGGTGACTCCCTCCTTGTCACGGCCTGCTAGGAGTCCTATCCAGCCTCCTGAGCCGCCGTGGTGCCGCAGCACGCTGGCATCCCCGGCAGGGCAGGCAGCGGGGCCGAGGTTCCCCACTCTGCCGCACTGCTGCCACTGCAGGGCCACCACAGTGTCTCCCAAAGCAGGGGAAAGCCGTGACTGTAGCTTTCAGCATGTTCAATTACTGTCAGTTAATGATGATTAATTTACAATTAAGGGCCTCTAAAGGGTAGTGTGTGTGTTAAATAAATATTGATCTTTCATTTGTGGCCACAGATATATTACCCCCGTTACAGGAAATTCAGCAGTGGCAGGAGCACAGCAGCCTCTGCTCACAGCCCTGCTGTGAGCAAGGAGAGCTGCCTGGGAGCACCTCCAAGTTAATTGTGTTTTGTCAGGAAATTCTGGGGATTGCCAGGTGCATACAGGGCTCCGTGCTCGGACTTGCCCCAGCCAGCAGCTCTGGCTGCGCAGGGCTGGGTTAGTCATCTCGTTTGTGGCACTTCAGTATCGCTCCCAATTGCTTGGTCCTGTTTCCACTTGCAGAAAACTTGTGAGCGCTGGGGGTTGCTGGGAGCTGGTGATTTTCCTCTTGAGCAGTCCCTAATTGGCCTTGCAAAATAAACAAGCCATCCAGTGCCTGCTAAGTTTCACTGGCAGCCAGGCTGCCTAGCAGACTGGTCCTGGGCTGGAGTGCGGTGGAGCCGGGGGCCTCTGCGAGGCCGCGGGCAGCGCAGCCAAGGGGGCCAGGGCTGGCCAGCCCCCCCAGGAGATGTTTCAGGGCATGCCTGCAGCACGCTCACCCTGTGACTCTGCCGTCTGGCAGGGAGATGCTCAGCTTTCTCCACAACATGCAGCTAGCCGGCACGTAGAAAATCCCAGCAGCAGCACCTGGACTGAGCGGAGCCCCAGGAGCAACGTCCCCTTGGCAAGCGTGTGGCTGCGCCGCAGGCCTGCAAGGTGCCAGAGGGGAGGAACGTGTGGCGCCATGCACAGCACAGCCCCGTCGGGACTGGGAGGAGACGGGGCAGGGAGCGGCCACTGCCTGCGGGGACACGGCCGGCACGCGGCGGTGATGAAGGGCGCTGGGGCTGGGACCACACGCAGCTGGGTACGGGGCCTGGGCCAGGCCTTTACCAGGGCAACACTGCTGGGGGCCGTGCTCTGCACGCCTGCTTGGCACAGCACCCAAAGGCCTTATTACCAGCTGTGTCCCACTGCCGAGGGTCTTTAGGAGATCAATTACTCCCTGACTTGTTTTCATAGAACAGAAGCAATAAATTCAGCCTATCTTGAAAGAGCCCCAAAACATCGTTAAATAACCCAGAGAGCAGATTGTCCAGTACCCCAGGGTGCACATCTGGCTGTCTTCTCACAAGAAGTGCCTGAGCTGAGAACGTTTTCTCGGGCAAAAGGCAGCGCCTGGCTGAGCCATGTGCTCTTTAGCACCTACTTGCTCTTCTCCCTGCGGGCTCTTCTGGATGTGGCTCAGAGTATCTCAGGTCAGATATTCTGGTTTCCCTGAATACGCAGTGTGTTTTTCAACCTGACTTTGGCTTTTCTCTGGAGTCTTTCTGGCTGGCAGTCCCACCATGGCCACACACACATAGCATGGAGCATAGTGCAGCCAGCAGGAGGGGGGATGCACTCAGCATCCTCTGCAAAGGCACTGCTGCCCTGCGGGGGAGACCTGGCCCGACGCCTGTCCCAGCCTTGGTGGAGGCTGATGAAGCTGACCACGGCTGTCAGCCAGCCAGAGCCCTGACTGCAAAGCTGCCCATCGACGCACCCCAGGGAATTGGGGGTCCAGACGCACAACCTTGGCCCAGTGAGCCCCAAGGTCTCCCATCCCCTGCATCGCTGCCCCTGCTCTGTCTCCCGTGCCCAGCAGATCCTCCCTGCAGGCACTCCCAGGCAGCAGCTCCTCCATGGCCCTGGCCTTCTCGGCCTTTCTCCGTGGGAGCACCACAGCTGGCCAAGCCGTGCAGCTCGTTGTTTCAGGCCTTGAAGCTCAAGAACTGCCACCAGTTCCGAATGCTGTCATTTCTTGTCTGGTCATACATGTCTATGAAGTTTTCTTTATGCTGCTGTTTTCTGACATCTTTCTGACTTTTCTGTGTATAATGAGCACATTCTCCGAGACATATTTTTCTAAAAATCTTTTATCTGTTAGTTGTTAGCTTCACGGCTCTCCACATTTTCCAATTTCATGAGTATTTTTAACTTGTGCCTTTGAAGTATTTGTGACTTCTTTGTTGGTCTAGCAATGGATATCAGTGTGCTAACAATATTCACATCAAAATCCGTCTAAGCTCCTCAAGAGTCCTTCACGCAGCGTATTGCAGGGCCCGTCTCAGGCCAGCACCAGTGACAGCACGTCTAGGAAGAGACTGGTGAGCCAATGCGGGGCCCTGCACACAGGCACGTGGAGCCGCTGGCCCTGGGGCTGCCGCCCGCCTGGCCCCGCAGGCAGCAACTGCTGGAGCGTGGCTGGCGCCCAGCATCCCCCCTGGCAGCAGGAGCAGCCCCCGCCGGGTGCCACCACAGTCAGCTGCGGGAGGGAAGGGGGGCCGAGCACTGCTGCTGCGGTGCTGCACTGGGAGAGGGCAGGGAAACAGCACCAGCAGTGGTGGAGTGCAAAGACCAGGGACTGGCAGTGACTGGGAAAATTTGCAAGAAATAGGGTCATCTCCTTTCTATTATTTTTCTCCAGAGACGCAGATTTTTTGCAATTCCTGCCATGTCCTACATTGCTGCATCCCTTAGGATGGCCGCAGGGATACAGATGCAAATCCACATGGAAGCACACATTCAGAGGTTTGGGGACATCAGGGATCGATGTCCACAGTAACGACATTTTGTTTTGCTTTAAGTTTCTTCTTATTTCTCAACACCCAGTACTCAGGAGTCTCGAAAAAATATCTAAACAATTTGCAATCCATTCCAGATAATTGAAGGCCACTTCAAAATGCACCACAGCCAGCAAGTCCTGAATGCTGGAGCTCAGCAGGGATTTCCATAGCAGTACAGCACCCTTCTTTCACATCTGTGATTCTTTCCCACACATGGATGATGCAGGATACAGGAGGAGAGACCTATCCCACCCCACCTCCAGCCACATCCCAGGCAGCTACTGCATGAGCTCTGCTCTTTCTTGCCAGCACATTCCTCACCACCATCCCCTTGCCAGGAACCAGTCTCCCTTCTCTTCTGCATTGCATTTCTTGGAAGCAGGCACACGAGAAGAATATTGTCTCTGGCTTTCTCTTTTATTTGAGGCATGTATTTAAAACGATGCTTTTGTTCCAAATGAATGAGTTGATTCATTCAGAAGTGCAGTTTCTGTTTTTGAATCAGCAGAGCTGTTTATGCTCATGGTGTCCATAAAACTGTTATTTTAGTCCTGACACTGATGCTTATGAATAAAATTTAGATCTCATTCAGAAGTACATTAGCTGTAGCTATTTGGCTTCTTGTTAACACATTAATTTTTATTGAGAAGACTACACTGCCAAGCAGTTCCTTCTCCATCTTACAGCAAACTAAGTACCTCAAAAGTACAGACTTCAGCGCAACAAAATTACAGCACGTGCCTCCCTCTCTGGTACCCGCTGAACCTAAAGATTCGCTTTGCGGCTGCTTTTGCTCTGCTGCCGGATCACGATGGGAACTTCCCAGTTATGCTGCGTTAACAGGAGAGGCTGGAGCAGATGCGCCATTGATCAGGAAGAGGCTTTCAAGGGTCCGCTCGAGCCGCCAGTAAGCTGGCACGGCTCTGCTTACCCAGGAGGGGCCGGATGCTGGTGTGCTGGAGCCAATTAGCTATCCCGTGTATTTATTGCACTTTTTTGCTTGAAGCAAGCTGTTAAATGTCAAAAATACTTTAGCATTTTAGCAGAAAGATAATTTTTAATAGATTCCACCTACAAAAAGGAGCTGACTGGCAGAATATTAAACTCGGGAAGATTTATTTTTAATCCGTGCCTCCAAACAGCTTGAGATAACCATTTCTGCATTGCTCCTGGCTGATTAATGCTGCTGTCCCTCGCCTGTCCTCCTCACTTGGTTCTGTGGCAGCTGTGGCCTCTCACATCCTATTAACCTTGTCTGCAGAAGGGACACCTGGCCAAACCAAAGAATTAGCTCTTGTAATTAAGAATGTAAACACCACACACTGCCTGCTAACATCCACGTGTCTTGTCCCTGCCTTCTCCTGGTGCTTGTTAGGGTAGACTACCTCCAGCTGGGTTTTTCTCAGCATTAACTTTCCACAGACAAGCTTCCAATAGTTTTTAAATAAACAGACTTATAAAACAAACAAACAAACAAAAATAAGTGGGGGTTTGGTTCTTCAAAGACTGGGATCAGTATTTTGTGAGGGCTGGTTGCCCCTAGCTGTACCTCAGGAGAGGGTGCCATCAGTTAGTGGCGTTTGCTGGGACAATGTGGTAATCTTGTACTCTTAGAGGAGACAGTTGACGTATGTGACTTGTCTGATACCAGAACAGCAATACTTCTATCGATAATGCCAGAGTTTATGACCTGGATCTGTAACCTGACAGCACAGCACAAGGCTGGTGGGCCAAGTGTTTCCACAGCGAAGTCAGCTGAGGTGGCACAGAGATGTGCTCGTGGTACCTCTGCCTCTGATTCTTAGTTTGATTCTTAGTTAAGTAGTATTAGTCTGGTCTCAGTATCAGCAGTAGCTTCCTGGTGCTGGGTAGAAGAGTTAAGTCACTATTCATAATACGATAGCTTCTGAAAATTAAGGTGACTTTATTTTTTTTTCCTCAATAATATAATGAGTTATTTTGAGTGATGCCAGATTTAATGGCTAAATCAATATGTGTGTTTAGTGTTAGGCTTTATTTTAGCACTAAGTGACACGAGATAAGCAGACTTAGAGTGTTAATTGGCTTGTGTTTAGCATTTACACTAATCAGAGTGTGCAGTGCTGCCCAGGGCTCTTCAGCACTAGTAATTCTGTTTATCCAAACTAGGAGTTGTTTACTCTATTGACTGGAGTGGAATCAGTCTGTTTTTTCACCTACTTGAATGTTATACGGCGTGTGTTAATTCCAGACAGAATCCTGGCTAAACCTGAGCTGTGCTGCACATGGTGCGTATGGGGAAGAAATGGCTAAACAAGCCCTGAAGAAAACAAAACATTAACATGTACCTGAACTGACAAAGCACGTATGTGTATTGCAAGTAAACGGTATTTATTTTCTCTTCATGGCTGGCATATTTCTCTGCCTTCATTTCAAAGGCATGCAAAAGGTAAGATGAGCCTGGGCTCCCCTTTCTAACTCACTGCCTCCTACAATTAAGACAGAGCTCCGCATCGTCCTGTTTATCAGGTGAATCCACAGATGCAGTCAACTTCCCGTCACCAGGGTCAGAGCACTCTGTTTTCATGAACCAGAAACAGGAGCTGGGCTTTATCAGGTAACACTCTAGAGCCCAGCTCTGCTGTGCTGCCCTAGGAGGGCTCCTGCAGCTCAGGGGGTCTCTCTCAGGCATGGGTTGTCTGGCTGCAGGTTCGTGTGATGCAGCAGAAGGTGCTCCTGTGGCTGCTGCAGAGCTGCCTGGCCCAGGGTCGTGTCTGCCTTGTGCTGCTGAGAGCAGGTGCTGGGGAAGAGCCCGCTGGAGCATCCCGGGAGCACGGCCATGGCCAGCCTGTGTGCACGCAGCCTGGCTGCTGTCACAGGCTGTTTGGAGAGGGGCAGCCTTACCAACGTTTTGTTCCTGTCACCTGGCTCTTTTTTAATGCAGTTGCTTTTGGATCATTTAATTTTTATCTAAACATTTGCTTCCCAGCTGAGGTCTTGGACAGCGCAGCTCTGGCTTCCTGGAGCACTGCTAAGCCCCTGAAAAAGAGCTATCTCTTGGAAATGCTGACAACCCTGACCACAGCTGGAAGCTGCCTCCTGAGCCCTTCCCAGGGTCCTTCCTTGCTGCAGACCCAGCGTGCCTCTGTTTCTGAATACCTCGCAGCAGGGTGGGTGTGATTTATAGACAGCGGTGGCATGTGCAGAACCTGCAGTGCTCTTCCCCCAGCAAAGATACTTTTTACCGGGAAGGTCAGATGCACCACAGACGATTCATTCTCCTTGTTGCTCTAAGCTGTGCTGAGAGGCAGAACAAGATGAAATCGCTTTTATTTTGCAAAGTGCTATTTTATCGATTTCTGCCAAACGAGCTCTAACCTGGTTGCAGTGCCCCTCCAGTGCTGCTCGCCCGGGAGGGTCTGCGCACGCCTGCGCGGTGGCAGGGCAGGAGGGAAAGCCCGGAGTCACCGTTATCTCGAGCTGCAGCAGCGTTCTGACAGTTCTCGAGATGGACATTAAATCGCTTCTGCGAGGGAGAGTGAAGGGATGTCACTCAGGCTCAGGGAAGCTCTGCTGTACCAATTACACTGACTGTGTGATCCGAGTCAGAATGAGAATCATAAATCTTGATTATTCTCTGTCTCAACTGATTTGAACCAAATGCCTTGGACAGGGATATAGTTCACATCTCGCTGAAAACTGCAAAAAACTGATTAAATGTACAAACTGATATAAATAGCACTCTATCTGCGTTAATGCCCAAACTGTCACTGCCTGGGGAGAAGATACTATGTGGACTGGGCTTTCTGTCCTGGCCTAGAACGGCTTCCTGGGTATTTTTGGAGGCAGCTTTCTCCCTACTTCCATTTATTTTGGTACTTTGTTCCTGCAATGCTGGCTGTTATTATGATGCTGTCAATTACAGATGGCATCTCTGATTCTGATTGCACTTTGCTTACAATTAAGCATCCTATAGAAAAATGGAAATGCTGGGTCATTAACATAAAGTAATAATAAGGTAAACCATTCAATTATGTAGGAAAAAAAACATTTTGAATAATAAGGATATTGTATGCCTAAAAGACATTCAGATGCCAGTGTATTACCATTTTTGCATACATAATAAATGAACTTAAACCCCAAAATAATCAACACAAGCAAATAATAAATAGCTGTGCACTCAGCCACAGCCTGGCTGGTGTTGTTTTCATCTGGGTCAGAAGAGCAGCTCCTGGATGGGAACAGAGAAGTCCCGGGTCTGTGCGGTCTTTGGCAGCCCTGCTGAGGAAGGCTCAGTCCCCAGGGGCTCTCCCCTTGCTGCCCCAGGGGGATGTGTGGCACCTGGTGCCCAGAGGGATGGGGCACTGGCACTCCTCGCTGCGCAGTGGGGTCAGGGTGGGGGTGGCAGGGCTCTGGATGTGGTGAGTGTGTGCTCTGCAGAGCCATGCAGGTTAATGAGTGGAACATCGTGTTTGTTTTGGAGCAGGGGAGAGGTTAATGCCAAAGGGAAGGTCTGGCCACTCGGTGTTGAAGTGGAAGGGTCTGGGACTGGCTCTGTATCTTCCAGTGTCTGCTGTTACCTGGGTCACCCCACTGCAAGAGCCTGTCATCCTCTCGAACCAACCAGTGCATTCAGCACCAGTAGGTCTGCACTGACTAGTCTTGTCTAAAACTAGAAATAAAACAAGTAATCGCACAGACTTAGATGCTTCTGCCCGCCTGCCTTTGAACAGCCAGATGCTCCTATGACAGCATTTACCAGCTTTTTTGTGTCAAAACCTTTCTGTATCAGTGGAGTGGGAGTCCTTGTTACCACGTGTCTCATCAGCAATGCAAGAGCTCAGAAGCAGGATGTATACAATTACTTTTGTTATTCAACCTCTTCTGCAGATATCGCTCCTATGTTGTCCTTACATAACAATTCCCATCCTTTTAGTTGTTGATGACTCTCCTATTACTCTGGCACCGTGTTAGGATAACATCCAGATACATCTGAAGAGTGGAATTTATTTACTGTTTTTTTTCCTTTTTTTTTTTCTTCCTGAAAAGCTTTTAGCATGATATAGCAGCAGTGCTTGCACTTAGGCAGCCATTATTTTCAGGATTTTTTTTCCTGTTAGAAGTAAATTTTCTGGAAGATGAAACAGGACTCCTCATAGTGTGTAAATTCATACTTGCTACATCTTAATGTTCTACTTCCATGATCTTTCTTCTCAGGAAAGGCCCATCTCAGGGAAATGGGAATGGTCTAAATTACTCAGCTGAGTCGCATCAATATTCAGAGTGGCTTGGACTGTGCCTATAGCTCACTTCCTCAGCTGTGTGATTTTCTTTTTATTTATTTATTTATTTAACCATATCAAACAGGCTTTTTCAGGAATTGTAGTCTGCACAAAGCATCTGAAACTCTTCTTCAAGCCCAAGTGTGAAACTTCATCACACAGATGCCTCTGTTGACATTGCTGCACAGAGTCCTCCAGGCGGGCATGCTTCCTTCCCTGTTTTGCTGCTTTCCTTCCCAGCCATGGGGTTTACAGCAAGTCATGGACATCCAGGCCTTTTCCCTTCTTCACGTGGCGGTGGACGAGATAGCATGTGAGGGACTTGTATCCGTACACTGGAGGGAAACCTGGATCTGACAGAGAAAGCAGCGAGCCAGACTCAGAACAGCAGATGGCCTTGACTTGAAATTCCGCAGTCAAGAGTTGCAGCACTCACCGCCCCTGTCCATGAGTCTATGTTCATAGCACATGTGCTAGAGAAGGCATTCAGACTGGTGCTTCTTTGCTATGGCTGTGATTTATACAGTGATTAAATCTGTTAGACAACACTGGGATATTCCCAGCAAATAGTATTACAGCACATCTGTAGAGAACAGTAGTGAAATTAAGTCAAAACAATTTTGACTGCAGTAGAGTTCAAAATACGCATTTCAGGGCTTTTTCACTACTTGTTTCATTCCTGAGTGGTGACCAATAGTAAGTCATACATTAAAACTGGAGAGATCACGCCAAATTCATCCTTGGTAAAACAATGTCATGCTGAATATGCATCTTCATCCACAGAACTGAGACTGCTGTGCAGAGTCGAAGCTGGGTGATGCTGAGGGCTGTGGTTCTGCGAGTCACCTGCCAGGAGCTTACAGGGTTTCAGGGACTCCAGGCCAGGTGGCTCCTGCAGTTAGCAGACCCCTAGCCTTTTGCCACGGCTGCTGGCGAGGTCAGTAGCTAAGGGCACTCTCCTTTAGGAAGGCGATGAAATCATGGCGACACTATCTGAAACTTTCTAATTTCTGCGTGAGCTGTGCTGTCAGATGGGCAAGGGATTTCAGCACAAGGTAACAGACATATTCCCAAGGAGACCCACTTGAGGAAAGAACAGAAGAAAGCAAGATTTAGCATTAAGATCATAATTTCAGATTACATTGTGCTCACATCAACAATCTATATACATGAGAGCCTTTGGGGAACACAAGGCAGTAATAGCTATCCAAGGCAGCCTGAACAGTGAGGGTTATTTTTAATTGCAACTGAATGGATCTAACCTTGTGATGTCTGTTCACAAAGCGTTGCTGGATTAATATGGGTTCCATGGTTGCTTCTGCTAAAAGACTTTAATGGATCAGCTTAGTTCTCTGCTCCGTGATTATAGCATTCTTACCCGCCTATCATGCATGAGCCAGATGGTCCCAGTGAAATCAGAGTATATTTATATTTTTGTCTGCTACTCAGCCAGCTGCCCACTGATTTTGTTGCATAGTGGTAGGAGGAGAGGAGCCTTCCTGGGTGAAGTTCACACACCTCTTCCCATAGGCGCGACGTCTCCCTCTGCTTCCTGAAGCGTGTCAGAGGAAACAGGAGAGCCTTTCCCCGGGCTGCCTGGAAGGGTTGCCTGCCCGCCTGGAGGGCAGCCACGCTCTCTGCGGCAGAAGCAAAATGCTGTCTCCTGGCATGGATTCAGCCACTTCCCAGTGTGCACAGGGATATCTTCAGTTCTATCGGTGATGAGAGCCATTAAGAAGGTACAAGTACTAAAGAGATCCTGAACGATGCCTATAAAACCTCTGAATCCCTGACAGAATCAATAGTGGACTCTCAGGAGTAACTTCTTATCCAGCCCAACTCAAGCACATGCCAATGAGCTGTTAAAGATTTTGCATTTTGTGGAGACACAGAATCTGTTTCTTTGCAATTGTTGGACTCTAACTGGGCTCGATGGTGAACAATGGCATTAGAAACAGACTGTGCTCCCAAGGCATCTTCCCCGCTTCTGGGAGCGTGGCTGGGATGATGCTGGCAGCACCCTTCCTCCAGGCGCCTGCCCTACCCACCCCGTCCTTTAGGGCAGTGGTTGTGCTGAGGCACACGGGGGTGCTGTGCCTGGCCCAGGGGTGAGGGTCCTGGTGGCACCTGGGGGCTGCTCCCCGGCCGGGAGGCAGGAGCTGCGGTGCCCTGCTGCGAGCAGCGATCTCGGGCCGGGCTCAGGCCCCTGCACCCCGCTGTGTGTGTTTGCTTCCTTTTTGATAACTTCGCTATTGACACAATTTCAGATTTGGCATTTCAGTTACCGTAGCAACTCGATACTTCCATTCTCTGATCAGATCAGCCTGCAGTTAGTCAACACGGCGCTAGCACCGCCGTCGTTATGGCAACGCGGGCCTGCTCCGCACGGCTCCGCCGGCACCCCAGGGAGGCGAGCGCGGCCGGACGGGCAGCGGGCAGTGGGCGCTCCCGGCCATGGGGCTGCTCGCTGGCCTGGCTGCGGCTGAAGCCGGAGGTGCCGCCGCTCCACTGCCTGGCCTGGGCTCCTGAGAGCCCAGGAGATGTTGGGGAGAAGCTTGGCGGGGAAGGCGGCGGGCACGGAGCCAGTGTCCTTGCACTTGGAAGTGCGAGTAAGTCTGCTTGGGTGCTCTCAGACTGCCACTCCTGAGAACATTTGGCACGGGCACCAAATGGCTTGACAAACTTTGGGACAAACAAAATCTTCTTGTCTTGGAAAGGGAAAAAAACAGTCCCAGGCATCCTTTAATTTAAGGGCATTAAATCCTGCAAGAGCAGAGCAGCCAGACACGGGGATGGGGCATTCTCCCCCTCCAGCCACAGCCAGGCAGGGTCACACCAGCTTCCACGCCGTGAAGCTGCTCCATGAGCCTCCCGGGGGCGTTTTGTTTCCCTTTAGCTCCAGTCTGAACTGGCACACGCTTTTCTGAAAGTGCCTTGCAATTTGTTTAATGTTTTTTTATTAAAACACATGTGCAAGCCATTTGAATTAGAGCAGTATGAATCTATTAGGCAGCGACAGATGCAAGTTTTGTGTCTCTTATTAGAAGGGATTGGATTCTGAGGTTTAGTGATGTGCAAAGGATTGGACTTTGGAGAGATTAAAATTATTTTCAGTGTTAAGCACAGTATTTCTAAGCTAATGCACTCAGTCTTGAATATAGATTCACAGACCAAAAAGATTATAAAACATTAAACCTATGTAAATTCAGCTGTAAATTTATGTTTGAACAAATTCAACACGAGATTTGACTTGGGGGCTTACAGCAAATAGGTTCTGCTTTTAATGCGTATAGCAGCCTTCGGTTGCAATGCTGTTCTCCCCTTGAAAGTCCCACGCCTGCTGAATTACTGGCAGGTCACAGTTGACAGCTCAACCAATTATACCAGAATGTGTTAATAATAAAATGGAAAATGACTTCATGTTTGTCTTTTCTGAAGACAAAAGCAGATGTTTGCTCCACACTGAGGAGCTGCAGAGAGGAGCTCCATGTGCAGGTGTCACTGTTGCAGCCCGTGGCCATTGCCTCATTCAGATAGCAATTGTGCAGATCAATGTCCTTCTCAGTGGTCCTCTGAGCCCTGGGAGTTGCTGTGAACTTTTTTTCTCTTGTTGCGAACGTGAAAATACAGTTAACAAAGACTCCTTTTGAGTGGGATTGCAGGAAACCTGCAACATCGTGAACAAGCTGCCTACACAGAGATAAATGACAGCTGTGACTGAAGGAATAAACAAGATAATCTGGATTTAAATAAACCACAAGGGGATTTTGGCAACATGCAAATTCACAAATTTATAAAATGTATCCTTTGAAAATAAAGAGCTTGTCTGAAGCCAGCAGTTAAGAGCAATTACTACAGCACATTTTTCCAGTGAGGGCTGAGAGCTGGCTTTTGCCACCAACCAGAGGGGAGAGGGAAGCAAGGGTTCTTACTGCCCACACCGCACAGCAGTTGAAGGGCATTTTTATGCACAGAGCAAACAGCTGGCAGAGGTGATGGCAGAGTCCCCTTCATGACTGCAGAGCCTCAGGAGCGTTCAGGGTGGTGGGGGGGACACAGAGCAGCCGTGCCCTCCCTTAGTATCCTAGCCACAGCACTGGGGAATGAATGTGAGAGGAGAGAAATATCAAAAGCCCAAGCAAGCACCCAATAATACATATTTGATCGTCTGCCGGGAGGACCAGGTAATTCCTGGATCCAAGCCCAGGAATGGTAATAAAAGTTTCATCTTGACATTGTGCATCACCGAGATGCTGCTACCTACAGGCATGATGAAGGGCTGGATGCTCCCCCCCGAACCTGAGTGAAGGCTTCATTGCTGCTGGATGGCGGCAGAGCACCTTCCGGAGGGACGTGGCTCATTGTCATTGCCTGGCTTCTTCAGGCAGGTCACGGTGGAGGTGGAAAAGGGCCAGGGAGGTGAGCAGAGACCAGTGGCAGAGCTGAGGGCAGACACTGTCCCTTAGGCTGCTCTGCCTTGGTGTGCCAGGTGTGGTCAGCAGCTGCCTCTTCATTAACTGGCCTGGCACTGAAAGTAAAAAAACAGTGCAAGAAGAGCCAAAGACCACTCAAGAGGCCATACAGTCCTTCCCAGGAGTAAAGCATTGCAAAGAGCTCTGCAGCAGCAGCTGAGGAGAGCAATCCAGAGCGCCTCATGCTGCCCAAGCGAGTGGTTGGTCACGGTTCTGTGTGTGTGCGGTTATGGCAGAGCTCGTGGCAGCAGCTCTGTGAAGGTTTTCTGCTCCGAGGACCCGCTGCAGTGCCAGGGGCTTGACATTCAACAGCCCTGTTATTTTCAGTAACGCCTGCCAGACGGTGCCATGCCATGTTCTCTGCTGCACCCCTGCCAGCAGCTCTCACATGCAGCAGGATGTGTGTGGGACGCGTTGGCTCCTCGGGCTGACAGGCTCCAGCTCCTTCACAGCTGCATTTGCACTGTGGGTGCCCAGCAAGGCAGCCAGTATGCCTGCCCAGGAAAGGCAGCACCGAGGAAATAACTCTGAAAGGAGGCAGAGGTCGGGAGAAAGCATTTCTGCGCGAGTCCCAAAGCTGCAGTAGTTCTGGTGCTCTGTAGGGCCAGGAGTCTCAGGGAAGGATGCTTCTCACTGCACACTGCAGTTTCCTATGTTATCCTTAAAACTGCATGGCGAAAGCTGAATCTGCTTTTCTTCCTCTTTTCCTTGATCGCTACTACCCTGCTGTCTCTCCTTAGTACCAACCTATCTACCCATTTGTCTTTATTGTGCACGGAATTAAACACAGACCTTAAATGCGACAACACTTTCAGATTATTAGCTCTGCAATTTCTTGGCTGCTGTTTATTGTGATAACATCATCTGAAGGGGCTGTTGTAATTAATAGTTTGTATGTGGTTCTTTCAGAACCCCCTGGTGTGCTGGTTTTATACTTGAACATCAGCCACTATATCTTGCTTCCAGTATATTGTCTGAAGTGTCCCCACTGCAAAGAAAAAGCTTAGAAGCCTTTTTTTTTTTTTTTTTTTGGTGTGTGTGTTTTGCAACAGTTTATTGAAACCATAATTTAAAACAAAAGCTAAGTAAGTATAATATTAAAGTCTCCCCCTTGACCCCGGAACAGAGGGGAGCAAAATCGTTGTTTACAGAACTGCCTATGAAGGGGCTATTGCCACTGCACCTCAGTGCCTGGAAGGAGAGGGAAACTCCACTCCTGGCTGACTCCCAGCCTTGTCAGCTGTCGGGATGCACAGGAGTGAGTGTGGGTGAAGGACGGCAGCAGTACTTCCTCTGAATTCAGATTAATTTTCATCTCTTTTAAAGCAATGTCATCTAAGAACCCACAAATCACAGTCACAATCCATAATACAAAGCAATCAAAAGCTTGTGCAAGCACTAAGTCCCTAATGCCTTACGCCATAGCCTGGCCAAACGTCCCAGGGGCTGCAAATGCTTGTGGTGTTGGAGCAAATGCAGTGCAGCTGCTGTCAGCAGCCCCCTGCAGCCTGATGGTACAGCATCAACACAAGGTGCAGGGGCCCAGGCAGCCCTCATTTCTCTGAGCTGTTAGTTTCAGCATCCACAGGCATTTGCAGAACAGCGTCTTGTCAGATAGGAGACGAGATACAAAGATGTATTACTGTAAAACAACAGTCTAGTGGCTGTGACCAGACCGATTCACGCTGCAGCGGAGGTGCCAAGTAGTTGTGAGCGACGTGAACCAGCCCCAGGAGCCCCCCCAGGGGCTGTGTAGCCCCACAAGCTCTGTGCTGCAGAGCAGATGTGCTGGTGCTGTGCCCACCGGGGTGTGCAGGGCAGCTCTCTGCCTGTGCCGTGCAGAGGGTCAGACCAGACAATGGCAAGGGTCCCCTGGAGCCCTATTGTCTGCGCATCCATCGCTGGTAGACCAATAGAGCTTTTAGCATCTCATAATCGCCACATTTTGACATTTGACAGCCTGCTGCTTGCTGCCAGGGTGTCTGACTCAGAGGAGCATACACCAGCCAATTTTGCCTGGGCTGGTCCCTCCTTATGCTCAGACAATTGCATAGGAAAACAGCTTATCCTGTCCGAGAAAGCATAAACAAGTGTGCCGTGCTGCTGCGCGGGTGTCAAGGTAATTGAACACCACGGGGTAATGGTGTTTGCTGCTTGCCTGGCAGTCTATCACCATTTGCAAGGTAAGAAGACTTGCACACTGCTACTTCTCCGATTACTGACTGGTGTCAAAGCCGGGGGACCTGGCAGGAAAGCTCCCAGCCATCACCCAGGCTGCGGTGCCGCTGTCCCCGGGGGCTGACAGTTCAGCTGCCCCCGATCACCCGAGGTGCTCTGTGTGTAGCACAGGCCAGCAAGCAGCAGGGTGAGAAGTGGGCTGTAGTTAAACTGTCATTGTATCAGTTAAAAAGGAATTGTATAGAGATTGCTAGCTATAAATGATGATAAAATAACTATTTTGTAGAGCAAGGAACAGAAGAGTAACACATTGATTTTGGTAATTAATGGTTCAATAGAAATCTGTTCTGGGAACGCCCTGGGCAAAGTCACAGGGTTGGAAGAGCCTTTATTCCCTGGTTCGTTTCTCACTCCTCCGCCCTGTTTGCCAAGGCTGCTCACGGCTCCTGGCACAGCCACAGCCACCCAGTCCTGCATGGTTTGGCTGCCTCGGCTCCTTGCAGGCTCCTTGCAGGCTCCTTGCAGGCCGGTTAGCCCATGCTGCATTCCCGAGAGAATTGCCTAAGGGGTTCCTCCATTTGCCTCAGTTGCCCAAGGGCCAACAGGGACTGCCCGCAGCACTGCGGTGACGTGGAGCTGTGTGTGCAGTGCCGGAGAAAACGACCACATTCACCTGTTCTCCTGACACCAGTGCTGCCGGTGCCCAAGACCTCAAGCGGGCCCAGCACGTGCCCTGCCTTTGGCCCTGTCCAGCAGCAGCAATGTGCAGAGCGATGGGCACAGGTTGCTGCTTCAGGAACAAGGGGTGAAGATGAGTGTTTGGAAATCTTTCTTATTTGGGCTAGCCTATTGACTGTGGTGGTGTCCGGAACTTCCTGTTGCCTTCATCAGTTCAATTACTGAATTACCAGTGCTTCAATTTTCAGCAATAGATAAGAAATATTTAAGTAGCCAAAGCAAACCTTTGCCTTATCTTACAACCCAAGAAAACAACACAGAAGGATAAAAATAAAATACCTATGGTATTATATGTACAACTGACAGTTTCACACCTGTGTGAGCATTTCTTCTTGTCTGAGGATCAGGACTGATGCAAAACTTGACATGAGGCCATAGTAATGTGCAGGCACTTCAGACATCAAGGTGAACAACCTTGCTGCAGGATCTGTGCACAACAGGCATCGAGCAGCTCTGTGTTAGCTCAGCACTGCTCGCCCAACTCCCCCCCTTAGACAGAAGCAGCCTGCATTCCTGGGCACCATGGGGCCTCCAGCAGCACCCTCGGATTAAAGAGCACAGAGCAGCTCCTCGGCCACCCCCGTAAGAGCAGGGCTGGGTCAGACATGGGCAGGAGCGCTGCCACCACTGCTCGCCGTGCTGCATCAGCTGGTGCCTCACCAGCATCGCTCACTGGCAGCGGAGCAGTGCTGCGGAGGGTGGTAATGACGGAAAGCAATGAGGTCCCTGCAGCTGAATGCCTTTGGGGATAAGTCCTGACCTGCAGGGCGACTCTGGTAATAGGGAAATGGAGCCATTGCTCATAGGTGCTTGCTGGCCTGCTCTTCAGTGCTGTTCTCTGAGCAGATTTTAGGATGGCCCAGCTTGCCGTGTCAGCTGCTGGCTCAGTCTCGGGCTCAGGCTCTGCTGGCGTGCGCAGTGCCACTGCTGAGCTTGGGTGCCCCATGAGCACGGCCTTCATCCTCGCAGGAGGAGGATCGCTGCCTCCGCAGCCAGGCCCAGCGAGAGCGGCCGCACAGAGCGGTGCTGCCCGTGGCTTCAGCTCTGCAGGTGGGCCCCCTGTTTGTGCAGCAGTCAGCCCCTGCCCACGGCATGGGCCTTGGTGTGATGTGCACAGCTGTAAAAGATGCTCCCTTCCTACAGGGCTGCTTAGTCTGGGTGCTGGATCCCCCACAGGAAAGCCCCTCTGTGATTCTGCAGCATCTACAGTCCCCTACCACTTGCTTCCCTCTCGATCTGTTCAGGCATTTCTTAAAGGAAAAATACCTCAAGATGCATTGTTCTTGACTAATCCCTGCTCCTAGAAAACCGCTGCTTCTCAGGCGAGGCAGGGGTGAAGCACAGAACCCCTCTGGGCAGGCTGGCAGCAGTTTGGGCTGCAGACACAGGCAGCTCCGTGCCGGGCACCGCGGCAGAGGGGACAAGCTGCTGGCAGCCCCGGAACCTCCTCCTGTCCTGTCAGGAGACTCCCACTGCCTCCTGCAGCGCCTCGCACAACAAGCCCAGTTGGATGGATTACACCAGCTGTAAATACACAAATAATGGAGAGGTGTGAAGCGACCAGTAGCATTTAGCAGTCACAAATACAAGGCACAGTGACAGGCAAATCTAGCTGGGCCTCGTCTGACAGACACTTCTGCTTGCAGGCTTCAGCTGTGTTATTCCATGAAATGACTGCTTCCGAGTGCTCTGCTGTTTGACGTCAGCATTGCTGCGGTCGCTGGTGCCCAAGTTGCTCTCACAGAACCATTTCCAGCCATTCACTTTGTTTCCTCAGCATATGTTTGAACTAAAAATAGTGAGAATGTGAAGGGAAAATCCTTCAAGGCCCGGAGCACCTCCCTCCATTCCATTGCTGCAGACCCTGCTGAATGCCGCAGGTGCTGCAGGGTCGCGCAGCCCAGGGCAGGAGCAGGCTGAATCCCCCCATCCTGCTGCGTCTCCGGCCCCGCAGCCCCACAAGGCAGTGGGCACGCAGGGCAAATTAGCAAACAACAGGTTAAACAAACTATACTTCATGTGGGTGTGCATATGCACAAGTATTTGAAAAGATTTAGATAAAAATATTGTTAGAATGCACTTAGAAACCAGTCAATACTGTGCCTGTACAGCCTTTAAACACACACACTGCGGTATCAAATGCTCACACAGCACAGCAAGCGCTCCCAGACACGGGTGTATGTGCGGGTGCTGCAGCTGCTGCCCCATCACCTGGTGCTGTACCCAAGCCCCACGCGCTCGGTGCAGAGGGTGCTGTGCCACGATCTGCAGGGTGCTGTGCCAGGCTGCCCTGTGGGATGGGGCTCGGCCGCCGGGAGCCCCCGCTGCTCACTGCTGCAGCACACCCCGTGGGCCGCCCTCACTGCCGCTCTGCCACCAGCTACCTTGGCACCCGGCAGCTCGTGAGGCTCAAAAGAGGCTACAGTGCACTTGCAGGGGACATCTCTTAATACCTTCCGGCTTGCTATGATAATCTTCAACTGGGGGCAGTTGGGACAAGCATTTACCTCTTCATTTTCTTAGATATAAATGCTATCTCGCTGGATTTTCATTTTACAATATGGTAATATGCTATCCAGGAAAGTCTTGCTACATGCTAATTTATCCAGTAGGCAAATTCCTTTTGGCTAATAAAAGTGCTTGCACAGGAAGCTCAAAACCCAGCAGCAATTAATTATTGACAGAGCATGTGAATTAGAGATAAAAGAAAAGTCATTCTTTCTCACACACAAGATAGTAAATAAATTTAATTATTGTACTAGAAGCAGGGGATCTTACTCTGTATTAAGTTTTATTAGCTGAGACATTTAAAAGCATGTCATCATAACAAAAAGGTCTTGTGTAATCCTAACTGCACCACTCCGGTACAAGGCTCTGAAGTGAATAGACTTAATTGAGCAAATGGAAGCAGATGGCTTGCTGAACAGACAGGTATTGTACAGGTTTATTGTCAATTAACTTTTGTCTACATTTGCCTATGGCGAATTGACTGTATAATGTGTTACCAAGGCTAATTTAACACTTCAGGTGCCCACCGTGTCTGGGGGCTGAGGAGAAACAAAACCACAAGTGCTTTGGTCCCTGGGGCCCGCAGTGTCCCTCCTCCTGAATGTCCTGCCCATACCTGCACAGGGCAGGAGGGGACCCCAGGTGTCTGCCCATGCCTGGCCGCTGCTTAACCGCTCCTCCCTGTGCTTCTGTGCAGGAACGTGATGCCCAAGACCCTGGATGGGCAGATCACCATGGAGAAGACCCCCAGCTATTTCGTGACCAACGAGGCCCCTCGGCGCATTCACTCCATGGCCAAGGACACGAAGCTGATCGTGGTGGTGAGGAACCCGGTCACCCGCGCCATCTCGGACTACACGCAGACGCTCTCCAAGAAGCCAGAGATCCCCACCTTTGAGGTGCTGGCCTTCAAGAACCGGACCCTGGGGCTGATCGATGCCTCCTGGAGTGCCATCCGCATTGGCATCTACGCACTGCACCTGGAGAACTGGCTCCAATATTTCCCTCTGTCCCAGATCCTCTTTGTCAGTGGCGAGAGGCTCATCACTGACCCAGCTGGGGAGATGGCCAAGGTCCAGGATTTTTTAGGCCTCAAGAGGATTGTGACAGAGAAACACTTTTATTTTAATAAAACCAAGGGGTTCCCCTGTCTAAAGAAGCCAGAAGACAGTAGTGCTCCCCGATGCTTGGGAAAGTCCAAGGGTCGAACTCACCCCAAAATAGACCCTGACGTCATCCACAGACTGCGGAAGTTTTACAAACCATTCAATGTCATGTTTTACCAAATGACAGGCCAAGATTTCAAGTGGGAGCAAGAAGAAAGTGATAAGTAGAACCAAGAAATCAGGAGAAAAGCTCTTCTGTTTTGAGATGTGAATCATCATTAGAGACCCAAAACTCACCCAGGGCTAAAGGCTCAGTCTCATAAGCGCAAGAGTCTTGCGTGGTTAAGGTTGCAGCCAGAGGTGAACAGCATTTCCAGGTCTGAAACGTCAGTGACACATCACCTCCAGGTTGCATTTAGGCCTGGGCTCTCCCCTCCTGAGGGATCAGGGAGTGGGTGGGAGGAGGAGAAGGTGGAGAGAGCAAAGCTCCTTGAGATGATGGGATGCTTCATGTCCACGTTCTGCTGCTGGCGTGTTCCTTGTGGCCAGGCAGGCGGGACCAGCACGTCCCGCTGCCACTTGCTGAGCATGAAGGTGGTATATAAAATCCAGCAGCAACAAGACAAACCAATAGATTCAGTTTCTCCTGCCCTGGCTTAAGGTTTTGGTCAAGCAGCAGCATGAGATCTGGTAAATTCAGGATGTGCATTCACATGCACGCTGGTATTTGTGTGGGGAAGGAATAAAGCCAGTTATGCTGCAAAGGAACTATGTACAGAAACTTCATTTGCACCAGATGTTCCAATTACTTGTTGCACTAAAACTAGTATTTACCAAGTGCCACAAAATCCTGGGCCCGATTCTCCTCTCACTGACGGCTGTAACTCCACTGGCAGAAGAGAATTGTTCTGATTTATGGGGATGCTCAGTAAGATCAGAATCGGGGCCTTCTCCCTGCCCCTGTTCTTCTCTGCCAAACCACATCCTGGGGTCATTCACAGAGCACCTGCTGGCTGGGCTGTGGGCGCCGTGCGAGTGGGCGCCGTCCCGGCCAGTGGTTTGGTGCTCCCGGTGGGATCCCAGGCTGTCACTGCAGGGCACAGGTGTTGGGGACGGCTTTGTCACCACAGCACAGCTCTGGCCATCGGGGCCCGGGGACTGCGGTACTTTTGCACCTTGCACATCAGATCCCTGCTGCTTGCTGCTGACAATGGGGTTTGCATAATCCTGAAGCAGCCTTCATCTCTACTTCAGAATCTGTTACAAAAAAGCAATTAATTCCCAGGGTGAGCACTGCTCTGCACAACATATGTGTGTTTTCTAATGGAAATGACCGAGTCATATGCTCAACCAAATTTGCAAGTCCTGGTAGCAACTATAAAATAAACCCATATCACAAGTGAATCCTCCAGCAATGTGATGCAAGCTGCATGCTGGGAACAGTGGAGAGCAAGACAACAGCACTTCGAAGCAGCCACTGTTTTACGTGTCCATTATTGAGAGAAAAAAAAACAGAGAGGGAACAAAAAAACTGCAGAGCTACCATTGTGGAAGTGTTCCCTTCGTGTGGGTGATTACTAAGGCCACTCAAATATTGCTAGCTACTCTCTTTTTACAAGTGGCCTTAGGACAAGCGTGGCTGTTGTGCATCTCCCACTGCCTCACAGATGCCAGGTCCCTGGCTGTTCGGAAGCAGCAGAGATGCAGTATGAGGTTGCTTTAGGAGGACCAAGACTCAATTTTGGTAAAGGTGGGGAGAAAACCCTATTGATCCAATTAACCAAATGAAATTATTGTTACATTAGGTAATGAGCTGAACCTGCTTTGGGTTTCACGCTCTGTCACGTGGTTCATTGCACTATAAAGTGGTGCTGGTGCCTTGGACTGAGTGAAGAAAGAGTTGAATTCGTTTTGAAAATTTGCACCATGGCCTGTTCTGGAGGGGCATCACAAAACTCCCTGCTAAATTGATATCAGTTCCTATCACCCCAATTAGATTTAAAAACAGTTCCTGACATAACTTTTTTTTTTTACAGATCCTCAAATCCCCAGATTGTTACATGAAAATTGGAAGTATATAATAGGAATAACTTTACGGTATTTCACATGTATTAAGATGCCATGTCATCTCCTAAGTGAAAGCTGCTGTAACACGATTTGCTGCAAGCTGACCGGTGAATTCAGCTGGAGGACTAGGGCTTTATTTTGAGGCCCAGCAGCCAGAAATCTCCCCTCTTCCTGCTGCGCTGCAACCTTGAAGCCAGGGCGGGTGCAGGCTGATGGCGTGAGTGGAGTCTTTCAGCAGCTCTCGTGGCCCAGCGCCCAGCTGGGCTGTCAGTCCTCGCTGCTGCTGGAGGCTGCTGCGCACCGTGGTCCCGCTCACTGCATCGGCTGTACGGGTTGGTGGCTGTTCGTAACCGTGGCTGCTGGTGGCTGATGGCACAGCACCGCGCATCTGCCCCGAGGCCAAAGCTTGGACTCTCTCAGCCCCATCTGCAGCTTCATCTGGAGCAAGGTCTCTGAGTGAGGTCTTTTTGAGTTTGTGCGAGCCCCTGGGAACACTGACCCCAACCCACCAGGTTTCCTGCACACCCCGGCCCTTGCTGTGCTCTGGGCATTGTGCCGTGGCTCCGGGGCAGCTCAGACTGGCTTCTTTCAGGAACAGGCTTCTGGCCCGATTGCCACCGAGCTGCCATCACACCTCTCATCATGCCTGTTGCTGGAGGGAAAGGAGATCTGAAAATGTGTGTTTGCCTGAGAATTATGACCCAATGAAGCACCCAGTTAGGGAATTCATCTGGCTTGTGGCTGGGCCTGCGAGGAGCTTCCATTTTGCACTCGGATGAAGGACAATCACCCCCATCACTTGGTGAGTTTTCCAGAGCTGCGAGAAGCCCCAGCACAGGGCACAGCTGAGCTCTGTGCCCTTTCCCTGACACAGCGAGGGCTCACCAAGGGGAGTGGGGCAGGGAGCAGGTGGCGCTGCAATGAACCATGCCCCACCGCACGTTCCTGCCCCTGTTCTGGATCCTCATTCTTTTTGCCATATATGCAGAGGTTTATTTTTTATATCGCTGCAATCTCAAGCTTGAGCAGAGATGCTAAACAGCCAGGAGCAGCCCCACTCCCTGCATGTGAGCAGCTGGGATTACAAGTGGCACAGGGAGGGCTCCCTGGGGTGTGGGGTTTTGTTCTGTTTTCTGAGACATAACCCCACCTGTGGCCCTTGTCTGCCATGTGAGGGGCTGTGTCTGCATTGCTAATGCAGCACTTTGACAGAGGAATTATTTTCTATCTGGCCAGAGAGTGGCCTGCCAAAAGAGAGAGTCGGGTTAATAATACTTTCTTCTTTTTTTTTTTTTTTCCAACTATTCAAATGTCAGCATTACAATACACAGGAAATTGAATTTTGTATTTGATTTCAATTAGCAAAGCATAAATTATATTTAATTTTATACACAGACTGGGTGATTCATTGTTCTGGAAAAGCTGGTACTTTATGGTTCAGAGACTGAAAATGGAGAGTTAGTCTTTTCTGAAACCCCACTGCTGTGCTGTCACCTCGTCCCAAATACGTCTCTGTCTGTCTGTGTCATTCTGTACCTGAACAATATGAACATCTTGAACCGCACACTTGAACCCACAACTCTAAACAATAAAACGTTGTAGCAGCTGCATTTCTCTGCTCCGTCCCTCCTTGGCCCCGCAGCAGCACAAGCCCAGCGTGGGTGGCAGAGCCCAGGGGGATGCCAGCCATGACCCCACCCCTGGGGATGTGGATCCCCGATGCCAAACAGGGCATGGGAAAGGCACCACGGGGCGTTAGCGTCAGGCCAGGCACGGTGCCAGCCACTGCTCTCACTGCCGCAGGAGACACCTGGGAGGGGAGATGGCCCCGAAGTGCGCAGCCTCAGCTGGGGACAGCAGGATGTGTCCTGGGAGGGGCAAGGGGAGGGCAGCCCTGCTCGCTGGCCTCGCAGCTCAGGGTTCATTGCCAAGGTCACAAGGCCCCAGCAGTACCTGTGAAGTTCTGCTTGCCACTGCTTAAGGATAAATCAGTTTATAATAAAGGCAGAGAGAGGGCTGGCTGCCAGGCAAATAAATTAGGGGGAAAATTTTTTTATCTTATTTTGTGTGCACAATTTCCTGTTAGCTTGCAAAAAGCTATTTGACAGCATGGTCTTATTGTGTCATCTGATAAAACCACTGAAAAACTTTTATCAACAAAATTAGGAAGTAGTGAACTATAAAATTGCTAATTATTTTCTAGTAAATTTACTTTTAAATAACTTTAGACACCAATTACAGGCACCATTAAGCACCATTAACACTGGGTATATTTACCAAACAACGATGGAATACTTATTATTCAAATCAAGATCATTTTGGTGCAGATTTTGATGTTTGGAAGCCAGTCCCATCTTACCAGATGTCTAAAAAGCCATCAGTAGATCAATTACACCTGAAGTGTAGCCAGATTCCTAATATCTGAATTGTGGGTCCATAAAACCCACCCCTCGAAACAAACACCTGCTTGCCTGCGGGCAGCAATCCCGAGCAGGCGGCTCCACACCTCGGCACGGGCCCAGGAGCCACCTGCTGCTCCTCTCCACAAGCCCCGAGAAGGTGAGCCCAGACCTTCACTTCCCCGAGGGAGAGGCTCGTGGGAGACCTACATAGCTCTGCAAAGTGTTTGGATGCTCCCTGCCACCTTCCTTGGGCACGTGCTGCAAAACAGCCTGCTGCAGGGTGCCCTGCATGCCGGCATCCTCGCGCCCCAAAGCCCGCACTGGACGGGCTCTGCACTGGGCTGAGTGCAGGCGTGCCTCTTAATTGGACGTTGCCAGGAGGCTGTCAGAAAGCTGGCTGCAAAGCTGCTACCTGATCCCACTTTCCTGCTGTTATCTTTGACATCCTCATTATTTATTAACTGCCCTGTACCCAACAGGCTGCCACTGATGCAGAGATGCTCTTATTATGCAGGTTCGATATTCTGCCTGCCTTCCAAGGTCACATCCTCCAGGATGTCTTGCAAACCAGATTGAAGAGGTACCAGCAAAGATGCAACATGTTCTGTATATGTCGGTGCCAGGTTTCAAACAGAGCCCTTTGAATAAGGATAACATACAAGATGATGATATAAGACCCTGTTGCTTACTGCTTTACTCTATCCTGTGTGTAGCACTGAGGTTTCTGCACTTACATCAGCAACCAGACAAAATCAGAGCATCAGGCAAGCACTCCACCCTTTAGCTTTCACATACTGGAACAGAGCTTTTCTCTAATAACTGAGCCCGGGAAGAGAACAATGCAAGGGTTATTTTGATAGCCAGGTTGCAAGCAAGAAATGACCTGTTATAACTTTGCCGGCATGAATAAACTGCTTTTTCCAGCCCCCTGCCCTGTGCCGCTGCCTGCTTGGCATGGCTGCCAGGTGCCTGTAACCTCCGCACCTGTGCAGCACAGCAGGTCTGGCATGAAGGCATCCCGGCACCCTGTGCCAACTGGGTTCACTCCCTGCTTCTTCCAGGCAGACACGTTGAAGTAAACTGATGTTCTCACTTCCACAGCTTTCACAGTGCTTTCTGCTTGCTTTTTTTCCCCCTTTTTGCTGACCTCAGAAACTATCCCCCTATGAGACACTCACTGAAAAAAAAAAAAAAAAAAAAATCTGATTAGAAAATTCTTGCTGCCTTTTAAGAAGCTCTTCCAGCTTCAGGTAACCTGAGGATCACTTCACTGTTGCTTTAAAACACTAACAGGAATATTTGTGTAGTCTTAGTTGCAACACAAGGTCTACTAGCCAAATAGATACGAGCATTTCCCATAGGCACCTTGTACAGAGATAGAGACTGCCAGATCAGAAGGCTTTTCCATATAAAGGTTTACATACAAATTAACAGAAATTTCTGCTATAACCTGGTGATGCACTAGGATGGTGGAGGAGAAAGATACTGGGCCATTGTAGCACAGCACAGCTATAGCAAAATGCAAATGTGACTGCAGGCGCGCCCTGGGACAAGGTTTCCATCAGCGACGAAGACTTTGCAGACGGGCTTCTGGCACCAGCAAACCTTTGGTGTGAACGTTTGGCCACCAAGTAACCTGAATTCAAAGAGCAGCAGTTACAAGCAAGGATGCAGTTACGCCCTCTGAGGGAACAGGCAGCCTTTGCACAAAGAACCCCCCGACAGCCACTGCCCCTGGGCTGGGCCCGGCAGCGGGGCTGGAGGGGGTGCCACGCACCACCCCCAAGGACCAGGAGCTAACAGAACACAGATCCTGCAACACAACGCTTTGTGACTGAAGTCATTATGTGCAGAGAGATGTATGGGAGTGTGAAGGACAGAATTAATATAGTAAGTAATCCTCTCCCTTTAGCAATAGCTTTCTGCATGAGATAATGGTTTAATGTCCAACTTTTTCTAGCATACTAGCGTACACATTTCCTCATAACAAACACTTATATGATATGCAGCTATTTATGTTTCAAGGCAAAAAGCATGGAGTGTAATGGACTCCACTCTGACTATTTGTCCATAAAGAAATTTCACTGCTTCATGGGAAACAAGGAAAAACATTTTACTTAGAGACGTGTTTTTTTCCTATTAAATCCATTCTTTGCTATTCTCCTTGGTTCTACATGAGAAGGGACATCTGCAGGACTCTCGAGCCTCTTCTGCATGTGGGGTTTCTGTGCTTCCCAGGACATTGCAGTCAGCCTGGAGGTCCCAACCTGATCCTGAGGCCAGCCAGTGAGCCGTGCTCTGCCAGGATGGTGGGTTTTTCTGATGGAGGGTTTTCCTGACAGTGGGCTTTCCTCGCAGAGAGTTTTCCTGATAGTGGGTTTTCCTGACAGCGGGTTTGCCAGGCACTTCCAAAGCAGGCATATGGTATTAGCTTCCAGGAAACAATTACAGGAGCTGTCATATAGCTGCTATATGCAGTTACATCCATTTCAGATTTACAGCTGTCCCAGAGCATAATGCATCCTATAACACTAAGCCACAACAGGCATTACAAGCTGTGTGTGAGGCCCCAAGGCGGTGCTGGAGTGCTCCTGGGCCCTGGGCCGAGGCAGCCGCAGACGCTCCCTCGGGTCAGTGCATCCTGGGTCCTGGGGGCTCCTTGATTCCAGCCCCCTGGGGCCCTGCACGAGGCTGGCAGGGCCACAGACCATGACAACAACCCTGCTGCACCCCCAATTAGGAAGCTCTCAGCTCTGCTACTCACTTTTCCTCCCACAAGATTAATATCCAGAGTAGCAGGGGACAGAGATTTGTACTTTATGGGCACTTGTCTCCATGGGTGTTGCTTTCCACACTGCTGTAAGGCAGATCCTACAAATATCAACGTCGTACAGAAGAAATGCGCTTTTCTGTGGTAACACACTGCTCAAAAGCACTGATCCAGACAACAAGAGAGATGTCTGTGTAATGAAGGCAAGCAACGCATCTGGCAATTTTCCACCCAATGGACAGAGATAAACAGTTATAAATATACCCCCATTAATAAGGTAAGCATCCTTCAAAGCCTGTCTGCAGGGCTCGTGGGGCCGGCCACGCAGCGAGCACGCAGGGGCTCTGGCTGGGCGCCCCAGCAGCAGGGAGCACAGAGCGGCCAGGCCTGCCTCCCGGCACCGGCAGAGGCAAAGCCACGCACGGCAGGGGCAGCAGGAGTCATTTCCCAGGGGATACAAGGCGCTGCAAAGCCGTTCACGTGCGGGGCTGCACCTCCAGGGTGGTTCCGATGGCCCCCGCGAGGGCTTCAGCTCAGCTCTGCGGCCCCGCTGCCTGTGGAAGCTGCCAGCCCGGCCCCAGTGGGGGACAGTGCTGGCTGTGACCGTCCCTGCCCGTGTCCAACACCATCCCCAGCCGGGCCAGGCCCTCCCTGAGGACGGTGCTCAGCCCCCGGCCTCATGGCACCTCCAGGACCTTGCACGGTCCAGGCAGCAGGGGCTTGGCTCTGGTTTAATGAGGAAAAGCTAATGGGTGAATTTCACTTTTATCTCAGAAATCTATCCTCAGAATAAGCTGCAGCTAATGAAAGGAGCAAGGAATATGCAGGTCACTGAGGGTGACCATGCTCCCCTCTTGAAAGATTTTGTCTGAGCAGAATAAGCAGCTAAGAGCAAGTCCTCTGAGACATTCATTTTTTTCAGGGAATCTTTCCATTCATACAATCGCAGAATTACAGAATCATAGAATCACAGAATCACAGAACCATAGAATAGTTTGGGTTGGAAGGAACTTTAAAGATCATCTAATTCCACCCCCCTGCTACGAGGGGGTCACCGTCCACTAGACCAGCTTGCTCAAAGCCCCATCCAGCCTGGCCTTACCAGGTTCACATGACAATTCCTTTGATGCTGGTCCCTCTGAGAAATACCAAGAGTCATACCAAATAATGGACTCACGACTCCATGCTCATGGTGCTCCAGTGGTCGCTGTAGGAGCACGGGTCTTCTGGAGATTTAGATTTATGTGCTTGTGCAGAGGATGCCTTTGGATGTGGTGCACTGCTTTCTCCCCTTCCTCCTCTGCCCAACTGCATCTTTCTTTCCTCAGCTCCTTAAGTTCCCGGTCTGATTGCAGCTGTCAAATCCTTTCTGCTAAAGCTTTTTTCTTCCTGTTTTTGAAGCTGTCTCTTCCATCCACTCTTCTCAGCTGTACCCAGGTGATAGCAAATGCTCCTGCTGCGGGGCTTTACTGTTTTTGCTCTGGAAAGCCCCATCAGTCATTGTGGTAGTGCTCTCAGGTGATATCTGCGGTTCTCCTTGGATTCTCTGGGCAAGCATTGAACAGTCTGGGTCCAGACAGACCTGTGTGCAATGGAGGTGTCGGCTGGTAGCCCAGCAGAGATGGAGCAGGAGGAAGAGGCTGCATGGCTGGAAGGCCATGGAGAGAAGCAGTGCCCCAGGGTGGTGCTCACACACGGCTGTGTTTGAGTGCACTGCCACCATGGATACACGCCCTTATCTCCTCTCACATTAAGGGCTGCTTTATCCCTGATAAATCACAGAGCAGCCCAAGCAGGTGTGATTCGGGGCTGGTTTTCATTTTAGATGTGAGTGCACTTTACACGTGTACTTTAGGAGAAGCAGGTTGTGCACTAGCTTCTAAAGCTTCCTGGAGAAGGACGAGTCTGGCACCCCTGTGACCTTTGCATGCGGCTACCACTCCGGTGAGACAGGGAGAGGACAGAGGTGGTGCTCGCAGCCCGTGGTGCCCAGCTTCTGTTTTCCTGGCCATTTACACTACGGGTTTCTTCCAGGTCACAAACAAAACGCTATTGGCACGTCTCAGGATCACAGGCACATCTCTGCGGCTGAAGCCTTCGCGGTACCACTGAGGAATCCTGCTCTGCCTCTGGGGACAGCTGCTTGGATTTAGCCCACACAGCACCTACAGTTTCTTTCATATTCGCATTCTTGTTAAGTGTTTAATAAGTTTGTGTAACTTTTTGTTAAGCAGCAAGCAAATGTTTTCCAGGGGAAGCTAATTCAAGCACATCCTCCTTGTGTAGGTTTGATGTTATGGAACAGTGAGTCTGTTGAATTAATTAGCATACTGCACTTCACTTACTCAGCTAATCTGCATATTTTGCTCCTCAGCTGAGGGAAGCCTCCAGGTGCTGCTGGATGCTCGCTGCAGTCACAGCTCCAGCCCTGAGGCAGGTGGGCATGCACACACATGGCAGGTGTGGCACCAGCTGCCCCATGCCCACGGGCTCTGCAGGTGCCCTGGGCTGCCTGACCCCCTTTTTGATTCAAACCATGGTGAGTGGGACCGCCAAGAAGCAGCAATGCGTTCTGCCAGAATTTGTGTTTGTTTGCTCCCCATCCTTTGCCCAAACCAGGGGCTGCCCAGCAACTGGACAATGCCCCCTCCACCTTGCCTGCAGTGGGGAAGAAAGAGCAGAGCTGCCCCATAGCTCCCTCCGAGGGTGTGCTCAGAGGAAAACGCACACACACACACACACACACGCTGCTGGGATCCTGGCATTTTTTCATCTTGGCACAAAATTCTCCCAGAGATGATTATTTGAAAGATGAGTCACCAAATACAATAGCAAAGACACATCCTTGACTTACTGGCAGAGAAGAGAGATGTGACCAGCATTAAGTCTCCATGCAATGTCTCCATCACACAGTGTCTGGCGTTTATTCTAAACAGCTCTCAGTCTTCAGCAGAATTGTTTTTTCACATGAGAAATCCAGCTACTTTTCCATCTGAAATGTTCCTTAATGAAAGGAAAAGCAGTCTGTTTGTGCATGGATGCAAAAATCATTATATTTTAGCTCTCTGTACAGCATACTGCTGTATGCTCGTACAAACACACATGCACACATGGAGATGCACATTCGCCTCTGCATTGAGGTAATGCTCTGAGATGGGGCATAAATGCAGCTGCCTTCTGGGGGCAGGTGGGTTACTCCATCCGGTGCCATCCGACCGGGCCACCCAGTGTCCTGCAGAGCAGCTGCTCCCGGAGCTGCCAGCCTTTCCAAGGAGAGCACCGGGCAGTCTGTCCCTGTCGCTGCCTTAAAATCCCCACACCTTGCCCAGGAAGCAGCTGGCTGGCTGAAGGGCTCTGCTCTTGGACCTAGGAGCCAAACAGCAAGCGGCCAGGGCTGGGCCAGTGTCTCTGTCAAGGGTCTGGCTGGGAGTGAGCCTTGTCATAGCACAAGGGGATGTAAAGCAAGGAAGAGCGTGTTGTGTGTTCTCTAGCCCAGGGCATGGGTGTGGGGTGTGGGGTGTGTGTGTGTGTGTCTGTGTGTGTGTGTGTGTGTGTGTGTCTGTGTGTGTCTGTGTGTGTCTGTGTGTGTGTGTGTGTCTGTGTGTGTGTCTGTGTGTCTGTGTGTGTGTGCGCGTGCAGTGCTTGGCTCAGACTCTTTGCAGACAGCAGCTGCGGTAAAGGCACAGCACTCTCCAGGCAGTGGTGTTTCTGTACTGCTCCTGGAAACCTGCGAGTGCCATGAAGAGGTACTGCTGTCTTCTAGCCTATTCCGATTCAACAGTATGCTCTGACCTTGATGATGTTGGTTTAAATAGGATATGAAATGCAAATATAGCCTAAGCTGAACAATTCTGGAACCCAGCAGAGAGACTGAAGGGTGGAACGCTTCCCAGAAGGGTCAGCAAGAGCAGGAAAAATTATATAGAGCAAATAAACAGAATAAAAGGCTGCTCTATTATCCTGGTGCACAGGGCTGCAGCTCCAACGGACTGCAGGAGCCTGTATTGCTCTGGGCTTACACTCAGGGACAAACTGCTGATCAGGAAAAAAAGAAGGGGCTAAGGGCAAGGAGACAAGTTGCTTCTAAATTCCTGTAAGCCAGGAGGATGTCACCCTCATCCTGCCCTTCAGCTGCTCCTACATCCTCCGTCACCCCACCCCACAGCCAGGGCAGCCACCCCGGCAGCTTCCCTGGGATCTGGGGCCAGGCCTTAGGAGAAGGTTTAATGTGCTGCAGGCTGCAGAGGGTGAATTGCTCCCTGCCCTGTAGCTAAGACACCCGGCAGGGGAGGGCTGCCTCCACCTAACCAGCCTCCCCGTGTTTTGGAGGAGCTGCTGTCACCAGCCTTGTCTGAAGCTGAATGCCACAAGCCTCGGACACCACGAAACATTTGAACACACCAAGTTTAACAGGTATAAATGCCTATTTTCAAATCAAGGTGGGATTTCCATATTGTCAGTAATTTTCTAGGGAAGCCATCCAGTTAACCCTGGCTTCACACCTGCCGGGGGAGCAGCTCACTGGCGGGCCAGGGGGGTCAGAGCCGGGCTCGTTCAGACCCTGCAGTGCTGCAGGGACCTCGCTGCAGGCTCCCGCACGGCACCAGGGACACCAGACGGACCTGTGGAGGTGTTGCCAGCCAGGGTGAGTTTGTCTCCCTTCTCCTTCATGCTGTTAAGGAGCCCCTACTCCTGTCTGTGCTGCAAGCAACTCAGAGATTAAATTCAGCTCAGAGTAGGACAAACTTCCCACCCTGGGGAGATGCCAGCACCGTGGGGGCAGCCCCGTGCCTCCCGGGGAGAGGCCGGCGGTGCGCAAGGGTTGGGTCCGTGGAGCAGCCTCACTTAGGCATCTGCAGAGCCATCGTGACTTTATTAAAAATTTAGAACAAAAATTACAACATTCACCCAGGAAGAATCGCTTTCCTACCAATTACAGTTAATGGGGTAAAATTAATGTACCAATTAATATGGCTGCTTCTAAACTCAGTCTAATATGTTAAATACTGTTCCTGCCTCTGTAAATGCAGCAAAATAAAGTGATGATCAGGATGGGAGCTAATAAAGTTTTGCTTCTCTGTACTTAAAGTATTTGGCATCACTGACTTAAGGCACAGGAAAAAGGAGATTATTTAACATTTTAAGGTTTGTAAGACCCATAAATCATTTCATACATGTCATATTTGTTGAAAAGGATAGAATACATTCAATTTTACAGTATATTAAACTTCATCTAATTTGAACGTAAGAACAGACCAGCAAAATAAATGACCAATTTCTGAAGCAGAAATTACCATTTGGCTGCTGCCATTATGAAGCTGCTGGTATTTTATCATGTTCTTAACATAATATTGCTTGTCTATTGATGCATAGTTATAGTGCTAGTCCAAATTGGAAGGCGGTGAAAGAGGACAGTGCAGAGGTTTTTTTAATAGGCATCATTTGTCAGATGTTATTTCAGAGGTCTTTGCACTGATGATAATATGCAGATTAAAGCAGAAGTAAATAGGAAAAAAAAAAAAAAAAGAGTGAGAGAGGGAGAGAAAGAGAGAAAGAAAAGCAGAAAGGGAATGAGAATTTCGGTATGTTCTGGCTGCAGCAGACGAGAGGCAGGCAGGTGGACCGGGCCCCAGCGGGTACAGATAACAGTAATTAATCTGGGTTGAAGGGTTTCTTCTGAAACCCCCGTAGTGTTTGACAAAAGGATGCATCCTCCTCTGAATGTCAATGCTGCTGAGGACCACGGGGACAGGCGGCAGCAGTGGTTCGGCCCCAGCTCCCTGCCCTGTGGGTCCCTCCTCCTGCCCCACGTGCTCCGCCTGCAGGAGCCACAAATCTGAGCACAAATAAAAATTATGTTTAGTTTGCAAAACAGGAGGAAGGTATCTCCATCCTCTAGAGTTCATTGTTCTGCTAGACTTGGTATTATAGTGGCAATATATTAAGGCGAAGAAAAATCAGCTGGCCGCGTTGCATCCAGAATGACAATGGAAAGCCACAGAACACAAAGGAGGTGCGGCTGGCTGGAGGAGATCTCTGCGGGGGGCTCCGAGGCAGCTGGCATGGCCAGGAAGGGTGCTGACAAGGAAGGAGTCCCCATGGAGCAGGGCCACAGCCCCCAGAGCAAACAAATCCCTCTTACAAGAGCACGGCGTTGCTGGGAAGAGGGGCTGGCAGCCAGGCTCCTGCATCACATCCACCTGCTGCTTCCCAGCCACAGCAGGCTCCTCTGGCAGCAGCTCCTGTGCCAGCAGCAGGGCAGCACCCAGGGCAGGGGAGCTGCCTGCGTGGGATCTGAGGCACCCGCTGTGCCCTGGGGAGGCTGCCAGGCCAAAGGGAAATTCGGGATGCGTGTGGGCAGCAGCACTGCTGCCGCCGAGCAACCTGCACGGATGTTCCACACCGACACTTAACAAGAACAACTCAGATCCTGTGTCTGCTTAAACCAAATGAATTGCTTGAATATTAGAGCTGAAATTGTGCTCCATGACTGCAAATCTGTGCAGGGATATATTGTGCTATAACATAGATTTCAATTACTTTCCAACCTTCAGCGCGATGATGCAACATTACACTCCACTGTCAGAGTTTGCCAGCATGCCCTTACTTTTATTTCTCCTGTTAAATATGGTCTTTGTTGCGCTTCATTGATCTCTGAGCATATTCTGCTGTTTACAACTTTGATAATCTTTGTGTAATCTTCAGGGGTAATTGAATTCCGACAAACATAGCTGAATTTTAAACACCACACGGATTTAAGTACATTGAAAAGCTATGATGTGAAAGTCAAGCCTGAAGAAAGGAAGAAGCAATTGCTTTCAGCTCTTTCCTGAAAATCTGGGGGTAAGCCAGTCCCTGAGCCTGGGGAAGACATGAACATGCTCGGAGAACACAGCTGGGTGTGGCACCAGACCTATCCCAGAGTTTAATCCCTGGCAGGAAATACCATTACATTTAATGATTTTTGTGTATGCAAACACCAAAAGCTTCTACACTCATGCAAAGTTCCAGGGAATTCCACTGGGTCTCACTCTCTACTAGTACAGGGTAGTCAAGAGCTATCAATCTTTGGTTTAATACCTAGGGAATTGCCCTTGTACAGATAAATTATTGTTTTTATGGGCATATTTTGTGAATTAGACAAGGGGGAAAATGTTACAGTTGGCTTTCAATGTAAAAGGCTTTTTTTTTTTTTTTTTTTTTTTTTGAGCCCTAGGGGCACATGCACAATGCTTTCATAATCATTATTGTTATTTATTACTTGCCGAAACCACGAACGTGCCAAGCACTGCGCAGGCACTGTGCAACATGGCCACAGGCCACCACTGCTCCCAGGCAGGCGCTGTGCTCCGATGGATGCTGGACACTGACCAAACCTTGTCCTCGCTGGGACGCGAGCACCACGGCCCCTGCACCCGCAGCAAAGGGGTCCTTCCTTCTCCCTCTGCTGACCCCAGAGCTGCTGCGGTTGGTTATGCCTTCCCTTTTGGTGGATGAAAAAACAGATGTCTTGCTTGAGGACATCGGATTTTTGGTGCATTTCATACAAAATTTAATTTCCCAAACCATCCTCATTCAGGATGCAAGGGGATTGCATGAGTACGATATAAATTAGTATGCTAGAGGAGCTTCTCCTGGAAGGGGGATAAGCTCATCCAGACGAGAAGGAGCCTCCAAAAACCTCAGTGCTGGAAGGGAAAACCTGCTTCTGTTCCTCTGCTGGTGCTGGAGCCGTGTCTCCCCTTTATTGCAGCAGCAGCACGCAGCAGCCTCTGCACAGCAAAGATTTCCTGCCGAAGGGTCTGAGGTGTGTAGAAGGGTCCCTGCACAATCGAAAGAAAAGGAATTAAAGGGCTGTCTGGCTAGAGAAAAGGGATATTGAATTTAATCAGAGCTGGTGTAATTTGGAAATCCAATTGCACTTGTCCCTCAACAAGGGCAGCACAGGGGGAGGGGTGTCTTGGCCCCAGGGGGCCCCGACCTGCAGGGCCAGGAGGAGCCCTAGGACAGGGACACGTTCCCAAAGTGGCAGCAGGGCAGGAGCTGCACACAGGACAAGCAGTGTGCAGGGCAGAGCAGCTCTCCGTCACCTCCACCTGCAGCTTGAGGGCTGCAGAGGGACGAGGGGGTTGTCCCCACACGGCTCAGCCCTCTGCTGGGCAGCTGCAACGAGCCCCCTGCGCCAGAGCGCACCGCAGCATTCCTGCGGCTCCCTCCTTGGAGATCTTCCAGCAGAGACCGCACTCCGATTACAATTGATTCAAATGTTTCTGCTAGGATTTTTAATTTGGACTCAGATACCTCCTCATACCTCACTTGCCCTGAGTCATTACGCTGATATTTTACCATCAGCCAGACAGATTTAAGGTCTTTGATGGACTCTGCAGATGTGCCCGTGTCTCCTGCCACATGGCACCAGCCCTGCCCTTTGTTGAAAGGTTCCTGTAAACTACTCACAGCCGTTCCTTGCACATTTCCCAAAGGACAAGAAGCTCAGGGGGCTCATCAGTATTTCAGATTCCAAATGTACATTACTTTGCATCCAGCCTTTGACCATAATGGAATACCCACAAGTCTGACTGCAGCAGAGTACACCATGTGGGCTCTTCTCCGGTGCGTGTGGCAGGGTGCTGGTCCATGCTTGCAGAGCACACTACAAAGCCTCAGTGAAGGAGCTGCTCACTCAGCAGCTCCCCCTCTCACCAGCTTGCAGGGAACCATGAGTCCAGTGAGCAGGAGAAGCGTGCAGGAGGGCGCATGGTGCAAGCAGCCTGAACCCTGCAGACAGACCCTGGTTCCTCCACAGACAAGAAAATGAGGGCAGAGAAATGGAGAACAAGACTCAGGCTGGGACGTGTCTCCTGCAGGGCTGGGGAACCTGCAAGCCCCCAGGGGCGGGGAGCAGCTGCTGGCTCAGGGTCAGCCCTGTCCTTACAGAGAGCCCTGAGCAGGCGGCCCAGCAGCACGGCTCAGCTGCTGTCTCCCCACCTGGGGCTTCACAGGGCTGCTCTGAAGCTGGGTGCTGAGCATCTCGCTGGCACACTGCAGCAGGAGAGCTGGAGCAGAGCCACTCCGAGCCATTATCCCTCCAACACGTGCTGTATTTGCTGAATTAAAGAGCAGAATTATAATGAGACTTGACGTTAAATTCCATAAAAAGTCAAGCTAATCAGTGACCGAACCTGTAATTGATTCTTTTGCTAGTTCAATACTTAATGCTACATGTTAAGCAATAGGATTTTACAATTTGCTAGCACTTCACTTACAGAGAATTAAGCAATAAAAATCCATTCTGAGCACAAACAGCAAGGAGGGAGCCACATTCACTAATAAGTGAACGAGCCAATAAAGTAGCTCAACACTCACATTGATCTCTTGTTTTTCAAAGTATCTACCCCATATGATACATGAAGCCTCTTTAACAAATGCAGGCATGGTTGGAACCCCATCACCACCACCCAGGTCACACCGAGACAAGAAGTGCCACTAACAAAGCCTGAGCAGCACAAGTGCCCCTGCAGGTGCAGGAGGCCTGGGGGGTGTAGACTGCACAGCAGCACAGGGAGCAGCGGGAAGCCCTGGGGGTGCCCAGACCCCAGCACCACAGGGCTCATCCAGAGGAGCCAGCACCACAGAGATGCTGGTCAACAAGCAAGTGCAGCCTGGCATCAGAACTTAGTTAAAATAAAAAGATTTTTTCCTCTTTTGGTCTTCTATTGGTTTTCAGCAAAAAATCTTTGTCTCAGAGCAGCAAGGTGCTTCTGCAAAATGATTAACCTGTAGCAGTAGCGGGAAAATCAGCAGCAGCGGATCTCATGGATGCCCATGAAATAAACGTACTCATTCCCCAGCTTGTGGGTTGATCCCAGCAGGAAAAACCCTTCTGTGCCATGAGCTGCCACTTCCAGAACATCAGTGTCAGCATGGGGAGATGTGCGCAGCCACATCACCATCCACTGTGTATAAACTGACAGCATTTTGTAGATCTCTAAGAAGGCTTATTTCTCCTCACGGAGAAGTGGCTAACAGAGCTTTCCTCCACGTGAGGCCAGTGCCTGAGAACACACAGAGACATCCGACCGGCCCCTGCGACCACAGCCCTGGTGCTCCCCAGGCTCCGTGGGGCACTGACTCGTTCCCAGCTGCAGCTCCAGCAGGCGTTTGGGGCAGGGCTGTCGAGCAGGATGCCCCCAGTTCCCCATACACCAGAACAGTGATCCCCTCAGCTCCTAGTCCCCTCAGCACCTCGACCCAGCCGCCCCCCTCCAGAAGCACCAGGGGTGCAGCTGCAGCAGGGCACTCCCCCACGCCACCCGGTCTGGCTGCAGCATCTCCTCCTTAGGTCCTCCTTCCAAAACCGCCTCTGCTAGGCCCTTGGCAGGAGAGACATGCTTCAGCAATACAATTATTATTGTAACGGGAATGCCTGCGCTCCCGCTCTCCATGGGGGTTAGGCATCCTGCTGTGATGATTCAGGGAATCTGTCGAGGCACATTTTATGAATTCCACTGAAGTTGTGGAATTGCTGCATTAGGCGAATACCTCAATGGTTGCCAAGTCAGCCACGTGCTGTCAGAGCTGCTTTACATTGCCCAGACCAGGGACAGCAGATACTCATAAATAGCAGTCATTTTCTCCCCTCTTTTCAGCACTAATCCTGCACTGACAGCATCTCACCCAAAGCCTACAGCAACACATGCTGCAGACCCACATTCATTTTTCTGGGCTTTTTGAAGGTACATTCAAGTGGCTGCAGAGATGTTGCAAAGGTGCCTTCAAACACACTTTAGAAACACCCAGAGTCTGGATGGCTGTGGAGCCAGCAAACCCTTCACAACACAGAACCAAGCCCTCCTGCTCATCACACACAAAGTTGTCTTTTGAGGAAGAGTATGATGAGCAATGAGAGATTGAATAGGACCAAACCTACCCATGCTCTCCAAGCTCATGCAGCCAAGCCCAGGGCACAGGCACACCACACTGCAAAGAGCTGTTGCATGAAGCCTAAGATCAGCACACGGCACTGTAAGATATCGCTGCTGGAATGAAGTGTTGAAAAATAGCAAGAAAACAAATCTATAGTCCTAGAAAGAGTTTCCAAATTAAAACTCGAAGTAGTAGTAAATCTCAGTTTAAACAACGCAGATTAACATTGCTGTGAGATGTGGCAGAGCAAATCAAATTGTGCTGAGCTGGAGGAGAAAGAAGAAATAAAACCCCATCAGGAGGCAACAGCAGCAGGCACAGGCAGGCTGGGTGAGCTTGTGCTTAGCAGCAGCACATGAGAGCAGCAGAATCCCACAGACCAGCATCATCACTGCCTGAGAGTCTACAGACAGCGTGGGTCAGCCCTGGAGATCGTATCTTCAGAACATACCTGGCTAATGAATTTGTGTCTGACAGATCTAAGTGTTAGACAATTTGTACAGTACGAGAACGCATCTGAGTACTTGTCACGCTAAAGGCATACAGGAGTGCTGTGACCACGCATCTGGCAGGCCCCACAGCTATTACAAGCACATCCATCACTTTCTGCAGGCAAGCTATGTAAATAGCTGAGGCACGCAAGCAACGTGCTGCTGTCACCACAGAGCACGCAGTGAGGACGTGCGGTCCCAACACCCCATACATATTCTCTCCCCTCCACAGCCCTGGTCCAGTTGTGCTTGGGCTGGCTAGCAGGTGGCTGGAGAGGCAGAAAACAATAACATTGGATGAAAGGTGTGTACACCTCTATATCTCTATACCCAGTTGCACTCTCACAGTGCAACTGAGACACAGTGTGTGTCTCACAGGGATGCGGAGAGTGCAACTGGGCATAGAGGTGTACACACAGATGGGAGGGAAAGAAATCACCACCTGTGCAAGCAAAGACAGGAAATCTAGGAAGCAGATGAGATCTAGGAAGCAGACAAAGGGTATAGGATAGCAGAACATATCCTCATAGGGTTCAAGAAAAGGAGATTACAGACTTTTGGTGACAAGAACTCCAGCGATGGCAGGTCTTATTTCCAGTGCCACAGCAAATGTACATACATGATTTGTGTGCGCCTCCTCCACACATCCAGCAGTTACTTTTGTCAGTACTCAGAACCATTATGCTCATTTATCACACCCAGATAAGTGCGTGCAATCAGTTACTAGCTGAGGCTGTCACAGAAATAGTGATAATTATTACAATATCCCATGCCTGAAAAATTCACTTCCATGAAACCTTGGAAGAGGTAGAAGCAAAGCACCTAGCCCCATTGCTTGTTTCTATTCAGGTTTGGAGTCAAGGGGAAATAAATTAGTGTTTTGGAAAATAAGGAGACCAACATGGACCTTGATATTTAGAAAGGATGAACAGAAGATCTGCCCTTAGGGGAGTCAGAGATATTTTATAAACTACTGGGGAGTAACCACAGTCTCAAGGGAAAAATAATAGGAAAATCTGGGGGGGGACCCATAAAGATTTAACAGGTGGGGATAAGTCCAGTTCACACGGAGCAATAGAAAATAGGTCTTGTCAAGCAGTCCCTACCTCCTTCTGCAGAGATCACAAGTTTGGCTGATTAAGGCAATTACATTGATGTAACAGACTTCCGCGAGTTGTTTGGCTCCATATCACGTGCCATTCCAATCGAAATACCGTGCTCTGCAAGAGCCCGCACTGAACAGATGCAGCAGCGGCCGAATCTCCTGTCGGTGAGGAATCCCCACCAGGGTGCTGCTCCCCGGGGTGCTGCTGGGGCCGGCGGCTGTGGCAGGCGCGGGGCAGGAGGCAGCGGGGCCCGGGCACACACAGCTCCTCCAGAAGCTGCTCCTGCCGGGCAGCAGGCTGGCAAAGCGCCTGGGACACGGTGACAAGCAGCATGGCAGCAGGTCCCAGCGTGAGGTGGCGGCCAGGCAGGCTGGTGTGCAAACAGAGGCACCGTCACCAGCAGAGGAGGATTTCCCCCTGCAGCTCTGGGGGGACTCTGCAGGGTACCACAGCTGTTCTCCTGTGCTGCCCTGAGATGTGAAAGCTGCAGAGAGGGAACGAGAGACAAAGAATACAGATGAAAAGCTCAGGAGAACACCTGCTGCTGAAAAGCCTGGATCAGACTGGCCCCAGGCAGCAAATGGCAGCAGGAGCCCTGTAAGTCAGCTACTGACCTCAGGTCCGTTCCGGGGGGCATCTGAAGAGGTTCAGCTCTGCTTCCGTACCCTCATTTTCTGCCCGGGCTGAGAGCAAGAGCAAACCTCCCCCGGCACAGGCACCAGGAGCAGCAGCAATGCACATCTATGCCCAGATGTGGGGATCTGGGAGGCCTGAGCACTCCTGAAATGGGATTTGCAGGGCAGCAGGTTTGCCCCCCGCCCTCAGCTCCTGCCAGGGTCAGAGCTCACCGGGTGTTTGGTACCACACCCCAGCCCCAAATGCAGTCAGTGCTCCTTCAGGGGCACTCCCCCACAACACCGAACACCTGATCAGCAAGGCTTCTGCTACGGACGAGTCTTCAACCATGAAATTATATGACTCTGCCTTGACCTCTGATTTTCTACAGTTAATATCTCCTGCAGAATATATACTGCAGCTCAGGGCCATTTCTCTGACTCAGCCAACAAGAAATGCAGTCTCAAAACATGCCTACACTAATTCACTGGGATGCCTTTCTCAAATACCTTTCCTCTCTCTCAGCACCAAGACCAGAAACGGGCTTGCTCTGGCAAGGGCAGCAGCAAAGCTCCCCTGGGGCTGACACCTCTTGACAGAGACTGGATTCCCCTTGCCCCATCCACATGCTGGGTTGACCCCAGCAGCCCAACCAGGCACAGATGCTGTTAAAGCCTATGCCTGATCCTCTGAGGACAGTGGCAGTGACCCCACAGGGCCCCTGCTGTCCATGAGAATGGGGCATGGCCTACAGAAGTGGGCCAAGAACTCCGGCGGACGGGTGGCTGCCTGGCGGAGTCCTGCTCCACCGGAGATCCCCAGGAAGGGGCCCTGCAGCCCTCTGGAAACCAGAGCTGTATGGAGCTCCGCAGCCCCTGCCCTGAGCACCCGACAGCAGCAGCTTTTGGCCGTTGCCTTCTGCTGACTACCAGCAGAAAGACCTCAGCTGCTGGAGGCAGCGGGCAAGCAGGGCACCCCCTGCCCAGGGCACCAGCTGCTCCCCAGAGCAAACCTTCCCACCCTGAGCCAAGCAACTGAAAACCAACACAACCCGGGTGCCGCAGGACGGCTGAAAGCATTGCCCTAGGCTCCTGGAGGAAAGGGGAAAAAAAATCTCACTTTTCTCACACTCTTAAGATTGCTCTAACAATCAAGATGCATCTGATCTGCCAGGAGGCTGATAGAGAGGGGATGCTGGTGTCATTATCAAGTTAATTAGAAAAACTTAAATGGAGCTTTAAACATTTTTATAATACATTTGCGGGCCTTTTTGGCAGGATTATTGCATCTTTTGGGTTTCCATTTCCCATTAAAGCATTCTCAGTAGTGCATATATAAAAGCCATGTGATCTTGGCTCCTTGCTGCCTTTTTTTTTTTTTTTTTTTTTTTTTTGTAAGATTTATTAAATATTGTAATCAGTTAAGTTCTGGCAGCTTAAACATTTTCTTTAATAGCCTTGTTAAATGTGGATTAGATTTAAAATGCCTGCCTCTGAACTCTTGAGCAGCAGTATTTATATGCAGTGTTAAAAAAAAATTAAAAGCTTTACAAAGTAGTAATTACTCCTCTGCCGTAGGAGGAAAGAGACTGACTTTCTAAGTTATTTTAAGGTAAGTTTTCCTGCCTCACCCTTCTTGGGCCACACTACACACAGACGCTCTTTTCTTCCCAGTGCATCCTCATTTCAGAGTGTGCAAAGCATCAATTGCAGAGCCCACACCACTTAGGTAATATCAGTTTTTGCTCTGTTTTGGAGCAAGGCAAGCAGGCTGCACAGTCCAGTGCCACCAGCAGCAACCAGAGGTAGCTGGTAGCACAGCTCTCAGTGTGTACCACGAGCAGGACCCCCACCCCATGCCAGGGAAGGACCCATGGCAGCACACCCTCAGCACCCACCTGGAGAACAAGCCCCTGCACCGTTAGCCTCCAGAACGGGCAGGGCACAACCCTCAGCAGCACCCGGCCCTGGCCCCTTCCCTTTGTGAGCTGCCCAGCAGCTGCAGCCCCTGAGCCCTGCCAGGCAGCAGCTGCAGCCCCTCTGGAGCTGCTCCCCTGCTGGACAAGCGGCCTCTGCCTCCAGTAAGGCAAGCAGAAGTGGCAAGGCCAGGCTGGACACTTCAATTATGCTGTTATTGACATTTATAAAAGCATTTGTTGTATCTAAATGATGCACAGCCTGATCGTCATCACTTTTTTTTTTTTTTTTTTTTTTTTTTGCCATGCTTGCAGGGAGGGGAGCACTCCACTACTGCACAGAGACATGATCTGGTGATGGTCTGGTGTTACTTTAAGCCGAGGAAAACTTCCAGACAGCAGAAGCAGGGGAGTAGTTCCCTTCCCAGTTGCCCCTCTCTGTCTCCTGTGCAGCAGCGTCATGCTGCCCCAGGGTCCCAGCCAGCTGTGGCTCCCACCCTCTGCACCACAGGCAGCTGCCTCCCAGCCCAGAGGGGTTTTGCTGAAAACGAGGCCAGCACAAGAGGTTGCCGCACGAGGCCAAGCACCAGCTCCACGCTCACTGTGCCTGCAGCCTCTTTCAGGGCTGTGGATAAGTGCTTCTGCACCTCTGCTTCCCTGTGCGAAGCACAAGCGCTGCTCAGCCCTAAAGGCTGAGTGGTGCTGGGGGCCGGCAGCCCCGGCCCAGCCCTCCTGCCCCGCTCTGCACGGGCTTCCCACCAGCAGCCCTGGCTGGCCATGGAGCAGCTGCGGCAGGAGGCAGCATCCATCCACACCTCGCTGAGTGTTGGCAGCTGTGGTGTCAGCTCTGCAGTTGGTCCTGTTTGTTAACAAACGTGTTAATGAGCTGTAAAGGGCAGGGAGGGCGAGCAGCGATGTACAAAACGTGCAGACACCAGTCGAGGCTGGCAGTAGCAGAGCAGCCCCACGGGGGTGAGCACAGCCTCCCCGGGACAGCACCCTTCAGCCCTGGCCAGGAGGCAGCGCTTCTCCCTGCAGCTGCCTGGCTGGACGGCCCCGAGGGCCAGGGAGCTGCTGGGCTTGTGCATAGCACCCTGCGCTGCTGGAATAAAGTTACCAGCCATGTGCTTTGCAGAGCGGTCAGGTTCAGGGACTGTGTCCACCTGCACAGGGCTATTGCAGCCCTGCCTGGGTGGCACCATTACTCCTCAGTTCGTGTTGTGGAAAGTACCAGTTTTGCTGAATATTTTTGAGGAATGGAAGGTACCTTTGGGAAACTTAACTGTTTTTTTTTGCCATTGAATGTAAGTCAATTTTCTTGGAGTGATTACCCTATCTCTAGAGGGTATTGTAGGAATAGATGACAACTAGAGAGGGACAAGAATAATACCAAGGGCTAAAAAAAAAAAAAAAAAAAAAAAAAAAAAAAAATAAAAAAAAAATCAAATAAGGACAGACAGAAAAACAGTGTAAAAAGAATGAATAAATAATGAATGGTCTTGAAAAGACAGTCTGGGAGCTCCTCTTATCCCATTCACATAACGAAGCGGAAACATGATTGTGAATTAAAAGGTGGAATAAAAGGGAATTACTTTTCTTATGTGCGCTGTAACAAGTGGGTAGGTCTCAGCACTGCACAAGGTCCCAGCGCAAAGCCCAGGTGTGCTCCATGGGGCTGCTCTGCATTGCCCAAAATGTGCAGAGTGCTTCCCCACCTGGGGGCTGTTGGGGGAGAACAAGGGAACCTCACGTGGCTTTTGTCCAGCCTCCGAACTGGTTTGACTTTCACCTTGTGTAGGCAATATGCTGCTGGCTGCCTTGGCAGGTGGGAGTACTTGTCTGTAAAGCACAGCGGCACGCACCAGCCCTTGTGCTGTGGTTTCCCTGTTAAACACAGCAGGGAGCAGAGCAGGGCAGGGAAGCAAGGCACAGCAGACTCCGGCACATCAGCAATCGCCTCTTTTTGGGCTGCTTATCCAAAAGCATTGTGTTAGTGTTGTGTCTCTGCCCTGATCACCTGCACAATCCTGTAGAGGCATCTGAACAAGCTGCACTGTGCAGCCAGAGAGCTCTAAGCTTGGGGACACCAGGACAGTGTCCCCTGGAAGGAAAGAAACCTTCCTGTGTGGAGAAGGGAACTGCAATGACTGAGGCTGGTATATTTGTGGGGGTCCACTCGCACGTGTTCAGGCCTGTCCAACACAGGCATTGATGTCAGGAGACAAAACTAATTCCAGCAGTATTCTGCATATACTTTGGCTGTGCAGCAGGTGCTCCCACCTGGTCTGCAGGCCCAGGACATAGTGAAGGGCATCTGGGGACCTGACTCAGGTCCTCCATCATGGCAGAGAGGTGCTTAACCTTGTCTGCTTCTGGAGTGGCTGGCATTTCTTTTTCTTTCACGTTGAGCTCACTTATGCCCCCCTTTCTGCAGGAAAGGCATCCATCCTGAACCAGCGAGAAACCTGTACTCGGGATTTTAGGGCTGGGATCTCTGCAGCCAGAAGCCAGGGAAGGGTGTTCTGCTGGTGCCCCAGCGTGCAGATGCTGTGCTCCCAGCCCAGGTGACAGTTTCCATTCTCTGGATCTGCTGGTGGCACCCGCAGGGACTGTCACTGAGTCACAGATAAAACACAGGAATAAATAGATTTAAAATGTGCTAAAGCAGAAAGAGGTCTGTGAGCACATTTTTCCTGTCTCACAGCTGGGAGCTGGCTACTGGGGACGCAACTTCAGGGAGAAAGAAACTCTTCAGTACTGAACTACAGAATGAAGATTTTCTCCTTTTAAAATTCATAAACCAACATAGACGGTGAGTTAAAAAATAAGGTTCCCCTATTTACATATATCACTGAAACAACCACAGGGCTCGTTATGAATTATTTAGCATAATGCACTTTCACATCGGCCCTGCTTGCTCAGTGGCCTCCTCTCAATTAGGCGTTTATGGCAGAGGGGTCAGCAATAACAGGTCACTTAAAATGTAAATAAAGGTGGCAGTGGGAGATATAGTGGAGCATTTATTTATTCCATTCTATTACTGCAAAAGTGTGTTTATGAAGACCAGTTCCTAGCACGTTTCCTCGTCATGAAGAAAGCTGTTTGGCAAACTGAGCATTAAACATAACGCAGCAGGAGCGGGAGCACCGGATTCGGGCTGGGGGTGCAAAGCCACTGCCACCAGCACAGCACAGCTCTGCCTCGGCCCCAGGGGCACACGCCGAGTCCTGCCGTGGTGCAGGGGTCCTGAGTCGGGGACCTCAGCCCAGCCCAGCACCAGGCCCCCCCCCGTTGCCTTCGGGGCCCTGTGGGAAGCAGGGGCAGCTCTGCATCTCCGAGTCCAGCTGGCACCTTGCTGTCCAGGTGATCTCTTACTATGGGGAACCATGCAGGCACGAGAAAACAGCCGGGAGATGGTCTTCAAATGAAGTATTTTCTGGCAAAGAAATGAAGTGAAACTTCTCACAGATTGAGTCTGGTTTTGACAATTCATTTGCCTTTAAAAAGGACAGTATTCTAGGCAGAAGTTTTGAGGGGGTGTCCATCTGAAGCAACTTAATGTTCTTAAAAAGTACATTCAGTGAGGAAACTTTGTTCTTTATTCTGGACCAAATTAAGCACTTTGACCACATAGAAAGGTTAGCCTTTGAGTTTTTTACAGTGCTTTTTCTTTGCTAGAGTTTTTGAACAGTTCTTTAATACCAAGCCAATGTTCCTGGGCTTTTTGAGCTGCAAGCAAACAGAAAATCAGCTGCTTGCGCTGCTCCCCTGGAACACTCCCAGCCAGCAGCCAGCCCTCTTTTCCTATGCTTTCTATATGGCAGCCTCCATCCTCAGCCTATTGATCTTTGTTAGAGCAGTTCCTCAGCTCTGCATCCACCGATGTGTGGCTTCCAGCTCCACTTTGACTGCCCCAATGCTAACAGCACCACCACTGAATGTGCAGGAGGCCAGGCTCGCAACAACAGGGCTGGCAGGAGGAGCCCCAGGCCTCGTCTTTCCACTGGGCAGGAATCACTCCTGTCCGCCTGCAACATTCCACAAATTCATTTACCATGAGTGGGATAAAACGCATCCGAAATCAAGCTGCTGCCCAACAGAGCTACTTGTTAGCAGGCAATAATCCCCTGGGATTGTCTACAGTGTGAAGGGAAGCAGAGCAGAGAGGTACGAGGTCCATCACGCATCTTTACAAGTGCATTTCTGGCTCCATTTGCCCCTGGGGAGGATGCAGCTGGCTCAGCTTCTTTTTGCTTTGCCTTTGCATAAGGAAGGTTCTGAATTACAAATTGTGTAGGGAAGGACAGCTTCATGAGCTGTGCTGAGGTGTTTCTTCCCTGAGAAAGCAAAGGGGTCCTTGCCAGGGCCAGGCCCTGAGCACTAGGAAATGGGGCAGAGCCCGGGCAGCCCCGGGGCCCTGCCACCCCCTGGCCGCCCCCCAGGAGGTGTCCGGAGGGGTTAGGGGAGCCCCTGGGCCTGTAGCACAGTGGGCAGCTCCAGCCTGCCCTTGGATACCCAGCCCCTTCCCAGCTCCTGCTGGGGCCATCCCAGGGGACGTGGCTGTGCCCTGTGCAGCCCCAGCTGCCAGCGCTGTCTCTGGACTCAGACACAGTTTTTCCCACGAGCTGCTATTAGCCCTGTATGGGATGGTGGTAATAACAAACCATTAATAGGAATCTGTTTGAGTGCCACTGTGTGGCAAGATCGTAAATTAATGGCCGTTTCATTTATTGTCATTTTATCCATAACAAGATGCTGATTTTCCCCCTGGGATAGCAAAATTGGTCTGTAAGAACCATAAATCCTCACTGTGGTACCAGGCTGGAGGAAGGTGTTGGATTAACGGGCTAATGACACAGATGTGAAGGCTTTTAAATTGTGCTGCTGCTACACGGAGCAGGCAGGCACAGGGAGGAACAGGGCCATGTGAACCATCCCCATCCCCAGCACTGGCCACATTTCAAAGGTTAACAGCTAGTCATTTCAGATGCCAGACCAGAAAGATCTAGATTTCTCCCCTTGGTATGCTCCCACTGGCTTGTATTTTGTGCCCATGAAAAAACAGTTTTTAAGGGCAAACCTGTCAGACCAAAATGGCCCAGGATGTCTAACTGACCTCCAGTACCACCAGCAGTGTCATGGGTAGATGCTGCCTAGTCTGCCCACAGCATCAGCAGTTCAGGGCCAGCCAGGAGGGAGAATTGATTACTCCTGCTCCCTTCACCTGAAGCTTAAAACAAAAATATATTCTGGAAATTTACAGGGTCCGTTGAGCTGAAATGTTTCCTTGTGCTTTGTGTTCCCTACAGTTCCCAGGACTATCAAACAAGAACCTTTAATTTTAATGTGAGGGCAAGTATAAATTCAAAACTACTACTACCAAAAAATAAAAATTAACAAAAGTTTTTCACAATTAATTGGTCTTTAAATGGAAAAAGAGCTAGGCAGAACTCTCAGGATGAGAGCGAACCTCTCCATCCTGCTACAGAGGTAGCGGCAGCACTGGAAAGAAAGGCGCCTCAGGCAGCTCCTGTGGCAGCACAAGAACGCTTGCCAGGACAGACCTGGGTGGTGAGGAAGGCTCCAGCTCGTGCTGCTCTGAGAGCTCAGCTGCCTCGCTCACACCAGGGTGTTGGCATCTTCCCACATCCTTCGAGAGCTTTAACCACCTGCCTGGGGTTTGTCAGAGGGAGCCCTCTTCCTCTGTTCCACTCCTAAGCCCGCTCTCCCTTTTTTTTTTCACGTTCACAAAGCATGCAGAGTAGGCTGAGTTGCTTCACCCTGTGCAAGGCAGGAAATCTCATGAGGGCAGGCTGGACAGAAAGCCTCTACCTGCCCAGAACTGCTTGGAGGCACCTTGGCATCCTGCAAGAGAGGAGTGTGATGTGTAGGAAGCCCAGGAGAGCCCTGGCTGCTCCTGGGGAGCACCTCTGCAGACCTGCGCCTCCTGCTGCACCATGTCAACTGAGGAGTCTGCAAAGGGCTCACAGCTTTCACTTTTTCTCTCCTTGCATAATTCAGCAGAGATTTCATTTTAAATGTTGCTATTTTCTCACTCAGATGAGAGAAATATTAACTGGCCAAACTTTGCTGTTGCTGTCACCGTCCTTTTCACAGCACGATTGCCATTGGGGGATTTATAGCCCTTCCTGCGCCTGGGTTATTTGAGTTCTGCTTTGCTGCAGGGCCAGGGCAACAATAAATTTCCTTCTCCTCTGGAACATGCGCTAACCTCTCATTTTCTAATAAAGCGTTAAACCTTGAAGCAAGCCACACTGGCTGTGGTGCTTGAGTTTCAGCCGAGCTGATGAGCCACTTGCCGCTGGCTGGAGCACACCTTTCTGGGCCAGCACCGCCCTCCCAGCACAGCAATGATTAGTTCTAGTTCCCTGTCCAAGGAGAGCCCCATACCCAGGCGGCAGCTGCCCCTGTCCCTATCCCCCGGCTAGGCTGCTGGGGAGGCTCAGGCTGGCAAGGTAGAGAACATCAGGCCGAGTGCTGAGGCATTCCCGCTCAGCAAGGGGCTCACTTTGCCCAGCTCACCAGGGCAGGGGAACCAAAAGCAAGCTGAGTAAAACAGAGGGTGTGAAGCAGCTCAGAGAGCTGCATGCTCCCCCCGGCACATCCCTGTGCAGCCCCGTCGCCTGCACCAGCCCACACTCCTGTGGCATGCAGCGGCTGCAAGGTGTGGGCAGGCTGCACTGCAAGAGCCACTAGCAGCACAGCGTCCATCATCAGAACGGGGTTTGCCATGCTAAAAGGGGTCCCAGGTGGCAGTCTGCAGCTGCTCATGCCATCCACAGACCCTCCCTGCTCAGTACAATGTTTTAGAAGAGGTTAACAGTGCGTAAAGGGTGGGTGGATGGATGGAGGGATATTGCATCTGTTGCTCATCTCATTACAGTAAAAGAGGTGGACACAGTGCTAGGCTTTCACCGGCTGAGCTGTTAGGTGAATTACAGCAAGGTTCTGCATTGTGGTAATATGATTTTTTCAATATATTCTGTTTGGATTGGCAGGTTGGTCTCACTCTTTCTCAACTGACTGATAAAGCACTAGACAGAGGATTAGTCCTCTTGGAAGCTAAAGAAAGAGGTAATTTGGGTTGTTTATAGCCTGCAGGGGTAGAATCAAAATGTACAATACTGAGAGAGTCAAATTTTTACAGCATACGGCACAGCTATAACTCAGAGCAAGTATCAAACATTACAGTCCTGTGAAATGCATTCCCGTGACAAAAGGCTGGAAAGGTAGGAAGAATGAGAGGAATTAATCTGTTCTTGGGACAAATATTGTAATGAAGACAGGAAATGCCAAACAAAAAAGTAACCCTTGCCTGGACCAGTGTTAGCATTAGGCTGTTTGGTCCAGAACTTCAGAGCTGTGCAGGAAACAGAGGAGACATTGGGGAGTCCGCTGCTGGTTACATGTAGCAGCAGCCCAAATCTGACCTTGGCTTTTCTGCATTAAAAGAATAACAGCTTTCCTTTAACTGGGTTTTGCAGGATTTTCATGGCTATTAAATCTAATTGCTGAGATATAGTTATAAAATTATAATTTTAACCATGCAATTTAGATGGAGTAACTGGTCGTCTATTTCTGTGATTATCCCTGATTATTAAATGAACAGCTGCCTCCAAATATGTTTGCAACAAACTAATTCAATCAGTGCATGTGCCTGAATATTCATGCCCCTGATTTGCAGTACAGAGTTTTAAGACTTTTTCATTGTGGCTTTAAAAGTTAATTTATCTTGACAATTTAAATAAATACACTTCCATCAGCTTTGGTTAGTGCTCCAGACTTTAGCATTATGTTTGGCAGCAAGCAAAGGTGCCTGCTTTGACTCCCGCTCACTGCAGAACAATTTCAGTGGAGATAGACATTGGTGTTTGTGTTGATTTCAGGCTTCTCCCATGTCTTGTTTGCTGGTTTGACAACCCTTCTCCATGCAGCGCTAACAGAATGTGACACTCTACAGTCTGTTTGTTTTAGCTTTTCCAGTAAATTTTGCAACCATGTCAAGCAGCCAGGAAATAACCTGCCCTCCCAAATGCTGAAATATGGATCGGACTGGCCTAGGTGGCAGCCGGAGAGCAGCTTGTCTGTCCTGCCTGGCTGCGGCTGAGCTGAGGAACAGCACACAGACCGGCCTTCAGCCCTCATTTGCTCAGGAATGACATTTCCCCCTGCACCTCTCCATCCCCTCGCAGGAGATGCCCCCTCCCCAGTCTCCACACAGGGGCATGGCGGAGGGCTGGGAGCGTCCCCGTGGAGCAGGAGCAGTTTCCAGCAGGCAGCGCATGTGGGGCAGCTGTGCAGCGCACCCAGGCTTTGTCCAGCCGAGCTGAACAATCCCCTCCCAGCCAAGCTTGCAGGCTCGGGCTGCACCCCAGAGCCACAGCACCCGCTGGGACCACAGCCCCTCTCCTGCACATGGTCCCATACATGTTTTGTGGAGTTGGAGACCCTCTGGGAGAGTGGTCTATATAAGCCGCCTTGCAGCACATGAGGGCTGCTTCTCAGTCCCCTTGCTGACAGCACAACCTCCGCAGCCCATCCGTGGAGCCACCAGCAGCCCCAGCCCCAGGGCTCTGAAGCTGCAAGGGTTATGGGTGCTGCAGAGCTGCTGTGCCCCCTCCTCCCTGCCGCAAGCCGGGCAGTAGCACCTGGCAGCAGCACCCGGCAGCAGCACCCGGTAGCAGCACCCAGCAGCAGCACCCAGCAGCAGCACGCAGCCACCACGCCGCTCCTGCCAGCGCCAGCCCTCCAGCTACAGCCACAGCACCACGTGCACGGCTGGCACCCACCTCCACGCAGGTGTCTTCGCACCACATCAGGAATTGATCAAATGCAGCAGGGTGTGTGCCAGCACCTTCACACAGCATCTTTCTGGCCCTAGCAGCCGCTTGTGTCCCCAGCAGCATGGCAGAGCACGGCCTGCAGCAGAGCTGTGCAGGAGTCTGTCTCTCCGTCCGGTGAACACCCACTGTCCCCAGCATGGTCCACAATAACATTAAATGTTTTGCTGGCTCTTAAACTTCTGCATACTGTTCAGAGTAAGCTGTGATTTTACTGATTGGTAGAACATTTTTAATAATATTCATAGCATGATACAGTTTATTTAAAATACGGGTTAATGCCAGGAACAGTTATTTCACCCAGTGCTGCTCACACTGTGCTGCACCACTTCACCCTGGGGTCTCCCAGCCTCCATGCAGTGTGCAGCCTCCAGAGCCTGAAAGAAACCTCAGGACTTTGGGAAAGTGCTGGGATTTGCATAGTTACTGGAGAGAAACAGCTGCCGCTCAGGAAAGAGGCACAGCTCCCAGGATGCACTCCTGAGGCGCCTATTAGGCAAATGCTTGCAGCCGCAGTGCCTCGGTTCTCCAGGCAATTCCTCTGGCCTCCCCCACAGGCACATGTGCAGCCACTGGGCTGGAACAGGCAAGCACCAGCCCGGAAAGCTGAGCAGTTTGGGGCAGTGACTTGTGCGACCTCTGACTGCAATGTCTTCCCCATGTCCTCATAGACTCATCCCTTGGCAAGCAATCACCACGAAAATAATAATAATAATAATAAAGTTCTTTTAAAAGCTTTTATTAAAGATCCAAGAAAAAAAAAAAAAAGAGAGAGAGAGAGGAAAAAAAATCTTTTAAAGTATTTGAAATGTAAAGCAGGGCTTTCATTTTAACAGCATCTCTTATTCCTTTTGTCTTTTTCTATAGAGAGGTTTCACAAGAAAATACACAGTTTGACAGACGTTCAGATGATATTAAAGAAGGCATCATCTGATTGTGTGGGAAAAGAAACAGTTTAATTGAGCCGGGCTAGCGCTGTTTGACCCCGACCTGCTGCTTTGTAGAAGCAAGCAGACGAAGGCAGGTGGTCATGCAAAGACCGATGGTGCTGCGCTGCAGCTGCAACCTCTGCCAGAGGCACAAACCCAGCACAGCCCTCCCCACACTCCCCAAACTCAGTTGGGGCTGGGTGCTCCAGGATGCTTCCCGCTGCTCTCCTTTTGCCCACAGGTCTGCAGAACACCCCCTGCCTGTGGTGCTGGGCCAGTTCCCACTGCCCACCAGCAGCTTGTGTTCCCAGTGGATATCCCTCCTCTGGCTCCAAGGGGTGTCCCCACGGTGTCCCATGGTTGCAGCAGAGTTTTTCACATTTTTCCAAGGGGGGGAGGTACTTCCAGCTTCCCCACTGAAGCCTGCAGCAGCACGAACCCTTGTCCCCTCCACAGCCATGGTTCTGCAGAAGGCCTGCCACCAGGCCCAGGTCAGGGTGCTGCGGTGCGCTGGGATGTGTCCCTTGAGAAGGGCAGACAGGGGCAGGGGCTGGCAGTGCTTCCCCAGGTCTGAGCTGATGTCCAGCATGCAGGAAGATCACCAACCACTGAGCAACATGGCGCAGTTGTCTGCTGAAGTCAGATACAGAAATACAGACACGTGAGGTTGCAAAAGGGCTGTGATGCTTTGCAGAAAAAGTAGCACAAGAGGAGGGCAGCAGCAGGCACGTGGAGTGGGCTCTGCCAGCTGGACCCCCCTACTCCGTGCTCAGAAATCAGCTGTTGTCACATCCAGCGCTGGGCACAGCTACGCTGCTGACACAGGCAGTGAGGTTACACGGCTCACGAGGCTCAGATTGCAATGGGCCTGGGAAACGGACAAAGAGACAGGTGACTACAGATTTTGTCAGCCCCTTCCCAAAGATTTCCCGGTCTGCTGGATGCTGCTTTCCCCACGAACCACCTAAGGCATTTTCCAAAGAACTGCAGGGGAACTTGTCCCTGCCTCCAGCCATCTCTAGGAGAAGCCAGTCGGCAGGGACGGGGATTGCTGAGCATCTCTGACCGCCTGCAGCCACCTCCCTGCTGGTGGCAGGGGAGACACGTCCCCATGCAGCAGTGCCTAAGTGTGCCCATGGGAGGGCAGGGACATGGGAGCTGGAGGTGCACAAACAAGCACCAAGAAGTGTTATTGCTTTTCTAACAAGAAGCAATAGATTAAAAAGCTAGTTAAAAATTCATCCAAGAGAGGCAGAGTTTCCCAAGCATATCAGAGTTAATATTTATAAAGGGGATTGTTGCTCAGTCTCAATTATCCTAAAAGCTGGGTACAACTGATGCATTGAAGAAACCACGAATATAGGCATGTCAAGGGAAAACCATTCCCTGTGACCACTAACAAAATGCAATCAGATCTGCAACATGTGGAGCCAATTGATTTTCAACAAGTTATACAATGTAAACAAATGATTGATTCTTGGGCTCCTTTTATTTCTGAGCAAGCAGTCAGAAATCTCTCTGACTACTTTAAGCAGGTAAAGCTGGTGGTAAACAAGGACTACAGAGGGGCAGCATGCAGTCCTTCCATCAACCTGCAAGCAGCAGGAGCTTTGATTTTATTTTTTTTTTCCCAGCCCCTTAAGCAGCCACTAAATAATCAACAATTCCTCAAGTAAGCAACTCCCTGCTCATATGAAACCTTTCTGTTGCCAGTGGTCATGTCAGACCAGATTCTGCCTTCGGTCAGAGTCAGGAGGTTTTTATTGCTTTTGCATTTTGTCTGTTCTGATGTCTCCAGCCTTCCTCTGATTTACACGAGACAGATGAGACAGGAATATCTCAAAGAGCTTTATCACTTCTCTCTGTCAGCGGCTGCTGCTAAGTCAACAGTGCGGTGGTGTGTGTCTGGACCGGAGAGCACAGAGGTTGCTCAAATCGTTCTCCGCTCCCGGTGAAACCAATAAGCCATACTCCACTGCCTCGCCTCGGCTCCCCAGCCGTGCCCCGTGGTTATGTCAAATTAAATCTCACCCCCTCACCAGCAGCCTTCCAATACTGAAGCAAAGCCTCTGCCCCCCAGGGAGGGCACGGGGGGGGCACAGGCCTGGCAGGAGGCTGTGGGGAGCTGCAGGGGGCTGCAGCTGCCGGCCCAGTGGAGCCACGGCCCACAGAGCGCTGCCCATCGTCTGCCTGCAGCCACCTCCCTCCAGCACGGCTGCAGGGGTCCGAGCCCACCGGCGCTTCTGCCCGTGGGAGCTGTTTGCGTGGAAGTGAATGTGCTCTTCTGGGGGCGAGGAGGTTTCTCGCACCCTGTCCAGGTGAGTGCACACCTCTGCCTCAGCCACCCCTTCGTGCCACGGCATGCCTGCCTAACACAAGAACTGCGCTCTTGGCACGGGCTGGTCTGGGACAGGCACCACTGAACCGCTGCCCATCGCACCCAGGGGCACCCAAGCGTCTCACCTGACACTGCTCTGTGCAACGCCTCTGGTTTTGCTCAAGAGACTCATTGTCACAAAGGTACCTGGAGACAATGAGGACTGCTCCATCCTTCTCATGTAGTGCTGCACACCTCTTACAAACTGGAAACAGCCACGTGTTGCACCTCATATTTTATTTACCCATCACTCTACTTCTCCTTTCTTCCCCTTACTTACACTTACCCATCCCCACCGGCCCAGCAGCAGAGGGGTGTTTCAGCGACAGGCACCAATGCCCGGGCAGAGCACTCCCCACATGCAGCCTGCTCGGCTGCTGCTCTCCCGCCCTTTGGGGCACCTGCCTGCTGCACTGTTGAGATTATGGACTAAATATCAGAGAAAAAATTGTATTTACATAAACTGTGGTAATTATTGCAACAATAGCAATAAAAATACATCTCCAGAGTGCCATGAGCTGCATGTTCACACTCATTTGGGATGGGACCAACCACTGCTGGTGGCCTCTGCAAAGGGACTGCTGTGACTCAGGCTGCCAGCTTGGGGAGGGGAGGGGAGGCAAGGCGAGATGAGACGAGGTGAGGCGAGGCTTATTCCTGCCCTGTCCAAGAAAATCAGGGCCCACTCCCTGACCAGTAGAGATACTCAAGCAGCTATAGGTGACTCTTGCCATCAAGCAGGAGCTAGAGTGGTGTTTTTCTCATTCCATAGTGCTCCGTGCTGGGTTTCTGTTTTCCAAGAGCCTCACTCTGCTCTGCCCTTGTTCTCACTGGTGCTCTCGCAGAGCTGCAGCCGCCCAGCACCCCGACCAGGCTGAGGACTCCCAGCTCTGCTCTGGGCTGCCCAGCTGGGGCGTGCAGTCCCCCAGGAGCCAGCCCCCAGCTCCTGGCACAGCCCAACCACCCAGCCCGTCAAGCCCCTGGAGAGCGCATCCTCCCCAGGAAAACAGCCTCCTGTCTCCAGGGGTCTCAGCGTGGGGCACTTCTGGAACGAGCAGCTCCAGAGCTGCAGGGCGCTGTAAACAGCCAAGAGCCCGAGCCAGAGCCTGCCCGCCTGCCGCCGCCCCCGGCAGTGTTTACGGTGGCACATATGCTGTGCAGTGGGTTTGTAGTGCCTGCGGCGTGTCGCACTGTTGTCAGGCTCAATGCCCGTTCTTGGTGCCAAAGTCTGGCACAATTCCTTGCAAGTGGGCACAAATTCATCCTAAAACACAAACAAAGGAGGAGGTAGCGCAGTCATCGCTTGTGTGGGCACCGAGAGATTCCTGCATAGGGAGGGACTTCACCAGGGCCAGGAGAATTTCTGTTTAAAATTAAAATGGTCTTTTTAAAGCAGATTAAAACTCATTATGAAAGCAACCATGAACAGCTGTGATCTCACAGCAAAGATTTTCCTGGCTCTTACAGAAATTGCCCTGTTCACTTTATAATACCAGAATAATTCTACCTCTTTATTTCGAGCTTGCACAATATTTATATTTTATATAATTTTGACAGATCTCAACTGCGAATTGCAAGCTGTTTTTTTTCTGTATATGTATTAATTGCATGTGTGTCCGGTGCTAACCCTTATTGCCATGTAATTTGTACAACGTAATTAACCATATACAAACCATAACACATTGCATTTGGAAGAGTTACATCTAGTTAATTTAATTGACTAATAACATGTTTTCATTTAGCAGCACGTACTGTATTTCCAGTGATTGAATTAATGTCATGTTAACGGCTGCCTTTTGCAACAACATTTGGCATAAATTGCATTAAAAATTGATGTTCGTACAAATGTATTTTGAATACAGCTCAGCATGTGGTCTGGGAAAACACTCCTGTTGTTTATTAAATCAGCTCAGTTCACAAGTGTACTCAGAGGAGCATCGCTGCTGCCCTGCACCCTTTGCTGGCAGGTCTGGAGGAGCCACAGCTGCGTTTCTCCTGCCCCTGCCCCAGCCCCAGCCCGCCTCCTGATGCCTCCCCTAGCTGCAGGACCAAAGACTTTTCACACTAGCTGGCTTGCACTGCCCGAGGTTACAGCTTCCCTGCATGGGCTCCTGAAACGGGTTTTAAAAGGATTTTGTGTTGAGAGGGAGTGCAGCAGGAAAGCTCCGGGCGCCCACTGGGAAAGAGGCAGACCTGGAGACACAATTAGCTGTGTCCCTCTGTAAACCCCACACCGCTGTGACTGTCTAGCCTGCCCGCCTTCCTCCCTCAGCATCCACGAGAGCAGAATGAAAACATGCTCTGCAGCTGCCTCCTTCCCCTCTGTCTTGATTCGCACGTGGTCCCAAGGGCAGCGATCGATGCTGTCACTGCAGCCAGGCGCCTGGCACTCACTCTCACCTAATGCTGGAAACAAAACGGGCTGCACAGAACGGGCCTCCTGCTGCCCAGCCTGTGATTTTGAGAGGCAAGAGGAAACCAAGCATCTGCAAGCCTCAGCCTGCAGCCAGAGCCATGGGCCAGCTGCATTTGAGTCTCCTGTCACCACCAAGGTGCAAGAGCCCAAAGCTTTCTCTTATGCTGAGGGTGGCTTCAGAAGTTGTTGCACCATGGACAGCAGGTGGAGAGCGCAATTAGAGGGAAGGCTTGGAAGATCAGATCTGTTGCGCTTAAGTTAAACCTCCAGCAGGGGCTGCAGTGTCTTTGCAGGCTGGCTTGCTTAGTTTACACATCTATCATCAGTTTCTAGCTTTAATTTAAGCCAAAAGCAAAAATATGGAAATACAGGGACAGAGGAGGTGTTAGTGGCATCACAGAGCAGCCCAGACCACAGCCTTCTGGAGCCCGCCGGGAGGGAGCACTGCCCAGCAGGCAGGGGGATGAGCCCACCACAGCATCGCCCAGGCACCCAGCAGGAGCAGGGGAGAGCAGTGCCCTGCTGGGGGGGCGCAGCCACCCCCAACACCCTCATGTGTCCTGTGCTGGATGAGCAGCCCTAGAGCCTCAGCCCCAGCATGTCATGGAGGGGCAGAGCCTGCACCGTGCTCGGCTGCCCCCCCACAGGCACCGCCTGGCAGGGCTCTGGGCAGACAACTCCTGTGCACATTTCAAATGCACTTAAATAAATAACCAGCTCCTCGGGCTGGAGCCGGGGCTGCACAGAGGACAGAAAGCCACAGCTCCTGGAGCTGCCTGGGCTCCCTGTCAGTGCTGGGGGCTCCGCACGAGTTTGGAGGTGCACACGAGGGCTCTGCTGGGCAGCACAGGGACTACGGCTGCAGGTGGCTCCCAGCTCTTGTGCACACACAGGTGGTTGCATGCAGTCATGCACGTACAGGCACGAACACGCAGGCACGCACATGCTTTTTTCCTCACAGTGGTTCAGAAGTCTTTTTTCTTTGTGGTGAATAAATAACAAGAGCTGGGTTTTGATTATGCATGGCAAAGATGCTGCTTTGAGAGCTGCCTGTGATCCCAAGGAGCCTGCTCGTTCTGCCTCTGTTGTACATCAGTACTAGTGAGGAAAAAAAATGGCTTATGAAATTCAAGGTGCAGAGCAGAGACTGTCAAGGCAAATGGTGAGCCCACACTGACTTTTTCCGTTTTGTGCTTAAATCCATGCAGGACACCCTGTGCTTTCTTATTTATGGGCTGTGTCTTCCGTAATTCCTTTGCACAGGTCCTTTCTCAGAGAACATGCCGGACAGGGAATGGCAGGAGAGGGGGCACGAATACAAAGCCAGGGACCATTTCAGATACACCGTCTCTGGGCATCTCTCTGTCCTTCCCTCTCCCCTCTGTACTGAACCATTCGCAATGCACAAATCTGAAATGTAAGCGCAGAAGTACCCTGCTGGTGCAACCTTCTCCTTAGGTCGTTACCTGTTACTTATTACTCCTGCCTTGCGTGGGCAGAGCCTGTTTGCAAGTGGCAGCATTAGTGCCACAGCACATGTGCCACTGTGACAGACGGACAAGGAGAGCCCTTCCTCTTTCCCAGGAGCAGCAGCCTCCTTCTCCCTTTGTCTGGTGCTGCCACCCCATGCTGGGTGATAATGGGTGTTCATGCATCTCAGCATGTTCTTTCTTCACTGATCATCACTGTGCATTCATCAACAGATGTGGGCATAATTACATCAGCCCAGCAAAGAGGATAATGTCAACAGCTGGGAGCCTGGCCAAGGGAAAGGGCTGCCCCGAGCATCTTAAGAGTCAGAGAAGGGACCCTGAATCAGAGCTAATAAGTTTCTTGCCTTTACTGTGCTGCCAAAGGACAAGAAACAAGCCCTTGGGATGACAATCAGGAGATTCCAGAGGAACCCAGCAAGCTCAAGGGGTGAGCATCCAGGAGCACCATTCTGAAGTGCCCTGACCTTGAGGTCTGCAACTGCCTCCAGATGGAGCCTCTCCACCTTCTGCTTAGACAAATCCCATGTTCCTGATTTTATTTCAGCTGTGGCATGTTCCTCTCCCGAGTACCTTTCCAAGTGCAGTCCTTTTGACCAAGTCTCATAGCACTTTGGAAGCACTGGCTCTACATATGTCACGTTTGTCACTTTTTAGGTACGGGAACAGATGAGCTATGTCCTTTGTCGCTTCAGCAATATACAACTCCATCTTTAAGAAATAATATAGAAGAAACAATTAAGAAACACTTCTTGCAAAGCCTTGATGTTTCTGGATTCAGTAGCAAAAGCACTACCTGCTTGCCTAGATCATGTTTATAAGGACCGCAGCTCCACTATTGATTATGATTTTTTAACAATTTGAAATCAATTAAAGTGATTAAAGCAAAATCAATTAAAGCTCTGTGGGAAGACCTGCACATATTTAGGAGATAATGCAGAACACTTCTCACATGGCCAAAGCAAATCACCTTCCCATGGAAGATGGATCTGAGTTTGAATAACAAAGCAAACACACCAGGATGTCAGGGTTCATCTCACAGCTAAGCTCAGAGCTGGTGGCTGAAATTCACAGATCAGCACATCACACTTCCACTGAACAATTCAGGAATCTCTGCAAGATGCAGCCACTGGCCAGCAGCCCTGAAAGTGTAAAATTTTCTTAATTTAAAGCAACAGCTAAAATGAGATTTATTTGAGAGAACTTTATCTAACTTCAGAGTGAGTGAACTAAACACCTAAAGGTCACTTTTTAAAATGGGTTCAAATAGAGTAAGTAGTGTAGAACCCATGAATGGCATTTTTATTTTAAAGGAGCACCTCTTGTTTCCTTTCAGATCTATGAACAAATGTAGTGCTCCTAAACAGAGCCTAAAAGCACTAGATATAAGCACGCCAGGCAACATGCAAGATTCCCAGCAGCTCCGCTGAGGCACCCACGTCCCAGGGGGCAGCCGCACCAGCCAGGTCACCTCTGTGCTCTCCTGCTGCCTCTTCCCTCTGCCTGCCCTGATGCAGAAAAAAATGAATGTCTCTTCTCTCTCTAAAATGGGTGTTTTACTCTAGTGAATAAAACAATTCTATAGAAAATTGTAGAACTTTCCTACAGGGAAAACCTGCAATGGCATGTTCTTACCCCCCCTTTGGAACAGAGCAGACCCCAACATACAGCAGGACAAGGCAAGCTGCTGCCTCCTGTGCCGCCTGGGCCAGCCGGTGGGAGTACCTGCAAGAGCACTACTCTGCCCAGGGAGCCGGGAGGATTTTGACCAGGCACACAGTCCGGTGATGTGCAGGAGCTCCTCCCCAGCCCCTGGGCACAGGGAAGGGGGAACGCAGAGAGCTCAGTGGGCATTCACTAAATCCAACAGAAAATTTTCCCCTGATTCCCCTCAATAGATCCCAAATCACAATTTTATTAGCTCTATACCCAGTGGTGCATTCTGTTCCTGCTGGGAAAGAGGGGCAAGGGAAAAAAAGACGGGAAAATTGTTAGTTGTAGTGGCATTTGTCTGGGAGCCTGGAAAAACAGGAAGACAATGCACAGTACCTTTATGCTGATGACAGCCTTATATCTTGCTTACTCATAGACATTTTCTATGCCTTCACAAAAACATATCTTCACCATCCATGTAAGCACCATTCACGTGTTGCAGCAAAATCTGAGGGGCTGTAAAAGACACAAGTGGCTTGTGAACTGGGAACATTTCACAGTTCTGTGGGGAAGAAAGTTCCCCTTCTTTGGCTTGCTATGTTCTTTGCAGGTTAGACAGGCCTAATTTTCCATCTTTCATCCAGTCGTTGCTTATTAGCTCCATGGGTGAATGTTCCTGCACACAATTTGTACTATGGCAAGGGGAGGTACAGGAGTTTGGTTAATACTACCAACTTCACCAGCTTTAATCTCATGGCAACCACGACCTATGGGAGAGTATCAGACAACTGCCTCTAGTGCATGTTCAGCTCAGCACAGCCGAACTGCTCATGCTGCTGTAACAGTTTGCACACAGTGTGGGAAGGAGCACTGTCCTACAGATTACATTTGAATCATCAGAGACGTGGTGTGAAAGGCAATGCCAACGCACAAGGCAAACAGCACAGCAGAGAGCAGCTTTTGCCCCAGTGGGCACAACTGCTGGAAAGCACACCTCGGGCAAAGGGGGAACCAGGGAATCAGCAGTCAGCAAGGAGGCAGGGTGTGGGCTCATGCCACTAGCCAAGAACACTGCTTCTGAGGAGTTCTTGGCACAGTGCAGAGCCAACCTCTGCAGATTTCAAAGGCAAATCAGCAATTCTAGATCCATCTGAGATTCAGCACAAACAGGATTGACAGCCCCAACTCGCTGGAATGTGCCTTGCTTGTCCCCAGCGTGTCATTGCAATCAGCATCCCAACTGAAATCTCTGGGAAACAAAAGCGTATCCAGAGAAAGACTTAAATCACAGAACCATACAGCAATTAAAAGTCATGTTCATAACAGAGTCATTTGTGCCGATTCTCATATTCTTTACATTGGAGCAGCACGTAATAACCATTTCAATTAAATTACGCTTCTCCAAGGTGCATTAACCGCTTTTATCCATCCGATTAATTGGACCCCTCTCTACTGCATTGAACAGAATTACATCACTCCAGAGGGAAAGCAGACAGTTAATAAAAAGTGTTGTTGTGGTACTAATGCAGGAACACTTTGCTATCAAGCACGTACACTCACACGCACGTTTATTACGAATTGTCTACTCTAGCACAGATGCATGGCTTTACCTACACACATGTAGTTAAGCACACCTAGCAGGCAAACACATATCCATTCTTGGAAAGGATGAATTGCTGTAGGCTTGCATGTTTTGCAGCATCAACATCTCCAGAAGAAGTCCTTCAAGTCCAGTGCTATCACCCAATTTTCTTTGCTTCCTGGGACTTTAGTCCCTTGCCCCGCAACTCCCAGGCAGCTCTGCACAGGGCAACAAAGCCCTTGCGCTGCCTGGAGCCAACAAACGGGCATCCCATCACACACCCCAAGCACTGCTGCCTTTGTGTGGCTGGATGTCTTGTCCCTGTGCTCTGCTAATTACCACTGTGTGACAGGGCAACTTGCCAGTTGCCTGGACGTCACACCAGTGGGCTCTGATCCTGCTGCTTCCCTTCCTCCTCGGGTACAGAGCCTGGCAGTTCTGCTGAAAGCAAAGGCTTCAGTGAAGGAAATTGCACAGGGCCCAATTTGTGCAGAAAGAGCTGACCTGCTGCCATGACCTGGGGGTGAGATTTTATTTACTTGAGAGGGATGAATGCTTCCATGCAAATTCTTCAGGCACTCAGTTCTTCAGATTCTTCTCGACAAGAAATGAAGAGTGATGCTTCCCATGCAGCAAAGGAGACATCGGTGATGAGCAGCAGCAGCAGAAGGGCAGCGTATATGTAAAATATGGTGAAAGGGACATCTCAATGTGTGCATGGTGGTCACAGTGCATTTGCAGTCAGCACACAGACACGACGGCTGCTGTGCATGGGATCGAGCCCCAAGGTACGTTCCCAACAACAGCTAAGAAAAGATCTTAAAAAAAATGTGCTTGCTGGCTCTGGGGCTTTATGAATAGGATTCTCATGGTTCAATGAGCCCTGCCACTTTGTCATGATTCCAGTTTCTCTATGGGAGCAGCTACCTTGACACCTCTTGGGAATTAAATTATCTTTTGATGTGAGACTGCATACAGGAGAGCTGCCAAATGCACCTAGATGAGTATAGCCCACATGAACTCCGGGGAGTTGAGCTAGAATATGATAAGACTAGGTAGGCACTGGAACCTTACCCTCTTCCCCAAACCAGACATATATTGAAAGGAGCAGGAATGGAAGAGAGAGAGATGTGCCAAAGAGGGAAAGGTCTTTTGCAGGATCCTGCCTGATCATCCTTGGGTCTGTGCTGGAGGGAAGGAGCTGGGATGGCAGAGAGGCACACATGTTTGTATTTCTAAATGCGAGCATCCATGTTGTAAGGAAGGGCAGCTATCTCATTCATTCTCTCCCCAGGCACAGATAATATAGCCTCAGGAGCATGCAGTTATCAAAATGTTATAAATTGTTACCTTTTAAATAGTGTGGTAATTTGCTAGTCCATTACAGGAGGAGTTCTAGGATACAAGGAGCACGCTATGAAAAATTATGCCTTCTGAGTCACTGCTGACCTCTGCAGCTGAGGTGCTCTCGGAACTGCTCCATTATGTCAGAGTACCCTGAGCAATTAGCCATCCGTCAGAGCTCATCAATGTGTCATGGTGCTACAGAAGACACCGCACATTCCTGACAGTTCCCTTACTGGAAGCATTAGCTGCATAGGTGCCATTTGCAATCATGTCGGTGTAACCTGCTGCCACCAGCAGAATGCTCCCAGCAGGGAAAACCTCAGTTACTCTCTGTAGCCACCTCTCCTTCTGTAATTAAGGTATTTTCATAGACCTCACAAGCAAACTAACCCAGTTAATTTTAGTCCAGTGGTTCCAATTTAAGAATTCTGCAAAATTAGAAATAAATAAAATCCTTTTTTTTTTTTTTTTACAATCACTGCCTTTTTTTTTTTTCCTGATAGTGCTGCTGCTGAGCACTGTCCCTGCATAAGCCCACTGCTTGCTCTGGCATGGCAGCACTGATGCTTCCCAATAGGACCCATTCCTTTGTGGACAGAGTGGAGAGAGCCACGCTGCCTGTCTGGCACCTTCCTGACAGACGTTCAGGTCTCTTCTTTTCATGACAGTCCTCCAGCTCTATTACAAAGAGTCTCGTTATTTCTGAGATTCCCAAATCCTGCTTTATCTGTGTCAAGTCTTTCTGTATGGCCTGAATGGTCATACAAAGCCTCCACACGTTTCACAGACCACCCCGTTTTGTGCCATCAAAGGTTGTTTCTTGTAACTATGCCTCCAGGCAAGTTCCTCATAATGGTGAGATACGGCCAGCAAGGCTGTTTATCAGCCCACTATTTTCTCGCAGCTTGGGGAAGGAGGTAGCTCCAGGTCTATTCAGCTCACAACAGCAGAATTACATGTTACGTTGTTTTTGTGCAAAGCAAAGGAATATTTCTCCTAACCCATGTTTTAATTTCTGCACGTAAATCCCTCCAAACTGAAACCTCTCGTTTACTTTATGAGCTTAGATATTTCCTTGTGAGTCACAGGTGAAATCCATGTCCTGGCATCCACATAAAAGCAAATGCAGAAAGAACGTGTCCCAGCTATATAAGGTATCATCCCTGGAGACAAATCTGTCTTTGCTGGGGAGGAAATCCTCAAGGCTCACACGCACCAGCTATGAATTTCTCTCAAAATACATACATTTAAGGACACAAATAAACATGTAAATACATGACGTGCTATTACTTTCTGGTCAGGAAGCAACAGACAACTTACAGTTCCTAAAAAACTTGCACCCAACTTCCTTGCAAGCCACTTATTAAATACACATACAACATCCAGCACCTGGGGAAGAGTTAGCACCCTAGAAACATGCACTGTGCACTATGATAACATCACACACAAAACACGCATGCTGATGCCACTCTGATCTAGCAAACCACTGCAGAATGACAACGCTTGGGAAGCTACCACTGTAATGCAGGAGCTGCTGGGCCAGGAGGTGAAAAGAGGAGCGCTGGCGTGGATGGCAGAGCCTCGCCTCGGGGCCAACAACTACTCCCTGTCCTCTGGGAGCACCCAGAGCTGCCTGCTGTCTGTCCAGGAAAAGTATCCCAAGGTCTCAGCCATAGGGTGACTGGTGCAGTGCTTGTTGGCGTGGGACAGCGTGAAGCAGAGGGCAGGTCTTCCTTAGTTTGTTTCCTCCACATACATATTTCTCAGAGGAAACACTATCAGGGAGCTCTGTGGGATCGTGAATATGAATTGCTTTGACCTCACTTAGTCTGATATGGTGGAGTATTAAATCTCTATTTTTCAAGCATTAAGCCTGTGTAATAGAAGGATGCTGCGAGCAATTTGCAATAAGATGAAGGGATATTACTGTCCTGGGAGACAGACAATCCAACCACATCCACAAATTGATAACAGAGATAGTGGCTTAGGTTCATCCTAGCTATTAATTAAGGGCATGTTTTATGTGGAAGACAATACCAGTTTACACAGGCAGGTACTGCTTGTCTTCCCTTCCCTGTTGCGAGCAGCATTCCTGGGCCTGGACCGCAGCCAGGTGGGTCAGCTTATCTTGCTGAACCTCAGTTCACGCACTTACACCTGGATCTCTGACAGGCAAAATTAATTTCTCAAGCCTTTAGCACAGCAGCATCAGAGCTGCTGTTCTGCCTGCTCGTGAGCAGCCGGTGCTGCTAGAAGCAGCTGCAGCAGGGCGCAGCGTGCAAGCCCTCCTTCCAGGGACATTCAAAGACTTGGCCAGACCAAAGAGTTACCAACTGTGTTGAGAGCTAACATGTCTCTAGCCGCTAATGAGCAGCTAACCATGTCCTGAGCTCTTCCTTTGCCCTCAGAACTTGCTGCCTCATTATCTGGCTGATCCCCATCTCTGAGGAAAGAAACCCAAAACCAGATTTCATTCTTTTTTACCTCTGTATTTCTCATCTTTGCTGCTCATATCATCCTGCTCAGTCAAGAGACAGGATCCGTCTCCCACCCAATGCCCTCAGCAGGCTTTCACTTTCCTTCCCCTGCACTGAGCGCAGTGGGACTCTCACAGCATCTCACATCCATTACTCGTGCTGATTACAGGGCCACTAACGTGTGCCCTAATTACCAGCAGAATATTATCCTCTTATAACCTTTTGCTCCTCTCCCTAGAACTTAGCAGCAAGCCCGCAACAAGCCCTGAAAGCTGATCCCTGCACTGGCTTGCAAGACCCCCTGCTGCTGCTCCTGCCTGACTTGAGAGAACGCCCCACAGGCTGCACTCAGGGCAAGGCCAGGCCAGCATAAAGGCACACCCGCCTCGGGGAGCCCGTGGCCACTGGCAGCATGCTGCAAGGCGAAGCACAGCAGAGGGCAAGAGCCAAGTCAGGCGTGAGGCAGCTCCCCGGAGCAAGGACAGCAACCAGCACCCTCCGGAGATAGCCAAATGGATGGAGCCGAAGCTTGCTGAAAGCCCACCGAGCTCCAGCAGGAACATCGTGTCACACTGCTCCTCTGGAGAGTGGCTGCCCTGCTGGCGGCTGCCCAAGACGTTCTATAGAGCTAAATAACGCAGGTCAGCAGTGGAAATAAGTATATAATGCTGGTGGAAATAGTGCAAAAGTCCTGTGTAATGAATCAGTTAAAGCATCTCTTCTCGCAGACAGACAGCCCTTGGGAAGAACTGAGTCAGAGATACATCGGTAGGGTAGGTTAGGAAGGCAGAAGAGCCATATTATTCCCAGATGCAATTAAAAAATGGAGAATTGATGTGGTAGCGAAGACAGGAAGACTGCTCCATACCACAGGCTCCTGCTGACTGCTGCCCATCCCTAACACTCTGTGTTAGGGCCCACATGAAGGCCATGCACACACACTTCTGGAAAACCATGTTCAAAGACATGGTGAGCTTCCAGATGGAAAGCGCGAGCCCTTACAGAAAGCAAAAATTTACAAAACAAAGGGAGGGAAAGGAAAAGTTGGAAGTCAGGCCGTCAAGAATGAAAGGAGCATCCCTTGGTGTCAGTGAGCATGTGTCCACAGCCTGCAGACCACATCTGGCTGCAGCCTCACACCTCTATCTGCCCGCCTCTGAAGCCAAAACTCATCCTGGGTTGGCAGTGGTCATCAGCCCAGCAAGCAAGGAAACCTCCGTGCTTCTGCATGCTGTACAACTGTGCCACATTCTAGCCTGCTCTTTGAAGTCAAGATCTCTACTGTATCCTGGCATATTGTGGATTACGAGATTTCAGTCTGCCTGCTGCAGCTCAGCTGTATGTCTGATCTTGGGTGAGGAATTTCTCTTTATACCAAACTGTCTATTCAAGTCATAAAAATAGGCTTTTTTTCCTTCTGTAAGTGCAACACTTTTCATATTTTTACTTCCAGCTGTCTAGATAGTATTTCACTTTTTTCATTTCTAGTGCTCGCTCTCAGTTATTTAATGTGAGTTTCTAGGGCATGGTGCCCTTAGCAGACATCAGAGCAATATAACACAAGAAATCAGATATATGCTGTTCCAGGAGAAAGCAGGAACAAAAAGACAAACTAGGCTCTTAATACATATGGTGCTTTTGATTCATGGAATATAGAAAATTGTATTTGATTATATCTGTAATGGATCCTCGTAACTTTAGATTAGGGTTATGCTGATGGCCCAACTAATGGACAGTTTATTGCAGGAATAGATTTCATCCCATCATATTTTTTTCCTGATATCAATTACTTTGAAAGTTTAAATGTCTCATTTCTCTGGATGTTTATTGCTCAATTTTCTTTTCTAAAAAAAAAAAAAAGAAAAAAAACCTACACACACAATGCCCCTGGTGTTCCTCTGCTAAGTTGCAAGGATGCAAGGAACTGGTTTGCCTGCTCCTGAAATCCAGAAGCATACTGTCACCTACCAGGTGCACAGGTCAAAGTAAGATCCATATTTGTGGCTTACAGCTATTGAAGTCATCCCAGCATGTAAGCCATGAGGTAATAGAGTCAAAGTTCTCTTAGCAGACAAGTGGATGCTATTGGAAAAGAAAAAAAAAAAAACAATAATAAAAAGCTCATTAAATTAATCTGTCTAAGACAGAAAAAGAACTTGCATGATTGCTGCCTGTGAGATAAACAGCAAATCTGATGATAAAAGAGGTTGGAAGCAAAGACGGTTTGGCAGAAAGCATTTCGTTTTCAGTTAACTTGTATTAGTAAAGCCCTGAAGAATAGAATCATTAAATTATTACTCTCTGAAGCAGTGCAGAAGGGCCTTGAAGGAAATGCTGTCATGTCAGTAAAGAGTTTAGGAGTCTGTGGAGGTACCAGAGATGTTCCTTATTGATTTGAGGGCTAGGGGCAGAGGGCAGAGAGGTTGGTGGATTTTTCACTTTGACTGGCTCTAACCATGTCTGAAACTCTCTAGGGAAAAAAAAAAAAAATTGCAGGGAAAAATGCCACCTTTGTCCTACTTTAAATACCAGCCAAACTGCTTGACACCAATGATTTCAGAATGATCTCTGCTATGTACTTTGCAGAAGTAGAAGTATGTTCTGCCTCGCTCCAGAACTGATCACTGTGAGCCAACGGGTGGCATGATGTCGATTTCCCTGAGGAGCAACGGTCCCCAATCAAGAAAAGACACAGAGCTGTTTGAGGGCATTCGTCAAGGCCACGGGCTGACACGTGTCAGTGAGGAACAGCGGGTACACATCTCGAGGAGAATCTTTTTTTTTTTTTTTAAACCTTCAGCTAAATACTTCGATTTGGCCAATGTGCCCAGAGGAGAGAACCCAGGGGCTCCTCAGCCCTGAGGCTTTTTACTGTCACAGCCCTGAAATCTTGGAGAAGAGACAAACCTGATGACAGAGTTGTATGAGAGCTCCATCAAAGTGGGCAAGGCTGCTGTGCCCAGAGGAACAGACTTTCCTTAGCAGACCAAATCCCCCAGGTGCCTGCTGCTTTGCAGGCACATCCCCGGCCGTGTCATCCCATCTCCATTAGCTGCCAGATGCTCAAGGCCACTGCGGTGCCCGGCTCCCTGCTCACATGGCCCAGCACCGTGAAGGCAGGCTGTGGCTCTGCAGAGAAGCCCAGGAGTCTCCCATGGTCTGAGAGCGCTGCTGCAAGCCAAGGGTCCATGCCAAGCACCCCTCTCCTGAAGACCTCAGACTGCCTGTGGATGAGACTAAAAGACTCTTCCAGGGATTAGGGATGCCCTTGGGTCAGCATGTGCATTAAGACAAAGCCCACATGCCTGGAAGGCCTCCAGGCTGGCAGAAGACCTGGAGTCCGTGCTGTGCAGAGACAAAAGGGCATGCAAGGTCCCCTCGTGATGAAGGTGGCACACTGAAGCAAGACACTCCGCACTGCAGTCCCTGCACGGGACCACACCAGCCACAGGGGCTTCAGCAAGGGCAGAGGAGGGGGGACATGCCTGGTGCAGCGCCTTGCGCTGCCAGGAAGAGCAGCAGGCCCCTTGCACGGGCAGAAACTCCTGCACCCAGGAATGCAGGAATCCTCACCTTCTGCTCAAGCACACTCATTCACATACAGGACGCATGGTATTGCTGCTCCAAGAAGAGAACTAGATCCACTTATTTTTTTCATTAAAATGCAAATTAATTTAATAAAAAGTAGAATTGTAAATTAATGAAGCACTTAAAAATTCTACATAATACAAGGCTAATACTTACTCTGTAGAATTTCCTCCAGTTAATATCACCACTAACTCTCCCGAGTGGGACCAGCCTGGCAGCTCCGCCGATCTAAATGGGTCTCTTTGATTGGTGATGGGATCAGAGCTCGCCGAACGGGCACGCTGCCTTCTTGCTGCTTCCCAATTACCGGGGGCAGTGGGGAAGCCTGCCTCCTCTGCAGGAAGCTCATCCTGCGAGCATGTGCCTGCCCCCCCACACACACACACCCGCCCGACGCACTCAGGAGCAGGGACATTTTCTCTCCCCTTAAAAGAGGAGCGAAGGGTCCCAGCGGGTGCTGCACCCCCTGCCGCCCTGCTCCGAGCTCCGGGGGCGGGCTGCCCTCCCCCGGCCCCCAGGCACCGGCTCCGTTGTAGCCTTGGGACCCGTTGGAACCAGAGACTGAGGATCGACTCCCCCCCCCCCAGTACAAAGCGCTAGATTCAGGCACTGGCTCCACGGCAAAATGTGCAGCACGCGAGCTGCGGGGCTCTACTGAAGGGCTGGTGGCCAGCCCCACCTCGCTGCTGTCAGGCTCACACACACACACCAGCCAACACAGACCTCCCCCAGGGAGCGACGGGATTCACGGCAGCCCCTCAGCATCACCGTCCTTCTTCTGTAGGGTGGGAGCAGGGTGAGAGGAAAAAGTGCCTTGGGTAAGGTCTGGTATTGTCCCAGGCTGCCTTCAGGGCAAGTCTGACTCAAGGAGATGAACCATTCCCCTGAAGGGACGGGTGCAAGGCTTGTTTTCTGCACTTTCCCTTTTTAATACTTCAATGGAAACACTGTAGAAAATTTATCCTTAAAATAAAGTAGAGCAAGAGAAGCATGCTCAGAAAAGGCCAGCCAAAGCAAGTAAGGAATGTCCAGTGGGATGAATTCCTCCTGGTCCATATCTGAGCTGATCGCCTTCTGCTTTTTATAGTAAATGGAGAGTAAAGGCAATTTTGAAGCCATTCAGTTCACCTTAAGGTAAGCAACTAAAGTAGGTCAGGTAAACCACGCCACAAGATCACCCTTCTCTCTCTGCTAGCTATAAAGAGAGCCCAGGCAGACAGCTTCATGGGGACGTTGCACTGGTACATGCCCAGAGTTAGGGGACACGAATCCTGACCTGTCTGGATGGGACCCCGTGCACCCCATGCAAGGCACCACAGCTCACTCAGCACAGAGCCCCAGGTGGCATGTGCCACACTGCAGGCTGTCACGGGCCAGCCCTGGTGGCCAGCAGGACCTCCCTGCCACGCCAGGACCTGCCAGGCTCCTCTGCTTCTGGCCAGCCAGCAGGGCCCGCGAAGGCTTGATGGTGTTAATCACCTGCCACACTCATTTACTGCCATGTGTACACCACTGCCAGGAACATTATCCCTTAAATAAAACTCACCCACCCTATTATTGTAATGTCAACTCTGAACCTCTCAGATAAGCCCTGCAGACAATTTATAATTACACAGAAGTAGCTCTTGTACATTGCACCAAGGGGCCATCAGGAGAGGATTTAGGTCTTTCACAGAGCCAGCATTTGACAGGTCTTTTTGCTGTTATTTCATCTTGACAGCTCCTTGCCACCCAGCTCCTCCTGTGGCTCCACACTCATGCTTTGTTGTGTGATCTCAGGTGAAAAGAGCACGTAATGGGCAATAATTGTGGGTGATTACTGTTTACTTGTTAACTTTGCTTGGCAGAGCAGCTGTGATGGATGCAGGGACTAGAATATTCTCTTTATCCCCTGTAGCACTTAGAGTGAACTGGTGCTTAATTCAAAGGCTGAAATCTATAAAAAAGAAGACGAAACCCATCATTAAATTTCTCTTAGTGGCTATGTGCATAATTCATCCAAACACCATCAAATATAAATGGCCTTGTGTCAGGATGAGCAGTACAGGCACAGCAAATCCAACCTGCTCTAGGAGACAGAAACTGTGAAGATGCCTCTTACCACATTAATGAGATCATGCACCAAAGCACGTCCAAGGAGCATCCTAAGCAGGACACGATGATAGGATCGAGCCACCTGCGAGCAGCCCCTGCTCCCCAGGCATACCTGGCCCTGTCCTTGCTGACCAGCCCCCAGACCTCTTGCTAGTGCTGGGCATAACTGACTAGAGAGGTCTGGAGATTTATTGGTCTGGGTCTTCTGTCAAACAAACAAACAAGCACATTACTTTTAAAACCTGATCAATATTTACAAACAGCAGGCAAAATGAGTCATACAGATGGCATATTAGCAGACATGGTGTTAATGGGAAGCTGGGCAATGCCTTCCCCATGCCACAGCAGGGACCAGAGCAGTGGTCAGCCCCCACAGCCAGCTGCCCTGCTGGTGCACCAGGCTGGGCCACGGTCCCCCTGCCAGTAGCCAGCGCAGAGCTCGGTCAGTGCAGAGCTGCCTCCAGCACTGTGAGGGACATGAGGAGCCCAAGTGAGCACTGCAGTCCCTCATTCGCTTATGGCCTCGACTTGTTTGGCAAAGCTGTTTGCTTGCAGTGGTACACCACTGTCTTTTTTTCCCCCCACCATTTAAAAACATTTGTATAGATTATGATATCTAAATTGTTTATTGTTTCATGGTAGTGTCTGAACTTTGACTGGGAGCTGGATGACCCCAATTTCACAAGCAGCAGTCATATACTGGTAAACAATCCTTGTTTCGCACAAGCAGATGTTAATCTACAGTGGTTTAGCAAAGGTTTGCAACAAGTTTTCTAGAAAGTTGAGTTTTTTCAATTATTTGAAAAACACCAAGTTATTTAATAAATCACAGCAAGTTGTTTTGCAAAAGTATCCTTTGAACCATTAGATATTATTGTGAATGCCAATTTTTCTTCCCACCTTATGGCAGGATAAAGATACCCCACTCAATTTTCATCAAAAGCACATGAAAGCAATCAAAGCTCCTGTAGTTTCTATGGAAATAAGGGATGCAAATTGGGATTGCGTGGTGCCTTTTTTCTTGAATTTATCCATAAAAATGCAAATACTCTTCAACAGATACTGAAATATTTGCCTTGTTCTAAGGGAAGCAAAATACACAGATGAGACTCTTTTGTCCACTGGCTCTCCTGGCAAAGAGATTTGACAGCTCTTGGAGCAGGAGCCTATCGAAGCTGAACAAGCCCTGTCAGAGCATGAAAACAGTGGCAGAACTGGCTCATGCCATGTGTGTACCTGGCCTCAAAGGGCTGCAGCTTGCTCCTCACAGGTCCCCCAGCCACCAGTATTAACAAACAGGTTCTCCCCTGCCCTTTCCCACAATGCCGACTCCTCGACCCACAGGTATCTTGTGGCTCCCTGCCCAAAACGCAAGGTCATCCCAGCCCTTCTGCTGCTGAGCTAGAAGAGCAACATTATCTCTTTGGTGTGGAAAACAGACAAGCCAGAGGAACAGCACAAACAAATCACATTTGTGATGCATCTGCTTTACTTTCTTGCCAGACATTTCAGAGAAGAGAACACAATGGAGGATATCCTGCTCCTGTGCACAGCCACATCCTATCCTGCAGCAGGGACTGATCAAGACTGTACAGCAAGGGCGTTGATTAATTCCCTTCCAAACTGAGGGATACAGAATAGTTAATGCTAGCAAAGGCCTTTGGGTTATTCCCCTAAGTGCTCCCTTGCTCTCTCCTCTTACTCTGTAAGCTTTATTGTGTGCTTCGTACAGCACTTACTGATAAATAATCAAACAGTTCTGGGAAATGCTGATCCATCTCTGGGTCTCTCACTCTGCAGTGAGGTCCAGGTGCCCAAGTGCATTGCTGCCATGTGGAGACCTCACAGGAAGATGGGGCTTGTCCCTGGGGCATATCCTCTGCTTGAGGACTTAAGGAAATTTAAAAGGTCTAGGAATGGCATTTGGTGTCTCTGTGCCAGAATTAATGACAAACCCTGGAACTTCAACTACTAAAACTGCAAGAGTGAACTAGAGAATGCTTCATCTTCACGATTGTAAACTTGCAATTAATTAATCGTGCTGCCACTATACACACAACAGCTAGATCAAAGAACTGAACAGAGATCAAAACGATTAGTAGATCTCTTTACTTACAGTTGAAAGGACCAATTAGATACAGCAAAGACATAGCCTGGCTTAGCTGCTTCTCTTAACAGCTCTGGAAGAGAAAAGCCATTCAATAAACTGTGGAAAAAAATAAAGATTGTTTACAGTACAGACAGAAGTCATGATGGTCTGTCTGCTGACTTTTCCTTTCCAAGGGTGCAAAACATCTAAATGATGAGATTGCCTGTGTAGTTTTAGGAGGCTGTTAGGTCTGCAGAACAGGTCCCGAGAGCTGCCTGGCGTTTCCTAAGGTAGAGATAGTTCTGGATTTTTTGAAACATAATAGCTTTCACACCTGCTAGTACATTATTAAGCACCTGTACCAGCTGCTCAGCACAGATTTAGCCACTCCCTGCAATGTTTCCTAGAATTCTTGTGAAAGTACGTTCCAGCTACACCAAATGTGATTCCCAAGTACCTCCACAGCAGGACTGTGTCATGCTCTCTGGGGACGCTCTCCCTTCCCTGAGCAGGGAGAAGAGATCAGTGAGGGACACTGTGGATTTTTATTTTTGTTTAAGTTTTTAGTCTTGGAATGCTAACTTTGAGAAAGATGCTGTAGTGTATCCAGACATACAAGCTTACCAGAAGAATTGCTAAGCGATTCCTGACATATATCAAGTGTGATGCCACATTCGTGACCACAAACAGTCACCCTGGACTGCAGCACCAGTCTGTATCATTGCAGGGTTACAACTGTGGGCTCCAGGCTGGGACCGCTCACTACCACAAGCCTGGAGGGTGCCCACTTTGCCAAAGCCTTCTCCAGGAGCCCCTCACAAGCCCCACACACAAACCAAGCACAGAAGACAGCTGTTGACATGCCTTAGAAAGGAGGGGCTTTACTGGACTTCACTGCTGGCAGGAGAGAAGGGACCAGGAACAGAGGCAAGACCGAGGAGGCGATGTCTCCTGAACAGTGAGCATGATTACTGTTTACTTGTTCCCGCTGCCAGCCCCACCACCAGCTGATTCCCACTCTCCCATGAGACGATTTTAAAGGTCTGCAGGGAGGCACAGCAGCGCTGGGGCTAGGCAGTGACTGCTGTATGCGTACTTGGTGTCCTTGCTGAAGATAGACTTCAGCACTGAGCTTTGTCTCCATTGTGGTGTTTGTCACATTGTTTAATTTCTCTTTTTAATTGACTCAGACATTGTTTAATTTCTCTGTTTAATTGGCTCAGACAGAGAGGCTGCAGGCAATGTCATCCTCAAATCATCTCTGAGAAACATCACAGGCATGTGACATTACTGGTCATAGGCAGCAAGGTGCTGCAGCACCCCTAAAGGTCCACCCCCAGCTGGTAACAAGGAGGTAGTAACAGAGCAGGTATAAATCAGAGATGTTTGCAGGACAAAGGCTATTAACAAGGTGCCATCCTAGCTTGTATAGGAGTTGCTTTCATTTAACATATACACCGACAAGTGAGACAGCAGGTAGGATGAAAATTCAGCAAAGCACACAGCTGACAACAGTATTTACATCATTCAAATGAGATGTGCCTAAAGGGAGCTTCCGAGGCACCTCACCACGTGAGCTGGAGGCAGGTAAAGATGGTGAGCAACAAAATCATGCCACATACATGCAGTCTTAAGAGTAGCCATTGCAGGGTATATTAAGGCACATGATCTTTACGGTTTGAGACAGATTCAATACATACCTGAAAAAATATTCAATAAACGTTCATTTGTATTTTCCTATGTCTTGCATCTGGCATGCCCCATACTTTCCCAGTCACATGTATTACACAAACAGATTTTTACCTCTCTGGGTCCAACAGGTACAGTACAACGGCTATTTCCATGGATCGGGTTTGACAGACTGAGGTGCTTGAGAAAGTTATTTTCCACGCTCATTTCTTTTGGTGGGTGCCAGACTGGACTGGAACAAATAGAGGTGAAAAATTGTAAGCTTAAACTTTCCCTGGAGAGCTACAAGTGTTTGGAGATCTGCAGCACTGCTCACTGAAAAGATTTTTAATAGCTTTGACCTTTGTGTGTTCTGTGCAGTATCCTTTTGTCAAAAAAGTATACATGGAAGAATCCTGGAAAAGAGCTCAAGATAATACCAATGTTCTGCAGATTTTGTAGAGAATTACAGAATGTTCCTTCATGTTTCTGTGATATTGTTCCAAAATTTAGACTACTAGCATCAGCTGCCGCAAGCATATAACGGTTTATAAACAGGAAGGGCAAGTAATTGCTGGTCAGGAGGCAATATAAATATTTGTTATTGCAGATGAGTTATAAATAAATTATTTGAAATGATGAAATAAATCAGACAATTCATTTGACAAATATGTATTTGATCAGCTCTGTCTGAATCACTTTGGCCAGCCAGGCACCCTGTAACGAGAGCTCCTTAAATACATGGAATTTATGGAAAAAAATATCACTTCACCTCAAGACATGCAAGCAGATAGAGAAGTGGCCAGATCATCAATTAGCAGGCTTCTGAGCTCCAGAAGAAGGTTCCTAGTGCAAAGGCAGCCCCAGCCCGGGACGCAGGAGGATGAGCAGAAGCAGCCCTGTATGAGTAGAGGTCTCCTGCCTGCAGGGGACACAGCTGCCTGCTACAGCACCCATAAATCTGGCAGAGATGCTACACCCCCTGCACTGGTATTTCCCTGGAAGGGGCACTTATGAGCAGACCAGAGATTTCAGCAAGTTCAGGGACTATGGCTACTTGGGTGTTTAGGTGTCATGATTTTCAAAGTATGCCAGGCAAACCCGATCAGTTTTTCTCCCCCCACAAAGATACACAAAAATGAGTGTGTCAGTCTAATAGCTCTGTACATTGTGTCTCATCTGTATTCAGCACATCACTAAAATGTGAAGAAAATAGCCCCTGAAAAATAAAACTATGGGAGATAGGAGGAAACGAGAACTGTGAAAAAAAGCAAACAGCTCTCTGCCTGTATTTGACTTCCCAGTGTCTCTGTCACTCCCACACCCTCTGAGCTGCTGTGTACAGCTCTTAGCTGTTTTGGACTCATGAATGTTCAGAAACATTAGTGTAATCTGCTCTGAGATGTGCACATATTATCCATACTGAAATGTAAAATAGGCAAGAAACAGCATCTTTTTGGTGATTTTTTTTCCTTTGCACGTTTTAGCTCAGAACAATCTAATATCTATCTATATAGTGCTTGCCTCCAATAGCTTAAATGCCAGTTTTTTACTGTTTTTACAATCTGGTCTCAAGGGATATCAAGGGCACAATACCCCTCTTAACAATGAAGAATCACAGAGCTTTGGCTTTACCTGATGGAGGAATGAGAACCATCATCCAAGACAGCTGAAAGTAAAGCCATACCTACTGTTCCCCCACAACAGCAGGTTAGAGCAAGAACATGACAGTAAGGATGGGATGCTACTAAGCAACTCGTGAAGTTTTGATCTGTCAGCAAACAAGCTGGAAGTTTCTCCATCAAAAAGCCCATCTGCTTAACCAAAATGGCTGGAAGATTTGTAAATGTCCAGGAGAAGGAAAATTTTGGCCACAGCAAAAGGGGCAACCTGTTGTCAGAGTATTAGATGTTGGTGGCCATCCAACTATCCATCTTGCAAGACCCTACACATGACAGCAGCGGGTAGGTTAGGCACCACCAATGTAAGACAGCAGTGCTGTTAGCTTCTGGGATTATTAGAACAAAATAAGTGTTCTCCACAGGCTCCTGCACTGGGGTGAAGCGCGTTCCCACAGGGCCATGGCCCCCTGGCACTGGGCTCTCTGCACAGGCAGGGACCAGCCCACAGCAGCCACACCAACAGAGCAGGAACATTAGTGGGCAGGGGGTTGGGAACATGGCCACAGCTGCTCCACCAGCACTGCTTGGTAATGCTTCATATCTCTGGCATCATCAGGAGAAATGTTAGCTCTGTGAGCTCTTCCTGGGGAGGGAGGCTTGTGAGGAAGTGAGGATCCCTTGATAAGAAAAGATGTTAGCGCCTCAAGTGTATGTTTTAGGAAGAAGCTCCCGCAGAAATCAAGTGTAATTTTTGTACAGTCTCTAAATCCCCAGCCTCCTCCAGCTGGTGCCAATAAAACCTGGGTATTCAGTCTGCACCAGAAGGTTCTGGCACCTGCCCCCAGGACAGGAGGATCACCCCAAGCCAGGAGGAGGAACTGGCAGGTTGAACTTCTCATATCCAACAATTTCATGGTTTGATTTTTATCAAGGAGTTTTAGTGTCACAAAGCAGCAACAGTCCTACCAGGAGGAGTGGTCCCTGTGGTTCATTTGTCAGGGATGTGGGTGGTGGGTGTGCTGGCAAGTGACAGCTGATCCTTGTGCTGGTGAGGAGCCGCACTGGACCTGTCCATCAGAGGGACCCTCCAAGGCCAGCACCACCCTCGCCACAGGGGGTGCGCCAAAGGCCAGGCTGAGCACTGCTGTGAGGACACAGGCTGTGCTCCTCTCTAGCCGCAGGAACATCTGGCACCCTGCAGGACAGGGCCAGGCTGGCATGTAGCAGTTTTCCGCTCTGTTGTGAATATTTTCTACTCTGTCAACCCTTTATTTAAATGACATTTGGCTGCAGTGCTAAAAGTACGGTATTGAAAATCAATATGTGGAAAGTGTTTGAAAGCCAACCTAAATCAAATATTACAATATGGTGAAGTTAATCATCTGAAATTAACCTTATAACTGCTTGATTCACTCTAATCTATAAAGAAAATCAATATACGCATATCAAATCCTACTCGAAACTGATGTCTGTTCCAGCTGACCATGCAAATGGAAAATAATAGCCAGCAGATGCTTATTGTTCCTTATTATATGTTAACACTCAGCACGGGGCTGAGATGCTCTGACAAGGAATCCCCAGGGAGATTTTACCATCAGATGCAGTCAAGGGATCCCACTCTGCAAAACCCAGAGCAGCACTGCAGCAGCAAACGCCCTCCAAGTCGCTCTCACAGCAGTTAATTTCATAGAGCCAGACAGAGCTGTGAGTGACTAACAGGCTGTTTCATGAGGAGAATTGATTGCCTCAGGATGAAAAACAGCTGCTGAAGCACCAGCACCCTCCCAGGACCCAGCTCAGACCCCAGGCTGCACCCTGGGCTCCACAGCCCAGCAGCAAACAGAGCCAGCCCTGGGCACCAAGCACGGACACAGGCACATGGGTCCCCCCAGGTACCTCCAGCATCACACGTGCAGCGCCCGTGGCCACCCACCCAGCAGCACCCAGGGGAGCCATCACGGCCACCTGCACCACACCACACTGGCGTCCTGGGCCAGGTCATTACAGCAATGTCACCACTGCTGATACAGCAACCACTGCCTTGTGAGGAACTCACCCAAGGCTGACCAAACCACCTGCCAGCTGCATTCTGTTCTCACAGAAAGCCGCTCTAAAATCGAAGTGCGCTGATGACGCACCCTCGCAGGGGCAGCTGCCTGGCAGCAAGAGGCGCAGAGCGATTACCCTCCCTGTCTAGCCATATTTCCAAAGTGGCCATCAACACAGCATTTGCTAGGAGGCTCTGGGATATGACAGTGATAAGTGCTTTGATAGCAGATAGAAATCTATAAATAACAACAGATTCTCTCAAAAACCTGATTTTAAAATAATGAAGACATTTCTTAAAGTGACACATCTCAACTGTTGATAGTAAAAGCTGGGGGAGGGTCTTTCTGACATCTCAGGAACAGATGCAAGGAGTGAGATCTCAGCAGCAACCTGCACAGCCTCAGGAAGGAGCCTGGCATTAGTCAGAGCAAAGCAGGGAAATCATAGGTCTTCCAGATGCTCCTTATTGGCTCCAGAGACAAAGATAAATGAAGGTTCATGAACAGATGCTGCCATCCAGGGAACATGACCACTGCAAAGGGGTCCTGCCAGTATCCAGAATGACAAGCAGCACTCGCCTCCAGATTCCCCTCATTGGCAGGCCACCCAGTGCGTGCCAGATACCCTGAGGTCAAAATATTTTCTGCATTAAACCAAAGGAAGAAAACAGTAGCAATTTTCTATCCACCAACCTAACATGTATCAGCTCCGTCTCTTATGCGGATTCTTCTCCTGTGACAGTCTGTGAGGGTACAACACCCCCAACAATCCTACCAAGACCAGAAGGATTCCAGCAACAACCTGCAAGCCCAGAGCATTTCTCTCCATGGGGTGCCTGGCAAGACAATCACAAAGGGGTGGATAATACAGGGTGAAGGGAACCAACCAGTAGCTGCTGCTGACGGAACCAAACACTTCTGGATTGTTTCCTTTCATCTGAGATGGGATGAAATTGAACAAAAAATTCCATTTCTTTCCATCATCTGAGCGCAAGACTTAAGTCTGGGCTCAGGGTACCTAAGCCCCAAACGTTCCTTTTAATCTTCTAAAGTTCATGAGAGCACATCCATAACTTGTCCCTGCTGGATGGGAGGGATCCTGCATGCCACCTGATGCCATCGTCCCCTCCTGGCAAGGAGCCGCACACAGTGTAGCTGCACAGCTTGGCCAGAACACAATTATCCCCAAGCCTGAGGCATTGGCTGGTGCTGCCAGAGTCCAGATCTGCCTGCAGAGAGAGGAGAGCACTCTTGCACCCGTGGTCCCAGCACACTACAGAAATTTCTTTGGCCAATGGAGGTGTCCTTGTCCCCAAACCACTGGCAGCACAGCAGCAGCGCTACCACATCTGCTGCAGGATCCATCTCAGGACAGGCACAGGACCAATAGCTTTTCATGCCAGGTCACCCAGAGCCACGGGTGCACACTGCAGCGGCTGCTTGCAATTAGCCTTTGACTCAGCATCACCCTCTGAAGTTTTGCATGGGTTTGAAATCCAGATGCAAACAATATATTGCCCTAGAAGGAAGGAGAATAAGCACTGAAGTGCACAGAAAGTGCCCCAGAAGTGAGGCATGCCTACTGGAAATGCTTCCTGAAGCAGCAAGTTGTTAGGGCGTGATTAAGAATGTCCCTTGGTTAACAAATGTGTTTAAAATGAATTTCCCATAATACACATCCTTTGGGTTCCTCTGGAAAGGCTTTGCACAATCCTCCCTTGCCCTCACTGAAAGAGATACCAAAATATGCAAAAATGCTCCTTCTTAAATACTTTAAGCTGAATTTAAATAACTGGCAGCTTTCTCAGTGCTTAAGAATCTCTTAATTTCTTTAAATCACAAGGAGGAGCTGCATTTTCAGAATCAATACTCAGAATTTACAAACAGCTCTTCAGGTAAAGATTCAATAGCAGAGCTTAGTTCTCACAAAAAGAGCTGGGAGCAGATGCCTTACATCCAAGCTGCTGCATGGGGCAAGTTTCAGCTGTAGTTCTGGCAGAACCATGTTCTCCACCCTCACCAGAGGATGTTATTTTACATTCTAAGTTATTTTACACCTTGAGGTTCCTGAGGAAGAAATTGTATTTAACTTAATGGGGGTAGAGTATACAGTGACCAAGATTGAAAAATCTGTCTGCTGGAGTCATGAGCTTCTGCCACAGCATGGAAAGTGATTATTAAAGTAATGACAAATATTAATATCCCAGGCTGTCAGTGAGCACTCTGGTGAGGGTGGCATTACACTAGAAATAAGGGGAACCACAGCAGGGAGCTGGGGTTTGCTGTCCCCACCCTGACTTAGCCTTCACATCTCCTTCACAGACCCTCAGAAATGGGAACAAGTGGTAAAAGCCCCCCGGTGCTGGCACTGCTGTGAGTGCCTCATCATCAACCACAACAGCCCTGGTATCTCCCAGCAACTGATAAAACAGCTTTGGCAGCCTTCCTTCCAGATCCCACCCAGCTGCTCCCAGGAAAAAAGCTGTCACTTCCCCCACTACACACACCTGGTATATTAAGAGGAATTGAGCATACCAGTAATCACACAACTGTATAACAGAGGGCAGGATTTTGTCCAATGTCACTAAAACCATTTATAGCCTATTGGAGGGGACAGTTGTCCCATTAAGAAACCAAAAAGATATTCTGGCTTTCTTCAGCCTCAGGGCGTGGAAGAAAGAAGCATTTACTGCCTAATTAAATTTTAATATACTGGCAGAGTCAAGCTCTTCTTAGGGATCTGCATTGAACAGTATGCCAGACTGCACAGAAAAAGAGTGGCCCAGAGCTGCCTGCAGCCACCAGTGCCTGTTCCCAGCTAGCAAAGCATCCTCCTGCAGCGCAGGGAGCACAGCACATCACTGAACACCAGTGTGCTGCTTGCTTCTGCACATGGATGCACCACCCGGGGAGTCTGAGTCTACACAGAAAAAGAAATCAGGAAACAAGACACATGCACTCCAATGCAGGAACCGAACATGACTCCGGTGGCAGAGGTACACTTTCCTGAGATCTGAAGGACAGCAGAGACAGAGCCAGGGACTTGGCTGATCTTTAACAGGACACTGGTCTGCCACGTGCACAGCTGCAGTAGTTTCCCATCTCAGTTTGTTATTTATTCTCCACTGCTTGCCAATATGCTGTATCTGAAGCCAATTAGCTTTCCCTTCCTCATAGTGCTGCCCTTTTTTTGCTTGTTAAATGAGAACTCCTCTGTGGGCTTGTCTGCTCATTTTATAATGGGCAAAGTGCTGCCACAAGGGCTGATGCCACTCCAGGGGGACATTACTACTCCACAGCAGTTTGAAGCGTCCTGGGCATGTAGCAGGAAGCTGCTCTTCTCATGCTTTTTTTTTGGCCCCAGCAGCATCTGGCTCCCGCCATCCACAACCCAGAAAATAGTGGTGGTCCCACACCTGTCCCTGCTTCGCCAGGACAGAGCTCAGCATATGCCTGAGCCTACCAAAAAAATGCTCCCACCACTTGCTCTGTGGCTCCCTGCACCAGGGCACAAGCAAGAAGCTAGGCAGACAAGCCCGCGGCTTCTGGGTGCCCCTTGCTCCTCCTGCCACGACACCAGCCCTCACCTGAATGCAGCCTGAGCACCACTGCACAGACATAGTGAGGCCACAACAGATGGGTCCTGGTGCTAAAAACACTATGGTTTCTAAATGGGTGACTCATATGTTTTCATTGTGCCACAGCTCTCCCACCGTGAAGCTGCCTGCAAGAAATGTTCACACAAGCCTTCCAGAGCACTGTGCAGAAATAAGGTGCTGTCAAAACAGCATATATTTGTGCAGCTGCCACAAAGAGTTGTTATTATTGTATTTTTCTTTAATAGAGAGACAAGTGTGCTCCGGTGCACAGACTGGTAGCAATCATCTGTGCCTGTGCTAGGAAACAAGAGGGAGCTCAGAGTGATGGCCCAGGGCTGCAACAGACACAGGCAGAAACAAAGGATTGAGTTTCAGGTCTAAAGCAGAGTAAGCCAAAGCACTCTTGCTGGCCAAAACGCAGATCCAAATGCCCTTGGAAATACACAGCTTTGAATGTGGCAGTCTACTACTGAGTTAGAAACACTCCAAATCCTCTCCTCCCAAACACCAGAAACCTTTTCCTCTAAACACACGTGCCACCTTCCCTCTTCATTGCCACTCTCCAGGACTCTGCAGGCACAGCAAGTGCAAGATGAGGAGATTGGGCAGGAGAAAAGCCACTGCAGCAGGGGATCAGCCATACCCCAACTCGAGAAGTACTGCTGGGAGCACTGGAGGGTGAAAAAAAACAGAAGCCACTACCTGCTCCTGCCATGTGCCCACCCCCCCACACACACACTCTTCTATAGCTGCACACAAAGCAAGATGTTAAGCAATTGAGTAACTGTAACACTGTTTCAGTCCAGCCAGGGAACAGACAGTGTTTGATCAATATTTTCCACAACAGCCACTTCCATGTGATAAATGCACTTATGGGGAAGAGGAACAAATTAACCTTCTGGTGCAGATGGCAGCTACTGCCTGGGAAAAAAAGATGGCTCAATTCAGCAGGGAAGCAAGAGAAGGGACACAGCCAGAATTCCTTCAAAACTGACCATACAAAGCAGCATCTGGGAAGCATTAATGAAAATCAGACCCAGCAGTGCACACCCACCCATGCACAGAGAAGCTGAAACAGTCTGTCATGACAAGCGTCATCTGCACATCTAGGAAAGCAGCAGGGAGAGACACTCATGCAGGAAGCAGGAGCAGCTGAACCAGTAGATAACATATATACTTGGGGCAGCTGATGGATGAAGACAGAGCAATTGTGTTGCAGCACTATGCATGTGGGAAGATAAAAGGCACCTCAAAACTCACTTTCCAACATCAATCCTTCCACTCGTGACAAATTGTTTGGAGACAGGGTAAATCAGCAGCTAGCTAGATCAGAGATTACATCAGAGATTTCTCACCCACAAGTTAATTGGATGCAAATGGCAGTGAGCAGCAATGTGCTGAAGGGTCCAAGTGTGAAAGGAACTATGTATAGCAGAGCCACGACTGAGGACCCTGAAGACTGGGAAGATAGAGAGGCAACTGCCTTTGCAAAGAAAGGAAAAGTAGACATCACTCACGCTGGGTCTGTCTTTGAGCTGGCTGTCCATAACCTGTACCAAAGGACTGGAGAAGCTAAGACAGGCTTCTCAAGTAGGAAAAAAAAATGTAGAATATGAAAAACACACCAGGATTCCACATCTGTTTCTTCCTGGGTATGCTTCTCTGACCACTCAGGCTATTTTTGCTCTTCTCCCAGATGCAAACACAGGGTGAAAGGAAGCTCTTACTTCACTGCTCTGTAATCCATCATGATCTTAAGTATGTCTATTTGAATGGAACCATGTACTGCATCAGCCTCAGCATCAAGAGCAGAGCAAATAAGATTGTGTCAGACCCTGGTCTTATGTTGTCCAGGAGCTCAGATTTCCTTCTGAACCATGTCCCACTTCCCTGTCACTGCCAGTTTGCATGGCTTTGTGTCCCTGCCACCCTTGTACTGGAGGCAACAGTATGGGCTGCTCATAGGCCAGTCCCTGTGCAACACTATGTTGCACAACCATATGGAGCCAGGAGTTGGACTTGATTGATCCTTGAGGATCCCTTCCAGCTTGGGATATTCTATACTTCCCTAGGTTGCTTGTTTTTTTTTCCAAGATCTAAGCAGACCTTACCTGCTGGAGTAAGAGACAAATGTAGTTTTTTTGCTTGCATCTTATAAATACCTCTTTGCTACTAGCAAAATCCAATCCCAGGTGGCCTGTAAGAAAGTATCTGAACTGTGTTTATTATGAAGTACAGCAGGGAGAAGACCACATAGCCCAAGCAGACATCCCACCTGTCAGAACAGTGCCTTCCACTACACAACCAGAGGATAAACCATGCTCTGCAAGTAGCCCTACTGATGAAATAGATCAAGATGACATGCTGCCCCTCCCTAATTTAACCCCACATAGGTGCTCCTGACCTGGAAGGTCTAAAAGCCTGCTCAGACAATGTAATAAAGGAAAAATAGAGTGCACACATGACCACGTAAAGGAAAAGGGGGACAGGGAGTTGTCTAAAAAACTGTCTAAAGAAGATGAAAACCTGTTCTTATTCTGATTTTGCACTGAAACAAATATACAGGGTGTGATTTTGCTGGAAATTCATTAAATTTCCACATATTCCCAGTAAGTTAATTTATCAGCTAGAAACTGCATAAATAGAACAGGCAAAAATGCTGAAAGTAGATTAAACATTGATGTAAGTATATATTGATTTGAACATTCCTGCGCATTTGCTTGTGACACATCAATAAAATTAAATAATATCTTAATAAAATGTCTTGGTAATTATGTCTTTTCCCTTGGGTAAGTGTGCCCTCCAGCAATGTAATTAAAACCAAAATTACATTAACCCTCCAGTGACTATTTGACATAAAATTAAGAGCCTAGAGAGTTCTTTGAACTCTTACACCCAGCTGGATTACTCTTGGTGTTCAGTCTAGCTTCCATGAGCTCCTGCACACCCCACTTCCATTTGGGCTTTGGCTTTAAGACTGTCCTCACTTACAGCATGCACATACCAAGAAAGCCAGATCCCTGTCCTGTCCAGGAAAACAGGAGCGCTGCAAAGATTCTCCCTCCTGATGCAGGGAGAACCTGGCTCCCCCATCCCAGGAACAAGTGCCCCATGAAAACTCAGCTGAGCAGCAACAAGCCAAAATCGGGCCAAGCGTACTTTGCTGCACTCAGAGCACAGATGAGGCCAGTACTGCCACAGCACTCCAGATGGACCCCTCCTGTGAGGCCACCACCTGGACTTCGCCCACCCTAAGCCACAGGAACTGTACCAGGCCAGCGATTCTCAAAGACTCCGAGGCAAACAGCACTGATAGGAGTCATGTGTGGTGATCACGATGTGCTAACATGACAGATTTCCCCCTAGAGAAAGTCAGTTTGCCAGTGAGACTGTTGATGACTCAAAGTGAACAGCCCAGTGACAGGTCATGCTAGCTGTGCGGGAAAGAGAAGATGTGGAGCCAGGCTCCCCGCAGATGCAGGATGCCCCATGTTGTGCCAAGCAAAGTCCATAGGTGCTAGGAAGGTGCCAAAGCAGCACGGATAGGCCAGTGCTCCTGCAACTATTTCTTGCCTGGAGGAAGCTCTTCCCTCCCCTAGTTGCACTGTTTCTGAAGGGTGGCTCAACTGCTGCTGTACTCAGTTACAATTCCCAGTCAAAAACAGCCAAGAAGCACCAAATAATCAACACACTGCATCTGCTTTTCTGTTTTTCTGCTGAATCAAGACCACAATCCAAATCCCAGCCTGCAGCACCTCATTTTTCACACACCATTCTTTCCAACCAACCAGCCTCCTCTGTTTCTCTCTGCTCTGCCAACACCAGCACAAAACCCTCTTTGCCTCCTGCTCCTGTGCTCATCATCTGCCCTCTGCAACAGATGGCAATAGCCAAAAAACAGCCAGCTTTGCCCAGACATGGTGAGTGATGCAGATGCGAGGCAAATGAGCTCTTTGGGGCAGAAGTAGGATGCTGCATGTTCTGCTCAGTCCCTCCTGCAGTGGGGCTTCTGGCAGATATGAGCTGGTGCATGGCATGAACCTGCAGCCTCCCTGCAGCACTCAGGGTCCTGCCCCAAGTATGGTATGGATGAGGAACAGCAGCTTGCTGACACATTGAGCAGAAAACAGCAGCTGAAGACCAGGTGAAAGGACTCAGCACCTGCCATCACCTGTCAAAACCCCAGAAATCTGGCTCAGTTGGCCAGCCTAGTGCAGGTGCTGGGAGACAAGCAGGGCAGAGGCCCCCTCACCACAGGATGCCAGGACAGAGGCACTAGCAGTAGCTCTGATTGAGGAGCAGCTATTTGGAAATGTCACCAAGAATCTTTGTTACTCACAAATGCTCAGAGCACGTAACAGAGTCCATCATTAACATCCCAGACACCAAAGCCCCTTGTCACTTCCCACTTGGCAGCCATGAACAGCAGCTCTCCCCACTGATGGGGACACTGATGATACGACCTTTCAGGAACCACCGAATCATCTGTTTGCTCCAACTCTGCTGTGCCACACTGTCAGCCTGTCACCAAAACTTGCCAATCACATAACCTATTAGCTGTCCAAATTGTCTTTCTGTCATGGACTTTGATACTCAGTCCAGTGACTTTGTGCATTTATAATACACTTGTTACTTAATAAAACAACACTTCATGGTTTGAGGGGTGGAAAAGCCATCTCCTCTGCAGCATGTTTGCCCTCATGTGCACCAGCACATCCTGCTGCACCTTGCCAGAGCTGCCCTGCAGGACTTGGAAGCAGTGACCTCAGCCATGCCTGTGCCCTCCCTGCAGAAGCAATCCTCTGGGCTGCCAAAGAGACTGGCTGAGGCTTGCTGCAAAGGCACCTCTCCCCTGCCCGGGGCCGGCTGGGCACGGTGTCCCCCCCACAGCCTCTACCACCTCTACCAGGAGCTGGACTGCAGCTGTCCTGCCCCCCGCTTCCCTCCCCATCCCTCCCCTCAGCCCTCTGCCAGGACCAGAGCCAAGCTCTGGGGTCCTGCAGCAAGCTCCTGGGGAAGATGTGGATCCTCCTCAAGAGGCCTGCATGACCCTGTGCTTGGCTTTAATACTTCTGCTTCACTTCTAACCTTCAAAGTTGGGTTTGCAGCTTAGTACTGTCTGAGAGGCCCAGGCGGGACAAAGGACCAGAAGCTGCAAGGAAGGTGGGAAATATTTTCCAGCCACCTGTGAGAAATGGAGACAGGCCAGGGTAAAAGGAGTACAGGAAACAGGGATTTGGGTGTTAGGTCTGATCAGAGGCTTCTCCTCCTGTCCCAGCACCACAACTAAGAGTCAAGGCTTTGTCACAGACACACCTGTGTCCCAGACACCACATGCAAGGCCTCTGTGCCACTTTGTGATGTACTCAACCCGTTACATTCAGGACTGTCAGGCAGAATCTTTCCCCCACCCTTAGAAGATGATCACAGCTCCATATCTGAACTGAATCCAGCAGAACAAAGCCTTTACGTCTTGACTTGCATCAGTTTGTTTTGAGAGGTGACTATGCCCTGCGCTTCTATAGATGTTTTCACCTGAAGACCTCACAGAACTTCGCAGCCATTCATTAGCAAAGAACATCCTGGCACTATCAGCTAATGAGAGAAGGGAGACAAAAAAAAAAGCCATTCCTGAAAACCTGGATCAATCCTGAATTAACAGCAAAGTTTGGGTCTTTTGGGCTTATTAGGTTTGGAATTAAAACAATCTAGCAAACTATTGTACTGCTTTGCATAGCTAACAAACAGGTATTTGTCTGTTTGGATAAAATTACAAAGTGAATCTTGAGCTGTGTAGGAAAGAGTATGGAGTTTCTGCTTACTTAACTTTCCATTGAAATCCTAATAATACTGTGTGCTATACTTTATCATGCATTTAAACACCATAGTTAAAACTCCAGTATGACATTTTACACCTGACTTAACCAGCACTAGATTATCCACTGTTAGGCTGAGAGTGCATTTTTTACAACTTGCTTTTCTCTGAACTTGCATTAAAGGGCGCTGGAAACCAGCTGGGACTGAGAAGGCTCAAGACAGTCACATTGTAACCTTACAACTCTTGGCATGCTAGTACAGACCATTAGCTGCAGATGTCCTTCTGAAGATCAAGAGCACTTCAAAGCCTCCTAAATTCCTTCCAAAACTCCAGAGGCTTGGAACATTTGCACAGCTTACATGAGCTGACCTTGATTCATAAAGCAGCACTCAGATTCAGAGAGTAAGACTTTTCCTGAAAGTAGTTTAAGTATTTCCCATCCTCTGCCATGAAATAAGACTGCTGTCCCAGTTTTGGCTGGATAGTTTTCTTCCTAGTAGCTGATATGGTGCCATGTTTTGAATTTAGGATGAGAATAATGCTGATAACACACCAATGTTTTAGTTGTTGCAGAGCAGAACTAACATGGAGCCAAGGACTATCCAGTTTCTCATGGTGCCCTGCCAGTGATCAGGCTGGGGGTACACAAGAAGCTGGGAGGGGACACAGCCAGGACAGCAACTGACACTGGCCAAAGGGGTACCCCGTACCATGGGGCATCAGGCTCAGCAATAAAACTGGCAGGGTTGGCCTGCTGAGCAGCCGCTGCTCAGGAGCTAAGTGGGCGTCAGTCAACTGGGGGTGAGAACTGCACTGTGCATCACTTGCAGTATGTGTTTTTACATTTTGGCTTCCTACCCCCCACCTCCCCTCCCTTTTTTCTTATTATTCTTTATCTCAACACAGGAATTTTGCACCACACCACCACACCAGTTCTCTCCCCCATCCCACTGGGTGAGGAGTGAACAAACAGATGTGTGGTGCAGAGCTGCCTCTCAGATTAATCTGCAACCACTAATGCTAATCCACAAGGAGAATGTATTATATGCAGTAGGAGTGAAGAATTATAAAGGTCTACACAAGTTTCTGTTGCTCACAGGTTCCCTGTCCTGAGCATGGAGATCACACCAGTTATCCAATACCTGGATGTCACAGGCTGGGCCTTGAGACTGGCAGGGAAAAGGGGCTGCCCTGCAAATATCCAGGATGAGGCACAGGTTAAGAATCAAGATACCAGATCCAGAAATTTGAGGGCAGTAACAACAGTGTAAAAAAAAAAAAAGAAAAAAAACACAGCCCAGCTGCTCTACTGATTTATCTTCCAGTAGAAAAGTGACATTTCATTCCTGTATTGAAACACTTTTCCAGACAAAACATTCATCCAACTCTCAAACTATAGAATGGCAAGGCTTTTCTAAAAGAAAAGTAACATGGCTGCAAATCCAAATTTGCTGTTTTTTTCTGTCATGAAAGCTTGAAAATTAATTTATCTGGCAACACTTTTCTCTATATTCTGAAGGACCTGATTTTTAACCTCTTACAGCCTAAAAATATCATGACTGCTTCCTTTTGTGAAAAGGCTATGATCACCTGCAAAGACAGAATCTCAAACATGTTTCATGTGCCAAAACACTGGTCTGTAACAAAGGTATTCTTCCCCTGTGCAATTAGTGTATTAATGCAAAGAATTCAGAATGATGGGTGAAAAAACATGGTGCCTCATAATACCTCAAGGAATACCTCAAGTATATTCTTGTAGATAGCTGTCTACAATAAATTTGAGGGAAACTCCCCATTCACTCTAAGTACAGTGATGATGCAGGTTGCTTCCTGGTACCAATAGTGTCAGGAAGAACAGACATAAGTACTTGCATGTTCAAAAGAAACACTGAAAATGATTACTGATCTGAGAACAACCATTAAATAATTTGAGAATATTCCAGTGGTAAGTGCCTTGGAATTTGAGATCACTGAATTTTTGTTTAGGTAGCGCTTACTGCCATAATGTTAGTAGAAAAAATAATTCAAGTTATGGATAACAAATGCTTCATAAAAAAACAATCCCATTGCATCTGTGTTTTCAAAGGCCAAGGGGCACTGACATTGCCCAGGAAGATAATCATTTAATCTGCATCTGTATGTTTGGAAGGACAGGAATTGCTGGTACACCAACCTCACACTACTTCTCTCTACCACGGATCTCCTGTCTTACCAGAGTGACAAGGATAATTTATTCCATTGTTTTTAAGCAACGGAACCAGACATTGCACAAATAGCACAGTCCAAAATCAGAGAAGCAAACACCAGAACAAAGACCAGACAGCTTGAGCAGTCTAAGTGCCATGACGGCATTCTGTTCCAAAGATGGAAAAATAGCACAAATAGCAATGAGTCTGTGCCCTGGCAGCTCCTGCCAGTTACAAGTTCATAGAAGGACATCGATCTAACATGAGTTTTAGCGTCAGCTGTGATGGCACTATATGGGAAACTGATTTCTTCTTTAGTACATTCCCCTCCAATGGAAGCTGGCTCTCTCCATGGCGATGGGATGTGTTGATCAGTTTAACAAACTGCCAATGGGATTATGCACAATCACTTCAATTGGTTTTCAGTAGCTGTGTGAAATGTCATTTGCCAGAAACACAAGTCTGCGTGGACCTAACTGAAAAGGCCATGAGATCTGAGCCTCAAAGCCTTATGCTAAAGAGCAAAAAGACATAGAGCCTGAACATCTTCAATATTTCATCGTGAAGAAGTACAACTTCCACAAACAGCGGGCATCCCTGGAGTAGCTAGGCTTCCTCAGATAGAGAGGAATTTTCAGCACCGTGCATAAAGAAACTAACAGCAACACTCTGACAAGCAACTATTGCAGCAGCAGCTCACAGAAGGCTGGTCAGCCCACTTGTATGAAGCGCTGAGCTCTAGCCCACAAAGGCATTTCCACACCGCACCTCTTGCCAAGGAAAAGCAAAGGAAGATTGCTTCTTGACCTTCATTATTGTCAGGACCCTTAAAAAAAAAAAAAAGAGCTCAGGTCTTCCTAGTGAAAGGTGAACAGCTCACCTAACTTCATTAAAAAATAGCAGCATTAGTTATTTCAGCCTTCCAGGGCAGGCAAAGATAGATGAAAGGAATAAGGCAAGCTGGGAACATCAATAAATTACTGCAGCCTCTTATTGGCTGCAGTATTCAATAGCTTAAAATGTTTTCTGGTGCCTTAGGCAAGCAGAAGATTTGCAGAAATGCTGAGCCTGTCGCCTGTGATGTATCATTGTCACTCATCAGCTGCTAAGTTGCATTTCCTCTTCCTTTCCATGCAGCATGTGTAACTGAATGGCCCCAGCAGTGAATTAGAGAGATATCTCCAGGCTAGCAAGAGCTGCCTACTGACTAAATGTTAGGAGGACAGTCTAATTTCTGCTATTCAGAGACAGATGTATGAAACCAACTGATATCTAGGTGCAAAGAAAAGGAAATACTCAGTGCATCACTGGTTACCCTAAAAGAATCACACATCTGCACAGACAAGGCAAACTGCCTGCCCACATGCAGACCTCCCTGACCTGCTGGCAGATGAAAGGGTCCCAAGGTAGTGACATGCCCCGCAGCTGTGCCCTGCCCAGGGCCCCTTTGCTGGGGACCCGAGCTTGGACTTGCCCAAGCTCAGCAGCAATGCACCAAGCAAGACCTCACTGCAACCAGAGCCAGCAGCAGCTTCCAGGTGTTTTGGGGCCCCAGACAGGGAAACACATTGTTCAGCACAGCAGCACCTGGTGGCGAAGGGCCAAGGTGTTGCAAGTAGGAGGATGTAGGAAGATGCTGGCCTGTCCCCAGGTCCTCCCTCCAAAGGGGGACACGTAGCAGAGCAGGAACAGTCAGGGATGATCTCAGGGGAGGACTTGCCATCTCGTATAATACAAAAGATGGTTTCCACTGATGGCAGGACAGGCTGAGCTTTTGCAGTGGGGCCAAGGAGGAACTGAGCTCATGCTACCCTGCAACTTCATGAGCAGGCTCTTCTGTTCTGGGGAAAAAAAGAAAAACAAACCTTGGTTTCAACTTATTTGTAAAGAGCCCATGGAAATCCCATTAAAGGAAAGATGGAAAGGACTGTTATGAAAAATTTGGCCCCAGTACACATATGGGATGAGATGGACCTGTAAACCCACTAATACAGAAAGCACTCAGAAGTGTCCTTGCAGTATGCCAGGGAAAACCTGATACAATTAAAAACGATTTTGGCTGGCCCACTCCTGGTAAGTGCCATATATCCACAGAGATATTCACAAACGTAGTGGACTGCTCCATGTGGCTTTGATTGCTGTTGGAAATATTTAATAAACTCTGAAATATGAATCACTATCAAGGACCCTGAACATTAATTTTAGACACAGTTGGCCACACTGTATCACCCTATAAACACCTCTCTAGTTTCAATTAACATTTCTCTATCTCCTGTCTCACTGAATATTATATTTAACTAATTTAAGAGGATTGGTCAAGATAGTTTTCACACTTCACAGGAAAGCATAATGAAATAATTATACCTGTACCCACAAAAAGCATGAGGATATTGCATAAAAAGCTTTAAAGTCATCTGAAGTGAAAACTTCTCCAGGAGACCTTCATTTGAGCTTTGACTACTGAGCCTAGCGCGCAGGTGCTACCTCTTTCCTCAGAGCCTGTTTCTGGGCTTCTTCACTGCAGCAGCCGCTGCTGGCTCAGCTGGGAGCTCACCCAGCAGAGCAGGCATCTCCTGGGGATGGGAAGGACACTGCACATAGCAAATAACTACTCCCATATGAATCAGGGCTAAAGCTGCTATACCTTCAGGTGCCTGTTTCCAAACTATAGGCTTGCTGTATACAGAGCTGTTCTCACGTGACTCTTGGACAGACCTGTAGCCCCAAAGTTTAACCCTCTACTCAGGTATCACAGCTGAAACACTGATCTCTCTGGCATCCCTGATCCCAGGACACATTATGCACAAGGACACAAGAAGTTCCCTCTTCAGTGCAGAGGCCTGTCTGTAGATATGTTTATACATACCACTTCGGAGCACAGCAGCAACAAAAAATGCAGAAAGGCACAGAAAGTCCCATATGTCATGTCTGTGTGCCCCAGGCACCCACAGGTGAGCAGCCCAAGGGCACCCTACCTCCTCCACCCCAGTACTCTGCTCCAGGGAAAACAGCTCCATGCAGCGTGGCTGGAGGCCAGCTTTGTCAGTGCCTCAGGCAGCCCTCCACCCGCACTCCTGGTCTGTGCCGTCTGGAAGCGAGTTGCAGGTTTGAGCTGCCAACGCACACGGGTCTGCAGAGGAGTGGGAAAAGCCTGGCAGCACAGGCAGCAAGGGCAGCTCTGGCACAGCAAGGGAACAGGCACCTGGGAGCACTTCTTGCCTCACCCCTCCTGTGAGGGGGCCAACAGGTCCTCAAGCCCCCACAACAGGACGTGGCAGGATAGGGCTTGCTTAACATCGCCATCCCCAAACCTCTGGAGGTTGCAGGACAGAGGGTGTCTGCCTTGAGGTAGCTTTGATGTGTCAGCATGCCCTTGCACAGGCAGCAGTGAGATCAATGCACTGAAACAGGATCTGAGAGCACGTACATGCAGAACCACATGGAGAGGAAAGGCTCTTCTTTCATAGCATTTCAAAGTTGCTGCAGCTCCTGCAGGGCTCCAGAGGTAGCTGCAGAATTGAACAGCTCAGGGACCCTCACAGGAGCCACTGTTTCTCAGCCTGATCTTAGTCTAGGTCAAGGCTATAGCCCTGCAGTCTACAGAAGTTTCCTTAACTCAGACACTACCAAAAGAACTGCACTCCAGTACTTTGCAGCAGCTCACCAATGTTAATGATTTGAACCTGAGGCACTGTCAGCACAAAGTCATAAGGAGTCACCACATGCTGGACCCCATTGACCGCTGTACTCACATTGGGCTCACCACACTTCTCCCCCACACTCAAACTCCAAAAGCCCTTATCCTGGTGTTTGCATTTCCTCATTCAGCATCACTGACTTTCTAAAGAATATAAACATTGCTTCCTTCCTTGGAGGAGGGTCACTGGACTTCCACTCTCCTCTATTTGATGAACATTACTGTTGTCCTTAAAAACAGCTTCAGAGTACCAGATGAGGAGTGCTAACATGTGGTTAGCTAGGAGTCAAGGGGAATTCCCAAAATTAATTCAGAAAATGGGGTAATCCACAATTTATCAGAAAAAAAATTAGACAAGCCCTGTGTGTTTGCAATTACACTATTCACAGTGCAGTTGTCTGTCCCTGTACTGGATAGTACCTTGGGATTCCCATAGAACATACAGACTATCCTGCCCTCACCTGAGATCCATCACAGCAAAAAGAAAAAAAAATCTACCTGACCACAGCCAAGCTTAATCTCTAGATCCTAATATACATGAGACTATTCTTGCTTATGAACTGAAATTAAATTCAGTTACAGGGAGCTACAGTACTTGTTTCTGTGCACTATATGAGATATTCTCTGTGGAGAAGATGCTGGAATTGACAGATCATTAAAGGATAAGATTTCATCTTTCATCTCATCACCAATAAAGCCATCCTACCAGGGATGCTTCCACGCTCACACATTTCTGATGATTAGAAACACAAGGTTCAGAGGTAGACAGCCACAAACAAGCCAGCCCATATGTCCAGCACCCAGTACCTATGGCATCATTACCCCCACACTGCTCTGATCATAGATGTCAGCACTGTCCCTTCTACAATGCATAACAGCAAATTCCTGCAAATCTTGGGGAAGATGTATCCGAGTCCCTAAACACTTCGGAGCATCCATGTTGGAGATTTTCCTGGTTGGCTTCAACACTTTACTCAAAGTTTAAAATCTTCATCAAAGTTTAAAATCTTCATCCTGACTCAATCCATCTGTGCAGGTTTCATAGTACTTGCTCATTTTCAGTTTGGAGGGGAAAAATGCAGGGCAAGCAGATAAAGCAGCTGCCTGATTTGAATTTCACTTCTGTCCTATAACTCTGCAGAGGTCAAGAAGAAAATAACAGGTGAAAACTGCATCTTGGAATCAGCAACTAGAGTTTTATGGTGTTTCCACAGCATTACTGTGCACAGAAAGAAGTAAACAGGTCCTACCAACTGAATCAAGAGTGCAGGACTTGAAGCGCATGTACAGCCTGCCAGGATAGGATCAGATAGCACAGCGCTCCTTCTGCCTTTCTGAAAGCACTCCGATTTAAACTTGCTTTTGAACATTAGAGAATGTTCAATTTCACTGTCCTAGGCAAAACCCAGTCCTGTAACCAACACACACTCTGCACACACCATGCCCAAACTGTGCTCTGCTGTGCAGGTGCCTCAGGGTTGCCAGGACTCTCCCTAAGCTGCCTGCACCTGGCTGCCAGCTGGTTTCTGTGCCAGAACATCACACTGCACTCTGAGTTTGGGAGCTGCAAGTAAACTTGAACTCATTTAATGTCTCTCAGACCTACCAAGTTCAAGTTTTAATTTCACTAATTAGTTAAAACTTTCTGCCTGCACAGGACAGTGGCTTGTGTATATAACTTCCTCAAAACTTGTGAGAAGTCACTGAAAACATCACAAAAGGAGGACAACATACACTCACTCCCCCACAAGACTACCACATCAGCAAGATTTAAGATTTAACTATGTACATGTTTTGTTGCTGCTCTGTAACCAAATCGCTAAATCAGTATTTGTAAGGAGACAAAGCACAGGGATCCATCTCATGTCACCATCCTGGGATATGCACTTTCAGCCCTTTGATAATTTCAAGAATAGTGTGCTGACCTCTCAGGTAAAGCTGTGAGGGGAACCCCCATGGACTGCACTTCACAAATACTGTGCAGCAAGCAGCATGCACAAACATGCAATAAACTTATCTGGTATAGTACAGACATGTGGAAGGACCTAATGTGCCAGGCCTCCAGACCACCCAGGCTAGATTCGCACAGTCCACAGGTCTGCTGCAAGCCGATACACAGCTTCCACCTAGATCTGCCCCAGGCAGTCTCCCTCTACAGCAGCAGGAGGCTCAAGCCATTGTGTCACACACCTGAACAGGGAGATGTGCACACATTGGGTGTGGGAAGACAGAACCAAGGGGGTAGGCCACTGAGGCCACGGGGCTGGCATGTCCTGGAACAAGGAGAGGCATCTGACCCTGCAAAGAGTGGTGCCTCCAGGGGGTTGCCCAGGGGAGAATTGGGCAAATGCTTCTTGCTTACATCAGATGCTGCATCTCCATGGAGGTTCAGGGCTCCTTGCAGCCACAGGTCCCAGCTGGCCCTGTCTTCTCCCACATGGGCACAGCTCAGGGCCACATACAGCCAGCACTGTAGGACATGCCCACTCTTGGAAAGTATTTCTAGGCTTAGTTTCCTGCTGGAAGCTGTTAGCAGCAGCAGATCCCTCCTGCTTTCTGGAGACAGCCAATTTCCTCATTGGCAGTGACAGGTTCAGAACTTCAGCTCAGCACAGACATCTTGTATTCAGCACAAGGACAGAATTCCTTTCACACATTTCAACTCTACCAACCTGCTTACACAGCCCTGTCACCAGAAAGTCCAGAAGCCTCCCTAGGATTTAAAAATAGCAAATCACTATGCCTTGTACATTTTCTTCCTCATGTACAGGCACTTCCAGAGACTGTGCATACATATGTGCATGTATCTTGCTGGGGGGAAATTGTGCTGAGGATGTTTTATATCTGCTCCTCAATGCAGACCTGATTCCAGCCCAATGAGAGCTACAGCCCCACACGCGGGAGGATCCTGCAGTGTGGCTGCTCCTGGGAAGACACAGCAGATAAGCCAGCAGGCCTGGTCCACCAGCACTGCCACCTGGGAACATCAGCAGGGAGCCCCAGGAGCTGTGCCAAACAAGCAGCTCTGCTCAGCCAAAGGGGGCCAGCACTTCACCTCAGCTGCCTGCTGTCCCCAGCACCATCACACTCATTGGGGTTTTCAGTCTCTATCTTTCCAGCAGCTACACCACTCACCATCACTTATCTTAGTCAAAAGCAGCAACTCCAACTGCACATTTTTCTGTGGAGACAGGTCAGGTCTCCCTCCAGCTTTTGCAGAGCTGTGAGCTTGCACTGCTACAGGCATACACACCCAGCATCGCTCCATCAGCAACCATTAATTTCTCCAGCAAAGCCTAGCAATGCCTCATAGAACCCTGCCCTGAGGCTGTTCCTCATCTCACTGGTATCCCCATCACACACACCTTGATGACCAAATGCCACCCAGCTGTGCCACCCCAGTATTTGTGGTCTTGATCGCCTTTTGGGTGCTACCAGTTCCTTGCTCATTTCCACTGAAAGCTTTTGTTTGGGAACAGCTATTCCTGGGAAGCATTTGTTTGCTTTATTTGTGGTCACGGAGCCCTAACTGGAGGGTAAGTCACTACTGTATCCCTGTTTACAAATCTTAAGTGCTCCATTTCCAAGACAGACACTAATTACACAGGTTTTGGTTTCTGCCAAAAAAAAACAAACAAACAAACAAAAAAAAACCACCAGCATAGCTCAAACTTGTGAGCATCTGCCCTGTCCTTCCTTGAGCACATGACTGTAGAGACTGATGGTTTAATATTGTCATTTCTTTTGGATTGTAATGCTCTCACTTTAGCACAGCAACTCATTTTTAATAGAGTTTGGAAAGATTTTTTTGTATGTCTCTCCTTCTATGCCAAGGATGTTTGCTCTCAATTTATTTCTGCTCTTCTTATCTTCTCAAGAACTGCATCTCTTGTTCCAAGTCCTGCTCATTTTCTGCTCCTTATTGCAATTTTTCTTTAATTTCATCTTGTTCCCACACTTCCCAATCACACATTTCATCACTTCTGCTTCCCTATTTCCAACAATATGTGATTTCTTTATCTTAATTGTATCACCCAGTCATCTGGTTCCAGGATGGCATCTCTTTACCTCACAGTGCAGTCCCTTTAATCATTACTGCTTCTGGCATGTATAATAATAGCCGCGACAAGCTGTTAGCTTTCACCTCCCAGTTACAGTCACACATTTTCCCCCCATGTAAGTCCTAATGACAACACAAATGCAAAATCCTCCAGACATCACTCTCTACGGCTCACAGAAGGAACCCACCACTTCATAAGCTCCTCTGCTCAGGTGAGCAGCAGGGTGACATACAAGACCAGCCCCACAGGGAAGAGAAGCCTTTCTGAAGGACCATCCCCAGCCTCTCAGAAGCACCCACGAGCAGACATCCCTGTGCACCATCTGTCCGGCAATGCAGCCCAGTTTCTGCTCCCCATCCACTCCCAGCGGGATGCTCCTGCCCACAGAACCTGTGCTGTGCCGAGTCCCCAGCCATAGCCCAGCAAAGGGCAGAACTCTGTGGGTGGGAAGAATGCAACCTGCCCTACAGCACCAGACACCCTTTTTCCTCCAATCCACCAGGCTGGGATTCTCCAAGGCCCACCTACCCACAAGGAAACAGAGCTCTGCATGCTACATAACTAGCCAAGGAAGTGAAGCAGAAGCTTCAGGCTGCTGCTGGCTCACCCATCCCCTTCACACTGCACAGCAGAGGGGGCCCCTCACCACCACTCCCCCCCCCAGGCTAAGGTACTTGCTGAGCATCCTGGCACAGAAGGCAGCACTGACTAGCTGTGCCACCTGACGCTGAACATACGAGGGCCCTGGCACTGCCAGGCAGTCTGCACAGCTGGATTGCAGGCACCTTCACACACTTCACTGCCACTTACACCTCCACTCCACATTCCACTGCACCTGCAGACCCCCATGCCAAGATTTTGGGTGGCTTGTTAATGTTTTGGAACATTTCCAGTGCTTGGGGAGGTGCCGCTCAGCATGGGACATAATAGCTCTTCTCCAGGGAGAGGGGAGGGGACTGGCCTCAAGGCAGACTTGAAGGAAAACCCTCTGCAGGGCACCCCAACAGCCGCAGAGCAAGCAGTCATGGACAGCCCTGCACCTGGGTGCCTCCTCCATAGTTGTGGGCTTTCTGGATGGAATTAAAGCTCTCCAAATCTGATCTCCAGCCTTAGCTCCAGGAAAAAGGCAGAAAGCTATGAATACATTGCAATTTGTCAGCTCTAAGAAGTTGTACATGTGGGTAGGAATAATATTGAAACTAAGAACAGCTTAAATGCCACCACAGGAGCTATCATGGTGTTGAAGGAATAGCTGTAAGTGTCACTCAGTGCCTCTGTTCATATTCTGATCTGCAGGCATTGCATGCGAGGTTAGCAAGATCGTGGCTCACACAGAGGAGCATTTTACATGTCAGAGGGCATTGTGGTACCAGCCATGAATCAGTGGCCAAGAATATCCAGCCACCTGATTTGCACAATAGTAGAATTGAATCAGAGCTTGAACAATACAAGTCAAACAAAAAGAGAATGGAATGCAGGGAATTATAAAGGAGGAGAATTCTGAAAGTTATTTAGTTTTGAGAAAAGCCCTGTAAGTAAGGCACCATATTGAGTATTTGTCAATGTAAAGTGATCCTTGCTGATCTATCAGAGGTCTCTAGCCAGGCCCATGTTAAAGGCCAGCAGCTCAATTTGAGGAATAATGTTCTCCTGTCAGTTTTCTGGGGTGCAGGCTGTGTTCATGCTCCATGTCTCAGTTATACACCATGCACAAGACCATGGCCACAACATCTGGGCATGATGGTACCGCAGGTCAGCAAATTAACTGCTATGTTACAGAGAGAAGCAGTCAGAAAGGACCAACCACTCTGTCCCCTGGCATTTAGAAGATAAATGAACCCTTTAAAAAGTGGCTGCACTTGTAGGGTTCAAAAGTTTAACATATCATAGGTGTAAACACTTAGAAACCTGGGCAGAGAGAACGAGGAGCAGCCAGGAAGTGTCTAGGAGTGGAGAAGATTCCAAATATTTCCAGAACTGACAAGCCCATAAACTGCTGCAGGAGGAAGAGCTGCATATGAGAGACAAAAGGAGAGGAAGTTTGTTAAGTAGTAATAAAGCAATCTGTGCAGCTGGAACAGGACAGCACTGGTTGACTCAGATGCCTGTGCATTTATGTACAGAGGAAGAAAAGCATACAAAAAAAACTACGCAAGGTTCTAACCAGCAGCAAATCTGTTTAACTGCCCTGTTAAGACTCACACCTGCCAAAGCAGAAGCATATAGAGAAATAACAGATTCATAGAACAATGCCACAGTCTCATACCATGCCTCCGTCTCAAAGGTAACCAAGGTAAGCCAACCAAGGTAAGCATGGACAAACACTAGTAAGAGGCAGAATATGCAAATATTGGCAAAGATGTATAAGATGACCATCAAAAGAGTGTCAGCAACTGCAGCTGGCAGAAACAAGGGGAAGGTGCTGGACTGGCCCCTGGGAAGTAGCAGCTGTGAAGATACCCTCTAAGCACCAAACCCAGCTCTCCACAGGTTGCTTTATAGAACATGCTTTATAGTACTGAGACTGGGTAGTCCTGGATTAAGGTGTGTCCTAACCCAGAAGACAAGGCCAGGGGTGCAATTTATTTAGTGCATGTGACCACAGTTGGTCACAAGAGCAGTCACTCTCTGCCTGCCTTCCAGAGAGTAAGATCAATGCTTAAACAGTTGTTGCCCTTCTTGGACTTGGCCCTTCCAGCCTGGCTGAGAGCACGCCTTCCTCCTTTACAGGGTCACCAGTTTCCAGTGAGGTTTTCTCTGCCCTTTAACAATATCCCATAAGACATTTATTATCACCCCATAAGACATGGCTTCTCATTTTCATTCAGTATTCTCAGTTGTTTTCTTTCACTCATTTACATCTTCCTCCTGAAATCCTTGTTCCCAAACTGCATGCCTAAATTATTTTCAACACTGTGAAGCTATTTTAAAACACCAAGTGTACATCCATGTTACTGAATAGGATTTTATTACAGTCACACGCAACAGACATAGCTAAGTCACAATCCCTTGCATGTAAGCTACCACGAAGGTTTAGTTCTGCGACCAGTCCCCTTTGTCAAAATGCAGGCTAATGAAGTATTCCTGCGCTGGTCACAACTCCTGAGTTGGGAAACAATCCTCCATGGTTTTTGGAAATTAAAAGGCCGTTTTAATCATGGTAGTATAGGACATTCAACAAATGCCATCCCATGCAAACCTGACCTTTCCTTCCTCATTCTGTAGATCTGCAGAGGTGATCCTCCTATTGCACAATCTGTTTTTCACAACAAACACCCATTACCACCCCCCATCCTGCTTTGCATACCAGGTACATAGATATGGATGTCCTAAGATCGCTTTCTTCTGAGTTACCAGCAGCAGAAATGGCACTTTAATGTAGACCAACTCTCCACCACATTTGTTTCTCTAGTCTTTCACAGAGACATATAACCTGTCACTTTTCTGTTTATAGTTTTTCCAGTGTTAGCTTCCCCATTGTTTAGACCTTCCTAGCAGGCCTCAGCTATAAAAAATAGTTCAAGTTGGCTCTCAGAAATGAGCAGTTCTGAATCTTCTTGTTTATAACCCATGCTCTTGGCACAAGTGCATAGGAATTAAATAACTTTGTTAACGTACCTTTCCTAATTCCTCGCTGCACAGACACAAATGCCTCAAGATCTTATCAATCCCACTCACAGTCAGAGACTTGTAAGCACAGGCAGCGACCCAGATAAAGATATTCCAACTGGTGCATGAAATCATACCAAAGCTCTCCCCAGTCCTCCCTCCATAGACTGCTGCAGCCCTGCTGCTTCAGAGAGATGTTGCCCCCAGCTAGATCTCTGAGAACTGAAGTTCCCTTCTAATCAAATTATCATGCCAGTGACTGTCTTTGCCATCATCATAATTAACCTCCTCACACATGAAATGCAAATGATCAAAACATTTATTTTCTCCAGGGCTCTGTGCAACTCACCGTCTGACACAAGCAGTGGCTGGTCCGTCACCATACTGGGCCCAGGCTCTGCACCCTGCACGTGCACCTGCAGACCACCAGTATGGTGGAAGTGCCCCTGCCCTCCCTTTTATCTCTTCTCTTCCTCGGGAGAAAGAGAGGGTGGGGAGGGAGCACAAATCTAAAGGCAACGGGCAGTTAATTACCCTGATGAGGAGGGATGGGGGAGTGGGAGCAATAACAATGAGGCTGGTAATTGGGAAAAGACCACCCGCCCCCCCCAGCTGAAGCCTGCAGGACAGGCACAAGGCAGGTGAAGCCTGAGAGCTGCTCTCACCCAAGCTCAGGAGAGGTGCTTGCTCCATATGGATGTGTACTGCCCATGCTTCAGCTCTGGCAGGGTTTGCCAGGTAGCAAAGGACACCTCCACTTTCACCCCTGCACTTCTGACAAAGCTTGTCTGTGGCACGTTACCTTCTGAGGTTACTCAGAGCCCTCTTCATCCTGATGGTCCCCCCCACAGTTTTTTTTTTTTTTTTTTTTTTTTTTTTTGTCTGATGCTGCTTTTCTTTCACTTGGGAACGATGCCCTCTGTATAGGATGGGTGGACAGCCATAGAGAGAAGGGAAGCTGAAAAAAGATTTCTTTTTTTCATTCCAGGCCCAAAGCTCTGAAACAGCCCAGTGAAAACTGTCTCCAGGTGGAATCTACACAGAATGCAGCCTACATGGCCAGCTTTCTGTTTTGGTGTCTGGAAAAGGAAAACCACAAATACTTATGCTTTTCTTTGACTCCTAGCAACAGCGCTCAGTGTTGTGAATAAAACCACCCTGGAGCTCTGCAGGAAGTACAGGAGGAGGACAAGCCCTTGGGCTAATTTACAAGTAATGAAAACACTTTTTACACAGTGTCTTGACACTGTAGCAGCCATTTTCTCTACAAAAAACACATCCAATATTTGTTGTTCTTTCAGCCAGGCTTTTCCTGCTCTAGAAACAGTTCTGAAGTGCTCTTCAGCATCCCCTGTGTTGCTAAATTATTTGTGGCTGCAACAGGAGTGTTCTGGTGGAAGTCTCTTCCAGCTGGGCGGCGCACAGCACCACAGCCCAGCTCCCCGCTCGCCGTGGGCACCACACTGCGCTCCTCTGCTCCCGGCCAGGCTCAGCCGCTCCTGGCAGCTGCAGGCCAGCTCCTGCGAGACACCGCTCCGGCATCCCCAGGTGGGGACACAACGGGCCCCGTGGCTTGTAAAGGCTTTGAGGCGCCTGCCTTGCAAAGCCATGGGAGCCACCAGAGCACCCTTGCAGACTCAATACTGGTGACCCATTAACAGCCAGATCAAAGAAACGCCTTTTCCTCATGCACCAGCCAGCAACAGCAACTGTGTCTGCACCATCCTCAGAGCTGCAGCACACACAGCAAAGCACACCCACCAGCACAGCCTTAAGAGCACTCTCCGGTACCCCCTCCACAGAGCGCAGCTCACAGCTCTTGCTGCATCTGTAAGGAGCTACGCTCTCCCTGTATACCAGACACTTCTTGGACGAGGCATTTTCAGAGGCCCCAGCTCAGCAAGCTGACATCATGTGCCTGATGTTGCCAAACAAGGATGAGCTGTTGCTAGAACAATCAATTTTTTAAAATCTCTGACTGTTACCCTTAGTCCTGCAGTAACTATAGTAACAGCTCTCAGGGCTTCCCCCTCTCCAAAAGGCTCTGCAGCTGCACAGCTCCGCAGCACACAAGGCTGCATGTGGTGGCAGGCAGGCTGCTGGCTCCCAGTACCACCTTCTGGGCCAAGCTGCAGGTGCTGGTGCGCCATGGACTCTGGCCCTGGTCACCTCAGGGCTGCCCACCTTCCCCTGCCCTGGTGGCACTGTCCCAGGCTGCAGCAGCCACCTCTGGCCCCCTGCAAAGGGGCTGTGTGGGCACAGGCAGCCCTTGCCCTCTGGCCCACCCATCCTGTGCAGTGCCACCTCCAACACCTGCACTCACAGAGGGACCATGCACGCCACAAGGCAAGAGTGAAGAGCAAATCACGCGTGACTTGTTTGTTGAGCTGAGTTAAAAGATCAAGCAATTGATACTGGAATCAGAAGCACACAAAGAAGGAACAGCCAAGTACATTGTCAGTATGGTACACTTCGGCTGCTGCCAGCTCATCTCTTGGCTCCCTCCAGCATGCCCAGTGCTGCCGAGGCTGGCGCAGCTGCCAGCTGAAGCAGACCTCTCTCTTTGAAGTGGGGGCATAAACGCTGCCATAGGGGTACACCCTGGTTCAGCTGGTGATCCCATCTTCAAGGCACTGGCTGCACACAGCCTGGTCCGGAGCGTAGCAAATCACACAGCCCTGGCAATGTGTAAGGAGACCTCTTCCCAGGCACCCCTCTCCCCTGGCACAGGAAAACAGATTGTCCTATAGCTTAAGTTTCCTGGAAGACATATGAAAGTAAAGATGTCCTTAGGCTTTGGAGGGGACATTTACCTCGTTTCTCTCTAGTTCCATTCTGCTCAGTAAAAATGCAAATGAAATGTTGTCATTAAGTTCACTCTTTCTTGCAATGCAAATGATGTGCATGTTCCTTCTGTACCTGCCCACCTCCCAGATTTAGGAGGCGGAGAAGCAAGGAGGGAGGTGGGCTGGCTGAATTGCAATCTTAATTGGACTCCTCCCCAGAAAACATACACTGTGAATTTTTCAAAATCATATAAAACACATAATATCAATTATTCAATCGTTCTGCTAATCTCAAGGCCTCCAAGAAGACCTTTAGCTTTGTACAAAAGCTATACATGAAGTATCAATTATTGACAGCCTTCTCATCAGAGGATTAACACCCAAGCACATATCTCTTCTGAAATGCAAGTGGAACATGTGATGCTCTCCTGGGAGGTATTACCTCTACTACTCAAAGTGCTCTTGGAGAGGCTTCATCACACCAGATTCCATCACTGCATTTTATAAATCCTGTATGATTTGACACTTTTATCCTGCAAACAACTTTACTGTATAATTCGTAGTTCTTTCCAGACATTACCAAGGCATGTGTAACAAGGTACATAAATTTAAGAGATTAATACAGAGGGCACATTTGACAAACATGTATGCAGGCAATGTCCAGTGTCCCATGGAATTGCTCAAAGGGCCTCACTGCATGCACACACCATATCAAGAGGGGTCAGACCTTTTGCACAAAGTGAAGAGAGCAGACACATCAGGGTAACCTTGAATTCATCTAGCCTTGTTTCTCTTTCCCAGCCCCAATACAGAGAGCTGCATCCTTCATTTGAGCAAAAGGGGGTCTAGGTGTTCTCTATTGCTCATGCTCAGCTGTGCAAGGAGGCAGAGCATGCACACCAAACGCCATGCCCAGCAGAGCGCAGGAACCTGCTTTGTGTGCTTGGAGTCACCCAGTGACCATCTCCTGATCAGCATTCATCAGGGAAGGATTCAGCTCCATCCCAAACTCTCCTGTCCCACAGCAGCACGCTGCGGTGCATCACAGGCTGTGTGTTTGCAGAGTATGTCCCCCAGGCCAGCTGGTGCTAGAGCCTTGTGCCAGAGCCGTGCTGGGGATCCGCATGTGGCTCTGATGCACATGGGGCAGCCTGAGTCGGCATCTGGCTGTTTCAGACAGGGACAGCGCATTCTGTGGGTGTAACTGAACACACGCAGAACCTGTTTTTGTTTGTTTGTTTGTTTGTTTCTGTTTTGTTTTGTTTTTCACTGTGTTAGTTTTCTGCCACTCCATCAAGGCTGGAGATCATAGACACCCTCAAAACCCCTCACCAGGGAAGAGGCACGGTAGGATGATGTCCCTCAGAACAGAGGTTTCATGGCCGATGCCCCACAGCCTCCATGGACTGCCGCCCCACAAGGCCTTTCATTAGCTAGCAGCTCCAACTGCCTAATGAGATGGGGCTTCAGTCATCTGCATTTAGAATTTCCTTCTCTCTGTGGGCTATGAACAATGGCCCAATGACTTTTCACCAGGTGGACAGCTCTGCACATCCTAGTCATACATTCTCGGGTGCACAATACAGGGAAAGCATGTGCAGCCTTGGAGTTACAGCTTTTATACTCAGGGCAACAGAAGATGGAATGAAAGCTGGTTGTATTCGGAGAAAGGTTCACTGTGACACACAGACCCAGGCTGAATTCATCCCTGGAACTGAAGGAGGGGTCTGGGTCACTCATTATTACTGCAACAGAAATCACTGTCAAAATGCATATCCTAGGTTTACAACTTTAGCCCAACAGCTTGGGTTAGAAGGAAGACATGGGCATGACCTAGTGCTGCTATTGCAAGGCTTATGTGTAACTAGCAGAGCGCTGGTCTTGAAGTTTTCCTCCTGCTCATATTGGACAGTTTCAGAATTATGTTCTTCAGATGCAATGACACAGTACCTCTGCCACTGGCACGTATTCCTCTAGAGAGCTACTATGTCTCCTCTCAACCTTTGTTTCAGGAGACCGTTCAAGCTGAGCTTCTCTCACAAACTGGGTTTTCCCTGCATAACCTTTCTCACACAGTGCTGGGCATTGTGTTCACAAAGGGCAGCTCCCACACCCTGTTCCCCAGATGAGGATACTCTATTCATCCCCTGTTGCTGTCAGGACCACTTGCTGTGGAGGCAGCCCAGCAACTGTCCAGGCATCACCCTAGGCACAGGGTAAATGGCAGAGACTGGCCAAGGCAGATGTTTTTCACTCAGTTCTGAAAGCAGTTGATGCAGCTGCTGCAGGCTGCAAAAAGCCAGGAGCCTGCCAGCACCATGCAGAGGGATTGGATGCCTCCCACAGGCAGGAGGGGCAGGGAGAGTTAATTAAAACACACTGAGCAAGTGTAAAGTTTTATTACAGAACGCAAAGGTAGGCTGGTTTCTCCAACACACATCTGCATAATCCAGACTGGGCTCCTGCAGCTGCACTGCGCTGTGCACGCTGCTGACACCGATATTGTTTTCATCTATTTTATTGAAAAAACAGTATCCAAGGTTTAAGCTGCATAACAAGCCCTGCCGTGCAGTAATGCCTTGCTTTCTTTCTGCAGACAAATCTAACTGGAAACTCCCAGGTAGTAAGTGACCATCCTGCAGACAGGCATGCCCATCTTCCTGCCACCTCCTTTTCAGCAAAATTGTGAAATCTCGGGAACAGGCAACATGACAGCAGGAGGGGAATTCCAGATCCACGGCAGGTTGCAGTTATACCCCGTGCTCCCAAGCCATGCCAGAACTGTCTCTACTGAGCATAGGAGAGTCACCAGGAGATGTGAGGTGGGTACATTTCTCCTGCACAGGTGACTGTGTGCATATGCCCTGGTAGCAAGTACCAATTCCCACGGGGAAATGAGCTACACATGAGTTATACATGAGGCAGAGCCAAGGAAATGGGTCAGCACTAGTAGGCTGAGACCTGCTCCGGCCCAGCCAAGCACAGGAGCCAGAGAGCATCTGAGCTCTGTCTGGAAGCTCCACCAACACTGCAGGGCTGTTAGAGCCCAGATCTCAGCCTGTTCCTCCTCCCAGGCAGACTGCAGGAAGCAAATGCCTTTCAGAAAATGTATTGGCAGAAGCAACGACACCTCGAACGCTGGAGGTGTGAGAAGCACAGGGTTTTGGGCAATACTTAGCCCTGAACCTCTGTTCGTGCCTTTACTGCCAAGCAGGGAGGAGAGGGCAAGGGGGAGGCAGGACTGTGGATTCCACTTTGGCAGGACAGATTACATAAAGGGGGAACGAGATTGTGCTGCCTCATTAATCATGATAAAGAACATGCTCAAAGAGAGCCTGGCTTTCAGCATAGTAATTAATGAGCTCTTTAATTTTAGGCTGTAACATCCAAACTACCCCATTAGGCAGCAGAGCAGCTCCAAATGTCCTTGCCATGTGATGTCAGGGAGATGCACAGGGAGCTCTGGAGTGCAAAGCACAATGGGCTTTTCCCACAGTGTCAGAGGTTCATGGGCCATGGTTTCAGCACATTGGAGGTTTAAATCCCTCCTGACCAGGTCAGCCATCCTGTTGGCCTGGAAGAAGCCAGGGATCTGCCATGCCTTCCTGTCCTGTTTCTGCAGGGGCTCTGGGATTCTGTGTTTCTGGGGATCAAAACAAAGGGATGGAGAAAGCAGGCAGCTGCCTCCACTCTCAAATGATCCTAGCCCTACATCTGAGAGCAGCTCAGAAGGCATACAGCACTGGGGACTGGGTATTTCCACATCCCACCTGCATGTAGACAGGTGGCACAGCTGAACCCAGGAAACCTCCTACAGGGTGCAGGCAGGTTGTCTTAGAGCAGCAGGCCATGGCTCCTGCAAGCTATGTCTGGCTTCCTGATGGTGGAGAAAGAAGCGTATGTTGGGAAGAGAAGGTAGCGTTTGGTCCTTCCATGCATTCTTCTTGGAATTTCCTAGTGGACTGATGTTCTGTGGCATCCTGGATGCTGTGCAGGAGCTGTGGGGGTTTCAGCTAAAAGATAGTCATCCTTGCCTCTCCCTCCCCATCTCCTGGCACCTTTCCCAAAGCGCACTGCTCTGCCATGCCAGAATTTCCACTGCGAGCTCCTTGGGGCTACCTCTGCTGCTGGCTGCATGGCCAGGCAGGTGAGCAGAGCACTCCGCAGTGAGCAGCTGCACTGAGGAGCACCAGCTCCACAGCTTGGGAGGGTCTGGCACCATCAGGAGGGCTCCCATGGCCACCCCTGACAGGGCCACCATGCCAGGACTGGGCTGTGCCCCCCGTGCCACCTTGGGCTGGGGCAGTGCCTCCAGCAGAACTGGAGGGTGCCCAGGATGGGTGCTCCCAATGCAGTTCATTTTTCTAGAATAGCATTAGCAAAAATATTTCTTTTTCCCTGGTTAAAACCCAGCCCTGCCCCTGCTGTTCAGGGGAGTGAATATACCATATATACAAATTGGAGATTTGCCCCCACATATTTTTCTCAAAGATTCTATATCTTTTTTTTTTTTTTTTTCATAATTCTAGTCATAAACGTCACATGTTAGAACCCAGATCTCATTATTGTGAGCAGGGAAATGTATGCCATGTAATAAATTCTTTTGTGGGAAATAACCCTGGTGACTAGTGGAATGTATGAATTTATTACTCTTTGTAGGAGCCTTTCCTCCTATGACTTAAGGAGAGATCTATCATTCTACAGAAGACCTTGCTGGTTCTCTGTTTGGAAACCTTTATAAAGCTTTATGTCACATTTCCTGCCTTCGTGTCCTAGGGATTCATTCAGCATGAATCACATTAAAAACAAGGTGTTCTGAAAACAGGCATCAGTGCATCAGAACTGCAAGGGCAAGGTGTGCTGACACCGTTCCCACACCAACCACCCTGCATGAGTGGCCAGCTTCAGTGTCCACCAGGGCTCTTCTCCTGGTGCCCACAGCTGCTGCACTTTGAACAGCTGAAAGGTGCTGACACCACTCAGCCAGAGGCAGCAATCTAGGCAACACCGAATAGCACAAAAGAAAATATTTCACTTCTTGTTTGGTGGTGGCTATGGTCATAGGAAAGGGCCACAAAGCCCTTGTCTTGTTGCATTGTGAGTTGAGGACAGGTAGATCTGCCACACTTCAGGAGAGGTGCTCGTATGCAGCCACAGCAGTTGTCCAGGGCCTCTTTGTCTCCTAGGCGAGGAAGCCCCTGGAATAAAGAAAACAGCATCATCTGAAACCTCCTGACCCGAACCCTGTCTCCCCTGTGCCCCTCTCCCTGTGCACATCACCTCCCCCCCCACGCCCCGAGGACAGCCGGAGCAGGCGTTGTGTGGCCATGGCGTGGTGTCCAGCAACAGCCCTCAGCAGCGCTGCAGCCTCCTCTCCTTCCTGAGGCCAGCAGCTGCAGCACCGCAGGGCCTGCCAGCAATGACTTCCCCTTTGGGGTGCTAGGGAGTGGGTGGAAACGCCCCACCCTGAGCATTTTGAGCTCATGGGCTCCATTTGGGAAGCTGCCCCACAGGGAGGCTGCAGGTGCCCTGTGTCTCCAGCAGGAGCATTAGGTATTCTGCTGGCTCCATTGAGAATGGGTGAGCTTGCTGCAGTGGTGGTGAGATGGGGCTGGCAAATGTGGAATATCGCAGGAGTAAATTGCATCAGTTCAGCTCCAGACATTGCATTAAAGAGAAATGACACTCCCAGCAGGACACTACCCCACTGCACAGGTATGGGTGTGCGAGCACTTAATGACAAAGCTGCTCCAAAATTATGCCTTCGTATCCCATTGTCAAGTTTATTTTAATATACATTCAAAACACTCTGAATACAAACCTTTGCTGTAAGATTACAAAATGCTCAAGCACTTCTGCAATTTGGATGGCAGGGGATCAATTATTTGGGCATGGTTTTGCATATAATGGCCTGCAACAGATTGTAAAGTTTCTCAGTTAGTGAAGCAATTATGAATACTGAATACAAACTAATGGCTAGAGAGTGGTGGAACTGGGCCATCTGGACTCAGAGACATGCTTCTGGCTAAGAGGGGAAGGACTGTGGGGAGGAGACTAAGCAACATGCTATAAGTACTTTGTTAAGTGTGATCTTTATGGAGCCTGCTGTAACAGAAAAGATGTGGTGTAAGAAACAGACTCCAGGAACAAAAATAGAAATAAAAGTAAGCATAGACAAATGCAAAAATAAAAATAAGAGAGAGAAGTGCTGAAAATTGTATTGCCAAGAAAGAAGTTCAGACTTCACTTCTGTGTGATTACTGTTTATTCCAGAAGACCAGATCACTTTGTTTGTTTAATGATTCAAAGCAGAATATTTTCAAAAATCTTTGAAAGCATTCACAAACAGTCTCCCATCCAGCCAAAACCCAGCTGGCAAAATTCCTGGGTGTGAGGAAAGATTTATTTATCTCTTCTCAGTAATGAATATTTGGTTTTATTTTGTTGAAAAGGGAAAACAGTCAGAGTTTTGACCATGCAACGTTACAATTACTGCTCTCCCTAAAACAACAGAACTGAGAAGAATGGCTCCAGAAACCATCTCCTTACAGCACGTTCCCAGCACAGGGCTCCGGCGCACACAGTCCCAGGCTGTGTCCTGCTGCTCCAGCTATGAGCAGGCTGACCCCAGGCTCCCCAGTATGTCCAGACTCCTATCCTGATTCCCACCATCATGCCCAGGGCATCAGGCCCCTGCACACCCCTCCAGTGGCGTGCAGATCTGCTGTTCTTGTGCTTCTGGCAGCATTTTATTGCCAGCACATCGGCACTCGTCATCATCAGAAGCAACGCTGCACGAGTGCCCTGAAAACAGAGGCATCGTGCACCCTGGAACTGCCCTGCTCCGTGCTGGCTGAGCAGCCCTGGTCCACATGCAGCGACAATTGGAGCTACGTGTTTTATTTCTTGTGTTTTTCAGTCCATTCATAAAAAATGCATGTAGGATGAAAGGTTTTACACAGCAAACAGAACTGAGATTTAGGGCTACAAATGTCAGATTTCACAACGCTCCCTCCATTCAACTGCTCAAAGGAAAATCACATCACAGATATCATGAGCTGGGGGATGGGGCCACAGATTTCCTAAAAGTAAATGAAAATGACATCAGGATTCATTTTTCTCCTACTTTTAAAAATCAGCCTAGCAGGAACATCAAAGTAATACATGAGTCTGGTCATTCCCATAACATATTATTATAAATCAAAAACAAAACCGTGGTCAAGTCAGGTAGAAAATCATCTTCCAGAGAGATCTGACTGAGCTCAGCAAAGGAGAAAAGGCTGACACAACATCTTTAAACATTTTTAATTACTCTGTCAAACTGACAATTACAGAGCTAATTATTAGGAAGACAATACCAGATATACCAAATAGCACATTACCAGTATTTTTATGTAATTATGTAATTTAATGAATTGAAGGCTACAGTAATGGACTGTATCTGGTTAATTAAGGACTCCCTTTCTGCTAATAATGCCATTTATGTTCAGTTCACTATGTTTGTTTTTCTTCTGTAAAACCAGGCATGTTTTCTCAGACGAGGAAGGATTCTTCCAGCAGCTCATATGCCCCTTCTGTTATTGATGGTACACAGGTTTTTGTTGTTGTTGTTTTTTGTTTGTTTGTTTGATTGTTTGTTTTGTGGTGTGGACAATGTGCTCCATTGACTCCTTTTCATTTCCAGCTTTGCCTTATTCACTAGGCATACTAGTGAATAGGGCAAATACTAGTTAACTAGTGTTAACTATGGCCCAGGGCTGGGCTCCTGCAGCTCTGTTGGCACTGGCATCCCAAAGCCATGCAGCACCCTGGAAGAAGCACCCTCCTGCCCCAGCAGCCCCAGCCAGGGCAAGGTGAGGGTGGGGAGCGCAGCAGCTCGCAAGGACCCTGCCCAGCAGCATGCTCCTGGCCCTGCATCCACAGCAGCAGCAGCACCCATGCCTCTGCCAGCCCCCATCCCTGCACCCCATGGTCAGGGCATGGGGAGCTGCTGCAGAAACGTGCCCAAGCACAACGGGCTGGCCAGTGAGGGTGCGCCCCATGGCATGAGCCACATGAAAGAAAATAAATAATTTAAACATTTTCCCTTGCAGATAAAATGTTGGGAAGGTTTGGAGCCTCCTAATTCCTCATTGTTGAATGAAAATTGTCTCATAAATTATTGATTGTATTTTAAATGTACCCACAGAAGCCATTTTAATTCTTCTTTTCTCTTTTTGGCAATAATTAACCTATTTACATTTTTTAATCACTTGAAGATATTTCCTGCTGATTGTTATCTGGACGGGAGGGATTGCCTGCTACACAAGCCCACCAGTTTGGGGAGATTCCAAAGGGAGGAACTGGCCATGGGAAACCTCACGGCCATGCTCCACTGCCAGGCCAGAGCCTCACATCCCGGTAAGGTAAACCTTTCCCTAGTCAGAACAGCAACATTAATAGCAGTACCAAATCCCTCCTGAGTCCCAGCCCAGCCCCAGTCAAAGATTGCCATCTGGCTGCCCTGTAGGAAGGGGCTTCTGTGCAGAGACATGCCCCACGGTCTGGACGGGGCTGGGCAGCTGCAGGTCCCATCGTCTGGTCCTCGCTACCCAGTCACTGCTGCTCAGATGCTTGGCACCAAGAGCCAGTCCCAGAAAGTTACCTGCACATCCCAGAATCAGCCACTAGCAGAAAACAATGCTTAGGATTAACAAGCACTTCTCCAGAGATCCACCTCAGGGGGTGGGACATATACTCTTGAGCACACATAGCAGGATGGTCCACTGCTCTTGGCTGCAGCATGGAGAGGACACTGCAAGCAGAGTGAGGCATTCTGTGATGGCACTAACATTGCAGGGTCATCACAGATGACAGATAGAAAACAGCCTAAAAATTGCATCTGCCCCAATACTTATGCAGAAAAAGTTGCTGAGCTACATCTACCGTCCCTTGCTCTCCTGCACAGCAGAAGAAGCTGCAGCTGAGATGGTATATGCGTCTGAGGAGCAGCTTGACTAAGTGGGCAATAGAAAGGAATTCTGTTAAAGCCCATGGGTACGGGCACTTGGATCATAGGAACAAAACTGCAGTGCTGCTCACTGTGAGTGAGTCAACAACACATCAAAGATGAGTTTGGGAACGTGAGCTATGAAGTTTCTGCCGCCTCTCTGAATTAGATCGAAAACCTGTCATCACAGGTTATGGTAGGCATTGCTTTATGTGCTGCCCACCTCCAAGAGGAATGCTCATCTTCTGGCTTTTCACTCTTGCTTCAGGCAGAGGTGCACATGCAAGGGTAGGGGGCTCTAATCCTGGCAGTCAGCCCATATACACCATCTGCCAAACTGCTCTTTTGCATTGGTCTCAGTAGCTTATTTCATTCTTGTTACAGAATAGGTTAACAGATCCCAAAACATGGCTAAAAATAGTAGTGTTTCACCCCAGAAATCATGGGAAATGTTGTAGTACTGTATCAGTTTGCTCAGTTTATGGGCACAATGGGTTCCCTTCAATGGAATTGGCAGCATGTATTCAAAGCAAGTGATACTATTGAAGTAGAAAAAGCAAAGATGCCAAATTAACTTCTCTAGTAGCCAGAAACACCAAGAACTAAGAGAAAATGGGATTAAGGAACATCTCTGTGTGCTAAGTGTTGGTGTAACTCACAGACTGTCCAGGAAAGCCTTACAGAAAGAGAGCTGGGTGCCCATGAGCCAGCTCCCTATTCCAGGGCTGACTTCACGCTGCCTGTACAGAGGGGCAGGCAGTCCCCTTTTGCAACATGCTCCAAGACCTGGCAAAAAAAAGCACCAAACTAGTCTCACCGTATTTACAGTTTATTCGCATTAATGGCACAAATTTTTGGCCCCTCACTACAAGAAAGTTATCAAGGCCGTGGAGCATGTCCAGAGCAGGGCTACGAAGCTGGTGAAGGGCCTGGAACACAAGTCCTGTGAGGAGCGGCTGAGGAAACTGGGGGGTTCGGTCTGGAGAAGAGGAGGCTCAGGGGAGACCTCATGGCTCTCTGCAACTACCTGAAATGAAGGTGTGGGGAACTGGGGGTCAGCCTCTTCTTGGAAATTAGGAGACATTTCTTCTCAGAAAGAGAAGCCAGGCATTGGGACGGGTTGCCCAGGGAGGTGGTGGAGTCACCATCCCTGGGGATGTTTATGGAAGGGTTGGAAGTGGTGCTTGGGGACATGGTTTAGTGGGTGATATTGGTGGCAGAGGGACAGTCGGACCAGATGATCTTCGAGGTCTTTTCCAACTTTAACAATTCTATGAAATATTTTGCAGGTGACTTCCCCACAGAGTTTTACTAGCTTTGCCTACCATGCACAACCAAACACATTCAAGCAGTTCTCGTCTAAGTGAAAGCTGTTGTTAAGAAAGAAGAAATTCAATAATGTACTTGTAAATTAATAAAATCCTGGCAAATGTGAAAACATTCTGGGCTTTTGTTGGCCTGGAGATTTATTCAGTGTTGCAGGCTTCCCAGCTGAGGCAGAAAATATCATAAACCTGCCAAGAGAAATGCCTCTGCAAAATGTTCCAGGCTCAGCTATAACATTCTTCTACCTGCTGGCACAGCAGCCTTGGTGCCCCAAAAAGGCCAAGAGCTGAACCTGCACGCTCTGCCCCCTTTGTCCCTGTCACAGACCAGTGAGTAGCATTAAAGCTGACAAGAGTTGATTGTTCCGCAGTTTGGATTTGGTTTGGGGGGATCTTTCAAAGCATCATTCTTTCTAGGAATATAATACGCCTGAAACTGTGTTATATGCCTATCAAAATCAGCACTGTCCACGAGGGAGTGCTGGGAAAGCTGTTACAGGGATCTGGGCTGTGTACCAGATCCTGTTTGCAGCCAGCCCAGGTTCCCGGCTGTGCTAGTGCTCACTGCTTGCTCAGGCAGCAGCAGCTTTTGTCAAAGCACTCCCATGACACAGCCACCTCTCCCCCGAGCTCCCAATTGGTTCCTGGTTTCCGTTGGGGCTGCACCTTCAGACAGGTAGATATCCACGCAAGCTGGGTCTGCAGCCTTCTTGCTGGCAGGGCTCCAGTTCACCGTGCTCTTTGTGAGAGCAGCGTCATGCACAGAGCCATCAGGACACCAGCATACTGCACATGGGGTGCTGCCAGGGGGAGGAGTGTGCAGGGAGCAACATGTCAGTCACTGCCATGCCTCCTAGCACAGGAGCAGGATGTGCCATACAGGTTTGGGCAGAGCCAGGCTGGGTCCCCTGCAGCCCAAGTCCAGCAGACATCCCAGGACACAGCAGACCTGACTGCTGCAGCAAGCCCCAAAGAAGGAGCATTACTACCTCTAGGACAAAGGCTGAAGGCCATAGTGACCTTCAAAGCCCAGCAACCTCCACGGAATGTGAATCAGAGGAACAAGAGTAGACACTTGCATGTTCCCCAACGAGCTGTGAGCCCAGCAGCTGGTGCTCCAGGGTCCTGCCAGCCTCCAGCTGTCATTGCACATATCCCATGGGAACCAAAGCAAACATCAAGGTTTATGTTTGCTTTCTTGAATACAGAATAATGAAGGAGCAGTGTAGGTATGGGGAAGGCTGTTGGCATTGTGCCATGCCAAAGAAATTATACTGTTTAATGAATGTCAGAAGAAAAATGTTTTCCCATTTAACAGACAGAACTCTGTGCAGAGGATCATCAGAACAGCCTGCAGCTGGCCACACCAAAGGGCAGATGCCTTCGCTGCAATTGTTTATTGTTACCTACACCCCAGGGCTTATAGACAGGAGCACATACCCTGGGCTCCCAGTAGTGCCCACGGCCTGTGCTGGCAATATCCCACTTCCCAGCCCTGCATCAGAAATGAGCGTGCTACAGAAACTTGGCCAAACAAAATTTCCCCGCCGTGAAAATTTCTTCTCTGAGTGATCCCATCCCGGCTGTATATGAAAACTCATTATAAATTTAGGCAGAAATCAAAGCAATTTATCTCTGAAGACATATCAGCATGAAGGAGGGGAATAGTACAGGGCACCATTGCCTCCACAGCAGTAGGGTCCAGGAGAAAAAGCTGTACACAGACACCTCTTAGAGGACTTGGGAACAACCACAGCTTTGAGCTTCCCCGAGAACAGACTCTGCTCACTCACAATGGAAAAGGCACAGGGATAATAAGCAAAGCCATGTGCCCTGTTAGAGTAGGGGTACACAGGGTAGGGAGACCAAACTTACCCCACAGAGCCAGGAGCTTACAGTGAGGGAAGGTAAAGAAGGAACAGCCACATCCTGTGAGAGCACAGCAGCAACAGCCCATCTGAAGTGACACCTGTGTTCCTGCACCTGCCTTTTAAACAGGCCAGACACAGCTCTCTTGCCCTCAGTCCCTGCTTTGAGACAGAACACTTTACTCCTGCGGTCTGAGTCAAAAGCATTAACTTCAGCCCTCCAGAGAGTCTCTGAGCACTGTACCTACCTCTACCACTTCCCTGGGTGTCAGCAGCTGATCCAACATCTGGCTGATAATCTGTCAAGACAGCAGAATTCACAGCAATTTTTCTAGGGTTTGTAAATGCTCTGGAGCCCCCAAGCTCAGGCACGGGAGATCCAGGCTTTCTATGAGTAGTATCATTACAAGATGAACCACAGCTGAGATGACAGTGTCGCTGACGGGACCCCTGCCTTCCAAACTCCTAGTCCATATCCAAACGGACAAGAAGAACCCTGCTGCTCTGCCCCACATCAGGCCAGCTCTGCAGACTCCCACTTGATGAAATGACATATCACTGCTCCGAGAAGCCAGACACATCCACCAGCACAAATTCAAACTGCCCAGCAAAGGCCAATCAATAACTGCTGGGGCAGACACCTGAGTACAGGAAGCTTTGTCTTCATAGGTGCAGGAAGGAGACTGCATCCAGGGACTGGAAAGGCTGAGCACTGAGGATGATGTTAGAGCTGCAGACCTCACCAAGTATTTAATAGACAAATGATCCTGAACAAACACTTCTGAGGAGCAGCAGCATTTCATTTTCATTGGGGAATGCTTAGCTAGCTGATTTTATGACAATATGTATTTTATATATATATAAAATTTGTGAGTGAATTTAGTGCTTGGGAATGCAAAGGAGTAATAGTGCTGGCAAGAATCGAGCGTTAGGTGGAAAGATGTGCCAGCCACCTCATGTGGTCATGATGCAGCACAATACTCATGAAAGAAGTTGCTTGTGCCGGTCCTCATGTGCTGCAAGTGATAACAATGAAACTTCATGCAGCTCTATCTGTCAGAGATTCATACTGCTAGTCTCCAGCATGGTTAGCTGAAATCTCCAAAGAGGTACCAGAAGAGAGAGAAACAACTCGTTTATTTTCCTTCTGAGCTAAGCATAAATACCAAGCACCTTTCCTGCTGCACTCTCTGGGAAGCATCTCAGGTACATCAGCCCTTCCCATAGCACCACTCCCTGCTTCCAGACTCCAGCTGCTCTCGTATACATTAACGCCAAATTGTCTGAAAACTACCCAGGCCTTTTGTAATGTCTAGCCATCTGCACAAGCAGTAATGGTTGTGTTGATGCAACATGTATTTCCTCTACAGAATACAAACACACTGCCTCGGCCCTGAACCTCTGTATCTCTCGTTTTACTCAGCTTTTCTCCTGCTTTCTTCCACTGCCTTATCAGCTGTGCTGAAGCTCAATGTCCATCTCTCTTCATCACCATTTCATGCAATGATACAGGCTTTTTTTCCTCGAGTCATTTACACATTTTTGCTAATTAAAGTCTAAGATTTTCTGGCTGAAAAACAAATCATCAGGAGGGACATCCCCACCACTCTGCTCAATTGACTGCCTCTTACAACTGCTGGGCTTTTGAATATCTAGGGTGAACCTGAAGAGCCAGCTACACTTTTCCTTCTAGCTCATTCTCGCGCAGACCTTCCTGGACAGCTGTTTCCTATTCCCCCTCCTATTGGGGCAGGTCTTTGGCAGGAAGTCAGCTTGGAGAAGCAGAACAGTCCACTCTGGTCTGGAACCAGAAATGCCAGATTCTGCACTGGAGCTCGGTTTCCATCTATTTAGTGATCAGCAATCCATTAGCTGGCAGTACAGGATAAGTGAGACTGTGCAGAATCCACGGGGGAAGGCAAGGGGCTAGCAAAGCTGTGAGGGCAGGAGAGACAATCATGGCACAAAGGCAGCACTAGACAACAACAAATACCATTTTTTATCCTGATGCCATCAGCACATTAGCGCAATCCTTCGTGCCGGGAAGAGACCAGTGTGCTGGAGGACACACAGAGAGGACGAGGGGGATCCCAGTGTCGAGGACCTGTCCCTGAAAAAAACAAAACTGATCCATCCACCTGCTCTTCCTGCAAGCCCGGGGTACAGAGCAGGGATGAGAGCAGGTCGGGGGCACCCAGGCTCCAGGAGGCAGCCCAGGTGCTGAGCAGCTGCCGGGTCCCCACGGAGGCTGCTCCGCTCCTGCCCGCGCCCCCCGGGCAGATCCGAGGTTTTTGGGATGGCCGGAACGGGTGGGTGCGGGGCAACGAGCCTCCTGCCTGCTTGCTTCCAAATGTTTTTGCAGAGCTCCATCTAGGGGGGATGCTGCTGGACAAGGCTGCAGAGCAAGGCAGGTACCAGTAAACAAGTAAATGGCTCCTTCCCCTGGCCTGAGGCCTCTTGTTACACACTTACGGTGCTAATTAAAAAAGGGAGGGAGCAGCCCATAAATTTTACAGTTTACTCTAACTTCAGTTCCAGCTGGTTTTAAAAGAGCTAATGAAGGTAAGTGCATCTGTGCAGATCACTGGTGCATCACAGACAGCAAGCAAGCATGCTTAATTAAATGTTATTCTAGGAATAAAATTTAGCCCTCAACTGACAAAGCTGAATATTAAAGCATCAATTTCCTGAAGACCAGCTGTAATCAGAGTATCCTACTACGGGGAAGCAAAAGTAATCCCTGCAACTGACACAAACATCCCTCAGACAATGGTTAAAAAAGTACCATAGCCACAGAAATGCACAGTGCTGCCAAAGGACAGAGCTGCCTCTGTGGGGCAGCCAGCTGCCTTATGAGATCTCTCAGGCATCCTTTGCTGTTGGACTGAGGACAGTAGCAGGGAACCAAAGTCCTGCATAGAACGACTCCAAATAGTACCTCTTCCTAGGCAGCACGGAACAGTCCTCTAGGAGGACTCTTCCAGGAGAGCCCTGAGAACTAACAAGGGGGAACAGCACAGCTGCTAAAAAGAAACCAGGAAACGCCCCTGGCCCTGCTGCACCCTGAGCTAACAGATGTTGTGCAGGAGAAAGGGCCAAGTCTCAGCAGTGCAGCAACAAGCTGCAAGTCTTGTAGCTGAAGACCCCTCTGGGGATGGGATACAACAGATCTACTCACATCCTCCATGTATTTTTGTTTCCAAGTGAATCGTGGTGTCTCATTTTACGGCGTCAGCCCCAGGAAGAAAGACTAGCGCTAAACTACACAAATCCTCTAATATTGCTGTGCCTACAGTTGGAGGCCTTTACATATGCAGATATTACATCTCCTTAGCTCAGAGGTCTCTTTCTAATATAATACTTCCCCGATATTGCAGAAGTCATAACAGGGGCTTCTCCAGGGGAACACAGCTTACCTCCCAGGAAAGAGCAGTCTGTCACTGCAGTCTGATTCGCAATACTTCTGTCACATTCCCACATCAGGACAGCAGGGTGGTGACTGGGAGGCCAGCATGCACATCTCTGCACCCAGGCCAGGCAGTCAGTGCCCAATCCAGCCTGAAAACAAGCAGCAATGACCTGCAGGGTTCCTTCCCTCCTCTGATGGTCCCCACTAGCACCCTGTGTGGAGTCTTGACAAATCTCTAATCCTCATGATATTAGCCAAGGGGGCTGGCAGCTTGATCTGCCCTTTACTGGTACTGTCAGATCAAATAGCTGCTAATTGACCAATGTGTCTCCTTTTGCTGAGCTATTAGCAACGGCACCAGGCGGCTTTCTGACATTAATTATCTGTGAGTTAGCAGTATTTGAAAACATAAATAATAGTTTGCAGGGCGAGCTCGCTGCTCCAGACATACGAGGGCAGGCTGACATGGCCACCGCAGCATGGTGCAGCCTTGCTCCTGAGCCCTCACTGGGCCCCGTAACCAGGGAGGGCTCGGGCCGTGCTCAGGAACAGCTGGCCTGGCTGCAAGTTTGGTCGGGCTGTCAGGGCCCAGGGCCGCCCAGCCTCTCAGGCAGCCTTCACCTCCCATCACAAGCCCATCCTTCGTGTGATCAGCTTCCTGAAGAAGCAAACCCAATGCCAGCCCCAAAACCTGATGAATGACCAGGCAACAGCACCCCAGCGTGAGGCAGACAGGCTGGGCTTAGCCCTGTATTTGCTATATGATCTTACAGCCAAAGCCAAGCACAAAGTGCAAGAGAACAGCCCTTGCAAAGGCCACAGGCATATTCCTCCAGCAGACCATCACCAAAGAAAGAAAAGGATCAAAAATAGCAAACCTCAGTACACATTTCCTTTCCTGGCAGCTCTAAGAGGTTCCCATTAACCCCAACACCCTTGGTTAGAGGGGCAAACTGTCTCCACAGCAGCTACCTCTGGGATTAGCAGAGCTCAACAGTTAGCAAGTAAAACAGCCACAGCAAAACAAACACGCTCCAGGCACTCACTGCTGAGAGGGCTGGGACAGGTTTAATACTCACTTATCTGCATTTCACACATGCATTTGCATTTAGCAAACACTCATCTGAAAAACCCTGACCCCTCCTTTCTTCACGGTAGCACTGCTATGAGACAGCCCCTGCACAGATCCTCCAGCCTGGCCCTTCTGGCTCCTCTCAAGGGCCCAGACAGGCACATTGCTGCCTGCCATGGAGCTCAGACACCCCTGGAAGAGGCTTCCTCATGCCTCGTCATTGGGGAATGGACGTGGCATCCAAGAATTGCTTCCCAAAGCAGAATCTTGTTGTCTGATGAGAGGCAGACCAAACCCCATCATCTGGAGCAATGCTGCCAGCCACCATGTCTGAGAGGGAAGCAACTTGAGAAAGCAACCTGGGTTTGTGGCAATGAAGGGCAGGACCTCCCTCTGAGGTGGCTCCAGTCAGCTGGGAAGAGCCAGTTTACCTCTCATTCTAGAGGTGACCCACTGAAGGTTATGCTGTCATCCCCTTTTTGAGTAATGTAGCTGACACATGATACAAAAACTGAGATTAAGTGAGGAATAATAAATTGATTTTCACAGGTTGATCCAAAGACTGGACCCTAAATCGTCTGTCTGCAATAATCACTGTGGCTATTGAACAAGAGCAGCTAGAGGACTCAAGAAAGATACTTAATGAAGACTCTGTCACTCAGAAGCTTTGCATAACACCAGCTCAGAATTAACTAACATTTATACCAGTCATTTTTGATGTAATAGGGTAGGACACAATGCACTCATCGAAGTGAAAAGTGCACTGCCTGCCCTGGTGGCACTAGCATTCCCCCCACTGGCCCCAGTGTCCCACTGCCTTTGTGTTTTGATCCCAGATGTTTTTTTCTAACAAAGCTTCTCACCTTGGGCTATCAGCCCTGTTTTGCCGTGACTTCCTTTCCTCCCACCTTGAACAGACACAGGAGCTCAGCGTCTAGCAGCCCAGCCTGTGCCCTTTCCACACCCCAGCCCAGGGCCCCTCCAGTCTGTGGCCTACCAACGCTGTAGGACTTTCACAAAATCACATCCAGGAGGAAATGGGAGTAGTCTTAAACCAATGCTTCACTCCACCAGTGTCAAGTCCAGAAATAGAAAGAATCTAACTGCCATCCAGCTCAACGCTCTTTGCCTGCATCTGGTCTATCCCAGGAAGCTTGCATCTCAGACTGATGAAGACAGACAGGGCTGCCAGAAGCAGCCACAACTCTTCTCGTGCCTTTCTCTAGGTGCTTGAACCCTTGGTGTCCCTGAGCTCTGCCATGGTAGCTGTCCCAGGCAGCTTTTCCTCTAGCAGGTGTGGGTGCTCACTGTAGTGGTGAGCCAGGCTGTCACAGCCCGCGGGGTTGGCACTGGACGTGGGTGACGCACACAGAGGAAGGAACATCCCCTCACCCACGTCCCTCCATCACCCTGCCCAGGCTCCACTTCCAGCCCGGTGCACTTCTCTCTCATCCTGGCATTTCTGGCAGAAAAGAGCATCCTGAGTCCATGCTGGAAGACAGCAAGCTGTGCCATCAGCCTTTCTGCCCAGTGAGCTCCCCAGGCAATCACTTCAGGCCTGTAGGGAGCCCATTCTGCCAATGGCCCTCCATCTGCTCAGCCCTGCATTACCGAGGGAAGGTGTGAGAAGCAGGAGTCAGCCCCGGGCACTGCCATGCCCTCCAGTATTCCTGTAGCAAGTGTGCCAGGACATGAACTGCTGGACCCAGGGGTACTATCCTTCAGGCCCTCCATCTCCACGACATCTGTCAGCTCCTCTCCTCACGTTCAGGACATGCTGCTGTGCCCAGCAAGTGCTGCAGCTCTGGGAAGAGTGGGAGTGTTGTGAGGCCCAGTACCAGTCCTGCAGTTGCCCAAGCTTTTTTATTATTATTATTATTATTATTATTATTATTATTATTATTATTATTATTATTATTATTATTATTATTATTATTAATTTAACAAGTATATTGATAAGGTAGAAGGAAAGATGGAGAAAAACCTCCTTCCACATCCAAGAAACTCCCATCTGGGCTGTGAAGTCTCAGCTGCAGTGGGGCCGAGCTCTCTGACCCACTGGGGAGCTGCAGAGAGCAGGCAGCAGGACAGCTGGCAGGAGACTGCAAAGCATTCCATAATGCAAAGTGAATCACTTCTAGCTATGGAACTATGTGAGCTTTCCCTGTCCTTATTCTCCTTGTGTTTGCGATCCTATCCTTGGAACCCATTATATTCTTGCTCTGTTGAAATAGCTCATGGGTTCAGACTTGAGGAAATGGAGTATGATTGGTTTCCATCTCCTCAGGGCAAGCTCATACCCCAAGAGCCAACTGGCCAGTACCGTGAAACATAATATCCTCCATGATATTTCACCAATTATCCTTCTGGATGAAGCGTGTAGCAAGTTAAACAAGCTGGGATCATCTTCCACTGGATGGTGGTAGCTTTAAGGAAATTCAGACCTTTAGCCATAGGTAGATGGATATGACCTTCTGTAGTGTAATTGTAACAATCTTACCATTTTTATTCCCTAGTAGTAGAAATATTTCAAAAACTAAATGACCCAAGGTCATTAAACTTTGTAAAGAGATTGCTGCAGGTATTTCCAGATATCTATCAAAAACTAAGTCACCACGACTGCCTGTGACTAGAGGAGAACACAGACTGGTAAATTGTCTTGTTTTATATCCCTCCAGCATTTTTGCTGAGGTTTCCTAATTTTTCATAGCCAATTTGTTGGCAATACTAATTAAAATTAGAGTTGAGTAAGAGGTATCTTTATCTGCTTATCACCTTATCTGATATGAAAAATGAGTCTGTCTTGAGTAATAGCATGAAGACAGATACCTGCATAACACAGGACTTTTTAACCAGTTTCTGATTTGAGCCAGGTTACTTCAGGTGACTGCTTCTGCTTGTCTGTGATATTTAAGGGAGACATGTAAAAAATTTTAGCACTTCTGCTTCCTCTGCTCATAGCTGCACAATTTGTATAAATATAAGATGCAGGTCTGGGATATATTCATCTCATATCTGATATTCTCAGTGTCTATCACAGTGTTTATTGCAAGAATAAAAGCAATGAAAACAACAAGATGTTTTTAAGTAAAGTGCCCAAGCAAACTCCCCAGAGCTCAGAGAGCCACTTGCCCTGGTCAGGGCCACCAGCCAGTGAATTATGCTCAGCCTGGCTTCTGCTGCAGTGACAGCCTGCCCCACAGAGATGGGCTCTTTCATGCCAGGTCCCAGGCCACGGTCCCCACCTCGCCACAGACACCACATGTTGGTGAAAAAAAGTCAGAACAGTTTTAAAGAAATTGTATGTTACACCTGCATAGCTTGTGACATTACTTCATGCAAGGTTCACTATAGAACATCCCTACTAACCCCTCTGGACAGCAGTAATATCACTAATGTTCCCTGAGCAATGGATACAGGAAATAAGATCTTCATTGGTCTTTGTCCCCATGTGGGTCTCCCAGGCCAGCAGCTCATGCAGTGTGCAGGATGAGGCCAGCTTACTCAGTGCAGGAGTCAGCCTGGTCCCAGGAAGACTCTCTCTGAAAATGGCATACAGCAGCAACAGCTACCCTGCATCTCATTTTAAAAGTGTGACACAAACTTATATCACAAGATTAGATTTTTTTTTTCTTGCCATTCTTCTTGCTTTGTTTCAGTGGGGGAGAGGAAAAAAAAAATCAAGCCACAGATAACTTGATCAGGGTGTGCATGGTGAGTAGCCCAGAATGCTGTGAAATCACATGAAAGATTTGATCAGAGTCAATATCAGCTGCTGAGCTATAATAGCTTTTGTGGTTCTCCTAACAGGATTTTAATTTTATGTTTATTATTTGGGGACTAGCAAAGCACATGAAATGCCTGTGTGGTGGTGTGAGCTTCCTTTTCCTCTGTTCTCTGAAAGGCTGGGAAAACTCAAGTGCAAAGCAAGCTGACTTTCAGTATTTTTAATTTTTGCTTGTGTTCCCCAGGCTTGGCAGGAGAGAGTGAACTTAATTAAAATCAATGGAGAAAAAGAATGGGATAAATCACTATATGAATATTCTCAGTGTCTGTATGCAAGTGTAGCATATGCAGACTCCTGCTTGCATTCAAAACAGCAACTCCTTCAAAGCACAGCGGAGCCTCCTTGTTTTCCATTGTCTCCAAGAAACAACAGCTTTTCAAAGCATTGCAGATCCAATTTGGAGGCTGCTCTGTCCTTTCCTAACTTGTTCTTCTTGGATGGGTGATGGTCAGAAGCAGTCACGAAGGTGCTTTTGCAGAGTCTTCCAGTGTGTGCTATCCTGAGCAAACAGCTGCTCTCCTTGGGCAGCCCCTGATGCAGGCACTGCCACAGCCTGGGCTTGCAGGGCCAGTCCAGCCTCTGCCCAGCACTGCCCACATGCAACAGCGGTACCTCCACACAGGCCCCAGCACAGCCAGGGAGACTGTGTCACAAGCCATTTTCTTTTTGTTCTGTTTTTGGCATTTTGCTAGGGTTAAAGGGAAGCCATCCGATTCTTTTTTTTTTTTTTTTTTTCAATTGGGAAACGCGCTTTCAAAGCGTGCATTTTCCAAAACATGCAGAATTGTCCTTTACTCATTTTTATTTGTGCATCTGCAACAAATGCATCTGTCCTAGTGCCTGGGACATTCCTACTGCAGAGCAAGACCTGGGAGGGCAGGGGACAGTAATGGCAGGGGCAGTAAAATGGGTCCGTCTCTCCTAAGGACCATCACTGACCCTGAACCATCACGGGTCAGAAAACGTGAGCAAAATAATTGGAGAGAGGAGTAGAGGAAGAAGGAATACTGGGAAGGAAACCATCTCACTGAGCATAATTCGGCCCCAGCACAGTGAGCACCAGCGCTGCCCACCCTGCTCATTCCCAAACGCGCTGTTTAGGGGAAATCTTGGACTGTTTTTCAGAGCAAATAACAGCTCTTTAGAGTCACCTGTCAGCATAAGTTGATGGATTTCAAAGCCTTGACCACATCGGTCAGACTTTAATTGCAATGTGTGGTGTGCTGAGCTGTTCAGTCGGTTAAAGCAGCAACAGGTGCACCTCACTCCAGGGCCAGAGAGGCATCTGGCTGTGCTGGCTCAGCGGCTGCTCCAGCGTGTAGCAGGGACAGCCCAGGCTGCCCTGATCCTGTGCCGTGCCGGCAGTGCTGCACACATGACTGGAGGGCGCTCCCAGGTGTTCCTCTCTTGCCAAGAGCAGACACTGCTGCCCATCAGCCTCCTGCATTACCAGTTTTCTCAAAGCCCTCGGGACTCACAAGCATTAAGCAGGCCACATTGTTGACCTGAGCTTTGCCAGGCCAGCGCAGCTCAGCAGGTCTGTTTGGGTCTCCGCTACCCAGACCTGCCTCCTCTGAACTCTCCTGCACTCTGAACTCGTGGTTGGCACCGTGCCTGTGCCTGTTCCTCCCCTCCCCATTTAGCTAAAGCCAGGAACGCACCACTGTAGCCATGAAGCAAGAGCTACAGGGCTTGCTCTCACCATGCAGCCAGGGCTTTAGTTTTAATAAAATAAAATAAAAAATCATTATTCCATTGTTTAGCACTGCATGCCAGTCCCTTCCAGATGAATTAATTTCTTAATCACACTTTTAATAGGGGAGACTGTAAGAGCCCATGCGGGAATGGTTAATATTAGTAGTATTTAACTGTCAAAAGCTTTTCATATCATAAACCAGTCTCACGGTCAAACAGTAAAATTCACAGTCTAATTGGTGGGTAACAGGCCTCCAGGCACTCATCACTTATGACAGCCAACAGCAGCAATGCCGCGTGCTGGACCACGACAGCCAGCTGCTCTGGGCAACCCACGAGCAGCTCTGTTCATTCCCAGCCCCAGCGGCACCCCGGCCCCCTCCGACCAGCAGGGAGACCCTCAGAATGACAGCGGGGGCCATTCGTCATTGCCCATTTGGATGTCTACCCATAGCGGGTGCATGTGAGTGGGTGTACAGCACAAGCGAGCACTCAGCATCTATGTGGGTTGCTCAAGACAGCGTTTTTCTTCCAGTCAATCTTTCACAGATTTATGCTGGAGAAATGGGAGCATTAAATATCCCCTTGCTGTAATTCAGCATGCAGGAAGAGATACAGATTTAAATATTTAGTAGCACATAACTGGCTAAAAGCCTCAGCAACATTTTTAAAAATCACTTCTTAATAAAACTGGACTGAAATATTCCCTGCAGTTAGAATTTATGGTTGGTAATTGGTGTTCTTGTGATAAATAGGAGTGAATATATATTTATGAACAACAAATATTAATGAAGAAATAATACAGGAGCCCAACTTCAGGCTGTGCAGCTTGCTATTACTCTACAGTATTCCCCAAGGAACACTGACATTAAGCAAACACAAAGGCATAATCTTGCTTGACTGAAAAATCCAGGAGAAAGGAAGTGTGGTCCTAGGGCACAGAGGCTTCCTCCACAGGCTGCAAGATTCAACGAAAGAATCCGTGCAGTCCATACAGGGATACTTGCATCCAATGCAAACTCCACTCCCTGTATCAGATACATCTCGTATCCGAGTTGCAGTTTGCAAATGCTCCAGCACTATTGATTCTTACCATGGGTGAACCATTAATTTGCATATGTTCCCCAATGATTAAAAACATGGAGGCAGAGCCTTCAGTAACTGCTCCTTTTCTGTATGATGGCAGGATGAGATTTATCTACAGGTGATGATCTTGATTACTGCTTAGGCACAGCTTATGCAGGAGAAGCATGTTGATTAATTTTCATTTTTCACCCATCAGGAGCAGTTTTTAATGCTTGTTGCCTTCTGCACCGGAATCTCAAATTAACGCATAAGCCAGATAGAGAAATCCCACAGAGCCCCATCCACCAGCACACAGGTCCTCTCCTGAACACAATATTGCTCTTAGGCTGTGCCTGGGCCCAGGCTGGAGGCAGGGAGGCAGAGGCAAGCCTGGCTGGTGTCTGCGGCATGCCAGGCACCTCTGACAGGCTCACTGGAGCCTACTGGAGTAAGCCATCACATTTCCCTAGGTCCATTGAAGGTACCAAAGCCCACAGGTAGGCAGAAACAAGGTACTGACACAACCACAAGAGACTGGCTTCAGGGAGTGAGTCCTGCTGCATGAGCAGTTGGACCAGTTGTGATGCCCCAAACCTGGCTCTTCTCCCTGCTGCTGTAACTGTCCTCCTATAGAGGCTGGCATTCTCCACCATGCTCTGACAGCATGCAAGAGTGGCATTGTCTGTGAAAACCGCAGCAGCCACAGGAAACATTTCTAGCATTAAATAAAATAAAAGAGACGTGTTTTTTTTCTGCAATAAAAACTGTGATCTTGCAACACAATTTGCATAAACAGACAATTTGGCTATAAACACTTTCAATGTTAACTTGTATTTACATATATAACAACTCACTCAAAATACAATTAAAGACCTTGATGAATTGGAAAATGTCAAAACATTTAAAAGGCTTCAACATACATTTGATTTACATCTCCTTGGTCAGACATTAAACTGGAGATTGTTTATATTTTCTCTTCCAGAGGCCAGAGCACATGGAGATTCTGTCTCCCTGCATCAACAACCCAGCCCACCAGCACATGCAGGGATCATTAGTGGTTACTCTTCCACATAGAGAATCATATGTGTTTTCTCTAGGAACAAATTTAAAATGAGAAGTTTACAGCTTTGATTCCTAGACTCACTTCACAGCTGTCTCCACTCATTCATTACCCTTAAAGGATTCAGCAGGCCCAATATTTTTCACATTGTCCAGAAAATACAGTCTGGGAGGATGCTACTCAGCCTTCAGAAATACAGAGCTACTTCAGCAGAAGGCATCAAAGCAAAGAAAAGCCCATCTCACTCCAAGCAGGCTGCTACCACAGTTAAGGTACATGACACATGTATGTTCAAATGCCCTTGGAGGGAAGGTAAGACATAGCTCAGGCCCCCCTTGGCCTAGAAGACCCTCTGCCAGAATGACTGGTGAAGGAAGGAGCCTTGCTTGCACTGCACACACCTACACAGCAGCATTTGCCAGTGGGGACCAGAGAGGGCCCAAACAGGCAAGATGAGACAGCAGAGCTTTACAGAACACAAGTGCCAAGTTACATATTCGGAACCAGGCCTCATGCTTCTGCTTCTCTCATTTTCTTACCACCAGAGCATGTCTGCCTGGGACCAGAATATGAATCAACCTAGCAGAGACTGTCCTGATCTCTAGGAGCTATGGACCGCTGGAAATCTCACCAAAAACTTGGTATTTTTTCTGCCAAGTTCTCTGCCTCTGATTGCACAATGAGGTTACCTGATAGCTAGTAGAGTCCTGGAGCGTGAGTTGCTTCCCAAACCACACCGACCTAACAAGGTTCACCTACTGCTGAAATAATAAGCAAGAATGCTTGTCCTTTCTGTTTCCAGAACATCTTGAAGGCTGGTCACAGCTGTATTTCTTCTCTTCAAGGTCAGATTCCTTAAAAGTTACAGGCTGAACAATTCCATATATATCTTAAAAATACACAGCTTTATTTGTAAATCACCTAATATATTTTAAAGGGCAGACACACCATGTTTTACTTTTTATTGCCACTTATCTTCCATCTCTGACATGGTGTTTATCCTCTGCTATGCAAAGGTGCATATCCGCAGCCCTCTGTTTCTGGAAGGCTGACACGGCAAAACACCAGGAGCTCAATCAAGTGTGGTCCTTGTAATCTGTTAGAGAGCTCATGGAGGAGATCAGCACGCTTTCTGAAATACCACTGAGCATATAAAGCAAAGCAAAACCCTATAAATAGTCATTGACCATGGAACTCAAAGGAGATAAAGTCTGAGAGTCACACTCATGAAGCCTGCAAAATTATCCTGGTAACGTGGTGCACATGCAGCTCCAGAAGGGAACATGCTTTGCTGCTGATAGAGCAATGTCCCTGGTACTGGGAGTTTGTCCACCTTAGAAGGAGTCATTTGCTTCATACTGCTCTTCTGTACTGCCCTCCAGACTACGGTCACCACCAAACCTCTGTGCCTGCATGCCGGGATGAACGCTGCTCCTGCCTGGATGAAGCTGCTGAAAACATGTCCCAGCCCCCGGCGAGCCTCCAGCTGCACCAGCCCACCTTGGGCCATGCTTGTCCCACAGCGTCAGCACTCAGCCCTGCAGCCAGTATTGGGCAAGCAGCAGGATAAAGCACACGTTCACGTCACCTAGGTCATCAGTGCTGTACTAATTCAGCTCACAGAGGGTTCTCATCCCTCATTAGTCTGTCTCCCAGTATCCATTAGCTCCTAGCAGGGCGCTCCCAATTTGCTAGCAGGGCAAATCCTTAGCCTGAGCCCTCCTTCCCAGGCCATGGTTAGAGCCTTTTTTTTTTTTTAGAGCTGCTGCTGCTACCGCCCAACAAGTTGCAAGCTGTAGGTTATTACAACACAGCATACAGATGCTCCCTTTTTCCATTTGTCTGCATTAAATAATTATTTAAACTATATTAGGTATTTATCAAGACAACTGTCAGCATCTGAAGTTTCCTTATTGTAGCCGAAGATTTAGAGCAGCAATTTGTATGCATCCTGGCCCTTGTATGGTGTCTCTGCACGCTGAAATTATGATATGAACATGATATTTTATGAGATACTAGAACTTAATTTCAAAATTTTGGGAGGAGGGAGAAGGGAACTGAGGGGAAGCCAGTTCACCAGGTTCTCCAGTGTAGCGAGGGGCTCTCAACTGTGTTTCTCCTGGAAACTCTGGGGCAGCAGCTGATGTTCAGGACAGCAAGAGACTAGCCAGTAGTGGCACTTCCAGCCCTGGGTTAAGGGTGCTGAATGTGACACTGCAGAGTACCTCTGCATCCCCAGAGAGACTCTTGTGTGAGAAAGCAGGCCCTGGCTGCTGTCATCTCCACTCCCACCCCAGCCTTTCCATTTCCCACCTCTTCTGGGATCTCACAGGCTTCCATGAGGGTGCTGCACTAGCGAACTGGAAGCCAAATTCAAGCCAAGCACTTCCTCCAAGGATCCTGCCCACAAACACCCCATCTGCAGGGCAGGAGGATGTGTCCTTGGCTAAAAACACACAACTCCTTGTGCTGGGCTGCCTCCACCCCATGCGCACATACTGCATGCTTACCCCAGAGGATCTCAGCACAGCTGGGGTTCAGTGCACCATTTATTACCCCAAGTTTCCTGCATGTTGTTCTTACACTCCTGACTCAGAAGCCAAAATGGTGAGGGAGGCTGTGTGTAGAGTGACAGCAGCATTTTACCTGAAACCCCAGGAAGCCTGGTGAAGAGGTCTGGGCTGGGAGAACTGATACAATAGCTCTTTTTCCTTACTTTCAGCTCTGGAATTTCTCTCTTCCACTCTGGTTCTGACAATTTTCACAGCAGGAACCCCTCCATGCTGGAAACTGCTTCCTTGAATTTCACAGATGTCTCATGCTGCTCCTTTCCTTTCCCTCTCTCCTCTCCTCCATGTCCTGTCCAAGCTGGACATCTCTTGGGGGAAAATGAGAGATGCTGTTTGCAAAAGATGTCAGCTCTTGGCAACCTGCATATCTGAGGGATTTATCTTCTCTCTGCATGAGCAGCAACTGCCTCAACCCCAGCCACTCTCCAGCCATCACCATAACTACCGTCTATGTCAGCCTCCCACAGCAGGTCTTTCAACAGATTAATTTAAAAGGTTTCAGTTTGGCTGATTGCATCTAATTTGCCTTGAACCACTGTCGTGATGTGGTGGCAGAGTTGTAGCTCTTGTTCTGGCAGCCTCCTCTCACCTCACCAGATGGCTGTCTTGGCAATTGCACTTCAACTGAAGAGGATCAACACATACAGTGCACACCAGGTGAGCCCCAGGAGATGGCACAGTGCTCCTTCCCATGCTCAGATGAAGTTTTGCTCCATACCAAAGGAATCAGAGATCTCTGGGATGTGCTTCAGCCCCCTAAGGAGACCTGGCAGGGCTACGAATTAAGCTTTTCTGGAGAAATCAGCAGCAGGGGTTATTATGGGAACAGGAGAGTTAGGAGAGCCCAGAGCAGGGGGCCTGTGTGGGCAATGATCCCAGGTCCCCAGTAGTGCCACAGTTCCCTAGTGGGAAGAGAAGGCTCTAGGGGTGCATGCAGCAGAGCCCAGCCAGCAGAAGTCCTGGTGATTTGCATCAGGCCAAGAATCGGCTAGCTCCGGGACAGGCTCCATCTCTGCACCCCTTGGAACTGCCAGTTGTCACCTTTGCCATAGGAGAAGCTGCACAGACAAGGGCACTTGGTCTGCATTTTGCTATCTGTTTTTCATCTGGTTGGAATGTGTAAGCGTATAGCATACACAAGCATCTTGTATCATTCCAACAACAGCTTCAGCCCATGAGAAAACAGATACAACTACAAAGACTGAGGGAAAAGTTGCTTCTGAAACACAGCAGCAGAGAAAAAGCACAGACACCAGCACTCGGTAAGTTCAGACCAGGGCTGAATTGTGAGATGATAAGGACAGAGATAGAAACCCATCCCATTTTCAATTCCTGTAAGAATGAGCACAAACCATTTTTTCCTTTATATATTCTTGACACTTAACCTACTCAATGCTCTTTATTTGCATTGATCAAATTTTATAGTATGATTAAATTTGTATGGAAGAGAACCAATTAGTTTTGTTTTACACTTATTGAATGCACTTTATGGTCAGACAAATTAACTCTCAGCAGTTAGTTTGATTTATCCAGCAGCATAAAGCTTGACAATCTGTACTCTCAGATAATCCGTTTTAAAAGAATTATCTTTATTGTTATTTTTTCTTGTTTGGGAGAAACCATTAAATGTGGAGGCAGGTATGAAGAGGAAGCAAACACTAACAGTAGACTGGCCCTGTCCAGAGAATTCAAAAGCAAACATACCTGTTTGTCTCCTGACAAAGCCTCTGCTGAGAGGCACCAGTATGTTCTGGAACAGTGACTTTGTCTTTGCAGACAAAGTGGAACTTCAAAGAGGAGCAAGTGCCGGTCTGTTCTAGAAACGATGCTTTGCCCTGGGGAGCAGGTGGCAGTGCTGAGCAAAGAGGACACTAACCAGGGAAAATTACCACCAGGAAAGCTAGCAGGAGAGCTTTGGGAAAGAGTGCAGTCTGGGCATTCTGTCTAGACCTGCCAAACTTGTAGGACATGCTGATAGAAAGCCCTTCCCTCAGCCCCACCTGAGATCTGCTTGTCCTGACTGGTGTGTGGTCTGCCCTGAGGATGAGCTCCATCCACGCTGCTGCAATGGGCACTGGGCTACCAGCACGATGCCCAAGACTGGCAGCCCCTCCTGGCACAGGGGTATCAGGAGGAATCAGGGTTCCTGTGAGGCCTGGGAGAAGAGGTAGGATGTACTCTTGCTGTGGCACTTTCCTTCATGATAGACAAAGACGTCCTTGTCTGGTTCTTCCAAAGGTCTTGTGGTCATCTGTCCTACAAACGTCTAATGGATGTGTTTAGATCCTAAACACATACATTAAAATGTAAAGTGCACAAATATCATTTCTTATCAGATATAACACTATTTGTCCTCTAACATACAGAGCCTAAACATGATACTGAAAGCATATCAGGAATAGACTTACAAGCTGGGGGACAGAACTGCAATTTGGAGGACAGCACCCCACAAACAAGACAATCTTAGCACTCCTCTGAAATGGACACTAACTTTGGAGGGTCCTCAAAGGACACAGTTGCTCCTCTTCCTGTGCAAGAATCCCCTTGAGAAGCTTCACATGTGTAGACTAGGCAACTGCCATTTGGCCAAGCCATGAAGTATTATGAAAGTCAAAGCTTGCACTGGGAGTAGCATGCCATCTGTTCAGGCTTGAAAGACAGGAAATAACTATCAAAACTACAGTCTAATCACAATCAGCTGGCTGGCAGCTAACAAGTACACACGTTGTCTGGCAAAGAACTAAGATGCTTATCAGCTGAGCATCTTGCAAGAGAGAAATGAAGTATCTGACGGGCTGAGGGAGAAATACAACGAGAGCAGGCAGCCAAAACAAGGCTAATTAATGGGGAGACACATGGCCCTCTGAAAACTAGGAAGCATCTATACAAGGATCCTCTCATTGCTCCTATACACCTCTGTTTAAATTCATATCCACTATTAAAGGATACAGAAAATGCATAGGCTGGGAAGCAGCCAACTATGTCTGCACATAGCAAACTAAAGACAACAACAGAGTTGGGAACTGAACCACAAAGCACAGCGACTAAAATATACAGTGGATAGGAGAGCTTAATCTCCAGGAAAGTATGTAAGATGATCTGTGAATAAGGATACTGACATCTCATGGTCAGTAAAGTTAGGTAGCTGGTCTGCTTGACTCCAAGAAGGATGTCACCATAATTAGTAGTAATGCTTTGGTTCTTGATATTTGCTATTTAGCTTGGTAAGGATGTGATGAATTTGTCACGGAGTTACATCTTTGCTCAAAGAGAACTGATCTCGGATCAATTCCTCAGTATGCCTGGAGAATCTACATTGCTAATGGATGTTGGGTGAACAGATGCTCCTGGGGAAACAAGACTCTGGAAGGAGTTAAACACAGAAGACACATTTTAACCCAAGGAAATGCTACTTTTTAAATCAGTCAGCAATGAGAGACAGTCTCATCCTCACCAACCTGTCTGAATTTTCAGCCAATTGACAGTCACAAGGGAGCACACATCTACTTACGCTCTACACACCCAAACCAGTAGTCCATAATTGTCTGCATGAAGAAACATCAAAAGATTTTGCATGGACAAACTACTCAGCAGCCTAAAAAAATGAAAGTCAAGAAACACAAGACTCATCTTTGGGCTAAGCATGTCCAGAGGCAGATGGTAAATCTTCAGAAACAGCAACAAGCCATCTGCATTCCCTGTGCACTGCAGCAAGCCATCACTGTCAGCCTCAAGAGGAGGGACCAGGTGAGTCTTTTGGAACATGACCAGCCAACTGACATGGATGAAGAAAGAAGATGAGGAAATATGTGATTGTTAAAAAAAAACATGGAGCCTTGGGACTATGATACTCCTGGATGAGGATGTTGTAGGAAGCAGAAAGACAAATTGTTCTGCTGCTTAGCTGTCCTCTCTCAATACTTTGTTGAAAGCCCCACCTGAATAGCATCAACATTTAATTTTCGACAAATTGGAAGATAAGGTGAAAAACTTAACAGAGACATATTAACTGTAACAGCTGTGACAGATATTCCTCAAGCACCAGAAAGCACAGCTCTACTTGTACTCAGTTCTGCACAGTAAACGGTAATTAGACTTTGCCAATCAATGTTGTTTCCTTATTGATGACAATGGGGAGATGAAGGATCTGTGACAGACAGATTCTCCTGAAGCTTTTCCCTCCTATTTTTTATTTCAAGCTTGCAATCAGAACAACGGGATTTGCCCAAAATGTGTTTCCAGGATTTTTTTCTACATTCCTGTTTTATATGTAAAAAACTTCAATCGTTTCTGAAAAGGTTTTTTTTTTTTTCAGTCATCTTTAGCACGCAGCAAAGTGCAGCAACACAGACACACCATGAAATAATCAGTGCCAGATCACGCCTACAGTATCCTATCAGCAAAATTATGAATCTCCTGCATTGGTCTTGACTTTTTAAGATAGTTGCAAAGTCACTAACACAGAAATCAAGACCTACTTTTACGCATAACCCAACACAGCTTGTCCTTATCAAAAGATAAAGCATGCTGCATTTGATTAACATGATGGGCTAACTCCAGGGTCACAGGACACCCCACAAGAACCCACGGCAAATGGTAAAGAGTACCAGGGAGGACAGGTAAAATAAAACCCTCTTCACCTGGCCCAGACCCAGTGACTGTTCAAGCTTCTATTCTTGAAGACTGCATTTGTGCTTAGGATATGAAATGCAAGACTTGATATTGAGCACACTGTCACTTGTTTCTTAATCAAAACAACTCTGTAAGCCAAAGGCAGCTGTGTGCAGTTGCAGCTGGGTACATGAAGGAGGATGCATAGCATCTGCAAAGCACAGGGCACGGAGCAGGGCTCCAGGCTGGAGCCAGAGGCAGGACTGGTTCCTGCTCCCCATTTCCTGCAGGCAGAAGGAGGGAAGCAGAGCCCAGGCCAGGAGCCAGCTCAGGGGAGATGGTGGTGACGAGGTGACAGCTCTACTTTCACGTTTGGATAGAACAGGCTGCCCCTCCACAAAAACTGAGAAACTTGATTCAAGATCTGTAGCTCCACAAACATTTTTCTGCTGTTGAAACAATCCAAGCCATGCACTCTGTAACTATGAATAACCACAAACAGAGCGCCCCTCGAACCCTGACCCTGGACAAGTGCTTGCACAGTCACAGTGCTCACAGAGGAGTACACATGCTCTCTGCTGGACAGCACGATCTGCAGCTCCACCACCTCAGGGAAGACTCTTTACCAGTGCAGGGAGCCCATTTCAGAGGAGGAACTAAACTCAGGAAGTTTTCAGGCTGGTGTGATACATTCAGTTTTGCTTTTTAATGTTTGCTTTTCTTTTTCTCATGTACTTGGTCTTTGCATTTCTTTCTAGAGAAATAACAGGAGCAGAAAAGCTTAATCTGCTCCTGGTGAAAAGGTGGAATTCTGATTGCTTGCTTTGCCTGTTTTGGGCAAGCATTTTTATCCTGCATTACTGTGAGGAAAGGTCTTGGCTCTTCAAGCTCCAGCTTTTGTCTTTTTGTGAGCTGAAGGGTTTTTCCCAAAGTGAGTATTGAAATGTTTCAATGATCTTAAAAAAAAAAAAAAAAAAAAGTGCAGATTTTGTGAGACTTTGGTCTGCAGTAAAAGAAAAATCTAACAAGCTGAATGTCATTTTTTTTAAGGAGATAAGAAAAAGGCTACTGGAGCTGTCAGAGCTTAAGCTTCAACCTTTATGTTTACAAAGCAAAAAGGGCAATTAAATGTGGAAAAATAAATCTTTCCAGGACTCTGCCAGTGGTTCTTCTGGTTTGTACTCAGACTGCTGAATGACAGGCTAGTTTAGTGCCTTAGGCATGGACTCAGAATAGAGAAGCCCTGACATTTCTTTGATGCTAAGTAGTGTACCCTAATAAAGATGTTCCTTAAAGCCATTCCCTCTTGCCTGGCAACCAGATGCTGCAGAACATCCTCACTGCAACTGGATTGCCTGTCTGCTCTGTGCCTCACCATGCCTGGCAGTCTTCTTCCCTTCCTACCAAAGTGCAGCTGCTTCAGACCTCTTGTACATCTTTGTCATTGAATTTGAGGAAGAAATTGTTGGAGTAAATCAAAGATATGGTAAATTGGCAAATTCTGTGCTTTTACCTCCTATCTATTTCACAAAGTCCAATTTCCACGAAGGTGTTGATGGATTGCAAACATCATGGTTCTACAAGCACAAAGTCAACATGCAAGCACAGGCCATTATACGGTGAGGATGTCTGCTTGCAACTACCACAAGCTGCAGCGCTCCTTGCATCTAAAAGAGCAGCTGAAAAAAGCTCTATTTTCTCAGTACATGGAGTAAACTCCTCTCAGATGCCTGCCCTTAGCCCCTGGGCACACACCCACATGACTCCTAGGTGCAAGGCGGGGGATGGAGTACACCTGACTGAAGAGAGGAGTACACCAATGCCAGCTGTGAAGTGCTGGATACTAGTCAGGGAAGGACTTTGTTCCTTCCCACAAGCCTCCAGCTCTTCACACATTTCTGTTCTCTGCAAAGACCGAAGTGCAAAAAGAAAGATGAACAGAAGTAGGGGAAAGGACTGGGAAGCTCATCTCCAAGTGCTAAGTGACAGCAGATGGTTGAGGCACTGCTCTATGACAGATGAAGAAATCAGTAATGTATTTGTCGAAGGCAATGTCATTTCAGCAGCCTGCCTGGCTGCCTTAGCTCCCAGAGCTGCCAGCACCCACTGGACATGGATCTCCCAGGGACGCAGTACATCCTTGTGCCTTCTCCCACAAGGCTGCACACACTGACATGGGCACAGCCCGCAAGGGAAGGATGCACCAGTGTGGGGTCAGATGATGCCCCTGCAGCACAAGATTTATTTAGTATTACCTGCATATAAACACACATTCAGCAAAGTAACGTTGTTCCCTCTGCCATTCATCACCCAGAACATCACTAACTGAAAGCCAGGAATGGCTTTGGGCATGCCACTGCATATACAGCGATGTCAGGGAATGCAGCAGCACAGCTTCCAGAGAAACAGAAAACCAAGGTCCCATTTGCTGACCTGCAGCACCCCAGGGTCTCTCTGTGCCTCGCTCTGCAGAGAACTGTAGTCTTACACATAACAACTGGCACAGCACATGGCAAGGGAGATGATCAGAGTATACTGGGAATGGAGCAGGATGGGTGGTGAGCCTTGGAAGCCTCTAAATTTCCTGTTCATTTAAGGCCAGTTTCTACTTTCTTGGTTTTGTGCTCCTGCATTCACATGGCAGTTGGCTGATATAACACAGCCCTGGGTCTTCTCCTCTAGAGTCTTTTCATCACCTGGCTGCTGGCTTCATGCTGCAAGCTCCACTTTCTCCATGTCTCCTGGCCTGCACACCACTCCACTCTATTAAAAATTGCATGCAATTAACATACACTCTCCCAGGTGCTTCTGCAGAAAAGCATCAGGGTTGCAGTGTCTGTGAGAAGGTATCCAGAAGACAGTGACAAGTGACTTGTCTCCCCTCCCAGTTCATAAGCCTGGGAAGATGAGTGCCTCCTGCTTACTGACCCAGAGCATCACAAACAGTGTAGGAGAATGTTTCTGGGAGACAGAATTCAAACTAAACTAACTTGTTGAACAAGCATGGAAAATCTCGTTCTCATTATTTACACAAATAAATGTATACACTAGAGAAGATTCTACCTCCTAGTAAACAGAGTTAGTTTCATAGATCCCTGCTGTTTTGTAGAGTAGGAGAACACCGAGGTTGTCATATTCTTGCTGGAAGTGGTTTTTGTGGCAAGCTCACAAGCCTGTCAGGCTATAAAAAATCCTTGGATATTGCAGGAAATAGCAGGCATTTATAGAGGACAGGTGAATAGGGGGGGGGGGGGGGGGGGAAATGATGTAATGGCTAGTGAATTGCTTCCTCTGTGAAAAATATATATATATAAGAATTTTCTGCAGCAGTTGCTCAATGCACAATACAGGAACTTCAGAATTGGGTTTGAACACCACAGACAAAACAGTAAAGAAAACTGGAATGATGAAAGGCAGCTTTTAATTCTTTGCAGTATTTATCAGTCACAGGGGGTGGTATGGATTTCCTATTGCAGTAAACTGTACGTAAATATAGAGGTTATCAGAATTTCTAGGGTATGTTTCATCCTTCTTCAAACTATTTACATTGGTCCACAGGAAATACATGTATTAAAGGTTTTCACATACTGCAGATTCACACAGGAAATAATACATCTAAATGATACCCGTGGCAGAATCTACATGTGCCCCTCTTAATAGTTGCCACAGACATCTAAAAAAGACAAACAAGTCATCAATTGCTGATTTCATGTTGGACCCTCTGACAGAGCAACCTGAGTTTAATCTAATACACCTGACTGCTTCAGGGAATAAGTCTTCCATGCCCAAATAGCCAAAGTGCATACACAAACCTCTCTAGAATACCAGACAAAAGCAGGGTTTCCTGGAGTCCCAGTGAAGGTGCTCACATGGTTTTCCAGGTAACAAGCATGAGAGCTGCAATGGGACTACTTTGCAGTCAGTGGAGTCTGCTGCAAGTCTGGCACCACCATGCCCCCACCCTCCTGCTCCCCACTGCCCCAACAACATGCCCTCTCTGAGTGTCCAAACCAGGATGCTGATGAACCCAGTGCATCACTGTGCTAACCAGCCTTCACAACATCCAGATGACTTTGGAGGAGGCAGAGGCAAAGAATGAGTAACAGACTCTGACATGATGCAAAGCATTCTGTTCCCCTAGAACTGCCAGCTAAGATTGTTCGGGGATCTTCTGTTCAGGTCATCAGTTTACTGTGATTTGCTCCAAGCTCTAAGTAAGCTGTTCACACTGAATGACAAGATAAATGCCTCTATATCACATAGCACTGCCATTGTGCTTGTTACTTCTGGTTTGTGACCTGGAAAGTCATAGAAGAGCATAGGCAATAGGAGGTCAGTTCTCCTCACCCTTGCTTCCATGGCATCTAAAACTGACTGGTGGATAACAACCCTTCTCAGTGCCTCACTTACAGTTTCTTTAAGGGGCTGGCACAGGAAAAACTTCACACCAGCCCTCCTGTTCAGATCACAGTACCCGATGCGTGTCCATGCCTGAACTGTCCTTTTCAGGGAGCAAAGAAAATCCAACACCTTGAAGAAGTCAGTTCTTATGGATATGCTTTTACATTTCTGTTTGAAAGACCCTTAAAATCCTGGTGTGGGTGAGAGAGAGGAACCGGAATAAGCAGTCCAGTGAGGAGAAAAGACTCAACAGGGTGACAACAGTAGTTGTGCTCTGTTCTGGGGCTGACAAGGAGGAGAGTAAGGTGCCTACCCTTGTGCAGTTCAGTGCCAGTGCCCTAGGACCAGCAACAGATGAGGGCTCCTTCCCACATCACATGCTACAGGTGCAGGTGATGGGCTTCAGAGAGACCAGCTCTCAACAACATACCCACGGCGATGCAAGGTGAGGCCCAGCAATGGGCAATTTCAAACCTCAGCTCCACAGTCAGCCCTGCCTATTTCCCTTCACAGTCACGACCATGTCACTCTCTCTTTCTGCAGCCCCATCCTCTCCCAGCAGCAGCCTCCAAAGACAGGTGCAGCCAGCTCACACCCTGCTGCAGTCCCCCAGAGCCATGGTGAGATCAGCGCATCGTTACCCCAGGGAGCTTGTGAACTAGGGTGCAGTCAGCAAAACTGGAGACTAAGCGCTTGACATTGCTGTTGCTTGTAATGAATCTCACAAATAGTGAAAACTTAATTAATAATAACACTTGGCACTGCTATGCTGCTTTTACATTTACAAAGCACTGTGTAAACATTAACTAATTAATCTGCTGTACTTAGCAATTATATAGTGCTTTATATTTTCCAGCTCCTGTGCAAACATTAGCTAATTAATCTACTTAATTATTTCCATGTTTTACATTCTGGAGCACCACATACCAGCAGCACAAGGAAGAGGCCTTAGCAGGGATACTTCTGAGTGGCTCTTCAGCATTTACAGTGCCTGCCACATTTTGGGGAGACACCTCCAGCAGGCATAAATACTGCCAGCAGGGCCAAGGATGCAGCAAGTCTCCAGGGAACAGAGGCAGAGTCTTCTACAAGTTATTTAAAAACCAAAAGGGGTTCAGAGAGCAGCTGTAAGTATTATTTCACTTCTACAAGACCTGCTGCGCAGTGAAAGACTGAAGTTACTCAGTAGATAGTGCATATCAAAGGGAAATATAAAAGGTGACTTGATCACAACCCACAAGCCCTCATGCAAGGATAACACTTGAGATATTTAAATAACATCTAATTAGATTTGACACCTGAAAGAGACAAATAGGAAAACTGGAATTGAAATTCATTTTTCTACAAGTGAATGTGAGCAATGCCTGACTCTGAAAGATCATACTGAGGGGCAGCTGAAATGGAATTTGGGAATTGTGATTCTGTGCACTGCTCTAATTGCTTTGGGCTTGACTGTTGCCTCAGATTTGACCACTTACAGAATGCACATTGATCTTGTTAAAGCACCGAGGCTTAAAAAAAATATATGCACAGGTATGAAGCATTATCTCCTGGGGAAGTGAGGGCAGACTCCAGACGCAGAGCGTGCGTGGCAACAGTACATTGCCTCTCCCACTACACGGACCTGGGAGATGAACTGTCCTGGTACAGGACACAGGGTGACCAGGAAATTAGACAACCCACCCTAATTACCAAAGCTACAGAAATATGAAGCATTTTCCATCAGAAAAGTTCTGAAAGAACTAGGTTTGCCAATCAGACACTCTCTAACCAAGTATTAATGTACGCTCACTCATGCAGAGCCGCATCTCCCTGCTGCTTATTGCATTTTAACATTGTCAACTGAGCTTGCTGAAGCACTCACAGTGCTCTGCTGACCTCCATTATTTATGATAGCATGTGAAATTGATTGTGGTTGAAAGATCCTTACTGGAATAAAATGAGCTTCTCTATTATTGCCACACACACACACAAATCTCTGTTTTCCAGTGATCCCCCATAGGGAGCACTTGCCTAACCCTGAGTTCATGACAACAGATATCTCCATCTGGTAAAATACAGGTGACTGCATTGTAATGATTGTCAAGTTACAGGACAGCAGAGGTCAAGTGATTCTCTCTCTGGATGACCACATAGAAGGTAAACTGTGGGGACAATGTACAGTTTTCTGGTGTTTTTAGATGGGTAAATGATAAAGTCTGGATAAATGATAAAGTTTCTAGATGGGTAAATGATAAAGTCTGATAAAGCAAGTTGACATCAGTTTTGATACTCTGTCAAACACAGAGCAGAAAACATGCTCTAAGTATTAATGGGATTATGAAAAGATGAACAAGACAAATGAGGCTTTCAGAAACTCAACCTCCTATTTGTTCTCAGAAAATCCTCAGCTATATATAATTTAATGAAAGAACTTAACCCACTGCAATAATCCTGGAAGAAGTCTTACTGCTGGTTTGCTGGTTTTATCTCTCTCTTCCCCAAGAAATGCAGAGCTCTGCCCATCCAATAGGTTGAATGAACCATCCCCAGCATCTCCATATGCCCATTTGCCTCAGCCTCCTGGAGGGCAGACCCTCACCTCTACCTGCAGCAGCTCCTAGCACATGCTGTCCTGCCCTGAAACACCAGCCTCTCTGCACATATGAGTACTGGTGGTGCTGACTTGAAGCTATGGGACTTCCCTCCCCAGCTGTGCATGTCAATGCATATCCAAAAGGGAAAGAGGTAGGCATGGAAGAAAAGGAGTCATGGAGGGCCTTGCCCACACTATCCTGCAACAGGACTGTAACAGAGTGAAGAGAAAGGAAAGCCCACACTGGGACATCACATACTGCCAAGCCTCATGCTCCGCCCCTGAGGCCAGTGTCTCAGGGCCAGTTTCAGGTGACCTTGTGTGCTCTGTCCCAGCAGTCTGGGGCAGCCATGTGCTGCAGATCCTTAGGAATAGCCTGACTGTTCACTTACCGGAGCAAACAGGTCCTCCAGCATCCCTTTCAGGTGATTTTCCAGTAATCTGGACTATATGATAGAGCATGCAGGAACCTAAACTGCTCTGCCCATCCTGCCTGCTGGGCAATCCCTTTGCATGCTCTCAGGAGGGCTGCTGAGTGTGCAGTGTCTGATCAGGTCCTCAGAGGGCATGCAGATAGAAGGGAAGTTGGCTGTGACTCAAGTCAGTCCACCTGAAGGGACAACTGCAGTGTGCAAGAAATACAAGAGTGAACACCCACGCTGCCCCAGAGCCTTACAGATGCTGTGGTGGGCAGAGGTGAGGACATAAGATGCAGAAGGGCACAGAAAGGACTATTGCCAAGCTGCTGGTGGCTACCACGCAGCATCATTATGGAGAAACCTTGGGAAGCCTTGGCTCACAGTTCAACTCTTGCTGGAGAACCTGCTCCAGCCTTGATTCCAGTCACACTCCCCAGCCCTCCTGATAGCACACTAACCACTCGGCATCACCTGGCTCCTTTACTGCACAGCATGCCCCTCAGAGCCCAGGGGGATGTGTCCTGGTGGCATGGTCTCCTGCCAGGTGCAAAGATTTCCCTCAAAACACAGGTGGAGCACTGGTCTTGGGGAGAAGTAGTGTCTGCCACTCAGGAGAATTTCACAGGAACAGGGATCCACTGGTGACAGAGCTTGAGCCCCCATTTTCACACTTGTATCAATGCCACAGTGAAGTGAGGATTTCTCTTGTGCTGGTTAACACCATTTTTCTGTTTTTTCAGTTCTTTTAAAATCCCTTGCTGCTAATCTTCCAGGTGGATTCCCATACAGTTGTATTTTTGTGGTGACCTTTAATACTAAGGAACATTATTAATTCTTGATTTATTTAAAGCAGTCTATTTTGACAAGATTGCAGAAGACACCTCTCTGCTGAAGGGTTACAGACAATCTATTAATTAAATGCCAACAACAGAGCACTGAAAGCTTTCCAAATGTCCACTGAGGAGTCTCTCTCCCTGCCCCTTTCTCCCCCTTCTTCTTACAGGGACCTTTATATGAGGTATGGAAACCTGATACACTCAAAGGAGCCAGGAGCTCTCTCCTAACCGCACTGATCTCCCTGAGCTTTTAGTCTCTGGGTAACCTGGACACTGAGCATCCTCTCATTACATGCCCATTTAACCTCCATTTGTAAATGGACAAGGCCTGCTTTCATTCTCAAAACTGCCTTCCAAGGATCAGCAGACTAGGTTAGCCCAAGTCATGTCTGTGGTCATCAGTTTGGACACCACAGCAGCTGTTCGAGCAGCAGCTGTAACATGCCACAGAAGGAAAGTGCTATGTGGGTCCAGGGGCAAAGGTAGGACAGCTGGGCTGCAACACCTACTACAGCAGCCTCTTTTCACTCTGCAGCACAATCTGCTGCATTATCTCCAGTCTGTTTGCCTGGGCCAGTATCCTACAAACTTGTGCAGTCCTGCAGTCCCACTGCTTACTCACGCAGCAACCATAGGGTTTAAACCATGCCCAGAAGCTGCTCTCTGCTCTCTCTTCTTGGGACGTCCCATCTGCCCATGCCAGGTGGACAGGAAAACCAGTGAGCACAGCTGCAAGACAGAGAAGCAACCCATGGAGCTCTGACTGCTGCTTTTGAGGGAGTCAAGGGTGAAACATAACTCCATCAGCCTACAAGGAAAAGAACCAATTATCTGGCAATTGTGTGCAGCCTATTTCAGTGGGAGGCTCATAACCTAACCAGTCCTTGTAGTCAAGGGGAATAAAATATATGCTGATATCAGTACACAGAGGTTCCCACTGGAAGCCACTTTCACTGCAGTGTCGTGAATCTTTTCAGAAACAGCTTGAGAAGATTCATTCTGTGTATCAATCTTCCTGGGGAACAGAGCTGACAGTGGTCATACATAATAATGCTTAAGTCAATTCACATGCACAGTCAGTGTCTGTCTACAAGTCTTGGCCCTAATCAGTACATTAAATAGAAACTTATGACTAATAACTCGGAAAGGGCCTCTCCAGGGGCAAAGAAATGCTCCTCTTTGGCCACTGTCAGCTCCTCAGGCATGTGCTGTAGCAGCACGCTTTCCCCTTGGCTCCAGGAAGGGAGAATGGAAGGTTATAACTATTCTGTTTGTTTGGCTGACACATTTTCTATGAGATGAATTCTTTACTTTAGGTTTTGACAGTGATTCTGTGACTTTACGTCTGTCCTGTGATCACAGTGCCTCTCTGGAACAGGAACAAAGAACATAAAAGCTGCCAGTTTAGCCAGATTCAGGTTGGAGGTGAAGCAGGCATCCTGCCCTTTTAAAACTGCCCTGGCTGCCCCCTGCTCAGGCACCATGTGTGCAAGGGTGAGCTAGCTCTTGAGAACACACTCCTCCCCTACCACCACAGGCCAGCATGGACAGGTGGACTCTGCACTATGCTGCTTGTTCCTCATGCCATGAGAACCTTGGAAACTGCATGCGGAGCAGCAGTGCGGGCTGGGAAAGGACTGGGCTATCAGAAAGTGAGACATTCATTTTTTAAGCTTTGGGTATTCTTGCTTCTGGATCAGCTGTGCTCACAAGGGATGCTTACCAGCAGCCTCTACATCCACAGCTTTGCCAAGAAAGCAGCACATAGTTGCTCTGCTTCAATAAAGTCTGCTGGATGAGCTCAGGCTTCCTCAGCAGGCAAAGGTAACCTCACTGCTCTTCCAGGAACAGGCATGCAGAGTGTTCATCCAGCCCCTCACTAGTCATGAAGGTTCCAAGCAGCCCAGTTCTCTGCACAGCTGATTTCCATGCATGCCCTGTGAAGATGCAGCTAAGCTGAGCTTGGTCAGGGCACAGTGGGTCCCAGAATCCAAACAACCTTGTCAAACCCTGGGGGTGCAGGAGGAAAGGGCAAAACAGAAGACCATAAAACAAGCAGCTAAGAGGAGCCCATGGCTTCCACTTGTGTCCACGACTCCTGCAGATCCAGTGCAGGCAACACTTGGAGGTTTTCTCCCTAACCAGAAATCTCCAAGAACAGAATTAAAGAAATATGTTTTTCTACACTTCCACGTGCAAACACCCAGAGCAGATCTGTCTTTGCTGTTCAGATGCATAGCTTTTATTGCTTGAAAAATTGGGATATGGAAAACTATTTATTTCTTGAACAACAACAACAAAAAAATTAGTGTTTGCTTTCTCACACACAAAAAAAAAAAAATAGAGTTTGCTTCCTCACATTTTTTCTTTTACCTTCAGCTCCTTGCTTCATAAGCCAGCTGACTTGAGGGATCTCCCTTTTATTCCTCAAAGGGAAAGTGGAAAGGCAGGCATTCATCTCTTCTCTCTGGTGACCAGCAATAGGACCCAAGGGTCCTTGAAACTGTGACCAGGGCAGTTCAGGCTGGGTATCAGGAAAGAGTTCTTCACCAGGAAGGTAGTCAGGCCCTGGAACAGGCTCCCCAGGGAAGTAGTCATAGCACCAGGCATGTTGGAGTTCAAGAAGCGTTGGGAGAACACTGTCAGACATATGATCTGATTTTCTGGGTGTTGGACCCAGGAGCTGGAGTCAAAGATCTTTTGAGGGTCCCTTCTAACTTTGGATATTCTATGATTCTATGATCAGTACCTTTATTAGGGCTAACAGAAGAGTCCACCTCTCTTTTAAGCATTTAAAAATGACCATGTATGCCAATGCTTTCCGGATGGTGCTGAGCTGCTGGGAGCTGAAATGGGCACAATGGTATGGAGCTGAATGCACAAACCCAGATGAATAAAATCCCCCATCTTGTGCAGATATCATCTGCACCAGACACCCAAGTAGACATCATATGCTCCAGTACTGTTGGGACTGTTCACTACACGTGCAGGAAAATTCCTCTAGGAGAAACATACTGCAGTGGGTAGATTTTACCAGGTAAACAGTTCTCCTTAGACACTGTTTCTCTCTGAGGTTCTTGGTATTTTTGTTGTTGGTGGTGGTTTTTGTTTGTTTGTTTGTTTTTGTTTGTTTAACAAGTAGCAGACCACCTCAAAGCTCACCCTTTCATCAACACATACAGAAAATCTGGCTATCAACCTCCTGTTCACCCCCTGTGCACAGACACCACTCGTTATAATGTCTGTGGGAGTCACTCATTTAAATAATGAAACACTTATTTGAAACTTGTTTGAACTTCAGTGAAGCTGCCAGAGGAATGTAGCATTTGACAGAGAGAAACTAGTATTCACCCTTATTTACCTTGACAAGCACTATACTGAGTGATTCACAGGTGGGCAGTGCATGGTGGGGCTGGTGGTAAGGTTATGCAGGATGTTGTAGAAGTTGGCAGCAATGCAGCAAACAAAGGACTTGATGCAGAGCGACACTGCCATGACATGTTGGCAGATTTATAGGAGTGAACTGTCCTCCTAGATCAAATTCTTCTGAATGATTCCCCATAAAGAAGGGAGATAGAAAGGAAAACAATTTAGAAAGCAAATCCTGGCTGCCTCCACCATCCCCACCTTTGTGTGGCTGTGGTGCTTCTCTCACTAGGAGCACATGGGAGACTGCTGGCAATGACCAGATCATGCAGACAGCAGCTCTGAGCTAGGACTCTCTGTGGCATTCCCCGTAACACCACACTGAGGACAGGCGAGCCTAGAAGGGGAGCCCAGGCTGTCCAAAGACAGTGCAAAGAGCTTTCTATACGTTTTCTACAACAGCTGAACCACAGATGGTGCTTCATTAAGTTTGAGATTCATCAGCCATTGTTAGTGTTGTGTTCTGTAATAAAAAAATCATTTAAAGAAAACACTTATCAGAACTAAGCAAGCTCACCGGCTGCTGGGTTGGACTTCCCCACAAGTCCTGGCAGACAGCCTGCTGCCTTTTGGTTCTGACAGGCAGGGCAGTGATGGGAAAACCCCGGACGGCTCTTTTTGTTGCGAAAGCACTATATGAAGCTGCAAACCTATCTGTCACCTTCCAGTACATTGTTTACCAGCTCTCCTCAACATTCCCCAAACAATATTTTCTAGAGACTGTAATTCAATACCTCACACCCCTGAGCTGTAGCATCAGCCCAGAGAGCAACATGATGAATGTATCACATCCCTCTGGGGCTTGGGCTGGGGAACTGGTTTGTAGTGTTCCAGCTGTTAATTATCCCTCAGCTTTTTGTTATTCTCATCCCAGCTGTGCCTCAGTATTTATCATATGGGGCTACATGCACTAAAAACATTCTGATTGCTTTAAAGTATAAGGAACAATTTACCCCTTTTGTGCAACGCTAGACAGCTCAAGAGATCAAATGGCAAGATTTGATCAATAAGGTGTTCACTAGATTAGAGGCACCAGGGCTCAGACCTCAAAGTGCATATCTGTGAGAAGTGCAAGCAAAGGAACGCACCAAGAATGTTAAGCACAGACACACACACGACTTCCATCATTCTCCTTTCCACATCCCTTCCCCAGCCACCACCAGAGTCCCAGAGACATCCTCAGATTAATTCCTGCACTGAGACAAGTGCTGAACAGACCATCTGAAGCCAGTGCAGCCCAGGCCCAGCTGTGTTCTGGGCAGAGCTGCTCCTGCTGCTCCCAGCCACAACTGCCTTGGCTTTGCTGGGAGCTGGCACGCAGGGAGCAGCGCCCAGACAGCACCACTGCTTTTTTGCTGGGGAGCACCATGCCACTCCTAATCTGATCCAGCTTCCCAGCACCTGCACGACATGTTGCTGGCCCAGGGAAACTCCTGGCCCAGCAACAAACTATCCCCAAGCCACCCAGGCTCTTCCCCAGGAGAAGTGGGGAGGTAGCCTCCTGCTTGTGCTTCTCCTTCGGCTGTTACCCTGCTTTTCCAGCTCTCATGGTCTCACACAGGGAGTCTCAGATTCTGCTGCTCCCCAGGATACTCCTTTTTTCTATATATTTCTACAGCTCTCAGTCCCAAACCTTTTGTAAATGTGGAGTATAAATGCTAAGGGCAGCACATGTGCCTGTTCACAACGTGCACCCCAAATGACTAGCCAGTGATACTGACATGTAACTTAATGTATTTCTAGTGAGTGTGTATTATGCCTACATATATGCTACAATGCACCCTCCCCTTTGTCACAACTTCATTACCGCTGCAGGGCTTTTTCATACCTGCAATGAAGATTTTTGTTTGTTTATAATGACCACTTCGGTTCCTCATGAAACGTGCATCCTGACAAAACATTTGTGATGCGATGTACCCAGTTCAGGATCCTCGCAGGCTCTCCATCCCACTCTCCTCCTGCACAGGCACTGCGCAACACCCTGCTCCTTCCAGAAGTGAGGGACAGTGGTGGCCTGCAGCCACCGTCTGCATGGGGCCCTGGCACTCTCAGCACTGTAGAAACATTACTCTTGGCAGTCCCCAGGAAACAGGGAAGCAAATACTATTATGCCCACTTTGTTTCCAGGGACCTTATGCAGGTAATTAAGACCCATGCTGCCACTTCTTGAGCTGTGAATCGCTGATATTTAATGACATTTCCCAAATATTTTAAATAGAAATTTCAGGTCTTGTTCCTAATCTGACATTTATCTTCTATTAGCATGAAAACAAATAGAAGGGCCTGAGAATCATTGCTTATATTATAAATGACTTTACTGTTGGTTTTATTACCTTCCCCATTAAGCTGTCACAATCTGTGCCTCTTCCCATTTCTATGATGACCAGCCAGTGAAATCTGTCATCTTTTCCATGTGATTTATACAGGACCCTAGTGATAACTTTATTCTTGTGGAGGATAATTATCAGCTATATTATTAAGGTTGCTCAGTTGCCCTAGGGGATAATGTGTCAGAAAGGTTAAAATATTGACAAGCAATAAAGCATGTATTATAATTATACAAGTGCCAGGATAGATAACTGTCTGTGAGCAAGGAGCTGAGCTACAGTTTTGCATTCACTCAGCAAAGACAGTAATGGTATGGTCACATCTTACACTTTCCACTAGGACTGCGGAAGTCTAGGTCAATTACTTGGAGGGCAACAAAGAATATGTCCTATCCCATTAATATATATTGATCACTTAAACCTAGATGACCATGACCTACAGCTGATTTACCAGTCATAATTGAACAGGATGTGGCAGCTGAAGTGGACAAGGTTTTTCCATAGTCTTTCGGCATTTCTTCCCACACACCTCAAAATGTTTGTCTTCATGAGAATGGCAAAAGGAAGGAGAGCAAAGAATTGGCATCTCTGAAATGAAACACGGATTTCTTCTGGGATTGGAGCAGCAGGTGCACGGCTTATTGGGCAAATGCTATATAGGTATAATCTTAAGGACATCACTGAGATGGATCGTCCTTTGGCTCAGGCACTAACAAAACGAATCACTGAATAACTTGGCAGTACATCTGAATTGAGACTATAAACCTAACCTTGGTCATTCCTCCAGATCTACTATTGTTACATCACGAAGAGCAGACAAGTGACTCAGGAGCTCATAAACAGTTTCTCATGGAAAGCACGTATGCTAGCCAGACAAAATCTCTCTCTGAAAAAAAAATGTGGAAAAGTGGTAGATTTAACCTACTTCAAAATGTCATTTTTTGAAGGGAAAAAAAAATCAACACCACAATACACATTTTTTTCTTGATGCTTAAAGGATGTGTCTGTACTGTAGAAGCATTTTAAACACCAGACACTGGATTGGGCTTTGGGCAGCTGAAGGAACTTGCTGCAGCAAACCCTACCAGTTCCCCCTTAGTATAACCAGTATAATCATAGTGAAAGTATATTATGAACTATAGATGATCATGACCAGAGAAGAGCTGTAAGATATTTAATAAACTACATTGGTTAACCACTCTGAAAAGGAAGTGCCAAAGACTACAGAAATATTGTTTAGCTCAGCTTCATCTATGTCCTTCTGGATATGTCCAGGGAAACATAATTCTTGTAAAGGATAGAGGTCCAGAAGACAGGGGTCAGAGTTCTAGCCCAGTCAGCAAGAGACATCTGGCATCGTTTCCATGAAATATGGGCTTGTACCACTCTTTCGCTGACCCTTTAGACAAACCATGGACACTGGAGACAGCATCTAAATGCTATTAGAGCATATCCTTTCTCTGCTTGCTCTAAGAATAAAAGTGAGAGCACACAGCTTTCTTATCCTACCAAAACTAAGAAGCCTGATGCTGTAGATGAAGCCCTATGCACATGAGTAACACAGTCTGTTCCATGCTGCACAAGGATGAGCTGAAGATGAGCAGTGAGAGCTGCAAACAGGAACTCATTTGGGCATGCTGCTGAGCTGGAGAGAGGTTTCAGCTTGACACCACCATGAGAGACACAGCGGTTGCTCAGAAAAGTGAGAAGTTAGCACAGGATGTTTTTACTACAGGAAGCCAAAGCACAGATTGCACTACCTGGTAGAAGTTTTCCTGTGCTTGTCTTCTTCCCATTATTAAAATGTCCAGACAAAAACAAGGAGTGAGAGGGACTGGTGTCAGCATGGAGAAAGCACAGAGAGATGCTCTATATATTCTGTCTCCTACCAGGAGCACAGGAAGATGTATTCTCTCCCATACTTTGGAAGAAACGCTCCTAAGAAATGTTTACTGACAGAGAATTAGGGAATACAGACTCTTAGAGGCAAGCATATTTAAATAGCACCATTCCTAGCACAATGCATACAAATGCCTACTTAGATTCTCTGAACACCAACATGTAGAAGCACAACACTTTGCAGAACACCAGGAGACTATCTCCACAGGACTATTACCTCTGACTCTTGATAAAACATCTCCTGCTGTATTTTCTCCCTGTTGTGCTTTGCAGATGCTTCCTCTTTTAATTTGTCAGAGACAAGCAGCTGTAATTCTGAAAATAACACTCTTCAATAATGCTCTGTTTACTGTCAGATCTCCTTTCTCAGCTGTAATTATGTTTATACTTGTTTATCAGAAGGGCAAACTGCAGCCCAGGCCCATGGTTTAGGTTAACCTCACAGATATGCGCAAAATAAAAATAGACTTTGCACTATTGAAAGCTCTGTAGCTACAGAAAGATGGGAAACACAAAGTCTTATTTTAGCTATGTATCATAGCTTTCCAGTTGTGATAACTTTGCTGAGGACAAAGGAGTTTTCTACTCCTTATGAATAAAAAAGAGATAGCACAAATTTTGATAGTCATTTTCACAGAACTGAGAATGCTTTTGTAGTGCTGGATCTGTTGTAAGCTAGTTAGCTTCAAAGGTAATCAGATATTTAATGCATCACTAATTCAATGTGAAGAGCCTGGGATGAATGAATTATCAAACTTGCTAATTGTCAGCTATTTAGTCAGAAAACAATGTGGGGAGCTATTTAAAGGAAGTTATGAACACAGTATTTGCTGTTTGGGGCAGAATGTCACTGGCACGCCCAATCTCAGTTTGCTCTGTCTCCTGGAGGAGAGACACCCAGCTCCTCCAGGCAGCCTTTCACTGATGGGGAAAGTCTTTCCATCATTTTTCATTCCAGGCCACTAAGCCAGGCACAGTTCACCATGAACAGGCACTTTAGCAAACCAAGCCCATCCTCACCAGCACACCCAGGGCTCTTAGTTCCTTGTCTTCCCCACAGCATAAAAAAGCCCCTGCTGCAGTGCTCCAGAGGGTTGCAAGAAGGCCTTCAGCAGACCTCTTCCACCTGCTGTTCTGGTTCCCAGGCTAGATTTACCTATCACCTTTTTTCAATCTCATACCAGTATCTGCAGATACATATTCTTATACCTCTTCTTAGCCAGTCATGTTCCTGCTTTCTTTGCCCATGCAGGACAGCGTTCAGGAAAAATTGCTCCACCCTTCCTGTTTCACATCTGCACTACTCCTGTTGCAAACCATCCTGCTTGCATTGCATCAGCCTCCCTTTATAATACTCTCAGACCTGGCTCTTGTTCACCTGCATGCTCCTATCTCATGCTCTCGTGTTCCACAACAGGAGTATATTATGAGAAAAAAGGTTCCTGACCCATGTTTTCCTGTTTGGGTAGGACTGTGGTGTTATTCTCAAAATGAGCTGTTTCTTTTAGACCACTTTCCCCTCTTAGAGGCAATGCTTTGTGGCCCAGGAGATGCCAATAGTTCCCTGCCATTTCTCTTAGCCGGTGAACCAAAATGAAATAGTGGATCTGATCCTGTATAATGAGTGAGCTGGACCTTGAAGCCTAAACCTTTACCATTATTGCCGTTTCCAGCCAAGTCCTTCTGACATTCAAACACCAGAGCCTCAAATTTCTTCAAAGAAAGATGCACAGCGGTGCAAGCCAGGCAATACTCCTCTGCTCGCATGCTCTTTGTAGCAGCCACTGTTCCCTCGTTTAACCTGGGTATCACCCTAGACCTCCTCCTTGTATCTGTGATTTTGTGTGTTAGCTTTTTGCCTTCATAATGCAAAATTTGCTGGTGTTTGATGACTCAGAATAGGATGAGGAGGTAAGCAGGTACCAGTCAGAGAGCTAATAAACTCCACACATGGTGTGACTCGTTATTTACTTTGGGAACATGAGTTCCAGGAAAGAGTATCTTGTGCTTTCTCCTAATAGCAACTTTAAAAATCCACCAGGGATTGGTTTAATGCTTTGGAAAAGGTTAATGTTGTTAGGGATTTACAGCTATATTTGAAATAGTTTAAACTATTATTTTTATTTCCTTGAGTAAAATGGAATTTCAGTGAATTGTGCAAAGTTAGATGGTCAGTTTGTATATGAAAGAGGTCATTAAAAGCTTGAGTAGTTTTAAAGAGAGTCTTATTCTCTGTGTTTGGCAGGGAGTGGGAAACTGCTATCACCTCTGGGTTAGCTTCTCCAAATAGATCCTGAAAGTGCCTTCCTGTACTCTCAGAACAATGAGAAGAAGCATGGCTAGCACGCCATGGGAGTGCAAAACTAATCCTGTCCCTCCTACCCTTGTGCCACTCTCACAGGCCGACTGGCCTCTCTCCCACACAGCAGGAAACTGCCAGGAAAGCTGGAGCTGCCTCATGCATCCTAGCAGCACCCACAGTGCACAGAAGGCAGCACAGAAAGCTCCAGCATGGCAGTGCCCCATCCTGGCAGCTGCAGAGCTCTTGTGCCCCACTGAGCCTTCACATGAACTGCTGCCAGCTTCTCAGCACCAGAGTGGCCATTCATCATCCCATGGACATCTCAGGTCTCCTTATACTTACTGACACCAGTGTCCTCTTGGGGAAGAGGATTCTGTATCTCGGTTTTAAGTTTTGGGTCTGGTGAATGTCCCGTGTGCCTGGGCTGCAAAGTGAGCACCAGCGTCCCTAACAACTCCTCTGGTTTTCCCACTGTTGAACACAAATCCAAGGTGTTTTCTCTCCATGCACAGTATGCCACCTTAGGCGCTGATATCCTTCTTCAGAGAAGCGTTTCCAAGCTCCCTGAGAACATGTCACTAATCCCCCCCAACCATGGCAGGTGGTGTCTTGTGGAGAAAAATGCTGACAAGGTAAGTCTATGTGTAGGCTGTGCAAGAATCAAGTAATAACACTGCTTCTTGCACACAACAGCAGAGAAGTCTCTGCTTGAGATATTTGGCACTGGCCACACATTACTCTGAGAGCCAGCAACTCTTTCCTGTGGTAGAAGTTCAGTGAATTGATGACTCCTGATGCTCATCTCAGGGGTCATCTGCTAGTCTACAATTGAAGTCATTTGTGCAAAATGCTGTGACAATGTCAGCTGTAATTGCATCAGTCATGCCACACAACAAGACAAATGTGACTGGAGATGGCGTGTCAACATCAGAAATTGCTTAAGACTGAAAAGCAAGTGGGAGAAAGAGCAAGCATTCAGAAACAATTATTTTACTATGGTAGGAATAACAACAGCTCTCATTTCCTACACACAGTTCTCCTGGGAAATAATATAGAAAGCTGCCAGTCTCCTCCCTTTCCCATGGGATACTATCAGACTGAAAAAAAAATAAATAAATAAAACTCAGAAAATGTGTCCCATTTTCATTAGGGGTTCTGAAGATATAAGATGCACTTGCCCTGGACACAGGAGTATCCTTTTTGAAGTCTCCACTCTTCATAGCACACAATAGCACACAGATACCTGCCTCTACAGAAAGTCCAGTTCTGCTATATAGTGAGTAATTCTGCCCTGCCAAATTCATACATAAGAGAGAATGCACTTGTCCCTGTTTCCTCCAGTGAGCTGTGAACAGACGTCTGATACAGCCCTGTGAAAATGTCGTCTTGACCGCACATCAGATTGGCAAGCCTGAAATGACTTCACGTTATACCCATGGGAAAGGACAGGGCAGGTTTCCACCTCAGCAGACTCTTAACCTTGTACCAGAGCTGCCTAGACCAAGTAGAGGGCGTGGGAGGGATTCTTCTTACTAAAATTAAATAAATCTTATGTGAAAAATGCCATTTTCAATGTCTTGAGCTGTCAATTGCAAGAGAAGGAGATATTGATTTCTACAGAAACTTTATTTAAGTGAATGACCTATTAAATGAAACTTATGTGACACCAGATGGCTCTTGCAATTTAATTCCTGAATGAAGTGACGTCTCCAAGGCTTTAGGATGTTCTTTGTCTTGAATGATGAAAGGCATTTTCCTTACAGCCATTTGCACCTGTATCCCAGGACATTTGCAAACAAAGTCCTACAAAGAATCCAGAATGCTTATACCTCCATTAGCGAACTCCAGCCAATAAACAGACAGCCCAGCACATACCAATCCTTAGGAGCAAAGCTAAAAGGTGCAAAGAGACAGAGAACTGCCAGGCTCCAGCCTCCCAGACTAATGAAGGCACTAAGGAAAGCAGGAGGAATGCCAGGACATCAGCTGCCACATGCCTACCAGTCCTGGCCCTAGCAAATGCTTGTGGTCAGAGAAGTGCAGCTCCCAGAACTGAACAGTCAGGGTGACATTTCAGTCCTTGTCACAGAACTCTTCCTCTCAAAAGCATGCTTAAAGTTATGGAGCCTGCATACCACAACACAAGCATTCCCAAGAGATGCCTGCAGAAGTGTTGGGGCTGCCTGGCCTCACCAAGCTCTCTCCTCCCACCCTGGGGCCATGGCAAGGCATTCACCTAGGTGAGCCCTCCTTTAACAGCAAGACAGTTACACTCATGGCTTTTCTGTCTGCACCAAGGTTAATTCCCTAAGAATGGTCTGCCAGTAAGCGGCTCCTGAGGACATGCACCCAAATCCTTCCCTCACAGGCAAACTTGCCTTGGGGCCTGACCATCACCCTGTCCTTCCCCAGCACCCACTGCCAGCCACAGCTTGGGCACAGCATCTGCCACCAACAACCGGCCTTGGCAATCTGCAAGAGCCACCAGTCCTACAGAGCAGACATCAGCAGGATGCTGCCTGAAGAGGAAGAGGAACAGGCCTGGGATTTCCAAAAGCTGCAGATAAACCTCCTAGGCCAGCAATTCCTTCTACATGCAAACTGAACTCATTGTGGTGGCTTTAGATTTGCAGCTTCCCAAATGCCTTGCAGCCTCTGTGGAAGGTGGTCTCACAAAGGTGGCATGGGTCCAGGAAGCATCAAAACAGACTCTCTGCCACCAATATCTGCACCTTAGAAAAAGTAAATCTATCACTGGCAGTCCCCAGGAATGTCAGCTACTCCCAGGCAGCCCCTCCAGAGAAAATCTGCCACTGTGTGGTCCATGCCCCTTCTCAGAAGGTGGCAGCAGCTCTGGAACAGGCATCCACAGGAACAAAGAACCAGGCTCGGAAGGGTGAAGGAACTGATCACTATCAAACAGGTGATGCTACTCCTTGACTGTTCCTTGCAGTATCCCCCGAGACCATCAGTTCTTCAGGGCAGGAACCATGTCTCCCAGAATGCTTGGGCAGCATCCGCACTTGATCTCACTCATCCCCTTGCATGCACTGCAACAGAAACAACAAGCGGATAATGCACCAGTGTCACATCGTCAGGATGAAAGTGAGAAGCAATGAAAGTGAGAATCACCCTGCCACTTAGGCAGGGAAGCACTTGGCAAGAGCTCATCAGTGCCAGCAGTGTGCTCTCTGCAGTGCTTTTCTGATGGTGTTGATGCTGTGCCAGCCTTCTGGAGGGATGCTCAGACTCTAAAACCTCCTGCATTTCCTCCTGTGCATTTCTTTCCACAAGTCTCTCAAGGCAAAGCTAAAGATGGGAAGAGGCATTTGCTTTTCAGTCGAGCCCACTCTGCACTTGCCATTGAAGTCCTTGTTATCTGGCTGTGCATATAGAGCTATCTGCCATGCTTCAGAGACCACTCACTTCTGTTTACAAAAGCTTTTCTGCGGTTTGTGTTTTTAAGAGAAGCCAATTTATTTTTATTCAAAATCTATAAGAAACAATTGAATAGTAAAACTGTCAGATTCTGTCTGTTCCATCAAAATGGCTTAGTTGTGTCTGAAATGCCAGCACCAAATAACAACCCAGCTCCTTTGCATGCCCACACTCCCAAATGCTTCTGCTGCTGCTGGGCATCATGCAATCTTAGCAAGCACTAAGCTCTGCAGCACAGCAGTAAGCTCTGCAGCACACCCCAGGAAGCACCACTTTTACAGAGAGATGAACCTTATGGTCCTTCTCACTCAGAAGCCCTTCCCAAAGACCCTTCATGGGCACTGACACAGTTATTTTGTAGTTTTAATCTCTCTCTTCCCCAAGACCAGGAGCTAAGTCTGTCCCAGTTTCAGGAAGCCTTCTTGCAGCTGCCTGCCATGCAGCACTCACAGGAGGACAAGGCAAAGCACCTTGCTTGTGTACAGGATCCTACTGTGATGCTCTGAACCATGTGTGGGATGGGCAAAGTCACACCTTGGTGTGCATGTGTTCATAGGACTGCTCCAGGAAGTTTTGGGGCTTAGCAAACACCTCAAGGCTAATGATGGAGACAGAAGCAATGGGCATCTTCTGGGGAAGATGCCAAGCCAATGATACTCTTCCCTTCTGGGAGACCTCAGCCCATGGCACTGGATGCTGAGCAGCCCTAGGGAAGTAAAGTTGCCATCAACAAGCCAACAACACACGTACAACTTCCTGATCTGAGCAAGAAGCTGTCTGATCAGCTGCTCTTCCCAGTAGCTCACAGCAAACATCCCATCCCAGGGGCAGGAACAGCAAGCAGAGGCCTGTTTACTATGTCCCCCTTACAACATCAGTGCAGCATTATGGCTTCAAGAGCATGCAGCTGTTTCCTCATTTCTTTTCACAAGCCTACTGTTGTCCCACCTGTGTCCTATAAAGGAGCAGTACAGCCCAGCACCAAGTGCTTCCCCCTAGCAGGCAGACATCCAGGCTTTCTATAAAACCACTTCTTACATTGCCCCTAATTCTAGTTCAGTCATGGCAGAGCAGCCCAAGGGATGTGAATGCAATTTTCTCACTGAGTTACACTGAATCCTTTGGGGAAGGAGACAGAATTACATAGAACCCATACAAACAAAAGCAACATTACTATTCTGCATTTGAACTCTGTTATTATTTAGAGTTAACCTTTTCTACTTCTAAATCATAAACTAATTTTACATCCCACTGTCAGATATGGGCCATAAGCTACAGGAAACATGAGATGACTGTTTCATACTCTCATGAATTAAAAGATAACAGGGCACCCAGTGGTCATTGCTCCTCAGAACCAGACCTAGAGCAATAAATTCACTCAAGCACACTAACCTATAGTCCTTTTGTTAAAAAAGGACAAAACAATGTAGATGAAAAGAAACATGGATAATACTGCAACTCACCCAGCTTGGCACAGGGTGCTTCACTGGCAGTGGACATAAAAAGCACTCTCATTGCAGCAGAGATCCTTCCATGGTCATCTCCATTGGATTTAAATGCATCAGTTGGAATCTAGAACATAAGTACTTGTACAGTAAATACTACAAAAGTTGGAAGGCCACATTTAAAAAAGATCTGCTCTCTGCTAAGCTGTGAGAGTCAATACAGCCTATAAGCGGCACTGGAAGCTGAAAGGATTACTCTCTGCCAAAGCAATTTGTATTAGTTTTTATTCCAGGAATGGAAAATGGACTTGATGGACAGAGAGTTATACTAGCTCTGACCCTTTCCACGTTCGCTACCTGCAGGACCAAGTTATTGAGGGCTGGAAGCAGCTGCCACAGCCACAGCTCTCATGTCCAATCTCTCTGCTGAACAGCAAGCAGTGTGACATTTCCTCCACTCTGAACAGCCAGACTGCTGCACGTATCCAGCCCCATAGTTGTACTCCTGTGGCTTCTTGTACCACAAGAGTTAAGGTAAGATCATTTCAACCTTACCTTGGAGGGAGGAACAGAAGTGGTAAGTATAGCCTCAAATGGAACAACAAATTGGGCTAGTTTATATGTTGATGGTTGTTTGATTTTCCCAGGAACCACAGCCTCACCTGTTCTGCTGGCAGTGCACCTGCACAGACTGCATGGACATGGCTGTGCAGGATCCTTTTCAGCTAAGCTTTGATGGTATCAGTATCTAAACTGCTTTGAAGCATTACAAGGCTTTCTGGCTAGTGCACTGGGCATGTGCTGTCTCACAGAAAGGAGCAACAAGTTTAATCATCCTGTCAGTTCAAAGCAGCAGCTCATGCCACAAACCAGTAATTTGCTACTAAAACTAATTCCTGCCAAAGGTATTGGTACACTGCTGGAGCCTCCCTGCATACAGCTGATGGACTGCCACACTGATCTCTCACAGCTCTCTACAGATAACTGAAAGAATACATCCTTAAAAAGAAGTTTCCCTCATCTAACGTTTGTTTTGTCCCAGCTGCCTTTCCAAATGCCAAACCCTCTTTAAAAAGAAAGCACACAAGGCAGAATTTAATTTATAAAACACTAATTTCCTTCTGAAATTTCAGCAAAGCTGAAGCTCGTCTTGAAAATTAAAACAAGCTGCATTTACTCTGTATACAATTAATTCCCTTCATGCCAAGTGTTACTTTGGAAAAGAGAAGCAGTCATAAACATATTCACCTGTCAAAAGAAAAAAAGAAAAAGAAAAAGAAAAAAAAAAAAAAGCAGTTAAAGTAAATAATTCAAGAGATTTAAAAATAAATTCACACTTTCACAGAAACAGACTTCCAAGCTTCTTTTTATCTCTTCTCAGCAGCACCTTGCTGTAATAGAACAGTGATACAAATATAAAGGGAGAGAGAGCACAGAGCAGGTTCTGGGCCCGTCTAGCTTTAAAACCAAAGGAGTCTGTTTGCAGGGACAGAGTCCTATGAAATTCACACAGAGGCATCCTGGATTTGCAGGTACACCTAAAGAAATTAAACCCTTGATATTCTGGGAAACCGTTACTAGAGAAGTGCTGCTTCTGTAAGTAGGAACAAGCCCCAACCACGGCCCAATGCTCCATGGTGCCTGGTGGTTCCCCTCATCCTGGCTGGGCTCTGGGACTTTCCCTGAAGTTTTCAGGCCTTTCCATATCTGGAGAGGTAAAAAACTGCATTGTATCTATTGGATACAGCGTGGATTCTTGCCAGCCATGAACCCCAGACCTTGTGTCCCATGCACTGTGCTGAGTGGAGGAGGGCTCTGACAGCATTTACAGACGCAAGAGCACCACTGCAGCTTAGTAGCTTGTTTACACCCTGCTCAGTATTCCAAGTTTGTCATTATGTCAAAACTATGTTCTCGCTGTGGAGGTAGCAGAGAGAAAAGGGCTGTCTGGTGGTCCCTGGCCTGTCAGCTCTTGGAAAGCAACCTGGGCTCCTGCTTTTCTCCAGAATAAAATTCAAATCCTGGGAGAAGATGATGCATGCAGTCAACACTGCCATTAGCAGCTGAGGGCTCTTGCCAAGTCTGTCAGGGTGATTTGCATGGCCAGTAGGCTGATCTCCCAAAACCAGGACCTGTGGTCACAAACCCTATTTTTCCCTTGCCTATAGGAAGCAACCTTGATTCATTCATTCAACTTGTATTGATCCTCTTTTCTTTATTTTTATGAGAAATGAATGGTGAGGAGCTTTTTCTCTGTTTAAACTTCAGGGGATATTGTTCAAGGACTTGTTGTGATGTTTCTCTGTCTGACAGCTTTATTGGGTAATAGCCACTGATGGTATATGTGTGCACAGACAGTCAGACCTTTTATACTATGTGTGTTCCCATAAAAATGATTGGTTTTAAGGTGTTATTCTAGCATTGTTGTGATTGTACCATGAGACCAAACAGTCAAAAAGGCAGATGTGAACTGAAGGCTGATTAGTAGATGTGCATTGATTCTCCCTCTTCTCCATACCCCGACAGGGAGAAGCCACACCACTATCTGCCTGCTAAAGACAGATAGCAGGGAAGGCAAAAGCATGGCTTGTTGGAATTCAGTTAGTAAATAATAATGAGATATCCCAGCTCCCAGGGAATGGCTGCACCCTATATTTCCCTGCCCTCCTGAACCAAGCTGGAGAAATTTGTTTGGGCCTAAAGAACCAAATGCATCTCTGTCACCCTAGGCACATTCTGCCTGTGACAGCGTCCCTGGCACCCAGCACCCAGGCAGACAGCACTGGACTTTCAGAGAAGCAGTGTTCTTTAGCAGGGAGACAACCAGAGCTCATTGCCCTCCAGGGCCTCTGGAAGCCCACTCTTGTAGCACTGGAAATGCTGTTAGAGTAGCCTCTGCACTGCTGCAATAATAGCAGCTATTTATGCAGACAGCCAGTTCTGCCCCCTTAAAAGCCGTACTGAAGACATAATTGATGCCACTAGCATCCTTGTTACTCTATTTCCAAAACAGAATGTGTGCTTTGTTAGTTTCTTAGCCAGTGCCATTACCTACCAATAGTTAATTATTACACATTCATTGTAACTGAGATTTCAGATGATTTATAGTTTTGATTGCTTATTTTTTCATCAGTGGTTCCAAAACCCCATCCAGCCAGAAGTGAAAAAGTTTAAATGTTATCTCAGGGATGGCTGGCTCACATTGACACCGGTAAGCGAAGGTAATAAGGAAGAGTCATTGATTATTTCAAAAGAGAAGAACAGATGTTCCACATATTAAGGAGCTATTACACTAAGTGTCATCCCAGTGACTTGCGGGAGTGGCACACTCATTTGTCTAAGATTAGCTGTTACAACAAGGTCATTTATGCTTTAATGTAATTAGTCATGCCAGTATTGATAAAGAAAGAAAAAATAGAACCCTGGAAATGAAGCATCATTATCTCATCACAAGACCATCTCCTTGAGTTCAAGCTTCCTCAAAAATCCCAATAGAGTCCAGTTCATGCATGACACAAGGTTTTGCTCCTTCCTTTCCAGTGCTGCAGAGGAAAAAGGAGTATGAAATGTTGAACCCAATACCCCAATAAGAAATCAGAAAAAAATTTAGAACGCCACTCTCCTGGGAAGCAGCAAAACAGCTAGGGAGCCCAAGAGATCCTTGTCCAAAACAATATCCAGGAGAAACAGCCTCATGCACTTAGTGACCAAAAATATATTGACTCTAGTTACTCCTACTGCAACTTGCCAACTTCTCTTTGGACTGCACCAGGCAGGACTTTGGTCCAGTGACCAAAACCTAAACCCTCCTCAGACCCAGCAGTGGTTTTCTGGGCTTGACCTGATGTAGCTGTCACGATAAAGGGCATAGTGTTCCTGAGAGTTACTGAAAGAACACAGCTTTTTTTCTATGTACGTATTATTAAGATTGAACCAGAAGCCTGGTGGTGCCAGCAGTTGTAAGCATTTCTATTTGCTTACTTTCCAGAGGCATTTTTTTTTGTGGATGTCAACTGGTCATCATATGAAATACTGATGCACACAGTCTTGACATCTACAAACTGTGAAACAAAGCAGCTTCAGAGCACTGCCTCCACTGCAGCATGTTGTTGAAACCTCACTAGCTGTTTTTGCAGCTTTTCAGCATCTTGAACAGCAGAGAGCAAGGAGGCCTCCATGTATCCTGCCCCAATGTGCAAGGAGACAGTGGCCTCTGGTCTGTCATCCTGGCAAAGGTTTCTGTCCTACAAACAAGGAAGATGAAACCCCAGGACCTTCTGGCAACCATGGGAAGAGTCCACCTTGTAATCTGGCATGGCAAGGAACAGGCTGGTATCTAACCTGGCGTGAAACAATGCCAGCACCACAGACAGTAACCAGGTGAACCAGCTGCTAGAGCCAAACACATGAAAGGGATGCAGGAGCAAATATGCCCACCGTCTCCAGGCCCTCCTGCCACCAGTACATGCTGCTCTTGGCTGCTGGGCCCAGGCCTGCCAGCTGCCTCAGCCCACCCAACTCCGCTCAGTAGCCAGGTGAGCCTGCTGGGCTCCACGCTGCAGCCAGCCATGGCCCTCTCCTGGCCTGAGTAAAGCAGCCGTGAGAGGCACCTGCAGCAGCTCCCGACCCTGCACCTCCTCTGAGCCCTGACCTCAGCACGCTCCACCGCAGGTCGCCCCCAGCCCATGCCTCGCATCAGTGGGCAAACACATTGAGCACACATCCACACCTCAAATGGTGCAAAGTAAGTGAAAGAAGAAATGAGACTTAAGAATATTCAAATGGCCTGTGAAATTTGCAGGAAAGATAGTTTAGAAGTTTGCATCATATTCAAATAGTCTAACAATAAGTTTTTGAACAGCCGTTTCAAGAAACCCAGCTCTGAATCCACCCTCTCTTCTCTACAATGCATGTCAAATCTGCATCAAACCACTTGCCACCTGTTTCCACTTTGCAGGCAACCAATCATTGTTTATCAAAGTAACAAAGCTGCTTTCAGTTTGAAAGCAACAAATCAAAGTTTAATTATTTTGTCCTTCAGAGCTTTATGCTATCTTTTATGAAGGCTTTTTCAGATATGAAGAACTATCATTGGCTGCCTTAAAAAAGGGAATAATTGACTGACAGCTGAAAAAACACTTCTAAGGACAATAGTATTTGTCAGTCTGGTATTTTTCACTCTGAAGACAAAACACATTTTTATCAACACCCTGAAATTATTTTGTCAACAAAATTCACTTTGTTGCATTACCTTCATCTGTCAAACTGACAGGACATTCTCCAGAGCATTAAAAAAAAAAAAAAAAAAAAAAAAAAAAAAAAAAAAAACATTTTGGTAGCACAATTAATTTCTGCAAAATTAAATTTTGCCTTTTAATCATATGTATGGGAAGATGTTGCAATACATGCACAGGAACGTGTGAACAGCAATGCCATTAGCTCACTCACAGCTAGGAAGAGATCAGACACGCAAAATCTATGCCAGAGGAACACTACATCAGCCTGATACAAGTTGAAGAGATGCAACAGCTGATCAGTTAAATATAGACAAGATCCCCACTTCAGTATATCACGTTTCTACAAATTATTTGATCATACTTAAAACATTTCAAATAACTTTATATAGCATTTTCCACAGCAATTAGAGAAAAGTGTGCGTGAATACACAAAATGAAGCATTATCTCCCTAACCAAATTAGGATACATTATGTATTCACTGGGTGGTTCTATCACCTAATGGCATGGATGAAGTGGAAAGATGTACAAGTACCCCACACAACAACAACACATTGTACTACTGGAGAATGATTTTTTACACACTCAGTACATTAATACAAGTAGCAAACAAGTGCTTTGGTTCTATGTCGTATGTGGGATTTTTAAAAGGACTTTTCTGAACAGACCTTTATCAAATGCATACTTGTGATTTGGACACGAAACTCTCAATTACTTTGTACATTTCCTCTCAGACTCTTTTGACCATGCTTCTACCTGAATTTAAATCTGCAGCAGACACATAAATGGACAATTTTCATAGAATCTTTGAATCATTCAGGTTGGATATGTAAATGGACTATTTTCCTTATGCACACTTTGTTTTTTGGTAAAATAATCCACGAAGAGGTCGAGTAACTTTCTTAATGTCATGCATTTGACCAATACCAGGTAAAGGAGCAAAACCTAAGCTTTCTGCCTCCAGTTCTGTCCCCCTACACAATAATACGCATGAATGTTACTCATGCATTGCCAGAATTACATGAGTGTGCCTAGATGAATAATGGATAAATTGAGATGTTCTCAGACAAGATTATATGTGCACTTGTAGGGACAGAAAGTATCTCACACACAAACACACACACCCTCTTCATGAATCACAAAAGTTGCATTTTGAAACTCAGAAGGTTAAAGAAAAAGGCATTGCTGAAACTTTAGAAATGAATTTACAGGCAACTGAAATACATTTCCCAAGAGCTGTATGACTGGGACACTTTGTGAAATCAGTAGATAACTAGAGAAACTAGTGTTCAAACTAAAGTGTGGATCTTCCCAGACTTCTGGTCTTCTGTTCAGAAGCACAAACACACAGATGCTCACAAATACTCAATACAAGAGTTGACCAACACAGTCAGACATGCAAATTTATGCTGTATGCTGAGAAATGCTGATAATTGTTATTCTAGGAAACAAAACATTCCATCAAAGTGTCTCCTTAAGCTTGTTTCTACATCTTTTACCAGTTCCTATCATAAACCTCAGACTCAAAAGTCAAACTTGGAGAACAAGTTCTGCCTCACACCTTGGTTTCTTTTCTCTAGTATTCTGCAATGCACTTTCTGATTTCCTGGGAGCTGATTCAGGGTGAAGCAAGGAAAAGCTACACAGTAAAGAAAAGCCGGAACACCTACACAGGTTTCATCATGAACACAAATTCCTTCCAGATGTAGCAGTGTCTGTGCAGCGTCTTCTTTATGACGTGTCTTCATGGTTAATGGCTGAGCTGCAAAACTTGAATTTTGACCTAGCAGGTGATGCAGCTGGTTATCTCTTACTTTGGCACTGCCTTCGGAATGCCTTGAGAGACCACATCTTCAATAGCCATTCACTGTCATGGAATTAAAATCTGGTACACCCCCTTCCCTGCCTTGTCTTTTCTGGGGCTTGGTAACAGCCACTCAGCCCCTCTCCCAATGCTCAGTTTCTTCCCAGCTCCAGAAAGTGTTGAGGTTTTCATAGTCACAGCCACAAGACTTAAATACGCTTACTCTCCCTGAACCCCTTTTTGACACTGAATCATTTATTCATTAATCTGTTTTTCATATTTCTAAATAGAAACAGACAGTACTGGTGCGAATGATCAATCGTGCATTCTCTCATTCCTCCCTGTTTCCATCATTTTAGAATCTACCCTGCTTTTAATCTTGGGTCTTTTTATTAGAATTTGGTTTTGTGAAGAATTTGACACTTCATTATGGCAGTTCTATGCTAACAGAGTTATTAGTTCCTATCTGCATTGGTCACTTATAGATGACATTGCACATTCAAGTCCCTCTTGCATCTACCTGAAATACACTCCAAGAGTAAAAAGACTGGCCTTTGGGATCTGTGCCCCACTTTACTGCCAGTAAAGACACTTCCAGGGTGCATCAGGGCTAAGTCCATATGCCTTGCCTTCTGCTGCCAGAAGCGTTCTGCTAGCGCTTTTCTCTCTCCTTTACACTAGCCTTGCACATTTGATGCTAGCTGCAGCCAGCACAGCAGCCCAGCTCAGACAGCACAGTCCAAAGCAGCAGAGGTGGTATAGCCTACAGTAGCACCATAGCCTAAATCTCTAGAAAGGGCTCATTGCAGAGCTATCAAGACCAAGACACACTAGGTCAGACCCAGCCCAGACCCCTTCCAGCTCCGCATTCACATACTTGCCAGATAACCTTCAAGAACCCATGTGCTAAATGCAGTGAGAGAGACCCCCATTTCCTGCAGTACCAACCAGCTGACTCTGGCATGTGGATTCCCGAAGCAAGACATTGCAGAGGCAAGCTGAAACACACCATCTGGTGGAGTCCCATCTCTGCAAGTCACCTTGCTAGATGACATCTTCCCTAACAGGAAGCCCAGCATTGTCATCTTTCCACCACATGATAGTCTGGCCTGTTTGGTCCTGTTTTCTGTCTACGACAACCCCTCTGTTGGATCTCTGCTGTGATCCAACATGCTAGATTTTCCTAGGCACTGGCTCTTCTCAGGCTGTGGTCTGATGTGCCAGCTGCACCCATCACTGGACTCACACAATCTCACATGAGTGATCAAGTGAGCTGACAGGTGTGCAACACTGCGAGGCTTCATACAGAAGGCAGCTAACTGAAGAACTGTGACCAGAGCTTCCATCTGGCTGTAATGTTCCAGAAAGAAAAGGACAAATTAAAGACAATCAGGTTTATATAATTATTTGGGGCCCAAAGCTGAACACAGTACTCGAGGCACAGCCTCACCAGAGCAGAGCACAGGGGGACGATCACCTCCCTGCTCCTGCTGGCTGCATTATTCCTGATACAAGCCAGGATGCCGTTGGCCTTTTTGGCCATCTGGGCACACTGTTGGCTCATGCTCAGGAGAGCATTGATCAACACCCCCAGATCCTTTTCCTCTGCACAGCTTTTTAGCTACTCTTCCCCGAGCCTGTAGCGTTGCATAGGGTTGTTGTGACCAAAGTGCAGGACCCAGCACTTAGCCATGCTGAACCTCATTGCATTGGCCTCTGCCCATCAATCCATCCTGTCCAGGTCCCTCTGCAGGGCCTTCCTACCCTCCAGCAGATTGACACTTCTCCTCAACTTGGTGTCATCTGCAAACTTACTGAGGGTGCACTCAATTCCCTCATCCAAATCAATAAAGATATTGAAGATGAAGGACCCCAACACCAACCCCTGGGTAACACCACTGGTGACTGGTCACCAGCTGGATTTCACTCCATTCACCACCACTCTCTTGGACTGGCCATCCAGCCAGTTTTTAACCCAGCAAAGTGTGTACCTGTGCAAGCCACGGGCTGAGAGCTTCTTATGGAGAATACTGTGGGAGACTGTGTCAAAGGCTTTGCTGAAGTCTAGATAGAGTATGTCAACAGTCTTTTACACCAGGGGGGTCACCTGGTCATAGAAGGAGATGAGGTTGGTCAGGCAGGACTTGCCTTTCATGAACCAATGTTGTCTGGGACTGGCCCAGGTTGTCCCACACATACTGTGATAAAGGCATATTCCAGGATGTAGGGAGTATGAGAGAAAGCTGCAGTTGTCCTGAAAGAAGCAGTGCCAGAAAGAGGTCCTACAGTACCTGGCAGAGCTCAGGATGTTGCTGTCTGCTACCAGCAATGGATACAGGACAGAGACAGCTACTTGAGGTAGCCTTTATAGGAGAGGCATCTTTTCCTGTCAAGCAGCCTAACTCTTGCACAGATCCTCAGCACAATAAATCCCAGTATTATCTCTTGCAATTGTAGATAGATCAGTTGTTCCCCTTAACTTTGTGATTTCTCTTGCTGCAAATTTCAGAAAGAAAACCGTGTCTCCTGCTTTTATGGTAACAGGAAAATCTGAAAAAGGCATTAATAGCTCCTTTAATCATTATTATAGAAGATGTCATTCTCTCTTCCTGCAATGAATGAACACATTGGTAGTTGCCCCCCAAACCCTCCCTAGCTGAATTACAATTACTCTGTACTAGTTTTCAAACCGGACTGAACAAAGGCTGCATTTCCTTTCACTGTTGCTATAGTAAAAGCCTAATGGTCAAGGCTGCTCCCTTGAAGCAGGAATTTGCTCTGTATAAAAGGTTGTAAACCAGCCCAGGTTCAGACCAACTAAAGAGGAAGCAGCAAAACACAAGACAGACAGTTCTGCCCTGTACCCCACACTCTGTCCTGAGGGTAACCCAAGAGGTCTTTCAGGTCTTTCCCACCTTTTACTCTGGTGGCTTTGGAAAGAGAAGGTTTTACCCTGGAGTTGCAAAAACAATGACAGAACATTATAACTTTTGTTTACCCAGTTCCTGCCTGTGTTTTCAGGAGATACAAGAGATCACAGACTGCACCATTGCCTATGCAGTGTAGTGAGCTCTGTACTGTACCATGCAAAGATGAAAGCAGCGAACCAGGGATGGCACACAGAGCTCTGCACCTCTTGGTGACCTGTGCGTGTGAGGCAGAGAGAGAGAAGGCAGCAGTGCCCACCTTCCTGTCAGAAAAGGGCCTACACCTTCCTGCAGCATGACACCAACAGAGCAACATAGCCCAAGCCACCCACTCCTTCACTCCTCCTGGCTCCTCCATGATCCACCATGGAGGAGAACATGTCACCCACATGGCAAGCAAAGGGGCAGAGAGGTGGATCACACAGGATTAGAGCCTTCAGCTGTTACACACACCTCTGGCAGCAGCTCCCTTGTCAACCAACCCCAGCAAGAATTTATTAATGAAACTTGCCTGATTGTTGATTCATTTGATTGTTAAAGCTTGTGGAACTCGTACTGTTATTATTCATTGTTATTAATGTTCACAGCCCAGGTTCTCTCTTTCCAATATGCTCCACAGAGGAAATCGAAGGCTGAAGCCAATCGTTAGAGTAAATGAATGATGAAGCAGCTCAGGGATAGGAGTACTCCTGCTGCTCTGGGACTGTTGCATGTTACTAGGAGTCGGTTAATCTTCGGACACAAGGACTGCAGACTGAAAGGTTGTTTCAGGTCCAGTCTCTGCTCTGTGCACAGCTTCTTCAGTCAACTGGTCAGTGAGAGTCACCCTGAGAAAGCTGTCTCTGCGTCGGACCAGTTACCCAGGACAGGCTTTGATCTATGTGTAGAAACAGGTCTGAGTTCAGCAGGAGCACGGCCACTGCTAGGTGTGTTAGACACAAACGCTGAGACAGACACTACAGCCTATTTGTCACAACCTTGCAGAAAGCACACCTCCATATGACTGCACATACTGGAAAAAGCAGAGCTGGCTGTCCTCAGAAAGTTTCTCCTTTGCACTCCTCTGCAAGTGCATAGGACAACACCGGAACAGTGCAGTAGGTGGTAGACAGAAGCTCAGGAGTGCAATACTTGCATATACTGTGTAGAAGAGGAATAGCACACTGCTTGTTTCAGTATTTTTCCTCTCTTCTGCTTCTGCATGCCTTCTCCACCTTTCCACAGCCTCTTTGCTACATGATGATTTCCAGTTCTTGCACCACATATGAATTCCCCAGGCCAGAATGGTAGAGGCCCTACCTGTCTGGTAGTCAGAATACCTCCAAATTCTCAACAGAGTTCTTATGCCAGCTTTCCAGAACAATGTATTGGTTCATGTTATACCTTTGGTGTCTACAGAGCTGTCACATACCATATTCAGCCCATTATTCATCTCAAATAGAGAATTCTGCAGAGCAAGAGGAAATAAAAGAGAGCTTAATACAACTGTACTAAAATGGAATTTGCCAAAGACTCTTAGAAAAATGGATTTAATTAGGGCTGCTAATGGGGAACAGTTTGTTCCTGTGATTTAAGGCAGAAGTTAGATAGTGTCTATAATTTCAACATTTTAAATTATATATGTCAAGTTATTTCTCTTTTCTACCTTAATTATAAAAATCCATCTTTATGAATCACTGTTTTGAGGCAAATAAAGCAAAGGCAGAAAAAAATTATTATATTTTATTTAATAAAACTTGTAAGAACTCACAAAAGAAGCAAAAGATTGTGGATGAAACAGACAGCAAAAAAAAAATATGTTGCTGGACAGACTTCTGTACAGTACTTATAGACAGCACAAAAAGGTTAATTTTTTATTTGGGAACAGATGTATAAAGGAACAAGGTGTGTTCTGTTATAAAAACATGAAACTGTATTTTTTTTGCAATAATGTGAATGTCCTTCATTTCATTTTGCAGTCAATCAGAATACTACAGTTTCAGGCACTAATTGGCCTAAAATGTTCCCTCTAGAAATCCTGTATTCTAGAATTCTCTGCTACCCCTTCTTAATTGATTACTGTCAAAATCTCTGAATTGCCTGCAAATCCCAGATAAAAGGGCCAAAAGATCTTGTGAGAACCACTCCTCCTGTGCCTTTGCTGTAGCCTTGGTTTTATTTAAAAGTAATGAATGTTGCTTTTGTGAAATTCCTCCTGTTAGTTGGCTATGACCAGATGACCTAAGTAAATGAGTCCTAGAATTGTAAAGCACTGATTAATTTAATAACAAATAGCACAGGCAACTGACTAGCAAGCTAGACCTAACTTCTGTCACTGCTGCAGCTTCTGTACCCACTGCAATGTATTTTAATGCTGCATCTCAGATCAGAACAGAATCAATGAGTGAAGTTCAAATGTGGCACATTTCCTATTTCCCTGACAGCTTATTTCATGGATCACAGGGACCAAAGTACAGCTGCTTACTCAACAGAGGAAAGAATGAATCAATTTTCATTCTTTAATACACTATGTGACCTATTCTCTGATGCTCTATCCTTTACAATGGCTCTAGTCTCTTCAAGGCCTTCAATTTTGTCAGATAGAGAAAATTTAAAATAATGACAAAATGCCCTGCCCTAGGTCTGCTTCCAACTAACTGCTCTGCTTGTAATAAGTCCAAATGAAAGATACTGTGTCACTCAGGTTGAATTAAACAGACGAACTATAATCCTATATCATTAAGAACGAACCTATCTCCTGGAAGATTTCCATGCTTTTGCTCCAAGTTACCCATGAAAGGTGCCGGACTCCATGAAGATTTTGATCCTCATCTGCTCCAGTAATTTCCCCTACTTCAAAACATGAAGGAACAATATGACAAAATGGCAGCCACTGCAGCAGCATCTGGCTGGAAGAGCAGACACCTTGCTGGGGAAATCCTGTGCCCACCTGTTGCCTTCTTAATTGAAGAGAGAGCTCCGGCCTTATGCTGTCTCCCAGGAGGGCAGTGAACAAGCAGGAAGGCAAGACACAGAAAGGCAGAGAATTCTCCCCAGCCTCAGTCCCTACACCAAACTAGGACATGAAGTTCTGTTGCTGTGCTCACCTCCATCAGACTTTCTCAAGATGGCAGATAAGGTCGACATTTCTATTTAGGCAGTGCTAATTTGGGCAGAATTAATATAGTGAGAAGCATCATTTTGCAATTTCAGTGTGAAGATTATTTTTTTCATTTAGAAATATCCCTTGGTATTGTGGCTTTAATTACCCTCTGTGTGCCTTGTGTTTGTATTGCCTTATTATTTATTCCGAGTTCACAAGTGATATTCACACTGTTCTTGTCATTGATAACTTTGTTTCAGCCTGAGCATTCCCACGGTTGTAATCTTTTGCAGAGGGAAGGTCAGGTTCTGTGAAGGAGAAAGAAGCATGGTGGTGAGCATGACAGACAGCCACCCTGGGCACCACAGCCAGTAGGTGTTGGCTCCCCTGAGCCTGGGCAGGGGGTTCCCTGCACCCCTGCTGAGGGCAGCATGCGTGCACCTTGCATCAAGGTGCACAGGCAGACTACTGCACTGTGTGAACTGGACAGACTGCCAGGGAAGCACTCAGAGACCTCCACTGGCAATCAGGATTTCTGGCTTTCTTTCTCAAGCTTTCCTGCAGGCCCTCCTTCTGCCTCCTTGAATTTTATGGTTGGGACAAAGGTGAGACCCCATAAGGCTTACCTGGGCTTAACCCATGATGGTAATAAATCAGGCCTTATCAGAATATTATGTAGATGAAACTGACAACTCATGGCTGCCTTTATTTGCCTTTTTTTTTTTTTTTTTTCCTATTTATCAGGTAGTTCAATTTTAGGGCTTTCAAAGCATATGGATTTAACAAATATCAGTACTTCAGGGCACATGGGCAGACAAATTACTTTCTCCAGTTCAGAAGATGAATCTGAAGAGGCTGGGTCACTAAACTGTTGCAACAAATGTTCCATTCCAGACCTGTGTTTAAACAGGCTGGCAGCTGTTGTGGAGGTTGCTGGTTTGATTTGTTTGCTGCTGAGAGATTCATTTTCCTTTTTTATTTTTCTGCCTTTCATGAAGGAAGTCCAGAGACACATCGCAGCTTAGAACACCCCATTAGCAACAGCTGTTCCACTTGCTGCTTTGGTCTAAAAGTAAACAGGACACTCAGTCTGTGGGAGCAGGTGGCTGAGCTGTGAGCACTACAGTATTTGCCATCCCTCCTCCTGAGGCAGCATTTTAGATGACAAAAAGAAATTTGGAAGAGCTGAGAATAGCAAGTGCTCTGATTTTGACATACAACCCTTCTCCTTCCCCTCTCCCCAGATTATCCATCTCTAATACAAATACAAAGATCTGTTCTTGTTGTTTGACAATGGAGCAGTTCTGAATGTTAATCAATTCTCCTTTCAACCATTAAGCTGCCCTTGAACCCAGAAGTCCTCTAGAATGAGAACAGACCTGAGGGTGCTATCCAGCTTGCATTCCCTGAGCCCCCCTAGAAGACAATTCTACAGCAGCACTGTGTGCATCCCAGTTTGCCCTTTGCACATGTGTATTGAATTGAAGTGCATCTACATGAGAATATTACTGCTGAAGCACTCCCCAGTTGTGGAGACACAACAGAGCCTCATAGCTGGCATCGAATGGGTTACACCCTTCTCACCACAGACGTCTTCCCTTCACCCCAGCCTGTAGACTTGAGGCTATCTTCACATCTTCCATAAAAGATTGACTTTTCCTTCACAGCTTTACCACGCTTGTCCTTCTTCTCTCCTGTCCCTCTCCTGAGCAGATGAGCTGCCCATGGACCGGCTACTAGCAGTGCTCAGTTCACCGTGACAGTAACCTGGAGCTTTGCTCATCTGGCCAGGATTGTACAGCAGCTCAACTTCACATATATGAAGTTGGACTAGGTGATCTTGGAGGTCTCTTCCAATCTAAATGATTCTGTGATTCTGTGAAGTTTTGGCAGCCAGTTCTAGAGGACAGTGTTGAAAAGATGGAAACTGAGTAGCCAGCAGCTGTTGTACCGCCCGCTGCTGAGTAAGTGGGTTTTGATGAGGTTCACCTGATTAGCTTTGGGTGCACAAACAGGAACTGTGTATGCAGCACTGAGCACATACAGCCATATGGGTTAGCACTTCATATCCCTGTCACCAGCACCCATTTGTCCTCCAGCTAGCAGAGGACATGAAAACTGCCCACCATGCTCTGTCAAAGTAATGTTTAAAATGGAATTCTAACAATATCTTTTCCCTTCAAACAAGCTACAAATTAACAGTCAGCAGCATTTGAAAAATGGCCCTAAGCCCTGTCTGCATTGGGAGTTTGTTCCCAGTGCAATGTGCCATATTATGACAACAATATATTCTTCAAGTGAATGAAAACTAATGAATAACTAACCTCCTGACAGTCTTGCTATTACTGAGTGCTTAGGAGTTGGGTAAAACTGACAGAGCAAGATGAATACGGCACTAAGATGAGATGTTACTTTGCATGACTGATCAGGGGAATCCAGATTTAATGGACATTACAGATGGGTTAATTCTAAAGGCTGAATTTGATTCCAAGCTGTAGCTGTTCTTTGAGCAAGAGCTCATCTTGCAAATAGGAAGGCTTAATTACTTGGACGACTGAGTCACGGGGATTGTAGCCCCATTTGTGAAGGAAACAGTGGGGGCATGGTCCTGGGAAGAAAGAACTTGACCTGTTGTCTCCATCTCCCAGGGAGCAGGCAGAGCCCTTCACCCTCCTCGTCAGAGTCCAACAAAACTCAGGCAGATGCCTCATCTACAAATGCAGCCAGGAAGGTTGGACTGTCCCTAGCAGCGATCACCAGAGCACAATGACTGTGTGCTAGCCTGTGTTCACAACACAGGAATCACAAGGCACCGGTGAAATTGTCAGGTATCAGACTGAAGGAGGAAGGGCAGTATGACCCCAGAACCAAATGTAGTGATTTGCCCAGAATGCTGTGGAGCCCAGATGTCTTCATGGGTTTTAAAAGGCTTCAGGTACACTCCCGGAGCATAGGCATAGCACGTGATGGTAGGACACAACCACTACTCTGGAACTGTGAGAACAATCTCTGAGAACCACATGCAAATAATCATGTAATCCATGCCCTGTCTGTTATATGCTTTTCACAAGCATCTGCCAATGGTTATGGCCAAGGAGAGGCCCTGAGCTGGCCGACCACCACACTGAGCTTTCTCTGAGATTGCCTCCATAGTGGTGCTGGAGACCTTTCAGCAAAGGATCACCTCTCTTGATCCTCAGCAGAGGACCACCACCTCCTGTGTCTCAGTGAGCTCTTGTCCCTCCCCAAACTAAGACAAACAAGTGCAAGGCTTGCAGCAGTAAGCAAATAACATACATTCCTGCAGTCATGACATGGCTGCACCTTGTTTCCATCCTCTTTCCCCACAGTTTAAATGCAACCAAAGTCAGATCTCCTCTCTCCTCTGGAGATGTGGAACAGGCCCCAATCTGTACCTCTTTTTTCAGGTGATGATAACCTCATACTGCATCATCCCAGTAAAACTGTGATCACAGTCGTGTTGGGACATTAGGCACAAACCAGGAGGAGCCAGTTCCTGTAATTACAAAGTTGAACCATATCAGAGGAAAAATAATCATCTTGCTGGATGCCAGCAAATTAAATATTAATCTAACTATTATGAACACAAAAATGTTAAACTTCAGATATTTTCTGGCACAAGTGTCAAAATCAGAGCAGAACTAAGGCTTTGTTCATTTTTCATTATCAGTTTAAATAAAAACACTCAGAAAAAGTGGGCAATGATGTACAGAAGCCACTCAGCACAGATAATTAGAATGTAAGTTTAGGCAGCTAATCACTCCTAGAATATGCTTCTGATCGAGATAACTCGGACTGGCTTGTTTCCGTACTTTGTTAAATCAGCTCAGACAGTCTCTCAGCTTTGCCTGATGGGGATGAAGCTCCCAGAGGCAGCATCTTTAAATAACAAGACGGCTGTCTGGGAGGCTTGAAGGTTCACCCCGCCAGCTTCTACAACAGGAAAGCAAAGCAGGAAGAGGGAGGAACACAGCAGCCACCATGCTGGGAGGTGGGGCAGGGAGAGCCAGCAGGAGCTCTCTTGATGGTGCTCAGACAGGACAAGCTCCACAGGTTGCCCATGTAGCAGCCAGCTGCACAGTCCTCATGCCTTGTCATGACCACACAGTGGTTGCACAGGGCTCTCACCTGCTGCTGTGCTCCAACCATCACAGCGACCATTTTCCCCACTGAGCCCTAACAGGCTGGAGCAGCAATACTGAGAGAGAGGTCAGGAAATGCAGCCAAGAGGAAATACTTGCACTGAAACCAAAGGATTCTTCTCCAAGAAAATTCATTTATTTGGACTGTGGGCAAGACGTAATTTTTTACAACCCTTTCACTGGCTTCTCCCAGTCCCAGCTTCCCATCGGGTGCCAGTGTGACTGCTGCCTGCAGTCACAGCGAGCACACACATCACAGTGGCAAGCAGGAATGGTGAACTCCCACTCAGCATGGGGCAGATGCCATGAATGTGGTCCGTGTACTGGGAGATGGTGCAAGGAGCACCTGCATGAGACACAGAGTACACTCAGCTGCAATATAAATAATTTTGCATTCACCAGTATGTTGAAGCAATGTCTGACCATTGTATTTACTCTATCCAGAATGGAAAAAAAAAAAAAAAAAAAAAAAAAAAGAAGTCCTCTTTATAGTTCCAGTTTCAATTTTTATGTTCTCAATCACCAATTTACATTGGCTTTTTGCTTGGAACTAGGGCAAGAAATATTTTATAACAGCAATCATGGATATTCTCTCCTCTGCTTAATTATTAATTTTGTTGTAGTAAATAAAGGGTGTTTATGAATTCCATCAATCTCTACAAACCTTTTGCATGTAAGGCACTCCAAGACATTTGTAATGAAGAAACAGCTTTCACTTTTCCTTTATTTAAAGGAATGAAATGATAAATATAGTTCTGTGGATGCTCTTGTGCAGTTCCTTAAATTAGAATGCCTGCCAGCAATTATGCCTGACTTACTAGCTGTATGGTTATAACAACCTAAAAGATAGGAGTGGACTGGAATAAATTGGGACTTTAAGAGCTTATATGCCCTTCAGCAACACAGGTTTTCAGAGGCAGCAGAAGCTCTGTTAGTTACCACAGTGCTCGGTATTCTGTTTTGAAACTACGGTATCTCTCCATGTCAGGAAATGTGCATCAGTTGAACTCTTCAGACATGTCTCTGAACTCTGCTTCTCACAGACTCTGATCACTGTGGTGGTAGAGAGCTGCTTTGGAGGGAAGTGCAGAAATTCCATATTTGTTTCCTTTAGCACATTTTATGTCCAGCCTTTCTTTAGTCATTGTGATGGGCTTGTATTTTGAGGAGTGCTGCATTGTGCTATTTATTGTCCTCAAGATCTCCATCAGACAGACTGCACAAGGGAAGTGCCAGACCCTGAATTATTCAGGGTAGCCCCCACAACTGACCTCACCATTGCAAATGCATCTCTCTAGAGACAAAAACTAAAGCAGACACTGTTCCTGGGTGTTACTCATCCCAAGACATTTCTTTCATCTACTTATACCCCATATTGCTAATCAGGCATTGACAGGGTTTCTTCTAATCGAGTCTGACCTGGACAAACAGTTGTTTCCCTGAAACAGACACTGGAGAATGTTCACTTCTGCCTTCTAAATAGCTATTCATCTTTTCCCCCCCTCTTGATTTCAGAAAGCCATAATCTTCAGGTGCTTAGCTGTGCTACTTAGGATGCTAAGGGCTCAATGCAAGCAACTGATACAGAAACCAGCAAATGATTTCAGCTGAGCAACATAAACAACTAGAGCTTTTGTCGATATAAAATGAAAATGACCATGCCCTCATTCAGGAAGAAACTGTGGTATTAGAAAACACGGGTTTGACAAGAAAAACTAAAATCTACACTCTTCAGATTCCAATAGGCCTACACCATATTAATTATTTATCAAGATGTTTTCTTAAAGTAGTGTCTTTGTGCCTTTAATTTTCAATTCCCTTAATGCTATGAGGATCTCTGCTGGCAACTCATCAATTATTAACAGAGTTAAAACAATATTTGTTTTCCCCTGAATACATTTTTGAATGCTGTCCTCATACCAGTTAGGTTTTTCTGAAACTTTAATGAGGGTCTCTGATTTTCTCCAGACTCAGCTGAGGCACAGACTTGGCTGGGTCTTTGATTTGGCTGTCGGAGCATGCATAGCACTGCATCTTTCACACTGTCTCACTGGAGTTGGGGGAGTGATCAAGCTAAACATCTGTGATGAGGGAGGAGATGCAGCAGCATGTCTGTATTTGGGAATTTCATTTGCTGAGTTCAGAGGTTCTATTGTTCTAGGGACTGTTTTGCATTCTCTTATTCTAGCAGGTGTCCCCAGGCTCAGTAAAGAAAGTCTGTGCTTTTCCCACTTTGGAATACTTTTCTCCTAACAAAAAAAAAAAACAACAGCATGGTTCCTTTAATCTACAAGAAAGCCATTTCAATTCAGCAAAAGGACATTTGAAATATCACAGTTTTAAGAATTTTATGCTATCTCAGCCACTTTTCTCTCTGCCAGGGCAGATATAAAAAATTAAAATCCCAAATACTGCTTCGTGCTTTTTTATGCCCTAATTATAAATACATTTTCACAAGGAGGAGTCAACTTAAGCCTAATATTGTGTGAAATCTTATAATTTCAATAGTCTTCACTTGATGTGGATTGGTAATTGGAGCTGTGGAATCAATTTTTCCCCTACTTGAAACACCCAAATGAGTATAAAATGTGTTGCATTTGTTCCATGCACGTCTATAGTTCTGCACTTTTCTTGGAGTGGGATGATCATTCTGATGTATTTTTTATAACAGAGCAATGTTTCCTCAGACTTTGATGTTCTACGTATGGAGCTATTATAACCATTTGCTATTTAGATGCATGATCTGTGGCTAATCTAGAAAGCTTTGATGCATGCAGTAATTATTACTATTGATGTCATTTGACCATATTTTAAAATATGAACATGTTTTTGTAAGTCCTCCACTCATAAAAAAGGGAGGTAACTTGTTCACCCTAAGGCTGGAGATTTCCTGTTGGTAAAGAGAAAACCTCTGAAACAGTGTAAGATGACATCCTATAACCTTCAGCGAGGCAATGGTGATGATGAATGCAAGGGCTCAGAGGGCAGGAAGGTGATGTAATGTCTGCTTTGGTCTCTGAACACAGAGAACTGCTCCAGGAAATTAAGCCCTGGGGTCTCCAGACGCTGCATTTTGACAATCCACTCTTGACGCTTGACCTCAACTCTGCCTTGAGGCATGTTTCAGCTAACTCCCAAATCTAGGACTCTGAGTAGTTTTATCTGTGCAGTGTGTCACTGGTATTCTGGAGCCTGGTGTTCACTCAACCCTTGGTGTTCAGATCTGGCTAAACAAAACGCCTGGAATTTCCCTGAAACTCTCCACTGCCCTATCATGAAAGCTGGGACTGGACAGGTTGTTGCTTGGGTTGTTGTCATGATGTTTTTTTATGAGAGCTGCAAAACACTGTGAGTCAAATATCCCTCTTGGACTAGCCAAGACAATGCCTTTCAGATGTTGACATTTAATCAGAACTACTTGTCCTATACACATGCACAGGAACATGAGGAGAAAGTGTTAGTCCCCAGAGAAGTTTGCTACTTGGGCATAAATCTTGGGGGCAGGTTTAGAACTGGAGGAACAAATGTGGTTGTAAAATTGAAGATGCTGTGATGTGGCTTTGTTATGCTGTAGTGAAGTCAAGGTTTCTCATGAACTTCATCAAAAAGCTAATTTCTATTCTCCTGCAAAGTGTCCTTACTCATTGATTGGTTCTTCAGCTTTGAAACAACAAAAGCCCAAATGTTCAATAGCAGCACCTTGTGATGAACTGGGAACCAGTGAGGAGGAAGAAGCTGCCATTTTTTTATGGCAAAGTAAACAGACCCTGGAGGGTCTTTCTGGTGTTGGAGGCAGAGGGAGAAAGTTGGGGTTGCTCTAAAAAGAAACTCTCAGAGATGCACATGAAGATGACAGAATCACCTCAACAAAGCTGCACAAGAACCTCTGGGGTATTTAACCATTCAGCGGGCAATGTAGCACTCTAGAGGGTTGCTTTTATGTAGATTACCAGTTGCCCTTCATGATTTATTTAAAATAAAACAGAAGTAGTGATGGGGGGCATTTCTCATAAAAATATGTTTGTATATCTAGATGGCATGGAATAAAGCTCTCTGGTATAAAACTGATAACACATTAACCCTAGGTGTATGTGCCTAGGGTTACCTACATTTCCAAACTAATATTTCCAAACCAACACTTCATCTAGAATGCTCTGAATTCACAGAAATAAGAAACTCAGCCAGCACAAGGGCACTTCTGTCCCATCCCCTTGTGCTTAGTTCTTCTGCATCTGTCATCAGTTCCTGGATGGAGATGTGGCTGAGCGAGCAGCATTGGCTGAGGACAGTACCACTCTGTCAGATTACAATCTGAGCACAGCATTTTTTTCTGGACAGAGCTCTAGCATGCCTGCATTGTCACCCAAGGACTCAGGATTATGGTGACAGGAAAGGAATGATGATATTTCCACAGAGGAAAAAAAAAAAAAAGTTAACCTGCTGTAGAGCACAGTGCTCTTTCCCGTGGCACAGGAATTTTTTGGGCTGTGTTTTATCGTTTTATCTGACAACTTGTTCCATACTCATTTCTCAATGTGAAAACAGAGACACACAGGACTTCATCGCCAGAAAGAAGTTGCCAGTTGCCTTGGATGTGTTATTGTACCCCCAAACAAGTACAGTTGAAATACATGGCACTTCATTTCTAGGCAGTAATGTCAGCTTTGGCTTTTTAACTCACTATTCAACCTTAACCTGCCACAGGAATCAGAACGAACAAGGCTTGTTCAGCTTCTGTAGCATTCCTTCATTTATTAGCTGCCCAGGTCTTAGCATGCAAAGCACATAGCAGTTGGAACAAATGAACAGTCCTGTCTGAGAGAGAAGCAGCTGAAATATCCATAATGAAATGTTCTGAACTTATTTTCATTTTTTCTGTCTCATACTAAAAATCATTATTATTATTACCAAACACTTGATTTCATTTTTAAAAGTGATTATAGGACTGAGAATAACAGTAATATTGAGTTAGCCTTCTCGAGGTAGGCATCAAAGGTAGAAACTTGTTTAGGTAACTACCGAGCCTGTAGATGGAATGCAGGCACCACATAGCTTCTAAGATACAAAATGGGAGTCTGGAAAGGATCCAGATATGACTCAGCTGGAGAGCAGAAAGGAGAAAAAATGAATTTTAGCAGTTGCTGGTCTGGTCACTCTGTCAACAAACCAGTAAAAGAGCCTCAATATTTACCACGAGAACTTCAAATGCTGCATCATTGTTGCATCCTCAACATGCTACTGAGTAGTTTTCCTGTTCTCTGATGTCAGTTCCAAAGAAGAAAGTTCTTATGAACAATTTGATGACACATTGGCTGAATAGGCCAATTGTTCCATAAGAACGCCAGAACTCCTTATCTCTCGTCAGCCTATATAGACAGTGGAAAATCTATGGGGAAGTGACCAGGCATCATACGCAGCAAGTTACACTCAGTGCTTAGCAAAGACAAAAAAAAAAATAGCAAAGAATGAAATGCCATGCACAGTGAATTTCAACTATTTTTTCTTACTAAGTTCCTTATTTTTTCTGTACAATCTCTATCACACAGGACAATGACTCCTAGCACAGTCAGATGATGGCCTTCTGTGGCCAAATTCTGTATACCTATACAATGTGGGAAACTGTTTTTACCACTGGAAGTTTTTCTTCTGAATCCCAGAACAGAAAAAAGCTGTGGATGCCTTTATAGCAGAGAGATAGGGCTTGGCAACAAAACAACAATCACTTCAGTACCTTACCGCCTGTGAGAAATTTGGTTCTTGTCCCTATATCACCTCTCCAGAGAGTTCTCCTCATTTTTCCCAGTGAGGCTGGAAAACTTCTCAAGGCTAGGTTCACTACAGCTCTCTCCAAGCAGTTAAGGAATGAAAAAACAGCATACTTTTCTTTACTCAGCCCTCTCTTTCTTCCTGTCCCATATCTTTTTGGATAGCCAACTAGTCAAAGAGTCACGTTCCGGGCAACTTCAGGAATAACAAAAAGTCCCCAATTCTTTCAGCAAAGAGCCAGAGCTGCTTATCATCTGAATACACTGAAGAAATACCTGTATAGTATATAAATCACCTGTCATTACCCTCCCCAGAAAACTCATTATAATAATAGCCTAATCATTGTGATATCCACTGGTATTACTCACACTAACATTAATCCTGATTAGTTCATCTGGTATTAATGTGGATGTCACAAATACTTCCACAGGATTTTCCAGACTTCTTGCATGCTGTAGCCCATCCTGGTTTCTCCTTTGTGGAAAGAAAAATATAAAAAATAAAAATAAAAAAAATTCTGCTCATTCATCACTTGTAGACAGTCAGGCACCAAAGTCCCAGGATTTGTTAATTATAAGCTGATCCTTTTCCTTGCATCTCAAAATGTCTTCCTTTTAGTGAAAAGCACTTCATATGCTGTCATTGTACAAGCTCCTTGGTTTAGGGGCTTTGCGTTTTCATTCTGTTATTTTGTGTATATTCCACAGGATGGAGTACAACATCAGTGCTCAATAGTTAATTCTAGAATCATCAAATCCATCCGATATGTGTGGTCAGTCTTTTAAACTGGGAGGAATATTTGGGGTTTCCTAAATGTTCTCTTTTCTGTCTGTGCATTCCACTGGACAACAGAGAGTGACCAGTCTGTAGACAGGTCACACAGGCACCACTTATTTTCATGTCAGACAGTCCGTGGCAAGGTAACACAACTGCTGGTGAAACACATATTCTCCCACAGTAACAGGAAGAGGGATAACTCTGTCTGCTCAGTCCAGGCATCTTATCACAGAAACAAGAGTTTTACTACCAATTCCTTCAATGCTCTTCTAGATTTTACTAGCCCTGCCTTAGACATGTCTGGAATATAAAGTATAAATCCATGGGAAGGAGCATGAGCTAACCCATGCTGCCCTCTTCAGGAGCTGTCATTAATTCATTTTCAGAGTGCAGCACCAGCCTGCCAGGTAGAGCATAATTTGGGCTTGGTTTTCATAACCAGGCACATCAAGAACTTCTTTTTAGCAAAGAAGAAAAATGTTACCTCTATGTGAAGAGAAAAAGAGGATTAAGAGCATCTACCCTTAGCTACAAGCTCCTGAAATCACTTTCCCAATGTCACTCCAGTGTGCAAAGTGCAGCAGGGGGTCCCAGAGGCACACTTGGCAGAGGCAGAGCACCCGTTCTCTGTAAGCTGTGTGGCGAGCAGAGCAAAACCACTCGTGTTGCAGAGCCCTGCAGAGGTTTTTAGGTCACTGGGCTGAGTGGCACAAGGTAAAGACAGTGCCCCTCAAAAGGAAGAGCTCTTTGTAAGGTACCAAATACTCATATTGGCCCAGGCTCATAGAAGCTTTTCTTCAAGAAGAACATGCACCCAGGAGATGCAAAGGAAGATAAAGGGTAATCGTGGAAGCAGCTACAGCCTTTGTGTGTAACTGGGGGTGGGGTATATAATGGATGGAAGGAGAACAGCAGAAGCAATGCTTCCTGTTTCATCTCTGACAAGAGGTCTTATAAAAAGGATGGAGAAGGACTCTTTACTCAGGTAGATAATGACAGGACAAGGGGGAGTAGTCAAACTAAAGGAGGACAAATGTAGATTAGACATTAGGAGGAAATTCTTCACTGTAAGGGTAGTAGGGCACTGGAACAGGTTTTGAAGAGAAGTTGTAGAAGTTGTAGATGCCCCACCCCGGAGGTGTTCAAGCCCAGGCTGGATGGGGCCTTGGCCAACCTGCTCTAGTGGGTGGCATCCCTGTCTATGGCATGGGGGTTGGACTTAGATGATCTTTAAGGTCCCCTCCAACTCAAGCCGTTCTATGATTCTATGATGCAGAGTATACCATTGAATCATTCAGGTTGGAAAAGACCTCTAAGATCATCTAGTCCAACCCTTAACTTTTAATATGACACATATGGGCATTCCCTGATGGCATACACCATCACACTTAGATCATAGTGAGCTCAATGGTTTGATCACAGTCACAGACTTGAAACACTGGAAGATTCTATTTTGACAGAGGACTTCATTGTTCAGGAAGTACCAAAGCAAGCTAGTTGGTGCACCCAGTGATAGGAATATGTTTTCTCAGAACTGGAAGGAAGGACATCTCATGCAAAGGAGAGGAAGAAACACCAGGAACAGATGAACATGCTTGTCTGGGGTTTGTCCTGTCATAAACACTTGAAGTAGGTGTGGAGAGGGGGTGAGTATCAAACAACACACACAACAGAGACATAACAATCAAAATGCAAACATGAATGGATCACATGGAGTGGGAACAAGGGAATATTTTAGCATTACATCAGTATGAGGGGAGACTTGAAAGAAATTCAGAGAATTTCAACTATTTATGTTTCATTAAAGTGCTAAGAACTCAGCAAAAGTCTGTGTTTGAAAGGTGCAACTCTGTCTGGGAAGATCATAGTCTAGCATGTGCTGCAAAGGACTGACAGTAATGCTGTCTCAGTGAAGGGCTTTAAGCTTCTTCCCATTACGCAAGAGAAAAAGCTAGTCCCATCATATCCAAAGCAGATATCTGGAGGCAAACTAAGGCACATTTCAGAGCTAGTGTGCTTATAGTGCAATGATATTTAAATCTTTTACTTCCATCTGCCACCCAGGGACATCTTTGCATTTTGCTTTTATTTATCACCAAAGTCTATTCTCATTCCAGCCCACAGAGGCTGGGGAACAACATTTCTTTACTTTTCATTCCAGGGGGGTATTACTTATGTTGAACCCATTTGTCCCTAACAGAGATGTAAGATGTAGCTCCCTAGGAATTCAGATGTTATTTAAAGTTCTTTTACAATAACTAATTTGCCTTTTGTTTATATAGGGAGTTATTTCAGCAGGAACCTTGCTGTTGAGAGACACCATGACTTGTTTACAGTGCTGGTCCTGAAGGCAGCCAGGAGCTGCGGGAGTCAGACAGGCAGCAACATTACAGATTAAAGAAGTAATTACAAGATAGAATATAACACTAAAAAAGAAAAAAGAAAAAAAAAAAAAAAAAGACAAGGGAGGAAAAGGAAACATAAACTGGGAAGAATACACTAGTGCTTAGAATAATCACAGTGAGGGGACTGGACTGTGCTCTTGTGCAAGCACTTCTCAGCCAGACATTACCTCTTTTTGGAGCAGTTCTCCATACACATGTTGTGACGCGGTATGTGACTGCTAAATCACCCTGGCAGAAACACACCAGAAACACACCTGGCCTACACCTTTCCAAAAGCTGTAGGCCAGGACTACAGCTGTTGGTTGCCGGGCTACTTCAGTAAAAAGACTCATCTTGCTGCAGCGTGAGCAAAGGGATGATAACTACCAGCAACAGATACAAGAATCCCTGTCCATGCCCAGCCCTGCCCCAGTGCAGAAATACTGTGCAGCCCTGAGCAAGTCTTTTCACTTTCTCTTCTGTCAGAGGTGCTAGTTGATAATGGCACTCCTTGCTCTCTCACAAGAAAGTGATATACTTGTGACTGTTCACAGCTGCTCTGAGCTTGCCTGGTAGGAGAGGGGCTGAAGAAAATCTTGCAGGCATTCCCAGGCCCCCTCATGGCACAGCTTACAGCCAGATGCAGCAAGGAAGGGGGCTTGACTCGGTCAGGGACCAGAGGCTGTGAAACCTCATCCATGTGGAACCTCCCTGGGAGTAAGCCTCCTAGTATCGAAAGTGAGCTCAGATCCCTGCGCACGGCTCCACACTCCCAGACAGAAACTCCCTCCGCAGCAGCAAAATAACCCACTCTAACTGCTCAGACTTCTGAATAAACATTAAGAAGACATGTCCATGCCTCAGATACAAAGTAGCTGCTAATTATTCCCCCTGCTTTTGGTTTCCTTTGGTCTCACTCTGTGATCATTTAATGGGAAGTAGCTTATGCAATAATTGAATGTTGGAACCAGCAGATCCCTCCACAGCAGGGGATATCTGTTATTTGCCCGTAAAAAGTATTCCAAAGGTTATTGCTATGTAAACTGTGATTAATTAAATTCACAGGAATTATTTCTGAGGCATATAAGTGGGAAGATTCCTGCTAAGGAAAAGCTGGGAAGCTGGCTCCACCCTGGCAGAAACACAGCCATGGAGTGAGAGGAAGCCCTGAATTTACCCCCATGATTCTTGTACTACAGAGACCAAAGCATGCAAAGGTATGGGAATGGTGGAGACTGGATTCTGTGTCCCATTAACTCACTGAAATTTCCATCTAGAAGGGACACAGCCTGCTGAACATCTGGTTTCCTCAGTGCTAGCAGGGTGTTATCCCCTTGCACAAGCATTAGGAATACTCAACAAAAAAGCACATAGGCTTAGAACAGCATCCACTGCACAGAAGTTTCCATAAGCACTCCCAGTGCCCCAGTGACTTTCTCACGATCTCAGAACGGATCCCAGATGCTGACTGAGCCTCTCCTTCCTCTTTCTTCCTCCACCTCAGTCAGCAAAACATCACCAGATCAGGGGCTTGCTTACTGATCTCCAGTGGAATCTGGAAACCACACAGCAAAGCACTTGCCTCCTGTCTTTAGATTTGGCTTTCAGGGCTGCCAACACAACCTCCACTGCAAGCAAAAAACACAACACAGCCTGAGGCTGCAGTAATCTCTGAAGATTCAGAGGTAAATTTTAGAGATAAAATAACAGTAAAAAATATTGGACCTAAACATAAAACTCTATCATATGTAATTTCTTACCTAAAATGTGTCTAATTTAGAATAATATGGACATATAAGAGTGGCCACATGAGTTCAGCCCAATATACTGGTTTTGGTAACAAACTAGAGAAGAATGTAAGAATTAGAAAAGACCACAGCAATATAACCCCCAGCCTCCAGCAATGTGCATGTAGCTCCCAATCTCCCTGAGACAGAGGGGGGTGGGTCTTTGGTATTTAATGTTAACAAACGGCTTTTTCGTCCACAACTGTGTGCTGTCACTTTTTGAACTCCTGTAAATTTTTAGCACCTACAACATCCTCATGCAAGAAGTTCCACAGCTCCACTAGGCACAAGGTGGATAAGAAGCCCCCTTTTCTTTTTGCTTTGAATTTGATATGTGTTATTATGGCTTTCTTCCCATCCCCAGCTCCTTCATAAACAAAGACAGTGAACAATCATTCTTTCCTCCTTCTTCCTATCCCACATTATTTTATAGACGTATATTTCATTTAACTGCTGTTTTTTTTTTTCCAAGCCAAAGCTTCCCCCCCCAATAAATAAATGAATAAATGAATAAATAAATAGTTAAAGTTACAGACCTTTGATCATCTTTGTGACTCTTGTCCAACATTTTCTAGTTCTGCTTTCTGCTTTCTGAAAAGGGGGAACAACACTTCATAGAGTATTCAAGGTATGCAGCACCAGGAATTTATGCAAGGACATAATCATGTTACCTGTTTTTCTCCTTCTCTAAGACCACCTGACATGTTATTTACTATTTGATTTATGTATCGTTATTTACCATTGGATTACTACTAAGTTCTAGGCCATCACTGCCATATAAGTATTCATTACAATCCTAAGTCTTATCCATTACTTAACAATCACTGTGCTACTCATTACTGTACATGTAATGTACAGTTTTTTAGGGTTGTTTCTCCTTCTATTCATCACTTTATATTTATCTACACTGAATTATATCAGATCAGTCACTCACTATACAGATGGGTTTCCACAGATCTCTGCATTCAGCTCGTATTTTTACTGTCTTCAGTTAGCTGAATATTGTCAGCAAACATGCAGTCATTGCTCCCCCTTTTCTCCAGACCGTGTATAAGTATGTCAAACAGCTGAAGCACAGATCCACAGAGGATCCCACTGGTGACCTCCCTTCACCATGAAAACTGAACATTTACTCCTACACTTTTTGAGATCCTTGTCCATCTGGGGATCTGTTCTTTTATCCCATAGCTGCTTGCTGTATTTAGAAGACTTTGACAAGGGACTTTCTTGAATTCTTTGGGGAAATTGAAGGAGAATGTACAAATACTTTTTTTTTTTTTTTTTTTTTTTTCTGTCCTGCATTTGCTGTCTCCTTCAGAGAACTCCAAGGGATTTATGAGACATACCTGTCTCCACAGAAGTTTTGAGTCTTCAGTGCATCACATTTACTCACATGCTACTGACTACACGCTTTCCTAAAAGAACAAGACACTGGACTCTTTCCCCTCTCTCACTCTCTGCCCATGTTGTCTCCAGGTTTTCCCTAATTAGGTTGCAATGACTAACATACATGGAGCCTTCCCATATGCCAGCATTGACCTATCCAGGGAATATTCAGCCAATTGTTCCCATGAAATCCTGCCTGAAGTCACAATGAGCAACACAGGCCAGCTGGGAGAGGTGCTTCCATTCCTCTCAGCTCAGGTGCATACCAGAAAGGTCATAAGCAGTGCAATGAGGAGCTCTATCATATCCTCATGATAATGGTCCTTTCTCTAAGGGCACAGGAAAGCTTCCTGGCTCTACCGTGCCAATCCGCAGTTCTGCCACTGGCAATGAGCTGTTGATCTCTGCCCACTCATGCAGCTCCTAACATCCCCCACCACAGGGATTCCTAAAAACAGCTTTAAAGCAAGGTTTCGGTTCCACTCTCAGAATAGCTGTACAGGTACAGACTGAAATAGCATGTGTAACTTGGGAGCCATTTGTCACAGACTTTGTTTAACTTTTTAGAGTGAAGAAGACAGAAGAATATAGGATTCATCACTTTAAATTCTATATGGTGACAATCCAGCAAGAGCGTTTAAGATCTGAAATATACTTTATAGACAGTAATGGCCATTGTTAAAGTGTAACCTGGCATTTGGATTATCAAAGACAGAGGCTATCAGTTTTAGCTTTTGTATTAAGGTTATTTTTTTCCCCCATCTGTTGAAAGTGGATTTTTGTGATTTCACAGGGCATTACACTTTATGTGTCTCATTTGCTGCACCCAAAGGATTTCATTCTGCTACATTAAATAATACCTTGGAATGCTGATTAAGCATTTAACTTTCCAGAATATGCTGTTGCATGTCTATCTCCATCCCAGCAGTTAGCTTCTTTGAATGTCTAATTTATGCATGCATACATATATGTGTATGATGTAATTCACAAGTCATACTGGCCTTGTCACAACAATCAGGATTCTGTCTCCATCCCTTTGTGCCAAATGCACAGTCATCAGCTCAGCTTCTACTACACTTGGTGGGAAGTGATATACTTGACCTCTGAAGAATACTTAGGTTCTGTATCAGTGCACTACACACAGAGGGAGGAACAGGAAACTTCTTCAGAGTTCATTTTGCCACAGACATCATGCAGATGCATACTGCACTCACATGCAGGTACATGTGGGCATTCTTTCACTCTCATGTTAATCTTTATTTTTATTTTATTTTTATTTTAAGGTAAAGTACAGGTCATTCTAGCTGTGTGTTATCAATACCAAAGTAGGACTAGCTCCTGGAGAATCATCCCAATCATATCACTATGACTACCATTCATTACAAGTGCCATCACAAAACCCACTACCAAATGCATCATGTTTACTTCCTCAGCAACCAAACATTGCTGTCACCAGTGATCTTGCCTCAGGAGTAAGTCTGGTCTCCCATCTTGTCCCAGGCTCCCAATGCCTGCAGCTCCCTGCATGTTTGCCTTCCTGTTACTGTCCCTATTACTGCATTGGCTCAGATCTTGCTGTGGTAAGATTCTTCTTCCAAAGGATCTTGCTACAAAGTAAATTTGGCAAAGTTTAGTACATTGCTCAAACAAAACTTTCCACTGGGTCTTTCCCAGCTGTACTATTACTTCACAAAGCTGTTAACTGGAACTGATGGTATAGCGTGGTAGGTGACTTGAACCTGCCGTGCAACATACACTGCCAAAAGCAAAGAAAGGGCTAGGTACTGCACAACTGTGCAACCTGGTAGACCACCTTTTTTTAAGCACCATTCTAATCTGCAGTTTTCAAACACAAGCTGTGTGTACAACAAAGCTAGGTCACTCACTGAGAAATGCAGCCCACATCAAGGATGATGCATATTACATTTCTTTTTAACTCACTGTGGAGAGAATTTCCAGGACAGGGGAATCTGCACAGCACTTTCATGGCTTTTTAAAACACAAAGAGATACCGAGTGCACGCTGCTTCTGTCATCTTCACCACAGTGATCCAGAAGGTTCTCTTCCCCAGTGGTTTCAGCCTGCTTGAACAAGAGAGTTGCTCACAAATGGAGGACACGCCTTCCCAGAGCATGTATGAAAACACACCCTTAACTTTCTATTAATTCTCCTCACTGTGACAAGTAGCTGCTAAGCTACTTGTAAGCTGAGCACAATGGCAGTGTGAGCTGATTTTGCAGCATGCCAAGCACTCCAGCTCTGGCCAGACTCTGCGTAATCTGTGAGGAGCTTTTCTACCACCCACACCATATGCAATTGCTCAAGAAAAGTCAAAAACAAAATTCCACTTTGTGTAAAGCACATCTTGGAACTAGTCAGGAAGAGGCAGCAGAGCAGCAAGCATTTCTGTCACTGCAGCAAGCATCCATCTACAATCTGACAGCATGCAGAAAGAAAAAAAGTATGCCCAGTTTGAGAAAAATGCTAGAGAGCAATGCTCAGAAAAAGCCTCCTGTTTCTTGCTGAGCACCCACAGCGTCACAACAGAGTGGAGTTTCATTTTTTCTGCTGCGATTCACACCAAATAACATCAAACTACATACAAAACAAAGAGGTGCTGGGCATTACAGGCAAAAAAGAAAAGTCTGAGCTTGATGTGTTTCTCTCCAGCATTTTCTCACAATCTCCAATATTATTGTGACGCACAACACCAGAGAATATAATTGCTGTAGTGATTACTTACAGCCATTACATTAAGCTTTAAAATGCTCCTTTCAAATTGAACAATGTTTTTCAAAGTCAACAGCTGGCTCACAGCTTGAAAGCAACAGTTAAGATAAATTAAATAAAAAGGGTAATAAAATCACAGACTAAATTTAATTTCTGAAGCACATGCAAACTCCAGCAAAGGCTTTAAAATATCTTTTAAAAACATCCAGAGAAACAAAAGTCAACACAACCAATAATTATATAGTGCTCATTAATAAGAATGTGATGTATGAACACATATTATTGTGTACACTTCTAAATATACTTAAAAGAGAGTACAAAAACAAATTCATGCAGCATTTATAGCCCCAGTCTAGGTGATAAATCAAACAGAGGTTTCAAATGAGTTTAGTAATTCTTGGGGGGAAGAAAAAAAGTGTTTATGTGTATATTCCCCTCATTGTATGTATGCATATATAACATGTGGTTTATAAAAATGATTTTCCCACCCTTAGGATAAAAAGGTGATCTGGTATATGCTCAAGATCAGTACAATGCCAGGAGCCTTTATCAACTCTTGAAATGAATTACTGGAATGATATGCAAGATTTGAATTTATAGAGAGCACAACTACACCTAAGTGCCAAGACACTTTTCCCTGGCCTGGTTTTCTGTTTGCCATTGCAATTCATAATTCAAATGGCCTTTGCTCTGCTGGCTGACAAAGAAGTGACAAAACGAAACATCCATTTGGATGAGGCAGGGAATCTTAAAGGAGTCATGCGCTGAGCTTCTTTCACACTTCTGTCAAAAAAGCTTTCCGCTTACCACACCTTTCCAAACAGGCTGACTAGCAAGCTCTCTTTGCTTCCATCCTTCATACTTTTTTACTGTTATTCAGCTGTTCAGTACTTTACATCCTATCACACTTCAAAAAGAAAATGACACAAGAATCAAGAAAAAATATTCCACTTTCTTTATCACAACTTTTTTTTTTTTTTTTTTCCTTATCAGAAAGGGTATTTTTTTCCCCAGTGCTCAAAAGATAGAAGAAATATCCTAAATCAGTTTTCCTTGTACCTCTTATAGTGGACAGCCAGATTTGGTGTCACAGTTTTACAACACACCTATAAGAGACCTGCCTGAAACAGGCAGGTATGTTCTCTGAGCTATACACCATGTTCCTTCCTTCCTTGTGGTTCATTCCTTGCAAGTAGCAACAGGAACTAAGAGAGAAAGAAGAGATTGTCCAACTACTTTCCACAACAGGTGATGGCATTGGTGGACAAAGGAAGGGCAACAAATGTCATCCGCTTTGATTTATGTAAAGCTTTTGAAAGGGTTTCACACAACCTTCTTGTCCCCTGGAGCACTGCATTCAGCTCTCAGGGCTCCCAGCATAAGAAAGACATAGGCCTATTGGAACAGGTCCACAAGAGGCCACAAGGGATGATCAAAGGGCTGGAGCACCACTCCTATGAAGAAAGACTGAGAAAGATGAGGATGTTCCGCCTGAAGAAGAGAAGGCTCCAGGGAGACATTGCAGCCTTTCAGTACTTAAAGGGGGCTTATAGAAAAGACAGAGGACAACTTTTACATGGGCAGATAGTGATAGGACAAGGGGGGTACAGCTTTAAACTAAAAGAGGAGAGATTTAGATTAGACATTAAGAAGAAATTCTTTACTCAGAGGGTGGTAAGGCACTGGAAGAGGCTGCCCGGAGAAGCTGTGGATGCCCCATCCCTGGCAGTGCCCAAGGCCAGGCTGGATGGGGCTTTGGGTGACCTGGCCTAGTGGGAGGTATCCCTGCCCATGGCAGAGGGGTGGAAACAGATGGTCTGTAAGGTCCCTTCCAACCCAACCCATTCTGTGATTCTACTTACTCTGGAAATCATTGGTACTACCTGTGTAGTAAAAAACACATTAAGCACACATCCAAAAGAATTAGTTGAATATGTAAAAGAGGATGTATCCCATTAATCATAAGTAGACATCTCTGTGAAGACAGATTACACCAAATATTTTGCTACACTTCATGCGCAAGCAAGCAAGCACTCAGAACAAGAGGATGTGTTGGTTTATATTCAGTATGTCATTCACCTCACCTACACCTTGCCATATGAGGAAGAACTTCTTTACAGTTCAGGTAACAGAGCACTGTAACAGGCTGCCCAGGGAGGTTGTGGCGTCTCCTCCTTTGGAGATATTTAAAACCCACCAGGATGCAATCCCATGTAACATGCTCTAGGTGACCCTGCTTGAGCAGGGGGGTTGGACTAGATGATCTCTGGAGGTCCCTTCCAACCTCAACCATTCTGTGATTGTGATATATTTATCTGCCTAAAAGGCAAGAAGGTCATCTAAGGTAGTCTTTTAGCTTCCTTCTATAGACTGAGGAGAGAAACAGACACCCACATAGAGCAATTTACTCCACTTGCTTGTCCACCCTAACTACCCCATTTCAGGTTGGGAAGAATTCCTCTCTAAAGGCATCTCTCTCTCCCATTACTCAAGAGAGCCTAGAAGAACAGCTTAGACTGGACACCTCATGGAATAAAATTATCCCCCTCCCCCATCACACACACACACACCTAGGGTCCCCTAGGGTCCAGCTGAGACAACAGGAGGAGTACCTACTGCCATAAAGAATTTTGTAAAAATTTCTTGTAAAGATTTTTTGTTTCATTTAACATTGAAGAAGCTGTCAGAATATGTTTGCAAATATGAAGGAGATTCAAACTGATATAAGCAAAAAGAGAAATAATTGAATTTTAAAAATAGTCTAACTTACAAAATTTCCATTCAGCAAAGGTAATTAAGGCTACATATGTAAGCAATACTAATAGTGAATATGTCTCATTTGCTTCTTAGCACTGCCACGTATGTCCCAGATGGATGTTACATAAGATTTTTGGAAAAAGAAGCATTTTCCAATAATTTCTGAAAGTAGAACTTGGTGTGCTTTTATAGCCTGCTCCAGAAAGAACATTGTGTGTCCTACACATACTGCAATGAAATGCACTCCAAAGTGCCAAGCAAAATGCCACCTTATCTCACTTAAAGCAATTTCATCTAGTAATATCAGAGAAATTATGACAATATGTTGTTCTACATGAAAGTACATGACAGCGCTATTTGTGAGACCTGGCAGCTGCCACTCTGAGCAGAGCAGATGGCAGTGATAAAAACACAATGCAGGGAACAGGTTGATAAAGACATATCCATCATTACACTTTTGCTTTACAGTTATGCTTGACTCCAAGATACAATCAAAATGCGTGGCTTTGTCACTCTTGAGCAGGAAGAATTTGCTTATCTGTGGAAAATAATTCTTGTGCAACAATTAATTCTCTATGTATTATTAATCAATATTATTCATCTCCTATCCAAAGGAGCAGGTAGAGGCAGCCAGGAAGACATCCAAAATCTGTAAGTCTTATTATTATTTTGTTCTTTCAGAGGAAGAGACAACCATTCATCCTCTGTAATGGAAAATCAGAGTCAGTCATGATAACAAACAGTGCCATGGCAATTATCAGTTTACACTCTCACCAGAGGACCACAGGGCACATTTATTTATTTATTTATTTATTTTGGGGGAGGGGAGGGGGGCAGGGCAGCTGGGGGGAGGCTAGGAAGAGCATTAAGCGAATGTAGTTCTCATGGAAGGTACGCCAACAGTCCTAGTCACAATCTATTTATCCTAAAACACACATGGCAGAGCAGCAGCAGCACCAGCCTTTCCTCCACTTCATCCCTGCGCCCACTGCTAACACTGACAGGCATCCTCTGCTGGGATGGGCAATGAAGGCTTACACCACTCAGGCCCTTCATGAGTGCATCTTCCCCGCTTAGACTCTTGCAGGGGATTACATATCCACCATCTCACACAAGCATCAAAATCACAGACATCAGTCACCATGGGCACAGCGCTAGTAGCCCTGACATGGCAGGTTGTGGTGCCTGCAGCAGCCCAGCAGTTTGTACCCCTGTGCCTGCCACCGGCCACAAACCCACCTGAACACCCTTCTCTCATGCTGCAGAATGAACGAGCTCCAGGAGCCAGCTCTGCCTAGATCAACTGCTGGAAACAGATTCAGAGAAAAATGGCTCTGAGCAATGTTCACTAATGTTAATGAATAAACATTGTTAGCTGCTGTTAACTCCATTAGAACATTTGTACATATAAGGATTTCTTTTTAAATGGGCAAACTAATAAAACCAACTAGAATTTTAAGACACTCCACGAAGAAAACTAGATTGGATGTGTATATTAATACAAATAGCTGCACCAATCAATCACACGGTTACTGAACTCCAGCAGGTTTGCAGGTGAAGGGGCCAAGTGACACCTACATTGCGTGTTGGCGATTATTACAGCGTGCACAGAGACCTGGGCCGCAGGGGACACCTGGGCCATAGGGGACAGCTGGGCTACAAGGACACCCGGAGCGGGGACGCACCCGCTCGCGGCTCCTGGGGCCGGCCCCGCCCGGGCCCAGCCGGCTCTGCCCGCCCCGCCCGCGGTCGCCGGGCCGCGGCTCCGCCCGCTCCGCAGCGCCGGGACGCGCCCGCGCTCCCCCGGCGGCGGCGCGGCCATGGCGGCGGCGGCGGGCGCGCTGTGGGCGGAGGCGCGGGCGCTGCTGCCCGGTGCCGAGGAGGAGCTGTCCCTGGCGCTGAGCGGCGAGGTGGACGACTGCGTCCCGCCCCTGCTGCGGCGGGCCCGCGGGCTGCTCTACGGGGCGCCGGGCCCGCCGTGCGGGGCGGCGGCGGCGGAGCTGCGGCGCCTGGGCGACGTCCTGCGCGACTACGCCTGGGAGAAGCTGAACGCGGGGCCGTGGCGGGAGGTCGGCAAGGCCTGGCGGCAGGTCTACGCCTACGGCTGCCTCTTCGGCGCGCTGGCCGAGGTCGCCGCCTGCCGCCCGCTCGCGCCCGCCGTTCGCCTGTGCGACATGGGGCTGCTGATGGGCGCCTCCGTGCTGGACAACGCCCTCGCCCGCCTCGTCCGCCTCCTGCAGGCGCGGCTGCCCCGCGGGAAGCGGCGCGCCGCGGCCGGGGGCAGCGCCAAGGTACGGCCCGGGGCTCCCCAAGGCCCCGCTCCGGGCGCGGTGGGCGGCGGAGGGAGCCGCGGGGACGGCCTGATGAGGGCGTTTCTGTTGCAGAGGGCCCGGGTTGAGCCCCCTCCGGCGCCCGTGGTGCAGCCAGGAGAAGCGCTTCCACACGTTCGCTGCCCTTCGCTAGAGCACTTCAGAGACAACTACCTAATTCCGCAAAAGCCTGTTGTCTTGGAGGGAATTATTGACCACTGGCCGGGTATGAAGAAGTGGAGGTGAGAAATGAGTGTTTGTTCCCCGTGCTTAAGGACGAGGATCATTTTGTGCATCAGATGTCTTGGCGCGCCTTGTAGCTGTAGACGCCTCTACAGAAGAAAGCACCGAGAGGACTGGTTTTTGTTGGGCGTATCTTCCTGCTGCAGTTCTCTTTGCTCAGTAAATGTTTTTCTATAGATGCTAGAAGTAAAGTGAATCAAATCAGTTTAGAACATCCTGTTGTAAGTGCTCCCGTGTGCCAGGGAAATCAGGTGCTGGCAGAGACTGCATTGGAACCCAGCTCTTCCTTTCAGGGTCTGGTGCAGGAGAGAACCCTGGCAAATTCCCTGCACGTTGTTGTACATAACTGGAAACTAGAGGTGAGTATGAACCGCTAACTATATCAGTGAATTTACTCTCATTTTAAGATCAGATGCTGGTGATACTTAACATCCCAGAGTTTGCTGATAAATAGTGCAACAGGAATTTAATTTCAGAGAGGCATGAATAAAGCATGACTGTCTCTTTCATTCACAAGTACGAGTAGTGATGTTTGCTCAGTAGCTCTTTTGAGTGTTTAGTTTCAGACAGCTGAATTTAGGAGCAAGTAATAAGATTGTGCCATTAGTTTAATGTAGGCAATGGTGCCAACATTTCCAGTCATGAGAACCAAATATTTGTGAGCTAAAGCTTGTGATTCCGTTTAAAGGAAAAAAAAATAGTCAGGCTTAGTTTGAAGGACTGCTTATATCCTTCCGTTCCGCAGCCAAGGGTAAAATCTGTGTTAATTTAATGATTTAATGTAGATTGTTGTTACATATTTTATATATAACATTATGTGTGTGTATATATATATAATACAACTGGTTATCTATATTTTATATGCGTACTATTATGTATGTAACTTTGTTATTTCTTAGGGATTTTTGTCTTTTTTTTTTCAGCCAAGGTACTCTTTTGCCTATCTTCAGATACTTAAAATGATGAACTTCTTAATATAATTAATATCATGGTCAATGAAGAGATGTGTATCACCCTTCAAAGGAATTCCTCTGACTTTAGCCAGGGTGGATATTACTGGCATCTGTATACAGAATCTGGCACTGGTAGACAGTTGATCTAGCATTAATAGTAACAAGAAACAGTGTTTTATTTAGCAAACTTGGTTGCAGGCAACAAAAAGATTAGCCATCAGTAGCCAAGAGACTAACTGCTTAAATCTCCCTAACTGTTAAGGAAACAATAATAACTGAGGTAAACAAGGTTTTAAAAACAAGCAGGCAGTATATTATATCTGTGTATTACACAGATGATGTTAGCCACTTGGTTTCTTGCTGCTTGGGTTGTTTACTGCTAACCTTTGTCTCTCTCATTTGTTGGTTTAAGAGATGAAAAACTCATGGTAGTGTCTTTATTACCCTGAAAGATTTATTTCGACTGATTGTCCTCACATTCAAAAATGGTAACAAGAGAAATATAAAAGAGTGATGGAACTTTTTTTTCATTTCAGCGTGGACTATATTTGTCAAGTTGCTGGGTGTCGCACAGTCCCTGTAGAATTGGGTTCCCGATACACAGATGAGGAATGGTCTCAGAAGCTCATGACTGTCAATGACTTCATCAACCAGTATATTGTGAATGAGGTCTGTTACTCTAATTTTCTTTCATTTCCAAAAGCATCAGTGTGTACTGGTATAGAATATTTGCCTAGTTGGAGCTTATTAGAATAAACACGCTTGGAGGTGGTGCTGAAGGTGAGGTTAGGCGATAAGCATAGCACTGAATTAAAAGGTTTGACATTTGTGAGATCTGAAGCTACAAATAGTTACTGCAACGACCGTGGTTGTGGGGATGTGTCTACACTCTTATAATTTCAGTATAGATTTAAGTTGGTATTTCAGAAGACCCCTTATATTAGTGAACTGTTGAAGCAATTCTAGTACTATTACTCTGAAATAGTACATTGTAAATACATGTTCTTACTTACAAGTAAATTTTTACCTATAAGTACATTAATGACCAAGAAGTCTTACCCTGTATGTCACTATGCATTTTTCTTTCTCTGCTGTAATTTCAGAACAGTGTAGGATACCTTGCTCAGCACCAGCTTTTTGATCAGGTAAAACTGCATAAATGTTTTTCCTCTCTGCAGTCAAGTGTTCCCTTTGTGTGTCAAATCATCCCTGAGAATGTAATTTCTACTAGATGGAAGGGCGTATGAGGAATTGACAATAAGTCTGAAGTTTATATTCCAACTGTTTTGAAGGAAGGATTTTGTTCCAAAGGGAGGGTTTTGTTCCACCTGAATAAAAGGAGTGGAAACAAAAGCCTTTCAGAGGTGAAGGTGTTTGATTTTAGGGCTGTTTCGGTACAATGTAGCACTTATTTACAGGGATATTACCTGGAAAGCAGCATTTTCCCAAAGAATAGGCAAGTTAGGGAGGAGGTTTGGACAGGAAACCGACTTCAGTGGCAATATGTTCATCAAATCTGCGATGTCATTTTAGTTAAGCAGAGATTAGGTTGGTGGGAGATAGGAAAAGGAATCACACAGAGAATCAAGCTTAGTGTATAAAAGATAAGCTGCTCTTTTTCCTTGAATAGCAAACCTGCTTATTCTTGTAGTTCTGTCGTTCCCTGAGTTTCTCTGGCTTCTGCTGAAGCAAATGGGGTCTCTGAAGTATAAGAAACCCCTTTCCTTTTTTCTTCCACCTCCTTTCAACAGAATCTGCTAGGACAGAAAGCGTGAGGACAGGTCCTGCAGATTCCCAGCAGCCCAGCTATTTCTCTGCCGCCATTGCAGAACAAGCAGGTCATTTGTTTTCTTTGTGTCAAGCCCTGTTACTCTATGAATTGTACACCTTTTGCAAGTTAGTACATACCTTTTTTAATGTTCATTTCTTTATGGGAGTAGATCCCAGAACTGAAAGAGGATATCAGTATCCCTGACTACTGCTGCCTGGGGGAAGGAGAAGAAGATGACATCACCATTAATGCTTGGTTTGGCCCGGAAGGAACTGTCTCACCTCTTCATCAGGATCCCCAGCAAAATTTTTTAGCCCAGGTCTGTACTCTGCTTACTCTATGCAAGCCATCAATGCTATAGCTAGAAAAAATGTGTATGGTGTGTAAGTATTAGAGACAAGGACAGCAGACAAGTTGATGGATAACTGAAAGATAGTGAATAGGCAGATATTATTTCGCTATTCTCTTGCATTGATGCAGCAACACTGACGCAACTTAATGTCATCATTAACTACAACCAGTCATTGAGATTAACCATCACTTACCCTCATTCTACAGGTGAATGGAAATGACAATGCACAAATGCACCTTGAATATTGTTTTCGGTTTTGGGCCACTCACTACAAGAAGGAAATGGCCTCAAGTTGCACCAGGGGAGATTTAGGTTAGATACCAGGAAGAGTTTATTCACAGAAAGGGTGGTTAGGCATCGGAACAGGCTGCCCAGGGAAGCGGCAGACTCCCCATCCCTGGGGGTATTTGAGACATGTGGACGTGGCACTAAGGGACAGGGTTTATTGGTAGACATGGTAGTGTTAGGTTGATGGCTGGACTTGTTGATCTTAAGGGTCTTTTCCAGCCTAAATGATTGTATGATTCAATAACAAGAAGTGGCTTTTCCAAGGCCACACAAGGAATTTGGAACCAAATTGGGAAAAACCTTGATACTGTTACAGTGTCCAAAGGACTTTGGTTTTCCTGAACAGCAGGATGGTGGGTAGACTTAGGTGCATCCGCTTCATGTTACCCCATGAGATTATCTATTCGTGCATGCATTGAGAGTTAGGTGAAGTAGTATTTACAGTAACTAACATTTTACATAGTTCTATGCATTAGTAAAAATACCACCTAATGCTTGGTTCCTTAGAGAGCTAACTAATATCCATATTAATATAGAAAAATACCTTAAGGAAGGGTGCAAAGGAACTGGAGTTAAGCTCATTTCAGTGGTGCCCAGTGATGGGATGAAAACCAATGGGCACACACTGAAATGCAGGAGGTTCCATCAGAACATCAGGAAACGCTTCTTTACTGTGTGGGTAACTGAGCACTGTCAGAGGTTGCCAGAAAGGTGTGGAGTCTCTGTCCTTTGAGATATTCAGCTGCCTGCTCATGCCCCTGAGCAAGCTGCTCTAGCTGGCCCACTTGAACAGTGGGGTTAGACCAGATGACCTCCAGAGGTCCCTTCCCACCTCATCCAGCCTGTGAGTCCGTGAACTAATTTAATGATGATGCAGAAATAACAACTAAGGGAGTACATGGAAGCTTAACATTCACTGCCAGGCTGTATCTCTGCCTGCTGATGTATTCTTAGTTCTTCTGACAATTGCTTCCTGGCTGTAGGGCTCAAATAACATTGCATAAATTGGGTGCCTTGACCACTGAACTTAGAAGTAATTTGGTTATAGGTGTTATATATATATATATGGTATTTTGAATTTCGTCTGTTCCAATGGAGCAGGTACTTGGATTCCCATACTCCGATGTAACTTTTTATTATAATAGCATCTCTACTAATAACAAAAATAACATATATTTTTTTTAGTGTTAAATGCCAACTGTAGCCAACAGTATGGTATGCTAGTTAATCGAACATGTCACTTTCCAAAAATAGGTGGGTTCATGGCAGACAGAAAACATTCATTTTAATATGTGCAGGTATTTGGAAGAAAGTATGTCTGTCTTTATTCACCACAAGATTCAGAAAACCTTTACCCACATGAAGGACAAATTCTTCACAATACTAGCCAGGTAAATAGTTGCCTGAATTTTTAGTGTCAGTAATGTTACTTTATCAAATCATATTTAACACATTCTATTGTTGTTTGTTTTTAATAGGTTGATGTAGAAGATCCGGACTTAAATAAGTTTCCCAATTTTAGAAAGGCTGCATGTCAGTGCTGCATTCTGATGCCTGGACAGGTTCTGTTCATTCCAGTTAAATACTGGCACTACATACGATCTCTTGATACTAGCTTCTCTGTCAGTTTCTGGTGGTCATAACTTTGAAGCATGAATGAAGTTTGTTAGTATTGTAATAGCAATTAAAAGTCAGGAAAAGTAGCATCTAGCATGCTTCCCAAGTGAATTCTATTTAAACATGAGAATATTTTTTCACTATCCAGAGGCCAGAGCTGGATTAAAAAATAAATAAAAATCCTTGTTTCAGTATGGTGAAAGAAATCTGGATGGGTAAATGTGGGTAAACAGCAGTTGCTTCAATCACTTTATTTTTGTGGATGTTTTCAATATAACTTCCTTGTAAAGAGCAACTGTTGGTTCATCATTGTGTATGTGTGTGTGTATCTGAAACACATCTATATATCAACAGTGCCATGACTGCTTTTCAACTGTTTGGAACATCGGGTTAGTGTTATCTTCTACTTGGATTTAAAAATAGTAAAAAATGGAGTAAAAGTGATAGCCCAAAAGTTCAATATATCTGGAAAAAAAAGTAACATGAAGCAAGATACCAGTCTCCTAGGTGGAAGAAGGTAAGTGTGAGGGACTAGGAAGGTAACTAAGTGTAGTTAATCCTTAGTTTAATAGCAATTAAATAAACTGAAGCTTAATCATACTTTGATAGTCAGCTGAACTGCAGACATTCTGCAGTGGAAGTCTTTGAGTCCCTTTCATTTCTACCAAGGTAAGATGTATCAACACTCTGCTCTGGCACTTGGCAGTAACATTGTCTTTTCTTTAAGTCGCTTTTTAAAGAAAAATGAATCTTTACAGAAAACTGGAGAGAGTGAAGACATAGTTCTTAAATAAATAAACATTCAAGATTCTTTTAATACTTCACAGATAAAAGCTGAAATTTCCCCAAGTGTCCTGTACTACTCCTTCCCACTAGTTTTGACTGTGGGAATATTCCATCTCTTCTTGACCATAGCTGCCTGCAACCTGGTTCTGTAACATGAACTCCCTTCTGTCAAAAGAAAGGACAAAACCGAAGCCAACAGTGCCAGCTGAGAGTTCAGACTCTAGCCTTACATCAGACACAGGCATGGTAGCTGACACAGGTTTTAATAGTTCACAGGCATAGATCAGCTTTCAAGACTGAGCAAAAACATTTACAGTTTTTGTTCCCAAACATGCACTGAGAGTCCCAACCCAAGAATATGGAGACTTGTGTACACAACAACCACCCCCAAGAAAGTTGTCTGGGCATAACTGTGTAGGAGAAGAGATCAATGATTGTTTTATTGTAAGCCTTTTAAAACCTCAGAAAAAAAAGTATACTTAACAGTGTACTGTTACTAATGAATATAGTCTGGCTATTCTGCCACAGAATGGGGAAAAAAATTAATTGAAAGTAATTTTTATTAACATAGTCTAATGCTAAGAATGAAGTCCTTTTCTGCTATCTCTTTTTGATGATGACTGGGACTCTATCCGACTCATATCTGTAAAGAAAGAAAAAAAGCAAAGTTAATGACAGAGAAAGAAAAAGGAGTGATACAGTATGACTTACAGATTTTAAAAATGCTTTATATATTTCTGTGCTCCTGTTCAGAAATGCCCAATTTCCCTGGTTAAATGGAGAAATTCTTAAAGAGTTTCCCATCTTCTTAGAAACTCAGTATTTCCTAATGTTTTTGTGCTGTTCCTATTCATCCCTCAAAACTTTAATGTTACGATAAATGTATTCACAGGATCTGCTAGTGCCCATAAGATAGAATTTTTGCAGGTTCAGTGTTGCACAAGGATGGTTAATTCTCAAATATACAACTGAAGCCAGAAACAACTGATAATCAAGTACAATTGTAAATAATACTGGCAGTACCATTGAATACCACAATTCATTCTTAAGTATTATTACACTTTTTTTTTTAAATGTATTGCTTGGTACCTGGAATCTCATGAGGCCAGAAATCGTTACAATGAGGACATCGTGGTTCAGCTTGAGCTTTGAAGTACTTTGCAACACAAGGTAAATGCATTGCAATTCCACAGGTTTCACATACTTGGCTCTGAAATCAGAAGTGTTACTAGAAAACCTTTCTAATCTATCCTTCAGTTCAACATAAAGTTGTCCCAATACACATAGGCAATGCTTTATTCCTGAGAATGGTTCACACATTACAGTTAGAAGACATCGGAAATCAAGGCTGGTAAAGGATAAAGAGTTTTTCTCCTAGAAACTAAGAAATGCTGTTTTCCTATATGGATATAACTTAGCTTGCAAGCCCAACAACAAGCTGCAATAAAGGAGAGCAATTAGGATGGAAAAAGTAGTATTATGGAAGCATGTTAGCTGGAAGATGAGAAGATTCAGCGGTAAGGAGCAAGAAAATTTGGTAGTTTTGGAATAGGAGTTCAGGTTGTAACTTCTCACACAAGACCACACTGGAAACTTGCCACATATCAACACATAGTCCTTTAGTAGTGCTGTATATAAATACATGTTCACTCTGAGCCAAAATCCCCAAACCAAAGATGAATGGTTGTCATACAGAAGATTACCATTTGTAAGGTCCAAAGATAAGACAGCTAGCACTTAACTGTTATGCCTGTTTAAGGATAAGGGTTCATCTCAAGCCTGCTGGCTTTGGAAAGTAAGACAGCACAATAGTGTTGTTGGTTGGGCGAGTTCCCATCCTCCAAGTTTATACATTTTTTTCCAAAGACAGAAGATAAAAATATCTACATTGAAACATATATACATGTGCAATGTTTCCAGATTGCAACACCAGTATTTTCAGGGTCTGTCTAATACTTGAGAAAGTATCACAAACTTTTGCTGTGACACAAGCCCATCAAGAGATGCCTGCTGCGGTAATCAAACTCTTACCTGGATGGCAAGGCTATGACAAATGTTACACTTTCTTGCTGTATCTTGGTAGATGCTGAGAATGTATTGTTCCATCTCCATTATGCAGCGAGTATGCAGAGTATATTCCCCATTTCTCTAAGGAAACAAATGATGAAGTTAGCACTACCTTTTAGTTCCTTTTTCCTTTTCAGATCTTCCTCACCACCTGCGAGGAAGCATTTGATAGCCAAGTTTTTTCTGCCATCAGGAAACAAACATTCTTACATTGATAAAATGCAAAGCTGAAACACTTTTGATGAGGCAGAATTAATTTAAGAGAGTTGTAAGAAAAAATCTCACACCTTTAACGTAGTCCCTGAAAGGTACAGAGGAGCATACATGTTCTTCTTAAAGGCATATGGTTTGGGAAACTTTCATTTGAACATTAGCAGAACTTCTACTGTTTTTCTACACATCTAGACATTTACGACTTGAGGTGTCTGAAAAATCTCTCTAACCAAAGAAAACATGTGGCAGCAATTCGGAGATCTATGATGTGATAAATCCAGGAGAAAAGGGATTGAGGTCTTACTTTTCGTGGCAAGCAATTGTCACATCCACATGGTAAAACTAATCTCAATTTCTCCAATTTTTCCAAAAATGCGTTTCTGATACAGGAGATTTCAATGTGCTTGGCCTCACTGCTTTTCAAAGAATTCTAAATGTAACTGACAGTTCTGATCAACCTAAAAAGTTTTTCCCCAGCTTCTGTTCCAAATTTTAAGTATATCATGCTGCTGTGTACAAATGATGCCTTTTATGTTCTAAGGCAGGGCTGAGCACAGATACCCACACTAGCTCAGGTACAGGAAACTGAAACCTCATTGTCCTGTGTAGACCTACCGGAGGACTTTTTGCTTGTAAATGTACAAGCTTTTCTGCAAAAATCATTGACTAGAGTACCAATAAGCACAGGCTTAACAAAGCCATTTTTGCTATCATTTAACAAACAACTACAGTTTCAGCCATCAATCCATGAGAAAATAACAGCTGGACCTATTAAAATACAAACACTTTAAAAGAAAAAGCAGTTACCTCAGAGAGCCACTTATCCTCCACAAAAATTTTCAGCACTTGTTCTGCTTCCTTCTTCTTCATTTTCTTTGTCTTAAGTTGGTCAGCTAAGTTTAAAATATCTGTAGAACAGGCAAAGCCATTTTCTGATAAAATGATTAGGTCCATCTGTCAAAAGAAACATTTTCAATCATTAAAAAAGCATGCAATTAGATAGACACACCTTATAGTAACATGCAGCTTTTTCAGCACCCATACAAACCATCCATATGTATGGGTGCTGATAAATACTGCAGTATATGGCTGGAATGAGAACTGCAGAACGAGGGCCAAAGGCTAAAGCCATCATTGTTACCTTGACGATTTTAATCTTTGCCAAGAAAGCATTTCCACAGTAGAACTGTTCAGTGCTGCCTAAATGAAGCCGCAACCCTTCAGCATTCTCAGAAGTGACAGATCTGTTTCTTCTTATCTGACCTCTGCCAATGTTCTTTTGAAGAAAAGTCTTTCACTACTAAAGTGAGATGGTGCACTCTGGATTCATTTAACACTGCTGAACCTATCTGGCACACAGAGGTTATAGCAGTATTATCAATTTTCAGAGATTCTCTCAATGGGAATATTCCTGCTACACGTTATCACAGAGCAGAATGCAGAGATTATATGCTAGTAGTAACATGCACCATGACAACACCATCTCTGCATTGCTGACATGGCTGTATAGGTTCTACCCCAATAAAGAGGGTGGGAAGACTCTGCATACTACCAATTTAGATGACACTTCAGCAGCTGTCACAGAACAATCAATACACCTCTTTCTAGTTTGTACAAAACAGTGTTAGAGTGCAAAATCAAGGAAAGTCTAATGGCTGGAGAAATTATGTCTTCCAAGTGCTAGAAAATTCACTAAAACATGCAAGATACAAAGCTATGATCACAACTCATTAATGTTTGTTGATATGAAACTAGACATTGCATGTTCTGGCATCTCAGCCCAATAGATCTATTTGGAACTTTAGAAATTTCTCAAATATATGTTTTCTTATTTGACGATCAGCATTCTGAGTAGTTTAATAAACAGAATAAATTGGCAACAGCAGTAACGACACAATCATTTCCATTCAAATCAGCAAAGGAATAACGTTTTTGTAATAACATTAAAATGTACAGCGTATTACTAAACTACTGAAGACAGTGAAAAATTCAGCAATCACAACTGAAACATCTAGGAGAAAGTTGCTGAGGAAGGATGTTTGTCTAACTAAAAGAAGATATACCAAGTCATTAACTCCAAGGAGCACTCCCCCATTCACAACTACATTTTATCAATAAGTGATTTTCATTCAACAGGCAATCATTACTCCCATCTCTCACACCACACGTCCTATTTGATTTGAGATAAAATTCATTATTAAAGTTGTGCAGGATGGAAACTAATTCTTGAAAGACATCTCAAATTTTCATTCATTTTAACAGAGTACCTTCCCAGATAATGTGATTTACTAACGAGTAACTGACATACTTACAGTTTTTCTAAACAATTCTAATTCATTTTCTGCATAGTCAGATGCCATTTTAGTAATTTCAGTTTCTGCCAGATTCACCTACAAAAAAAATACACTGAATTCAAAGCGCCCATGTGTTCCTACACCATAAATTGTAAAAGATCTCCCAGGGTAAAGAATACATCATCCTGAAATTAAATGAATGTCATTTCTTAAGTGAAATAAATGTCATTTCTTTAAGTGGCACAAAGATGGTACCCGACTCCTTTCTTTAAAACCCCTGACCTTTCCAGCCACACGTTCTCCAAAGCTGCCTCTGCCTAGTCCAAATTCTTAAACAATCCTACTTCCCACCCTCCATAGCCTGTAACAAAGGGAGGTAGACAAGTGCAAAAAATTTAAGGCCAAATTTTAAGCTTGTATTAAGCTAACAGAAAAAAATGCCAAATTCTGACACAAGATGCAAAGGAATACAGTAGAACTATATTCCACCAGGATAACTGTGCTGCTGGACAGTAGCAGTAAATATTTTGTGATACACGCTTGTTTCATTATGAAGAACAATAACTTATACTTAATATTCCTATTGTACACCCTACTGCTATTTATTACTAGCTCAACTTAATTTGCAAAATGACACACAAAGGTTAAAAGCAGAATCTAGTATTAGAAGACCTTCTCTATGGTCTTTTGAAATCACTATATAACCATCCTTCTTTGGCATTTGCATTACAGAGCATCCAGTGAAATTTTTTAGCCTATTCTTTAGCACCCCTTTATACTATTTTTTTTTTGAGAAAAAAAAACACACTCATATTGGAGAGCTCCCCGCGTTTTCTAGTTTAAAAATTCCTCTCAAGAAAAAGTCTCCTGTGAAAAAGAAATCTTACTTCAGCACTTAAGTAATGTTTATGCTAAATAAATCAGACACTGCTATGGTCCTTTCTGCCATGTTCTGTTCCCACACACCTACACTCTTGGCAGTTTATCTTCACACTTCTACATTCTACAAGTAGCTTCTACAGCAGCTGTCAGCATAACAGTGGAATAGCCCCACAAAAACAAAACAAGACACTGCTAAGATTAAGTCTCATCGTGCTGGCAGATGCAGCCTTCAGTTCTAACTAACTGATTTTTCTAAATAGCACTTGTATTATATAGTGAAAGGATCCTAAGTAATTCAGTCTTCTTAACATCCAAAGATGGCACTTAGATTCAGTTAGTTTTTTTGCCCAGTTTACAATCAGAAGGCATGCATACCTTTTATTGGCACATTATTCAGAAGTTAATTTTAAAGCAGACACAGGAGACTGTACTGTTCCATGGGGTTATGTGTATGCACTCGTTATGAGAAGCCAAAAACACAAGATGGCAGCACATCACATACTTACTAAGGCATAATGGGCTCTCCCATCACCCTCAGACATTCCTTTCCGGATCTGCATAAACAAAGGCTGTAACCGGATATTAATTGTAGCGATAAAATCATCCAGTTTATCATGTGCATAGTAGACTGAAAACAAGTAAGAAAAAAACACAGAGGAAAAAAAAACACATCAGGCAGACCTTTTTATGTGTTACCTACTGAAACATTTTTCTTACGTGTAATTAATTGCTAAGTTATTGAGGCAGAATTCAAACATCTCTAGCATTTATGATAAATTCTTTTACAGAAGTACAGTGGCTTGGTTCTCACAAACACAGGAGTATACCTTCAAAGGCCAATCATGGTATCCTACTGTTCCATTTTTTCAGTTGAAAATTTGAACAAGTGCTGAAATAAGCTCTTTTGGCTTCAGAGTTTGAATACCTATGGACTCTGACTCATTTTAACTAAGGAAAATACATAAATTGTGCCATCACCCAAAAAGGACTCCACTTCTGGCAACCAGGCAAGATGGAGCTCACAACAGGTTGTGAACATCAGTCTCCTAACAGAGAAGAATCGATAGCACTTGTGCTGCTGAAGTTATTGTCGCTTAGACATCCTGAAATGACCAAAAGCCCCAAGTAACATTTCAGAAGACTTTTAAAATAAAAGTCTCAAATACTAGAGAGCTAGCAAATAACTTCAGAGCATATCAGATCTCAAAATGTGTAATGGAAACTACATTTGCTGGAGTTTTCTGCCTTTTAATAGTAATTGGTTAAAACCACTACTTTGAACTGCATTTTGATCTTTCCTTTTAAATGGCTCTTTTTGTTCTTACATTCTTTGTCCTTTTCAATTTTGTTCATAAACAATGATGAAAATACAGGAATTTTATTATTTTAATTATTTTCTGGGAAAATGTGATTGAGATATCTAAAACCAACTAATCAATTAGTGCTAAAAACATCACTCATTTCAGCTTTATTTCAGTTTGTGCCCACCACATTCTCAAAATTAGAGATGAAACAGATCTCTGATCTGTGAGCAGATATCTGAAAAAAATCATGAGCCGATTACACATTTCTGTACCACTGAAGTCTCAACATGAATTTCAAACAAATTAGACAGTACACAACAAAACTTTTGTTCCACATGCCATAAAATTGAGCTTGTTATTGCATGTATTAGAATTAACCAGCTTACAAAATAATTAGTCATGTGACAGATTTACTTGAGATGGATTAACAGCATACACTTCGTATTATATTCCAAAGCAAATCTTTCCAAACAAGTATGAAGGAGAACATTCTGGAAACTTCACAGCTACCAATGTCAAAATATATTTAAAAATATGTATTTACACAGTCTAAAAAAAAAAAACAACTTTGATAAAATAAAAAGTGTTCTTACACTTTTCATCAAAAGTGTGTATAAATCTGACGGGATTAAAACTTAGTTTGCATAGTGCTGTGTTGTTGGGTTTTGTTTTGTTCTTTTAACTTTAGGAAAAAAAGAGAATACGTTGTTGAAGTTTTTGTTGGTTTTGTTTTCTAACTTTTTTTAGGTGATGTATGGTATTCAGAAATCTAAATATTTGTAAATCGCAAATGAAGAAAAAAGATCTCCATCTCTCCACTTTTTCTCCAGAGACACACCTTTATGGATTTCACAGCAGCACCTGTGTAACTTCCTAGCCTCTGATCCTTCCATTATCCCATGTGACATCAGGACCTGCAAGAACCGTCGATGAGCATCAGACATCTGAGCTGCCATAGCAGCATTCCACCAGGCTTCGTATGCTGCAAGACACAGACACTGAAATTAATGCATATATTTACACAAATTACAAATAACACGCCCCAAGCATAAATAAGATTTCAGTTCAACTCTCTACCATTGTATCAGGGCTCAGCTGATGGCTCAGCTTGTTCTTCACACACAGACAGTGCCTAACTACCACAGCCTGTGAGCACGCTGCCAAAGTCCAACGAATTCTGCCTAACGCTTGGAGCTACCAAACAGAACGAGGCAGGCACTGCGCTGCCATCCCCAGGCCGACTCGGCCGCGTTATGCGCTACAGCCGGCAGCACACCTTGCACAGCTTTGTATCGGACGCGTCTGCTCGCGACTCATCCAAGCCCCTTGTCTAGATAGAGCGCAACCTGCTTAGGACAGGAGCCCCTCGTCTGCACGGGCCGAAAAACGCCACAAGTGAAATAATCTCGGGAAATTCCTCGACCGCGCAGCCAAAGAAAGACAAAAGCTTCCAGAAACCGCCAATCGCGAAGAGCAAATAACCGGCCAGCCCGGGGCACGCTGCTCCGGGCCGGGACTCGGGTCCCCCGCGTCGCCCCCGGGGGCGGCTCTGGGCTCCCCAACGGCCGCCCGAAGGCGCCGCCGCCGCCTGACACCGACCCGCTCGGCGGCGGCCGCCCCGGGCTGTGCGCGAGCGAGCGGAGGCGCACGGCGATGCGTGGTGACGCATGGTGACGTACGGTGACGTATGGTGACGCGTGGTGACGCGTGGTGACGCGTGGCGGGGGCGCGCTTCCCGCAGCTCCGGCGGAGGAGGGGCCGGGCGGCAGGGGGAGGGCGGGGCGGGGCGGGGCGGGGCCTCGCCGCCCGGCGCGGTGGGGCGCGGCCGCGGCCCCGCCCTCCCGAAGTCCCCGTCCGCGCCGCTCGGTGTCGCGGTTCGGTGTCGCGGCCGCCTGGAGGCCGGCCCGGCTCTGCCTGCTCGCGGGGCAGCCGCGTGTGCTCGCCGCCCGCGCCCGGCGGGGGCAGTGGGAGGCTGCGGAGGCGGGCGCAGCCAGCGGGACGGGACGGGACGGGACGGGACGGGACGGGACGGGACGCGGCCGCAGGGGAGGGCTCCGGGCCGGCAGAGTGACAGCCGGGCGCGGGGAGCGCCGCGCCGCCCCGGCCGTGCGCCGGACCAGGCAAGTACAGCGGCGGGCCCGGCCGCGGCGGGAGCTGGCCCCGTGCGGTTCGTCTCGAGCGGCCGCTCGGTCCGCGCTGCCGGGCTGCGACGGGCGCGGCAGGAAGCAGCGGGCGCGCCGCCGCCGGACGAGCCCTGGGCCCGCGGGAGCCTCGCGGGAGCCGGCCGGGCCCGCGGGGTGCGGCCCGGGGCGGGGGGGGGTGGGGGGGGGGCATCGGCCGCTTCCTCCCTGGGCCCGGCCGGAAAGCCGCTGCGGTTCGGGTGTCGTTTACACCGGCATTGGCAGGAACACTTCTTACTGAGACTGCTTAATTCAAACACTTTTGAAGCAACTGATTTTCAGGATAAAACCGGTAAAATTCCTAGAACACTCCTTTCTGCTGGAAGACCTGCTGCAGGAGGCACGAGGGCTCTGACTGTAGCAGAAACCTCAGTAGCTGGGACACGTTTACTTCGATCTGAGAACCTGTCCCAATAAGCTTGCTCTGAGCCGATGGTGAGCTGCTCCTGAATCTCAGGTTTCATTCTTTAAAATCTATTCCCGGCACATACGGATTCTCAGAGAGAACTTAATAGCAATTCACGATGAAGACTCGGAACCAGAGAGTCAGAGATGTAGGACTGGGAGCGAGCAATTCTCATTAGGCGCTTTTGTCTCTTTGGTGTTTTTGTCAAGGTGTCCGTTCTCAGTGATCCCTGTAGTTTCTGTCTGTTATAAATGGGAAAATATCTGAAGTTGCTTGCAAACTATGATTTGTAGCTCATCAAGTCATGAGAAAGTACTGCATTCGTTACAGGCCGAAATGACGTGTTGTTGTGCCCTTTGCTGTCCTTTGTCATCTCAAGCTTTCTAAAGAGAGCCTAGTCTAACTCTTCATCTGCACCTCCTCCTCAATGCAGCATACTGGACTCCAACTTCCAAGTTCTTTTGAAAATCCACGTTGAGGCACCTACTCTTTTTCAATACACATGTTCGTTGTGTGGTTGCCTCTAACAGTCTTATTGAGTGTCAAAGAGTAGGTATTGTGAGTTATGTTGCTGCAGGTCTTACATTTGGTATCATCACTTGGAGAAAGAAATAATTAAAAGCAGCAGTAATAAGAAATGATTCCCCAACTTCTTTTCAAATTTCAATACAAAATCAGTTGATGAACTTCTGCTTTGCTTTTTCTTTGTTTTTTAATGCTTATCTCATTTTAGTTTGCAGTTATAGCCAATGCTTTAAATCAGAAAGAACAAGTCGAGCTGGACTTCAATTTAATTTTTAAAAAGTCCAGTTCTAAAACAGGGAGTTGTCCTTTACCTCTACAATAGCAGCAAAGGTGAATTAAGCAGTCTGAGGTAGAAATGACTATCATCTATGTTCTGGGCATGAGTTACACTTTGACTGTTACACTTTAACTGTTTTGCAAATTATGCCTGTAGATGAAGTAGGACCCTAATTTATTTAGAAGTCCATTACAGGTGTTACAATTTTTCTTGATACTAAATGGAATCTTTTCAATCACATTATTTCTTCCCGATAGACAGGAATGAGCAACGATCTGAGCATGTAACTTGGGCCAATAAACAGGGCTGCTTCCAGCACTGATAAAGATTTCTTTCATAGTTTTTAGGAAAGTCACTTCTGTCATTTACACTTTATTTCCTCGTACATATTGAGATTACTAGGTTTGCTGTGAACTTAGTATTCTCTGTGTGTTGTATATTCCTCATTAATGTTTATCATCAGATATAAAGAAAAACTTAAGAGCCAGCAGACATGAAAGCTGTTGTCATTTTTTTTCATCTTCTCTTGTGTTTAGATTATAGTCCACAACTCTTGTCTTTTTAAAACAAACAAATAAAAGGTTTGTTGTTTCATTAGAACTATGGATTAACTCTTTTTTTTTTTATCAGCACATGCAGAACATTTTTCCTATGAGGGAGATATTTTTTTCTCTGTCATCCGCTGATTCACATGCGCTTATGCGATACAGGATTCTTTGCCAAAGTTTTATGAGTTTCTTGGAACTCCAGTCATGGGACACTATTACCTAACAATGGACCGAAAAGCAAATACTTCCTCTCTTGTGAACACCAGGAAAAAAAAAAAGGGAAAGAGTGTTGTGTGCTGGAGCGCTTTGCCCTTTTTCTCTGAGCAGCAGAAAAAGCATTTATGTTCTACTGTGCTCAGCCATGTTTTGTCTATTTCCAAATGTGTACAGCTTAGCTCTTGAGTGTTCATGAGAAATTCATTTTTAAAGTATGTCTTGTATTTCTGGATAAGTAGTAGCTACTGCAGATAAGATCACAAAGAAGTTTCCATTCTGGTCTTCGATTTTCACTCAGTGTTCGCATCCCTTTACCTCTGAGATTGACATCTTCCATGTTTAATCTTTGGAAGCTTGTTTTAAAGTATGGCTAATCATGCATGTGAGAATGGAAATAGTGTCAGGGGACATGCCTTTTTCTGATGAGCACTGCGAGTTGGGATATGAGTTAATTATCTTGGAGCTGAATCTGACATGCTGAAGTCATGGTTTACTATATTAGAGGCGGTAGCGTTGTTAAATACGTTGAAGAAATTAAGATTCTTTTGCTACAGTTCTCATCAGTTTTATTAATAAATAAATCTATATAAATCAAAGGTCTGTTGTTCTTTCTGTAAAAAAAAAAAAAAGTGGTATTTCTGTCCCTTACTCAGCTGGAAGGTCGAGCTCTTGCCTATCTTGTGTTCATTCTAATTGGCAACAAATATGCAGTAGCTGAGCTTGAGAATCTTGCTAGTTGCGAGAATCTTGCTTCTTGCTTTGAGACGAGTTGTTTAAGGGAATATGGCTTTGGTAGCATGCCTTTGAGGCTACACAATCTTATGTATACAGTGCTCATACGCATACTTCCAAAAGGTCATTAAACTTTTCCAAAGCTAATTACTTAACAAGGTTATACCACAGCAGAGTTTCTGATCTGTTGCCAATTCCTTGTGTCTTGTGTGCTGGTGAAACTCAAATCTGTTATAAGTGTCAAGGGCTGTCCTACTACTGTAGCTGAATTAAAGCTCAACTTCACTATGCTTCAAGAATTCTAATATATAAAAGCTGCATAACTTTCCTTCTCTGAAGTTGTGCTCATTGTCTTATATGATGATATATGTTTTACAGCTTCTAATTATCCGCTGTTTTAACGAATCTGCATTCTGTTGAAGCAAAACTTAGAGGTCTTTGCTCAGAACTTTTTCTCTAACTACGGTACTGGAGATAGGACTCGAGGAAATCGTATTACAATCAATAGATCAGACACACCTTGCTCTTAAATTCTTCCAGTTATCTGAGAGGAATCACAGGGCTCCAGAGGCATGCTGATACTTTGGTCTGGGGCTTACTCTTTAAATATGTTGCATACTAGAAATGTTCCTTTTCTAGTAGCTGAAATAAGTAGGCCCACTGCTGAAGTCAATCCAGTATCCTCTGTAATTAAAATTTTACAAAGAAGTCATCTAGCTCATTTGTGTTGTTCTTACTCTGCTACACATCTTGTTGAACAGCCTTTAAAGGGATTGGGCACTCCAGGAGATCTGAATCCTAACATCTAGCAAAGTAGCAGGACAAACTGCATTCTTACACTACTTGGGACACTGATGTGAGCTTTTAATAATGTCTTTTGTTGGCAGAATTTCAGCACGGCTTGACCTTCTGAGCCTGGCTAGTGTCAATGATGGCAAGATTCCTACGTGCTGTACTGCATACCCTGTGGATCCTTTTGTTTTCGTATGCAACAAGCAAAGGTATATTTATTAATGTTTTAAGTTACTTTATTAAAGTTTTTTCCAACATCTTTTTCTCATGACTAGGAATAACTAGCAGGCATCACTATTGCGATTAATTAACTAATAAAAAATTTGTCTTAGATCTCTTCATTTATTGGCCTTTTCCATATGGGCAAGAAGAAAAAAATAATTTGCAAGAAGGAGAAACTGAGGTTTGAAAAGACACCTCTGTACTTGCACATTGTCTAATCTATACTGGGCACCATGCTGCAAATAGGATGCTCAACAATAAACCAGTAACATCTCTGTAGAAATCTCGTAAGAGTAGAAAACATTAGTCTCGAATTTGTTCATTTTTATAGCTGCCACTGTGTGCCATGTGGGCTAACCAGTAATAGACCTGCAGGAAGCTATGCTCATGAAAAAGAACAGGAGCCTATAGATCTACTGTCAAAAGGCATCTGCCAGTATGTGTTCTCCTAAGTGTGCAAAAATGCTGAATCAGAAAACTGAGTTGGCTGGATTTGAATGGATTTGGAAGGCATTTGCTTTCAGACAGCATGTATTCTGATTTCTGCCTGTACATGGGGCCAGATGACTTCCGTCTGATCTTCCGTCACTACGCCTTTCATTTGGTCTGGCAAGATGTTTAGCTGCATCATGTTTTAGTGCTGCTTCTTAGATGATGGTTATATGATACAGTTCAACTCGAAGGATCTGAACGTGCATTTTGCTGGTATCTTTTAAAGATATTTCATTATAAAAAGAAGTTAGAAATATAAAATCATGTTTTCTGACAATGCATCTTCATTCTCCGAAAAAGAAATCTTACATCTAGCTTTTAAGTTACTCCACAGTAGTCTATGGGGAGGGGTTACGGTTTGGTTTTGGTTGGCTGTTCTTAAAAACCAAAATAGTAAAATAATAATAATAATAGACTGCCCCCCCCCCAAAAAAAAAAAAAAGATTTCTTAGCCATATGGCCCTAGTATACTGCAGGGAATCTTGTAATTTTGATTAATAAGAAGAGTAAAGGTTTGCAGGAGTATAATTTCTATGTCATCTGATTTAGGTAATCCCAGTTTTTCTGTAAATTATCAAGGTTTAATTTTACATCTTTTTTTCCACTAGGTAACTACATGTTTCAAGTTTCTTTATTATGTTACTCTAGTTGAGGATTAAAAAAGAAATCCAGCATTTCAATTCCCTTTTCTAACTACATGAACTGAAAACAAATTCTTTACTGTATGGGGTTTCAAAACAAAATTCTCAAATGTATGAGGTTTAAATAAAAAACTAACGTATTGTATCAGGGTTGAAAAAAGGGAAAAGGTCACAGGAAAAGAATACAGAAAATAAGTCAGAGTCCTAGAAAGACATGAGGGTGCTGAAAGGCAAGATAAATTTGCTAGCTTAACACAGCAGGAACAGCTTTGTTTAATTCCAGTACTCTTGAAAGCGTAAGATCATTAATACATTGGAAAATAATGAAATTCATCTTTTAAAAGCCCATCATGAAGTGAACAATAAAAATATAAAGGACAGCAAAATATAAACAACAGTAACAAGGTAAACAGGTAATGGTTCTATTAAAATAAATGAGCAGTGTGTCTCTCATGATATTATAGAAGTTTAATCTTTAACTTGTTGATGTTCTGATGATTTGGGGTTGTTTGTTTTTTGTTTCGTTTTTGAAGAACCATGGACCATTCAGAACAAAAGGGAACTAAACATGGTGCTGCCATCCAGAAAAGATATGAGTGATAGTTCTTATCTACAAGATAATTATCTAGCCATAGTAACTAAAGAAAAACATTTTCTAAATATTTGAATGATGATGAAACCATGAGCTGCAGTCAGTTCTAGGTTTGCAACCAGTCGGTATACTAAGCAATTTAGGTTATGATTTTCACCAAACTTTAGAATGGTTCCTTGGTGTTGCCATAAATCTTCATTTTCATAAGTGAGCTTCACTAAGATTATTGAGCTTACTCCAGTGATCCAGGACTGCTTGTTAATGAAGTTTTATGGGAGGCCTTCTAGGAAGGCAAATGAAAGTGATACATGGGTTTGAATGAGGAAAAAAGCCACCCATTAGCAGTACTAAACAATTAAGTGTTTGAGTCAGGTTTTTACTGAAGTACTGCGTGGTCTGGTGGTAGATAAAGTGGTATGTAATGTATCACTGTACCCACTAATAGAGAGTTGGCCATCATGTATGTTGCATTTGCAGATACTGTACTAAATCAGAGTATGCAGAATTTGCATGAGAAAATTCAGGACAACAGAAAATTAGAAGTGTAAGAATAAGAATGAAATTAGGTATTTATGAGAACAAAAACTTTCAGAGGAATAATCTAGAACAGATTATTCCCACTGGAACCCACTGGGAAGAAGTCATCTTTGAAACTGTAGTGGCTGAAGAACATTACAGGATGTGAATTGTTGTCAACTAATCTTGAATTTGCAATGTAAATGACAAGAATGGAGAGTTGGTGATGTGCCAGGCTGTATAAGCAAAATTATTTACATACCATAGAGAAATGAAATCATGTCTCTATGTGTCCTTTATATAACTGCCACAAGAAAACTTCTAGCAGCATCCCTAAAGAAACTCAGAAAAATAACAGTTGATAGAATTATAAAAATCAACCAAAGCTATTCTGAATTTTTATAGGGAATTTTGATGTACAGCAGGAAAGAAGGAATTAGATCTGCAATGGGGAACTGTTCCAGGGAGACAGAGGGTATACACTTGGGAAGCTTAAAACAGTTGTGGATAAAGTACAAATTCAGGTGTGTAGGCAGTGGTTTTGGTCTAAATCTGTTAATTATCTGCATTTTTGGCTTTTGAACCTGTTGTGTATAAAAGATAGGCTGATGCTCTTTTATGATAAAAATTTGGTGGTTTAGAGTTTGCATAATTAAAACTTGGCATTCATCAGAACCTCGCTCTCAAAGACGTTGTCTCCAGAAAGGTGGAGATACTTGGTAACATGCATCTCTTTCCATTTTACACAGAACATGAAAAAATTGCTTACTTATTTTATAGGGGCTTTATGCTTCTGTTTAGAGGGAGAACTAATGTTTATGCCTAGTTCAACTTATTCCTTGGATTTTCTTGCTTCTTATTGTGTGCTACTTCTCCCTACTTACAGCTACAGGACACATACAAGAATTTGGATGCTTTAGTGACTTTGCAAAAGAGCTCGTTTGTGACTGGAAGGTGCCTGCACAGACAAACTGCTCCGAAGAATACCTGCTCTACTACAGGGAGGAATTTTTATTTCACCAGTGAGTGTTTAATAGGGTTTACCTTCTTTACTGTTGGAACGTTAAATACCCTACAGCCGTTATCAGCTTTGATTTCTTTCCTCTGCTATGAGTGCCTGCAACTAAATATAGTCAGGACTATCCTCCTTGCAAGGAGGGAAATGTTTTGTTGCAATTAACAGTGTGCTCTGTTCAGTGGGCTAGTCTTTGACAGACCTCTGCGTTCTTGGTACAGAGGGTTGGTCAAGTACTGCTTGTAGGAGTTGTAGGGCTCTCATAAGTTTACTAAACCTTCACTTCATGAGAAACTTCAAATGATTTACCAGGCTGTAGCCTGTGTAAAATGAAGTCTCCCTTAGAGCATCAGTGAATATTTCTGTATACAGTGTAACTTGGTATTCATGAACACACCATTTGCACTGCTCTACAGCCAAGGCAGTATTCTTGTCATCTTCTACAGAGGAACATACATCAGAGGTTTCCGAGTCCTCTCCATAGAGGGGAGCAGTATGATTTCTCCATTGAGACTTCCCAATACCTTGATTTGCACTGCAATAAAACTGTTCCTATACTAGCAGAGCATCAGTCCACTCCTTTGGAGGTTAAAGTGTAGTGAAGGTTGCTTTTAGTGCTAATTTTTCTGCTCGGGATCAGTTCTTAGCTTTTCATTAGTGCAATACCAATAGGTAGCCAAGAGGTATTTGGGAAGGATGGGTCATCTGGAAGCTGCGTGGAGGGTTAAATTTTTGTTTTGGATTTGTTTGGACAGAGTGCTTCTGGGAACTGAATTTGAGCTTGCTTGTTTCAGATTTGATTGGCTCTACACATCGATAAGCTTGATTCCACATTTTGAAGAAATACCGTGCCACACTGCATAAACAATCATATCATTTTCTGCCTGTTTTTCAGAAACGTGTGTGTCCCTGAAAATGGAAAAGAGAGTTTCACATGCACTTGTACAATATATCCCGATTATTTTGTATCAGGCCTCACCTATGTTCTAGCTTTACAGTTCAATGGGACTGATATGTGGAATTACAGTGTTACACCAGCCCTGGTTGGTAAGACATTGTTTATTTTGTCACAAGGATATCTGGTATCAGGCTTTGCAATCTTAGCTAACTCCTCATTAATGACACCGGAATGGTTTTTCCTTATTAGATGTTAAGTGTCATGCTGGCTTGAATTAAAACTCCATTTGGTGTAGATACCTGATCCTGGACAAGATTCTAAAGGAAACAATATAAGTAATGGGGCAAGCAGAATGATTATTCCTCTCAGCTGCCAGCCATCCACAGTTTGTGGACTTAACAGTGTATTTAGTGCATTTCACTAGTGGCTGTAGAATTCAGGGATGAAGAGGATACTAGACTATCCCTACTCAAATTCTTCCGTTCTCTGTCATCCTCTAATTTTTCATGCTAGTTGAATCATGCCCGTGAACAGAGCTTTTTCCAGTAATTGTTGGATTACAACAAACCATGGTAAAAGGTGAATGACTGCTCTTTCACGTGACAGAGCATAAATACAGTTTATCTCTGTCAGCACCTATTTTGTTTAAACCAGTGTGTGTTCATAACACTGTCATCTCAAACACTCAGAAGTCTTCCATGTACCTTGGGTGGGCATTGATCTACAGCAGCGAGCTGGTTCCTTTCCTACCCAATGTCACTGCTGCTCCGCAGCAGAATAAGCAGGAGCCTGCATCTAAGACTCAGGTAGCCAGGACAGTCTGGCTGCAAAGTGGTCCTAAGCTCCCTGCCTACCCTACAGCACAGCGTGTTGTTGTGAGGGTACAAGTTGTTATCATTTCTGCAGGTTGAAAGCTGCATCCAGTGCACCAAAAATAGGACTTGAAGTTTGTTCAGCCAGCTTGAATATTCAATGCATGATAACAAAGACCATGCAGTTGCTCTGTCTTGGCCTCTATATCCTTGCACTATAGTGTAGTGAAAAGGTCTAAAATTGAATGACTCTGAGATTCTGGTCTCTGGTGAATATCTTTATCTCTGCTTCTTTCCGTCAGTGCTGTCTCATTGCCTTGTTCTCCTTGTGTTTTTTTTTTTTTTTTGTTTGTTTGTTTGTTTTGTTTTAATATACAGTTAAGCCAAGGGCCCCCAGAAATCTTGCCGTTGAGAAAGCTGAAAATGGTAATTTCAATCTGAGCTGGGAGGAGAGCTATACCCCTTCATCCATGCTCTCTGGACAGCCAGTCATCTTTGAAATAAAATATTGGAGCAAACAGCACCCAGGAGAGGTAAGAGAAAACCAGTCTCTTCATTTTCTATCTATGGAGCTTCGAGGGTTAAAAAGTCTTTTTTTAAAAGAAGTCTCGAAGGACTTTGAAACCATGTCATGACTAATGGTGTAAGGGTCAGAAAAGGAATGTTCCTGAGCACACTTGCTACTGATCACATTCCCTAAAGGTGGTTCAAACTGAACTTTAAGGGACTGAAATTCTGCTGACTAGTACCCCAAAGTGTCTGGTGATTACATTAGACAGGGAAGAGATTTAAAATACAGTACTTCTGTTACCCAAACTTAATTTTCTTTTTAGACATCAGGAAAACTTATGATGCAATTGGTATCTAACTACTTCCACTAACCCTTCTTCCCATAAAGAAATCAGTGAACTTCCTTACTTTCTTTTCAGGTTTCTATAAAATCAATTAACTACCAGGCAAAAAGCTTTGAAATTACTGCAAGCTCCTTGCAGAGAGGCTATGATTACATTGCAAGTGTACGGTGCAAGTATACAGACTACCCAGCCTACTGGAGTGACTGGAGTGACACAGTTGAATTTCACTGTGGTAGGTATTGTAGCAAATAGCAGCTTGATAAAAGTTTGGTACAGTTTTATAAACCCTGTTGTATATATGCCACTGCCTTTTAATTACCAGAGGAGAGTTACAAAATTATTATCTTCATCCGTTTGAATATATTGTGGATCAATCTTTAAAGGCTTCCAAGGAGACTCAATGTGAAAAAGCAGCTCTTGGGGAAACTGAGGAAGAGAAGACCAAGTTGGATCATTCAGTCTTGTGGAAAAGAAGGCTGAAAGGGAATGTATTTGTTCTCTTTGCATATTTCATGAAGTAGGCAGCAGGAAAGAAGTCATGTTTAAACTAAAAAGCAATGTTTACACAAGTGGGTATAAATGAACAAGAGATACTTAGGAAATTAAGCAATACTTTAACTATTAGACGGCTGACTGTTTAAAAGAAAAAAAAAAAACAACAAACTGAAGAACAGTGAGCGTAAGAAGCATAGCTGCACTACAGCAGAGATGATAATGCCATTCCAGAAACCATGTGGCAGGTTTGTTTCAGAGAGCTGACAAATGGTTTCACAATTCATGTGGTCTCCCAGTTCCTTAATCACCAACAGTAAGTGACTGAAGTACCTGCATTGACCTTTCAGACATGACACATACTATTGCCACTGGTAGCTGCATATGTTCTGTTTATCTGCTATGGCTTTATTTTACATCCTCTAAAGTAGCATTGCTTTAATATGCAAAAGAAGAACACCATGTTAGGAATGTTTTAACAATTCGTGTCCATAAAGAACAGTCCTGTCTGCCTCTGGGCCCTGCACTGGCAATTTAATTCTTGAACCACAGATGCAGTGTGTCCCAGTCTCCCCCTCATTCTAGTCAATTTATCAAGTCTTCAGAAAATACTCCTCAGATTTATGAACCTGTTTGCTTTTGTTATTCCGGACTTCTATTTCTAACAGTTACAGCCTTTTTTTTTGTCTTCTTCGAGATTAACTTAACACTGCTATAGGTGTGACTGTCCCTGTGAATGGCTGGTGAAGAATGTTTTAATTACTGGTGAAGTGTCAATAAGAAAGCTATTTGTGTTTGTATGAAGTCTTTGATGTCTGGGGGTTTCAGAACAACTGATAACAACTAGTGACTGTTATGGGATACTATGCAAGCCTCTGATACCTGGCCAAGTGGCCAAGATATTAAGAAGAAGAAGAAAAAAAGAAGCTGAAGGACAGCTGGGAGACAAGACCTGCAGGGGATGTTCTATAAACTTGATACGGTGCCAAAGGAGTACAAAGGGGAAGGACGAGAAAAAAACTTGGAGAGGAAGACTACAAGCCTTCAGCATGAAAGACCCAGAGGGACCACTGGAGACTGATGCGCGTGCTCCAGTAGGAGGGACTGGACCCTGGAAGCTAATTATAATAACCTGTTTTTTTTACAAGTCATAATGAATATGTATTAGTCTAGGAGCATAAAAATCAGCTACTTGATGTAACTGGTGTACGTCCTGGTGGAGCGGAGACTCCCAGTGCACCCAGCGCTGTTTGCTTACCTCTATTCTTTTAATAAATCCTATTTTTTTATTTAATCCTATTTTGAAGACTGAGCCATTTCTAACAACCAGAATTCATGTTGTCAGTACTTATGTTTATATGCACATATAGACATAAATATATATTTTTATTTAACAGATTATCAAGTAACATCTGAAGACATTCTGCAGATGGCTGTTCCTATATCTTGCATCCTGATCATGGCAGTAGCTGTAACTTGTTATTTCTGTTTTACCAAGTATGTATCAATGTTCACAGGTTTTATAGACCAGCAGTTTGCACAGATATCAGTATTGCCCTTGCTTAGTTGAATGTCTAGTAGTACAGGAATCTAATGACTTACTTTTCCTCAGCATGTTTATCTCAGACTCTATGAGCAAACATAAATCAGTTGTACTGTCATTTTGTGAAAAGAAAATCGAATATTTTCTACTAATCTTACTAGAATGGGCTTGTTAGAGTATCCAAAACAGGTTGCATTTATAGGTCTGTCAGTTTTACACTCAGTCTTTGCTGCAGTTCCAGTAATGATGGTTAAATATCACTGGAAAAAAATGAAAAGAAATACTGATAATGTGAAAGTCGGATCCTATCTGTCTCACACAGCATTTTAAACATAATTAGAAAAACATATGACTGTGGTTGTGCAGAGCAGTCACGCACAGAGCATAAACATCTTTGTACTAGGTTAATGAAAAAGCAGCATTTGGAGATATACGGAACAAGCACTTCCTCTTTCTGCAGTGCAGATGGCTAAGAGGGAGAGAAGAACAGAAGAGAGAAGTGTACACTGATCAAACCAAGATTCAGTTAAAGCAAACAATTTTAATTCTTGCCTTGCAGAGTGAAGAAAGAATGGTGGGATCAAATCCCAAATCCAGCAAAGAGCCATCTGGTCGTAAAAAATGTCAAGGTAACTTACAGGCTTTGCAAAAAATACCTTTTCCTGATCACCAGAAATAGAATACGTAATAAATGCTCTTGGCTGGCTTGTACATGAAATACGAAATACAGTTCATGTGTTCTAAAACTCATTTCTGTTCTTATTAGCTTTCAGTCTTGTGCTACATCGATGAAATTAAGTTCCCTTTCCATGACATAAAGCAGAGTCATATGGAAAAACAAATGTAAGTAACATTAACCAGAAGGGGGAGGGGGAGGGACACACCTCCACTTTACGGCATAAAATGTTTTCCTATTACATAAACATTAACTGTCCTTTCCTTTTGATTTCCAAAAATAGAATTTGCAAAACCTGTCTGTCTCAAAGTTTGTCAAGCCAAAATTTCAAGGGAAAAGATAACATCAGAAACGCTGAGAAATCTTGCAGTTGCCGTAGCAAGACTGGAGAGTGGTTTCCAAAAGGCAGTAGTGCAGTTTTAACCCCTGAGACAATTCTCATTGAAGAGTCTATAGAAATCTGTGAATGTTTAACAGACATCGAAGCTGAGAGCCAGGAAGAAACTCATGACCAGATCACCATGTTTGAGTCTTGTGAGACCAGTGTCAGTGCTTTCAGGGAGCACAACGAACACAACGATGCACTAGCTAACATGTTCATTGAGCTCTTGGAAGATGAAAACAACATGAAAGATGATAAAGACCCAGATGTCATCACAAGTGAAAATAAAACCTTTGAGAAACTTGAGTCAAAAAGTGAGTCTCAACGAAGTCCTACAGAAAGCACAGCCCAGAGTCAGCAGACATACGGTATTTTTCATAGAGTTTCCCCTTTCACCAGAGCCTCTCAAGATGAGTACAATTGCAGTATAACCAGCAAGAAGTCAGTAGAATCAGAAGAATCCTTTGAATCTGGCTATCAGAGCTCCAGCACAAATTCTGCTTCTCTGGATGCAAGAGATTCTCCCCATATGCTTCATCAAAGCCTTTTTCCGTGCAGTTCTGAAAGTCAGCGTAACTCATCTGTCCTGATGGAGGAATCTCCAAATAAACTAGCCTTTGTGACCAACAAAGACAGAATAAGCAACCCTGCATACAAGAGCTTTGACACCCTTGTGTCTCCACCTGGGGAACCAAGTAATTCTGCATACAAGAGCTTTGACACCCTTGTGTCTCCACCTGGGGAGCCAAGTAGCTCTGCATACAAGAGCTTTGACACCCTTGTGTCTCCACCTGGGGAGCCAAGTAGCTCTGCATACAAGAGCTTTGATACTCTTGTGCCCACATTCAGGGAGCCAAGTAGCTCTGCATACAAGAGCTTTGATACCGTAATGTCTCAGTCTATGGCAAACAGTAGCTTGACCATGCATTTTGAAAATGTGTGTTCCTCACTGCCTTTGACCCAGCTTTCAGAGACACCAGAGCTTTGCTGCAGAGATCAAGTTTATCGACCCCCTAGCAATCAGTCATGTTATACCAACTGCAGATCTCCCTGCAATGAGCTTGATTTTCAGAACACCTGTTCAGAACATACTGATTCTCCATCTTTCTCCACACGTGCAAATGATGGAGTTTCAGCTTTCCTACCAGAGGAGGAAATACATAAGCAAGTAGCATATCAAAATGTTCAAAAGACAGCCAACATGCTTTCTTGTCCTGTTGGACCTCAACCATCTGGTTATCAACCTTTTGATACTGCAGTTAAATGTAATGGTACATACTTTGACAATGACAGTGAAATTATCTCTTATGAGCCCTTCATTCATGTGTTGTACAACAACCTGAGAGAAACACCGCCAGATACCATAATCCATGAATCTGACCAGAATATAGATGACCATGTATGTTTGATTGTACAGGGCAATTGTACAGATTGTGGCATTGTCCCAGGTGTATCCTCTAGTGAGAATATCACACACAGTAGTGTGTGCTCTAACGAGCTGCCAAGTGATAGCAAAGATGAAAATGCCAGCAGAGGCAAACAGCCGTTGCATTTGTTAGAGGTGAACTGTCAAGATTTTAACAACGGAGAAAGAACTCTAAAGGGAACAAGCTTTAATGGCTATAACTGTAATGGTAAAGGAATGCAAGAGGACAGCAGTAACAAGCTAAATACTGTCCTGTGCCCCACACATAACCATTTGAGGAAGTTTGGAAATGAAAGGGAAAATAATCAGGTAGGAAGCAGAAGGTGTGGCTCAACAGCTAATTTGTCAGAAGAATCACTAGGCAGCATTGAGCTGAACTTAAAATCTGCACAGCCACTGGGGCTCTTGGTCTCAGACAAGCTGTCAGCTCCTCTTTGTATGGATAACCACTGCCCTTCTGATTGTCTCACTGTTAACACTGAGGGTTGTAGACTGGCACCTGCAGTTAAAAAAAGACCAGCAGAACTACTGAGGGAAAACAACAGGAAGAATGAGAAAAGAATTAAACTTTTACATGCTCTTGCCCAAGAGGACAACTGTTACATGAAGGTAGCCTAGTCATATTTGCCAAGAGAACCACACCAGCTTCTGGAAATAAACTGTGTGGCAAATTGAAATGGTGCTTATTCGTCCAATTTTGCCTAAAGTGAGGGCTACTACAGTACAAACGTGGATTCACTGCGTTGTAACACATACTTGCTGCAAAGGTGGCAGCTGGTATGTGAGGCAGGCCATTGGGGGACAGCAGGGGCTGGCACCTAATGTAGCTGCAGCTCTGTCAGGAAAGCACAGAGCTGAAGTTTCTCTGGCTATGATCATTTCTTGAAAGTGAGCAGGAGCTGCATAAACTAGGAGTTCTTATTTGGCACAGCTCCTGGGGTTGGTTACTGCTCAGGGTCTGTATGTTGTTTGGGAAGCACAAAAGATGATATGGAAGTTGCTGACCTGGAAGTGGGAAGTACATGCAAGTCAAAGGGGAAGTGACTGCCTTGCATTGGTGGAATTGCATACCTTCCGTTATTTGTTTATTGGAGGGGGTGCAGGGGGTGTTTCTGTGTTCCTGGCACCAGCATGTGGTATATGTTTTTATACTTCTTTAATCAAGATCTGAAATAAAGATTACTGTCATTTGGGCTTAAGAAATTGTTATTGATGATCAGCCTCTTACTTTAGAAGTAAGCAGTTGTTTCATACTTACACAGCTGTAAATGGAATGACTGAACTTTTCTAGGGCATTAGCATGTAGTTTGGTATTGTAAATTCTTCACTAGTATGTTGGCAGTAGCACAAAACAGTTAAGTAATTTTATGTGTATAAACATACATACATATGTTCTCGTTATTTAGAAACCCCTATTAGTATTAACATTCATGAACAAAGATGGAAAGAGTAGTGCTAAGAGTGGATCTGTGGATGCTGCACAGAAACTCATTTGACGTGTTTTGTAAAACTTTCATCCTGCAACTCTTTTGATATTTCAGGTTGGCCCAGCAGTAGAGGTATTCATGCATCAATTTTACAGCATAAAAAAAAAAGGTATGTAAGCCCTGGAAGGAGGGTTACAGTGAAGTGCCTGTATTCAGATGCAATATTAACTCTTGTGTAGGCACTGATTTATAGCCCACTATGGTGCTGATGAACATGTTAATATTGTTTTTAATTGAAAATACATGGTTGACTTTTATTTCCACATGGATGAGATTTAATCCTCAGAAATACTCTTAGAATCATAGGATCATTGAATCATTAAGGTTGGAAAAGACCTCTTAAGTCCAACCATTAACCTAGCACCTAACCTAAACTCTTCTTGGAGGCAGGCAGTGCTGAAGTGGAATGGCTGTGGGGCAGAAAGATGAAGAGGCATGCCAGGACCCTTCAAACAAACCCTTGCTGAAATGGTGGAACAGGAACATGCACAGAGGTCATGAGCTGTCTCATGAGATTGCTGACTCACTTCCCTATGTCCTAATGAAGTCAAGTTTAAGCAAAAATCCACAGCTACTTACTATGGCTACTCAGCATGGGTTACTCACTATTTGCGGTAGTAGCACAGGGCTTTTAGGGGAGGCACAGGGGCACAAGTGGTATTTTCTTCCCCTTCTGCCCCTGCACTGTCCCCTGTGCTCTAGAGGGAATTGTCCTGGAAGGCCTGCATTTGGCTGTAGCAGCCAGGAGAGCTCTGCTCGGGCAAGGATTGGAAAGCTGTTTGCTGTAGTAGTTGCTCTGCGGAGCCCCAGCTTCACTCTGCTTTTCCCTGTTTTTTGTTTTTTTCCCCTACATAGTAACCTTCCCCCCCCATCTGCTTGTTTCTGTTGGATGACTTTCTGTGCTAGGGTGTTCTACCTGTGCTTTTCCCTTCAGTATTACTCTGGTGAAATCAAACCGCAGCTCTTCAAGCAGAGGGAGCCCTACTCCTGTGCCTTTGCAGAACCCAGAACTTTTGTTAAACATCAGGACTGTCTGGGCAGCTGGCCCGCTAATCCCCCTATCCTATGTCAGGCACAGTGCATGCATGACTGAAGTGTGATCTAAGTCAGTGTTCCATCTCCCACTTCCTCCACATTTGCAATCTAGAGCAATTGCTAGGCTATATAACACATATAACACAGGTATGTTTCAAATGACAGGTTTCTGACTTAACTGGGAGTGTGCAAGAGTTCTGACTTTCAGCAGGCTTCCAGGACTGCCAGTGTGATGTATTGGCCTGAGTCACACCTCTGAGGGCCTAGCCTGTGTTTGCACAAGCAGCTTATCCTCCCAGGAGAGGAGCTTCAAACCTAGAAGCTGGGGCCCTGCAGGCCTTTTTAGCTAGTAGGGGGTCCCTACCAGTTCGGAGAATTACCTCTCGCAGTAAATGTATTTTCTTTTTTTTTTTTTTTTTTGTTCCCAGTTTGTTTTGAAAGACTGCAATGCAAATGGAGGCTTGTGCTGAGTTTTAGCCTAGTTATAAAGCCATTTATTACTCACTTGTAGTCATTCCCCCTTCATACATATCATCCTTACCTGGCTGCCTACCAAGTATTAGTAACCTGACTCATCATTGTCATGAATGAGTGAAACAGGTTCCTGAGAAAAGCAGGTGTATTCCCAGTTCAGGAGAAACTAGTTCTGGTTAACTGTTTTACTTTTGCAGAGAACGTCACAGGCTTTTTTTGTTTGTTTTGTTTGTTTATTTTGTTTTCTAAATGTGAAGTTTAACAAGAGCAAGTGCTGTATTCTGCACCTGGGAAGGGACAACCCTGGCTCTATGCATGGACTGGGAGATGAGATGCTGGAGAGCAGCCCCGCAGAGAGGGATCTGGGGGTTTTGGTCGACAGCAAGCTGAACATGAGCCAGCAGTGTACCCTGGCAGCCAGGAGGGCCAACCATATCCTGGGGTGCATCAAGCACAGCATTGCCAGACCGTTGAGGGAAGTGATTGTCCTGCTCTGCTCTGAACTGGTGCAGCTTCAACTCGAGTACTCTGTGCAGTTTTGGACACCACAATATAAGAAAGATTAAAAATAAATAAATAAACTGTTAGAGAGCCTCCAAAGGAGGGCTGTGAAAATGGTAAAGGGTGTGGAGGACAAGACGTATGAGGAACGGCTGAAGTCACTCGGATTGTTCAGCCTGGAGAAGAGGATACTGAGGGGAGACCACATAACAGTCTACAGCTTCCTCACGAGGGGAGTGGAGGGTCAGGTACTGATCACTTCACTCTGGTGACCAGCGATAGGACCCAAGAGAAGGGCTAGAAGCTGCGACAGGGGTGGCTTGGGCTGGATATCAGGAAAAGGTTCTTCACTGAGAGGGTGGTCAGGCACCGGAACAGGCTCCCCAGGGAAGTGGTCACGACACTGAGCCTGCCAGAGTTCAAAAAGCATTTGGACAACTCTGACAGTCTGATTTTTTGGGTGATCTTTTGGGGACACAGGGGGTGGACTTGGTTCTTGTGGTTCCCTTCCAACTCGAGATATTCTGTGATTCTTATCAAAGCTCTTTAGAAATATGCACCTATATTGAAAAGGTGTTGACAAATTCCTATCAATCACAAATTTTGTCATTGCCCTTGGAAAACTAATCATAACCCCAAGAGAAGGGTGAGAGAATCGTGGAGGTAGGGGGGTAAGCAGACCTGTGAAACAAGTTCCTGGGGGTAGAGGTAAGTTAACCAGGACTGGGGGGTGTCCTCAGCTTTTTTTTTTTTTTTTTTTTAATAACTTTTGTTTGCATCTTGTTATGGAATGTATGTTGTTCAAACAGGTTGCAAGGATGTCTAAGTGCTCATCCATCATAAGCTACTGTGGTGGACCAGACCCAGTACAGCTACAAACATTATCTAAGAAAACAAGTTCTGTTAGGTGTTGCTTTCCAGCAGCATAGCCAAAAACCAAAGGACTAGAGAACCAGATGTGTAACTTCCCCTACCCTGCACTGTAACGTTTATCTCTGGCTATGAAATTATGTGAGAAAGCTCTTTAGTGAATAGAGACTGAGAAGACAGTTTGCTTTCTCCTAGCCATGTCTTTTTTTGTGGGAAACTCCTTAGCATGATTTTTGCAGTTTGTACATCCGATGTGTGTAAATTTGCATTCAGATGCCTTCACACAGAGTAGGTATTTTTCTCAGAGGAACTGTGCCTGTGCAGTGCACATGCATGTGTACACATGCACACAAATATTTCCCACCCTCTGCAGACTGGTAAGAACAAATTCTGGCCTGGGCTCCCATATGGTGATGTATCATGATCACGTTAACCACAATTTTAATTTTTTTTTCACCACACTACTATTTCTGAGGCAGCCATGCTATGCTGTCAGATTTTCATGGGATCTTGCAGCCACTGCACAGAGCCTTCAAGGCCCCCCTGCCTAAACTGTGGTGATAGGGTTGGAAGTGAAGCAGTAGCTCAGCAGGAATTTGCTGACAACCTGAGGAATGAGACAAATGCACTGGTCTGGTTTTCAGCTACAGCACTATAATCCTTACTTGGCTCTCAAAGAAGATTGCTCCAAGCAAAAGAAAACAGCATAGCAAAGAAGAGGGCACCTCTAAGGTACCTCACTAACATACTAATCAAAATTATAATTTACCAAATTGCTGTACCTCAGTGTGTTTTCACAGAACTCCTAATAAGAGCTAGCATCAGCACCACTAATTTGCTAAGTCCTGACTACTGTCTGTCCTTTGACAAGCTGAGGAAGCGGTGTTGAGAGGAACTTGACATCTCTGTGCTGTACTCTCGCCACAGGTGCTTTGCTCTCTTTGTCTCTTGTGCTGTCCCATTTACATCCTGTCCATTTTCAGGCTTTCTACAGCATGGAATTTCCATGCACCCTTATTTCCACCCTTTACAGAAACATTGCAAGATGAAAGAAAAGAAAAACTGACCACAGTCCTGGAATGAACAGAGCAGGAGAACTGACTGATGTGGCACTTGTAGCTGCATAGTGAGGAGGAGCAGATGGTTTTTGGTTTGTCTTGTGCTTAGCCAGAACATTTTCTGTATAACTGAACACGTATACATTATGTGTTCTGAGAGCAGAGGAGCAATTGTAACAGCAAGAGTTGGAATAGTACCAATATAACCTGTGACATGTCTTTGGTAGAGGGGTGGCCGTGTTAGGCCTCTCTTGGTCCATTAATTGCGGTAGGTGCCCTAAGGAGCTCCTATCTTGGTTGCTGGTTCTGTGATGGATCAGCCGCTCCCATGGTCCTATATGTGCTTGTACTGCACTGTATTAAGAGCAAGGCACTCAAAGCAGTGTGGTGTTTGTCCTCTGCTTGAAGGTGACTGAGTCAGTGACTAACATATCACGGGGACTTTCCTACTTGCTGCTGTTTCCCCAGCTCTTAGACATGGGGGAATTTGCCATAAGCTGAAGAGTTTGAGGTTGGCTGCTTCTCTCCAGCTCAACCACTGCTGGTTTCACTTGCAGTAAACCACCCACACAGCAACAAAAATTATAACAGAGTGCGGAAGTACTGGACTGCCTTTTGGGGAAAGAATTTCCACACCTGGCTCAGGGTTTTAATCAGTCCCATTTTTTTGTCCTAGTGCTGTACATGATTGCTGTGAAAACCAGCTCTGCACTGGCTGTGGTTTGCCCTGAAGATAGTATTCTTGGTCCATGGTGAGCAGCCAGCAGAGGTCTCAAGGAGACGGCTCAAGCAGGTTTATGTTGTGTTGCATTCACTAACCAATAAACGCAACTGACAGGCTCTCGGCTTGAAAGTTATACAGGGCAGTTCATTTCTGGGGATTCTGCTCTCCCACTGCTTAGCAGAAGTGCTCCAAGAATACCTAGGCTTCCCTAATGCTGCTATACCATGGCCTTATTCTGAGCTGCAGTGGGTCTTCACAACAGACTTTGCCATCCTGAAGCAGTAGGAAGCTTCCCACTTCTGGTCAGATGACCTCTGCTGTTATTATTTGTCTCAAAAAACCTCCATCTGTGTTCTCCAGTGTGAAGGGCCAACGCATTCACCTGCTGTCCGTGTTGTCTGTATTTAGCACGCTGTCCGCCATTGCTTCAACTTCTTGCTGCTCCTAGCACATCACTTTCCAGCTTCTGCACACGCACAGTGACCGGGTAAGCAATGTGGAAACTGGGTTGTTCAGGGTTACTCTTTGCTGATCACAGAACAGCAACTAGAGGAGCCAAGCAGCTTCCTTATTTGAGCAAGAGCTTCACACCACAGCCAAAGCCACAGTAGAGCATGGAATCCCCCAGTCCCTACATTTTGTAGGAACAGCCTTCAGATTCCTCTTCTTGCTGAGCATTGTAAAAGTTTACCAGTGCTGATTTGGATGCAGGTGTACTGATGTGACGTGATTTCATTGCATTAGTCCCTGGACTCTAGTGGAGCCAATAACCCTGTGTTTTGGCCTTTTTAGCCTCAAATAAAATAGCTGCTGCCTTCTGCCACTTTACAGTGAACTCTTACCAGCTTCAGAGCAAAACCACAGCTTCCAGCAATAGGGACAGTCCCAGGATGGTTTCAAGAAGTCTTTTAGCTTCCCTGTGCAGAAATGTATTTTGAATTTTTGGAAACATTGGTTACTTTGGAAGAGTCTGTTTCCATGAAAACCTTGCTTATCTCCAGTGTTGTTAATATGCCTCAATGTATTGCAAGGTGCTTCTCATAAACTCTGCTTGTTTGTCCATCCCGCATACCTATTCCACTTTTTCTCCTAAGGACATAGTATGTCCCTGCCAGTGATGTGAGGAGCAGCCAGTTGTGGTAGGACTTCATGGTCTGTGGGTTTGGGAGTGAGCCAGCAACACTACTGGACTCTGTACCTGCCATGCGATCATCTGTAGCTTGTGACTTGCCACATGGAGGCAGCATGCAGCACAAGCCATTAGCTTTTGCTTTGAAAGTGTTTCCACACTTGCAAGTTGAAAGTAGCTGGTGTGTTTATCACCCTATTAGAGATACCAAAAGCTGTGCAAGGTACATGGGATTGCTCTACCCAGCCCAGGGCGTGGAAGGCCTGCTGCAAAAACTTGTGGCCAGGCAGTGTGGGTGAGGCACCCTGATTCTTGACAGCTGTGATAAAACAAAGATTCAAGAGGCTCAGGTGGGGCTCTTGCCATGAAAAGCCATATGCCAGCAGCAAGCTGTGATGTTGGTGCATCACAGGAAGCAAACAGGATATGCTGATGGATGTTGTCCCTAAATGGGTCAGTTTCTGCTAACCTGCATGAAAGGAACAGGGAGCTCTGCCAGCACTAGTGACTCAGGGGAACACTGTGAGAGCATGTGGACTTCCTGACCTCATGCAGGGTCAATGTCATTTGTAAGCACAAACACAGGGTATGGCCTGAAGTGACTCAGGACCAGCCTGAGACTGGCTGTGACAGGAGACGGAGGAGAGGCTGGGATACATCAGCTGAACAGACATGAAAAGGCTGATGCTCAGTTTGTGAAGCTGCAGGAGCCCAGCTGTGGGATGTAGCTCTGATAAACGTTTTTGGGGAGGGGCTGTCTTGTGGGGTGTCCAGAGGGATCCACGATCTCTGAGGAAGCTGGTGTGGAAGATATCTCAGAGGGAACATACTTTACTGTAGGTTGAATGTACACCAGTCAGGATCCAGTGTAGTAAAGCGAGAAGAGGGTTCTGGGCACGTCCTTCATGGTGCAGATGAGGGTGATGGGTCTGAGGCTGAGCAGAGCTGTAGGTTTCTGTTCCAGATGGTCCGAGTGAGTTCACAGGCGCAGTCATTCCTGTTTCTGCTTACCAGCATATATCTGGTGATTTCCTAAGAGAAGATACATGCCTCTGTGTGCTCCCCTACGTGTGAGCAAGATGTACGTAGTTACAGCTCTGTGAAGGTAAGCCCTTTTCCTCTGGCAGGAGTCAAAGCAATGTTCTCCTACTACAGCCTTCATGGAGAAGGTGTTTAAGCTTAATGCATGTTGGGGGAAAATAGAGGCTGAGCCCAATGTTGGTGGCTGTAAAGAAACAATCAGCAAAGGCAGAAGGGAGCCAGGAGGGCAGGGTGCTGGGGTCTGTGTGGGTGGCACTCAGCATTCCCCAGACTAAGAGCAATGTACTCCTCTGTGCAGCATCCTGTGTCAGCTCACAGGCCAACATCTGGGGCTTTGTTGTTTTTAAACCTGCTGCTTTGCTGACTAACACCTCCGCATTCTGCCTGGCTCATTCATATTTTACCCCATTTCCTGAGCTTTGAGGTGGTTTCTTCTATTGCTTTCCCTTCCAGTAGAACACTGTTACTCAGGCTTCAGCTGTTCTCCTGTCATTTTTGACTCATTGCTTATGGTAATTCATGATTATCTCTCTCCTAAATGTCACCAGCCAGTAAAGATGTCTTTGACTCTAGAATTATAATACCTGGTCTTTATCTTTGAGGATACTTTGGATGTTGTTTTAATTCCACTGTGACAAGAATAAAATACAAAGGTAGTACTGATTGTGCAGATACTTTCCCCACGTCATGAACTTGACAACTGGAAGTGTCACTAACTCTCTCTTCTAGAGAAAGGAATTGTTAGTTCTAATTGTTATTTCCTTTGTATTTTTTCTTTCTGATAAATACATATAGATGTTGTCCTTCTTCCAGTCATGATAAAATGATTGTCTCATCAATAACTCTACCAGAATCTAGCAAAACCTTCCATGGTATGCCCTTTATACTTGCTGTTTGTTGGATATAGCTACTGCAGGCTGTGCTGAGGTTACAGCTGAGTGCAAGTAGTTGCCTTGTATCTTGAATCAACATAAACCCATGACAACTGACAATCTTCAGGTCTAAATGCTTTACTTTAGCTGCTCTGAAGTACCATGGAACCTCAGGCATCTCCTGAGGTGCAGGGCAGACAGTGCAGAGTACCTCTAGAGCAGTATGTTCTTGGAGATGATCACTGCACGGTGAGACCACTGACTTGCTTCATTCAGGTGATAACAGGTTATCAGGGCTTCTGGAGATGCTGCATTTATATCCTACATCATTCCAGGTTGGATAGAGAGAATACAGCCACTGAGAGACCTGGTGGTTCACACTGTGCTGGGCTTCCCAGGACTGAAGAGGTAAGCATCTCACAAGGATCACAGAAGGTAAGCTGTACAGATCTAAATTTTGGCAGTCACTGAGAGATAAACTTCCTTAAATTAAAATGAACTGTTTTAAACAATTACTAGCTGCCACTGTTTCCCTCTCTCAGATCTAACAACTTACCTTCAAACCTACTTCTGTGCCCCTAGACAATAAACATCTCAGTGCCCCTGGATCCCCCTTGGTTGTGAGAGGGGGAACAGGTGTCTTGGACCATTCAGGCCAGGGATGGTGTCTCTTGACTATGCTTGCCAGGTAGCTGCTGTTAACTGTGCTCGTCAATGTGCCAGTTGTATATTGATACAATATGCATGCAGAGGATCCTGTTCATGCATCACCTACAAGCATGGCATCAGGCCTGAACTTCTAGAAAAGGTTTGTCCCAGCAGATGCTGCCTATGGGTTGTAGATGTTGTTACTGCTGCGAATAGTGTGGCATAGTGCAGGGTCAAGTAGGCTGTGAAACTAAGTTAAACACTTTGCAGGCAGTCAGTAATACCTTTCAGTTATGAGGTGAGAAGGCCAGGACAGTGGTAAAGTTTTTGCTCCGTGGTTAGACAGGACTCTCCAAATTATGCTAGCACTGTAATTTGTGCAGCAGAAGGAGGAAGGGACAGCATTATGTGACAGAGATTGTCCTGCAGGCACAAACCATGCTACTTCTAAAACATGCAATAATAAGCATTTGATATTACAGAGCTAATTTTCAGAACAATAATACTGGTGGTACTCTTACAACCACACCTGCCTTATGAATTTATTTTTGCATCTAAACACTTGTATTTTTCCTCAAACTTAACTCATTAAAATGAAAAAATCATGCATTGCTTTAATATTTTCTTTATAACTGATTAGGCTGCAATTATTCTGTATTCTTCTCCTGGGAATATCCCCCTGTAGAAAGATATCTCTCCTTGTTCCTCCCTATATATCAACGTAGAAATCTGAGAGCTGCTCATTTGTATTGTTATTAACAGTTACCTCATGGTTTTATATTCATTGCTCTAGACTGGGATTGGCAGCCATTTGAGGATGGGGTTCTCCTTTTCAAGAAGATGTCATATATGCTGGTAGCAGTAAGCTCCTGATTATTTTTTTCAAATACCTTATCAGTACATAAGAGACAGCTGCTACTACTGAATGTGGACCCGGGACCTTCTGTCATTAGCATCTGACAATCTCATACTCTTTATGGTTTGTGATTGCTGCCTCCTGGTCTACATGAGAGATGGGGTTTATTCTGTTTCTAACCTATCATAAGATTGTTTTGTATGTAGACCAACCAGCCATGACTCTTCTGTATCTTTGGTTTCCCGTTATGGTTAGCAGAGCCTTGGGTTCTGGGTGTGAGCTGGCCCCTGCTGGCAGAGCATCTGCTGCTGTGCTATACCAAGTCTTTGCATCTCCTGCTGCTGCATGGTGGGTACATGTTTTTTAGCTCAGCAGGTCTTGAAGGCTGAACACACAGCATAGGCCCCCTGCACCCAGCTATTTTATGCCCATTTCACTGCTGCTGTCTCCTTGGATTGTTCCAGCTACTTGATCCTCAACCTCCTGCCACCTGACTATGCTATATGTGCTGAGTCCTGTTCATAGTGCTGTTCCAATTCCTTTCTCCCTTGCCCAGGGGCACAAGGAGTATGCATTGTCTCCTTTAGCCCCGCTTGATGTGCTAAGAATAGACCATCTTCCCTCAGTGGTTGCCTTGCAATCTGCAGACCTCCAGCCCAGCTATGAGCTGCAGGCATGGAGTTAGGGCAGGGAGAGGCATGGACCCACCACCTGTGCAGGAGCCAGACCACCTCCCTGCCTGTGGTGTGAGGGTTGTGCTGCCATCCTGGTCTCAGGGGCCATTTTAGAGACAGGTGGTAGCAGACCAAAGCAGTACTTGGGTGCCTCAGATGTGGTACATACTGTACTATTTGGTCAGGTTTAACCATTTAATGCCTTGACACTGATACCTCACCACTGCAAGCCACTAACTCAATCAGCCCCACTAGTGACCTTTTAGCTCTAAGGTTTGTGAGTTTGTTTTATCTACTCTCCCACCTTTTTCTCACATAAGAGTAAGAGAGCAGAGCAATACAGTCATAAATGGTGTGTGGGTGTTTGGACCTGAATTCATTGCCTCCTCTGTGCTCACCACATCCTTCTATCGGCACAGTAATACTGATACAGTGCTGACGTCAACTGCCATCTATCACTGTATATTCCAATACACTGCAGCTCCCGGCTGCACACAAGTAGGCTTTACTCTGACTCAGTGCTGATGAAAGACACCTGCTTTCCAGCTCCCGCACATGCAGTGTCTGCACTCACAGTAGTGATTTAGCCAGGCCTGCCGTGAAGATGTTGAAGGGCTGAAATGGACAGCTGAAAGGACGGGGCAAGGTAATGTCCATGTTCCCATCAAGTTTCCCTGCTGCCAGTTTGTTACTGCTTGATATCTGTGACTTCATTGTAAATCTTTCCTGTCGCTGACGTGGCCCTGTGTCCCTGTTGCTTTAGCTTTGTGATTAGGTGGCAGTGTACGTTGATAATGAAGTTTTCAAGAAGAAAGCTTGCTTTTGTGTTTAGCTGGTGGACAGAGAGACTTCCCCAGGCCTTCCACTCCTTTTACGTGGTTATAACTGTGACATTTATTTTCTCATGCTTGGAAATATCAAAATTATTTTTTTCTTACTTCACATAAACTAGACTCTTAGATTCTTTATCCTGTGGAAATTTGACAAGTGCATATAGTTCCTGGACACATTTCAAATTGTGAGCTTAGACTGTATCCATGTTTGGCAGCTTGTAGTACCCTACTTCCAGAACCTTAGCAAAATAATCTTAAATGAAAAAAAATAATCCAATCCTTCCTCTGCTGAAGAAGAGGCAGCGAAATGTCTGTCTTTGCTTACAGGGAGGCCAAGACGGTCGTGCGTGGCAATCTCAAACCAACAATATTGAGACTGGGCTTCTGCAGCTGGTCACAGCACTAAGGGGACACTATTTCACTCCACAGTCCTAGAGCTGATGCTGGGTTACTGTCTGTGAAAGAGCATGAAGGCCTGAAGAGGAACAGCGGTAGCACTGGGGATTCTGCATTTTATTGGCTCATCTGAGCAGGGTGCTGGCATCCTAGGCAGTGGGATCCCTGAATATTGCCAGTACAACAATTATTTTCTTGGCATTCTGCTGGTAGAAAGATGATTTTAAAAGGTAGTTGACAATTGCATAGCCCTGACTCTAGGACTGGTGACTTCTAGGCCTGTTCTAGACTCAGTGACCTGTTCATTTGGCACAGCTCTTCTATGAACATGCTGCAAGAAACAGAGCTCTTGATGCTAAGAGGTCATGAGCAGGTGCTGCATCAGCTGAGGAGGAGGTTGCCCATCTCCAAGGTGGTTGTTTTCATGATGCAGCCAGTCTTAGCATGGAGTTGGGTGAGCATGTTTCAGGTGGCATGATAATAGGGTGTCTTTCTCAAGGGAATAAGCCAAATTAACTTAGAGAAGAGTTGTGGATAAATGCATGGGAGCATGGGTGTGGTTCAGCAGTGGGCTGTGCAGCAGGCAAGAGAGACTAGCAGGGTGGATGGGGCTCCGTGCTGAACCAGAGCAACCATTTCATTTGGCAAAGGTGTTGGAAGGGAAGAAGTGGCAGCAGCAGCAGGACTGAGGTGCTGTCACCATGGCATGTTTGTGGAGCCTCCTGAGTGAGCCCTGCTGATCTCATCTGTATGCTGTGGTGCCTTGAGAGCAAGTCTCAGTGCTCACATGGGTCTAAAGGGGCTTTTTGGTGGCTGCTAAATTTATTTTGCTTTCGTTATTTGAGTAAATCTGGAAAATTTTTAAACACCACAAATATTCCCCAAGTAGGAGAGGCCTCACTGGCATTCTCTCTGCTGAGTGACTGAGTGTTTGCTGCTAGTAGTAGGGGAGGTGCAGGCACCCCAGGACTTGCACCAGGCCCTGATAGAAGCCCTATGTGTCACTCTGGTAACTGCAGCTTGCTGCTCATTCTTCACCCCTTACCTTTTTCACAGTTGCTTCTCTGCAACCCAGTGAGTTTTTCAGGGCTCTAGGACTTGTTGCTTGCAAGCGTGGCTTGCAGCCAGCAGAGGGGCTCCTGTGGGTTCAGTCACCAACTCTTGCTGCTCTGTGGCAGGGCACGTGGACCCTCCTTTGTGTCTGTGCATCCTTGCAACTTGCTCCAATAGAATTATGTCCCAAAGCAGATTGTTTCTCCAAAGCCTTGTCCCTGTGTAGCCTAGCCCATTTCAGAACACTGTGCTGAAACCTGTAGTGGGTACCAACAGACAATACTCTGTAGGGAGTTCATTTTAATTCGTTCTGTACATATCTGTGTATTTCTATAAAAGTTAAATACTGTGAAAACAGCCTTAATACCATGTGGCTTGAGGGCCTGGTCTGGGAGCAGGGGCTGTGGGCTGAGCAGTCATTTGTATGTGGTGCTGTTTCCTCATGCTATTATAAACACCTGGTTGTCTCATTCTCTGAAGACTTTCCTATAGGTTCTTTTCACCAAAATGTATCAAGACAGTCTTCCCCTGAAAAGAGTGCTGTACTTCATTCTCTTCTGTTTCACATGGGAGGCTGTTATTTTTGTTTTATTTAGTCTGCCTTCACGGAGTCCCTTAACTAGATAATCCATGCTTATTTAATCATGGGAAGGACAAATCGGTGAGTTCTCACAAACATTGCTCAGACACACAATAACATTCAGACTCTTATTGGACTAGTTCAGTGTAAAGATGTTTAAGCCACAGCAATGTCACTTCTAGTTGCAAGCCATTTCTAGTTGCAGGAAGCTGATGAAGAAAAAATGGGTTAGCACTTAACCCAAGTGTCTTCCTGTTGCATGGATAGACTGAAGCTGCAGTCACTTTGCAGCTTTCTTTGAGCACATGCTGCTGGCAAGGAGCAGAGACTTCACTGATCTGTTTTATGGCAAGTTGGCAAGACCCCACCCCCTAACTCTTAGTCCATGGGAGAAATGCATATTGGAAGCTGAGATGCCGTGCCTAAATTAGGCACGTCACTTTTAGACATGTAAATGAAGGCTAGATTAATTTCACCTCAACCTCCAACACGCATGAGCAGATGGCTGAGCTGAACTCTTCTTTTTTTGTGTGTGTGTGGCTTTTTTTGCTCTTTTCCAGGACATCCAGTCAGAACCAACATGAGGAACAAACTATGGCTCAAGAGTATTTCCTTCTTCCTTTTATTCCAGTACAGTAAGTTCCCAGATGTATTTTCCTAGGTGTACACTCACAAGCCTTATCTTTTTGGCTGTTAATGTAGGCTCCGCAGAGACACACAGGGCACGATAGTGCCATGGGACAACAAGCAGAAAACAGAGTACTAGTGGAGAGGGTTCTGTGGGACAAGGAATTACGGGAAAGTCTTCATGGGGGCAGTGGAGGACGGATGGGAGAGGTTGCACAGCTGGGCAGAGCTCAGCCAAACTGCATCCCACTCCAGGGAGCAGCATCCATGAGGACATTGTGGAGGTAGTGCCTGCCTTGCACTGAAATGTCTTCTGGTGAGATGGGCTTTGGGTCGCTACCTGGAACATTTGCCACAGGGAAGGTTTTGGTGGCCGAGAGCTGGGTATCCGTGGGACGTATGCCCACTGTTGGCAGGCCAGCCACAACAGTGGAGTGAACCTCTCTTGCTCTGAACTCCTTTGCTCAGAACTGTGCTGTACAGATGGCCACTGCCTCTTTCTTTATGATTTTTACCCACCCTCCAAACTTCAGCTTGACTCAGAGCTGACTTTCTAAACATGTCAAGTGGACAGAAAAAGGCAGTGACAAGAGTGCCTGCAGGGAACAGGTGCAAGTTTAACATTTCACATGCTGCTTCTAGACAGAGCCTTGGACCTGCTCCAAACTTGAATTAGCAGAAAAGATGAATTCAGATGTATCTTTTGCCATACAGGGCCACTGTGATGTCTAGTCTGTATTTTGTGTAATACAAGCCAGGGAATTACCCTGTATAATCTCATTTTGGACCAGACTAGATTTTACTGTTAAAAGTAAAATCCTTTTTCTTTGTTTCTGAAGCTGCCAAGAATGGAATTCATCCTAGATTTGACTGGGTTATTCTAACATGTAATTATTCCCTTACCAGTAAAAAGTTCACCTCTTCTAAATTTTGTTAGCAAATTCTTGCATAAAGAGATACGCTTGCAGCTTCCAGCTGCCTGGGAATAGTAGACTCTTAATTAATATCATAATAGCATAGAAGAAGGATAATTAGCAATGCTTATTAGCTTATTAATACTTGCTACCATCTCTGAAGGAAAGCAGAGGTATTAGCCCCCTTTTTTACAGAAGAGTAAAGTTAGGCTAAGGAAGAAAAAGTGTCGTGTTCTCAACTGAAATAAGAAGTGTCTGTACCAGGGGCCTCAGGAAGCCTGTTGAGGGCTCAAAATGAAAAGTTAAAATTGAAATGAAACAAAATGAAATTAATGAAAATTTCAGGACAAAATTCTGAAGTCAGAGTGAAATGAAAAAGTCAAAATGAAACAAAATAACAACCACATAGTTTGAATCACATGCAGTTTAATAAAACACGTGTACACACTTGGAGCCAGAGTGTTGCAAACATCCCCAAACTTCTGTCACCATTCTACCTCTTCAGGGATCTCGTACACAAATCTGAGTGTTTTCAGAACTCACTTAGGGAAAGCACTGTGCACCCTGGTGCCATATGACTTGCAAGAAATTTTATGGTGAGCAAAGTCGGTGGAAAAGTTGGGCATTGTTTTCCTTTTAATTTACCCTGGCCTGGAATTGGGCTGCACCCTATACTGGACATACCTGCTGTGCGTTGTTACTGTGAATTCAAATACAACTTGTTTGTGAGGATGTTATTTGATCTGGGGGGTGGAGCAGATGTTTCTGGTCCACAGAACACAGCCACATCTTTTCTCTTTTAATTTAAAACTACTACCCCTACACTCCATGTTAGAGAGTCCCTCCCCATCTTTCTTATAAGCTCCCTTTTGCAAGGCTGCAGCAAGGTCTCCCCAGAGTGCAGCTTCTCTAACTAGGCAAGCAGCAGAAGGACAAAAGGAGGAAAACTAACGAAAGTATTGGCATCAGAGGATTTGGATGTCTGATGGCTGTGAACTAGTATATTCCCATCAGGCCAGGGACAGTCTTGAGAATAAGCAAGGACACATGTAAACAAGGATACATGATTTGATGTAACTACCTTGATATCTTCCCCTAGACAATGACAATTTTACTCCCATCAAGAAGGGGCAGTATTGTACGTGCAAGAGATCAGTTGTAGTAGACATGGTTTGCACTACCATGATATACTACATCTCCTACAGGTCTCTCCTCATAGTTATTCCTAGGGTAACATGAGAGGTTTTTGTCAGCCCATGATGCTGTCAAGAAAGGGCTCACCAATGCAGACATTTCTCACTGTACTGTGGTCTTCCCTGCCTTGAAATTCAGGGAGATAGACTATGTCATGCATAGAAGAATAGTTTTTTTGTACAGCACATCTCAGATGCTGATGTGTGAAAATTGCTTCTGCAGAATAATTAAAAGCATAAATGCTGTTTTGTGACCACTTACAAACAAGTTAATTTTCTTAATGACCATAGTGTTACTTCTACAATTGCCCCTCACATTCTCTTCAGGAGTCTGTTTCAGTTTAAGTGATTGATAAATTGTGCCAATGTAGTATCATAATGATTTATGGAAAATATAATAACTAGAAAGCTGCAAAATATTTTTGCCAAAATTCCATGAAAATCTTATTCCAAGTTTATGGAACTGGATGTGAAAAGCATTGATGCTGCAGATATCAAGCTGTAGAAAACTGTAATCAGAGAGGATGGTAATGAAAGAATTACTAAAATAGCACTTTCAAAATGTGCAAAGTGCAATGAATGGTAGATTGGCAAAGGGCAGTTCTAAAAATTTAGGAAGTTATGTCATTAAAATGCTTGAATATGCTATTATTTCTGGTTGGGACACCTTGTCTTTTTAATGTGCTACATAAGCTAGGCCTCTTGCAGAAATAATATGCAACTCTGGTGCCTGTGTAAGAGGAGACAGAGATATGTTTGAAAATCCATTCACTGCTTGGGCATTTTCTGGTATTTCTGCGTGTAATTTGCTGCAACGGCATTTAAAAAGATTTTTCTTTAACAATTACTTGGCTGTCAATGACTCACCTTCCTGCAGAGATAGAACACACCTGTGCTCCACAACTGGAGATTTTCTGGGGTCTGGTTCTCTTCTGATGTAGTAGGAGTCCTGAGGGCTGTGTATGTTGATAAAAAGTTCTGCTTGCTTCAGCATGGAAGCTGACATTGTTTTTTCTTTTCAAACCTACAGCTATGTGTTGTGAAAACCTCACTTGTTTTGTGGACTATGTACAGACCCTGTCCTGTATCCTGAGAAATGACCTGAGTGCCAGTTCATATAACCTTACTGCGACATGGTATGTCTTAGTAGGATGAGGCAGCAGGAACTTCTAACACCGCTATACTGCAGTGATGTCCTTCTGCTGTCTTCCTTAGGTAGAGTTTTTCCTCCTGCCATGCTGATGTTCAATTTGTACTTCATACTTCAGTTGTCATCTGGCTCCTCCACTAGCAAAGAATCCCTGGTTCCTGCAGCCAGTGGCTGAGCTGCTTGTTACTGATTGCTACACTGTCTCTGGCGTTGTTTCCTCTCCTTTGTTGGGAGTACCCTGTCCATTACTGCTTACAATGGGCTGCCACTTTTATGTGCTGGCAAGGGATCATGCAACTTGTCCAAGCTTTGCATAGCTGCTGTTCTGCCCCAGCCAGGAAGTGGGGTGCAGTTCTGGGCTGTGCAGCTCTAATGGTCAGCTTTTCTTGAAAGCTGTTATTTCCACAAACACTTCAACATCATTTTTCTGTTTCTCTCAGAAAGCTGCTGAGCTGAGCAAATAGAAAGGGGGAAAAAAAAAGTCAGTGTTCAAAGATAATTTTTTATTTGAACATGTTGCCTTTTTTTTTTTTTTTTCCTTATGAATTTCTCATTATTTTTCAGTAACAGATTAGTCCAACTACATCGTATAATAGATATGGACTACTTCCTTTGTTTTGTTTTGGTGTTTCAGGGTTCCTGAGGACAATCCAGAAAACATTGTGGCTGCCTGCAGTCTCCTGCAATTGTCCAGGAACACCAGCCACACACAGTATATGTGCATTGTGGACATGACTGAACTCCTGGCAGATATCAAAGTGCAGGTTAACGTTACAGAGATGGCTGATAGACGAAATGTTATTTCCAAAGGCTTTTATATGGTACAGAACAGTAAGTACAAAAATGGTGGGCTTGTTATATATTTCCTGAGTCTATGTCCATCTGCCAGGACAGTCTGGGCACAGAGTGAGCATGTCTGTCAAGGGTGGGGAACTGTGTTCAGTGTGCACTCCTATACACAGGACTCTGTGATTTTACTGCTGTCCCTGTAAACTAAAGAACGTTTTATGCTGGAGGCTAAGCTTACAACTGGCCTAACTGTGCAAGTGACCATGGCTACATGGAGACCTCCTATGTGATGAGTAGAACAAGGTGCTTTACTTCCCTCATCTCCCAGGAATTATCAGCCCTTGTGATATTTCCTCCTGCTCCATAGCTGATGAGGAAGTTCAGAAACAAGCAGCAGAGTCAGGAACAAGGAATATTCAGAGCTGCTGAGGTGTGAGTCTCTGTGCACTGCTCAGGACTGCTCACTCTGAGAGGATGGCCCACCACCACTGAGGCAGTTATGGTACCTAGTGACTCTGCCTTTCTGATACCATGCTGGGCTATCTCTTGTGTCTTCTGTAATGTATCAAAGATTAATACCATCCTGTCTTCACCCACAGTCAAACCACAGCCTCCTTTCAATCTGACTGCTGTGTTCGCAGAGGGTTATAATATTTCTTGGGAAACTATCTACCAGAACTCTTTCTACTTTTTGAATGAAGAGCTGGAATATCAGCTGCGTTATAAGAGAAGAATTGACACCTGGGAGGTAAGTGAAATGTCAGTTTACCATCAAGTAAGATGTGTCAGCAAAGAGGAGGCCAGCACAAGGAGGACAGGAGCACTAGTGTGGAAGAAGGGTTCTAAGGGTTTTGAAAAGTTTCTCTTTGCTTGCCTGGATCAAAAACATACAAAACTTACCAAAAAAAATAAAAAAAATAAAAATTGCGAGGCAGAAGCTGTTTGAAAGGTACAAGATGCTGTGAGGAAGACTAGTAGGTCATTTGCTTCTTATGCTGTCCTTCATGGAAGGATCCCCAAGGCCACATGCTACTGACCAGCCAGAACATGGTGCCACAGAAATGGTATGAAAGCAGAGGGGATTCCTTTGCAGGGCTCCACACTGTGCATCAGTGAGAGTAATATGGGAGTAGTCACTCCAGCCTCAACTATTTGGTGTTTAATTGTTCACAGACTCAGAAGACTAAATCTGTTCATGAAGATAAACGGACACTGGTGATCCTGCCACAGGAGCTTCAGGGAAACACTGAGTATGAGTTCCAAGTGAGAGCCAGACCCCGAGAAGACAGTGGCTACAGTGGATTTTGGAGTGAATGGAGTTCCCCGCTGACACTGAAAACCAGCCCTGCTGGTAGATACTAGCTTTCCCTGCCCTTCCAGTTGGTCCCCAATGTCAGAGAATGCTTATAGAAATCTAATTAATTAGAGCAAAAGCTAGATAGTAAAGGCAGTCATGTTTGGCTTGATTTATGGGTACATGAACCATAAGTTTGGGCAGGTATATGCTGTCTGTATTGATCTTACTGGGCTACAAAGCACACTTCACAGCTGTTGTGGTTTAACCCAGCGGGTAGTTAGCTAAGCACCACCCAGCCATTCACTCACCCCTCACCCACCCCACCCACAGTGGGATGGGGGAGAGAATTGGGGGTGGGGGGGGGTGGGGGTAAAAGCTTGTGGATTGAGATAAAGAGAGTTTATTAGGACAGAAAAGAAAGAGAAATAATAATGATAATAGTAATAATATGCACAAAGCAAGTGATGCACTGTGCAATTGTTCACCACCCGCTAACTGATGCCCAGGCTATCCCTGAGCAGCAGTCCTTCCCTCCACACCGCAGTCAGCCATCCCATATAAATGTTCAGCATGACGCCACGTGGTACGGAATATCCCTTTGGACAGTTTGGGTCAGATGACCTGGCCCTGTCCTCTCCCAGTTCCTCATGCACCCCTAGCCTCCTCACTGGCAGGGTGGTATGAGAAGCTGAAAAGTTCTTGACTTATTGTAAGCATTGCTCTACAACAATTAAAACATCAGCATGTTATCAACATTGTTCTCATTCTAAATCCAAAACACAGTACCATACCAGCTACTAGAAGGAAAAATAACTCTACACTAGTTGAAACCAGGACAACAGCATGGGAGGAGGGTTTGGCAGGGCTGGCTGTAGGTTTGTTGCCAATGCAGGAGTGTTGCTTCTACCTTCCTTCACAGTGTCAGACTTCCAGGGTCCTGCCTGCAGCTTTCAGAAATAGGAAAGATCTAGCGGAGGTACCTGCACTACTGGAGTTTTGTGTTGCCTTCAGCTGAGGGGAAAAAGAAGCCTGCTCTCAGGGCTAAGTTCCATATCTGGACTCCTACCTTTGATGGTCGTGCTAGGCATGGGTGTTTCATTCAGTAGCCATTATTCCCACTCTGCAGGGATCTGCCTTATGCACAAAGGTACACTGGTGTTTGCCATGGTGGAACAGGCTCTGAAACCAAAGACTTTGTTCAAACAGAGGGGAGGGCAGGATGACCGTGGTCAATGTCAGCAGTGTATGCTGTGCTTCCCCACTCAAGCTGATCCACAGCTCAAACAGAAATACTAAATGGTGCTGTGGCAGCAGGGTGATCACTTCATGGATTACCTGTGGAGGTGTCCCTAAATCAAAAGAAGTCAGAAACACCAGGAGTCTTAGGAACAGTGAGCTGTTCTGCCCCAGTCATGTTCATTGTCAGCTGCCCTCTGGCCTGGCTACACCAGACTGATAGGCAGCTCCTTTTGTTGGTGTAGTCTTCTCTGAGCACCTTCGTTCATACCTGACTGCATGTACAGGGGGCAGGGCCACAGGCCTCAGCATCCCTAAGAGAAATTCTGGGGTAGAAATTCAGGGTCTTCTCTCAGCATCTGCTTCTTTATTGACCAGGGTCTATTTAAATGCAAGGTGAGTCTGAATGAACCCTGTCTCTTTCTCCAGCAGTGACACAGACAGCAGGCATGGGATGGATGCTCTTGTTTGTTGTTGTCCTGGTAATCACTGCTTCAATCACGGCCTTTCTGGCCAAACATCAGAGGTAAGAGTCCTTAGGGAAGCTGGAGTAAATTCCCCTATTCTATTCTGCCAAAGATGGGGCATTCACATGCAGCCTTTTTTGCACCTTGTACAGGTGTGCACAGACACAGCTGTGGGCCTGTGAGGGCAACATAAGGTCTCCATCTGGTACGCTACTAAGAGAGCCTTGCTTTTCTCTGGGGGCCTTGCTGCAGGCTGGGTGGGACAGGACACTGGTGCATGGGGATTAATTAGAGGCCACCCATCCATCCTGGGCTGTTTTTCTGGTCCTGCCCATGCTCTCAAAATGCCCAGACAGGAGCAGCAGCCTGCCCCATTCCAAAGCTAATGCAATTCCATCAGCACAGGCACAGGGTCTCCCCCCTTTTTGGATGGCCATGTGCCCTTGCAGAGGGACAGTGTGCACTCTGCCACAGAGATGGTGCTGTGCTGGTGCAGCACCAGGGCTGGCACAGCCCATGGCTGAAGAACAAGCACATAAGGCAGAGTTCTGCCCTGAGGGTGCAGACCACTAGCCAACCCAGCCTGAGGAAAATGGCACCTCCAGCACTTGGTAATTTTCCAGAGAGGAGAAAAAAAAAGGAGCGTGAGTATTTTTGTGCACACGTCATGCGGGCTGAGGCATCAGAGGCCTGGCTCACAAGAAAGGCCATTAGATGGCTCCAACAGCACAAGACATCCTTGAATCCCTATCCACTGATTTCAGTGATTTCAGCTGCTTGAATTGGCTCTGGAGACGCCTTGTTTTGGATCTGTAATGTGTGCTTAACCCCAAAGCCTTTCTCTTTTCTCTTCCAGCTTGTGGAAGAAGATGGCTTGCATCCCAGACCCAGCTCCCTTTTTCAAACCACTTTACCTGGTGCATAATGGAGATTTCAAGGTATAAATGGGCTACATGAGTCGAGCACATGACAAAGATAAACTAGAAGACCCAGTACTCTCTCCTGGGCAAGAGATTCTCGTTAGGGCAGTAAGAGGAGAAAGCTGTCTCAAAGGAATGCCACATGAGTACAGATGAGGACCAGATCCCAACAGTGTAGGTTCTGTGCTGGGAAGACCTTTATGCCAGGGCTGTGCTGTTCATCCCCTGTAGGTACAGTCTTAGTAGGTGAGCTGAGCTCATATTTGAACTGTGAAGTCTGAGGTTGTGAAGGGAATGGACAAAGGGATACCAGGAGAGTAACTGGGATTCTTCCAAAACTCCGATCCCATGCTGCCATGAAGGGCATGGAGTAGATTTCACCGTAGGGTCAGATCTCCCAGTCCAGTCTCTGCAGTAACACAGGCTCAACATTAAGCGTTGTAGCTCTCTCTGGAGAGTCACTCATGCAGACAACAGATATGTATATCATCCTAGAAAGGTGAGTAGAGCTCTGGGAGGCAAATAACTCCTGTGTGACAATACTGTATACCCAGCTGCCTCCCTATTAAGGAATAATCTTTGTGAACTCAGCAACTTTGCCTAGCCCTCACAAATTCTCTTCTCATTTAACACCAGCCAAACTTGTTCATCTGACAAAGTGGCTTGCAAAGACCTCAGGGTTTGCTGGAGTTTTTGAGACACAAAAGTAAAAGAACATTGAGTATACATAAACATTGTTTGTATTAAACTGAAGAGCAACCCGCAATGCCATTATCAAACAGTAAAGATGCTGGCACGTAAGTGCAGACACCATTGCCTCTTTCTGAACAAGTTCCTGCTGATCAGCAGCACTGATCAGAGACATTTCAGTGTCTGCTTTTTGTTCCTGCTTTTTCTTGGACACTGTTAGAGGGACACTGGCTGGGCCCTAATGATCTTCATGTACTTCCCCACAGTTGAATGGCTGATGTTTGCAATTGGCTTAAATGGAAAGTTTTGCATGGGCATCATTCAAGCTGAAGCCTGTAGTGATTGTGTTTCTCTTTCCTTCCTTCCTTTTTCAGCCCAGCTTCTCATATCTGCTTCCAACCGGTACTTGCAGCTATCTCTGAGGCCACTGGCACTGGTTGTTATCAGAGAAGGGAGCAAGTACCAGGTGGATCCAGTGCAGGAATTCCTAATAGTCAAGGGATAGTGCTCAGTGGAATGGAGGCCACCCTTTGACACCAATACCAATGCTCCTGTCAGAGAATCCTGTTGCTTCACCATGCTCAGCAGGAATGCTGCTGCTGCTACTTTCTAATTAGGTCATTCAGTGCTGCTAGGAGGGAATGAGCATCAGTTACAATATTGCTAAAGCTAAGTTGTTTCTGAGAAATTTAATAAATTTGCAGAATAAAGCAGCAGTCGCCCACACAGCCACAGCACAAGATGCAGAGGGTGTCAAGAGGATGTGGCAACCTCAATAATATGTGAACAGTCATCATTATCAGTTGGCAAAAAAAAAAAAAAACACAACAACAACAATTGATCTAAGGCTTATTCAATTGCATCCTGCCTGCATTAAAGCAAGTGTTTAGAAAACTTCTGTGAATAATAATCAGCAAATGACAATAGGAAAGCTTTGCACAGAACAGTCCTGGATTGCACAGGTAACAGTGAAAACGGTAGAGAAAAGTTAAGACAGAAAAAGAGAAGGAAAAGCAGAGGAACACTGTTCACTCTTGTGTGTACATGAGTTCTCACATTCACATTGGGTGGGAATGTGAAAATAATTGTCAAGAGAGTACAGTAAATACTCTTCTTGCTCAGTTCTGAGAGGGGGTTTCCTGCTGTTTCTTTAAATGGCCGTTCGCATGTACATGTTTGCACGTACAGCTTCAATAAGAAGCTCTTTGCAGCGTATGTTAAAAATAAATTAAAATAGACTTGGTGCTTCCTGCACATTGATTACTGTGGCATAATCTATCTCTCATGCAGCACTCCATGTCAGAAGCCTTCACAGCATTTGTGAGGCTCAGTGTTGTTACCTGTTTTATACACAGCAGAAAGTGGCACTTACAAGAGCCGTCGCTCAGTGCAGCCATTAGAAAAGCGTCAGATAGGTCTTGACTTTCAGTGCTGTGCCCAGCCTCTGAACTACACAGCCTTGCTAATAGGACTTACTAGCATTCACTAGTGGCACACACAAGTTTACTGTGGTCTGAATGATTCAGCGACTTCTTTGAAAAGAACAGAATCTGTTTTTAGCTCAAAGAAACCTAGAAGTGCCTTTACTCTCAGATGACACTGAATGCAAGAGGCTCATGATCTAAACATAACACATGGAACAAGGCAGAATGTAATGCTAATGGTGATACAGAAGGGCAAGATTCAATGTGTGTCATTCCCCTGTCATTCAAATAAGTGTGATCTGCATCAGGCAGTGGCTACAGCTCTTTGAGGTTCATAGCCCCTGCCTACCCCTGCTTCCTTTGTGTCACTGTGAGAGAAAAGACTAGCCTGGGGCATAGTCACACAAAAAAGATCTGGTGAAGATTTGCCCTGACCCTCTTCCCAGGGTACTGCGAAGTGACAGAGTAGGGTTGTGTGTGTGTTGACTGCAGATACAGCATGTAGAGGAAGAAGCTGACTTTGCTTTCAGAGAGAGGCAGTTTCCTTGAGAAGAGATCTGGGGAGAACTGATGGCTTGGGGGGGTACATCTGGCTGATGAGCCAGGAATGCAACTGTAGGCAGTGGCATTCTTTGCAGCATGGAGAAAACTGTAAAGCCATGCCAATTTCTCAGAACTAATTGTTTTCAAATATTTTCAATTATTTGAATCAGTTCTCCTGCAGCTGCCTGTGCCTGGTAATAGCAGCATCTCATGCCCTGCTGTTTTGGAGGGGTCAGTGATTTTAGAGTTTGACTTTGCCTCTAAAAGCATAAGGTCTTTGGTAATTTCTGTGGAAACTCACACCTGATGCTACTAACCTCTCTCCCTCTCTCTGTATCTGTTTTTATGCAGAAGTGGGTTGGTACATCCCATACGAAAATGACCCTTGATTTCTTTGAATGGGGAATAGTCCTTCCGGAAGTCCTAGAAGTTTACAGCATGTGTCCTTCCAACAGTACCTCACAAGAGGAGATGAGTGAGCTAAAAAAAGATCTGCCTTCTAAGCCTTATATGTCCTGCCTGACTACCCCGGGTCAGGATAGCCAGTCCCTGCTGTCTAGTGTGAACAGTAGCAGTGGGATTCAGGACCGGTCATATGGACATTTGTCTATTGACACTGTGACTGTAGCTGATGAATTTACACCTTGTAAATGTCAATGCAACTGTAACCGTATGTATAGGGGACATGAGCATACCAGTGATGAAGACAGTGCTGGAGAAAATGGTTACCCCAAGGTTAACATTGATGATGAAGACAGAAAACTATCCAGTGACTTCCATCTGTCTGACTTGAGTACACAGGACAAAATACTTGCCTCAGGCTCTGTGTCCACAGAGCACCTGAGAACAAGTGTCCCAACCCACCAGAAAGCTGAAAGGGCTTTGGAAGCAGGGATGGGAAGCATCCTAGAAGCCCTTTGCTTGCATCCTAATCAGTGGGATTTGGAAAATCCAGCTTCTCTACCTTCTCCTGATGGTGAAAGTGTTTCCTACAGTGAAGTCTGCTATGACTTTTTCCTTCACAGTGCAAGGCCTGGTGACAGTTATCCTACAATCTGCCTAGATTTGGACACTATTGACAGTGGCTTTGCAGACTCGGACTGTGGGAGTCCAGTTGACTGTGAATTTGAGCAAAACAGTCAGACCAACAGTGGGTCCATTCCTCTTGAGCAGGAAGGAGAGGACTTTCCACGGAGCTATGTCAAGCAATGGGTCTCTCATCGCTCTGACAACCCTGTCAATGGGACACAGTAACTAAGGACCTGATGTTCTTTTGCAGATTGTAGGGCCTTTTCTATACAGTACCAGAAGCAAAATGTCAGCAAAATTCAGAAGAAAAAAAAAACAACAAAGTTTACTTTGTGTAAGCTCTACTGCATACAACTGAAAACTATTAGGTCCATAGAAATGTAATGCCTATTTCTGTTGCCACTTACCTTGTTAATGCTGTATCAAAAGTAACATAATTAATTTCTTATAAGCTTATAAATAGTACAAAACTTTAAAGTAATTTTCCCTGGCACGACTTGAATTTAGATGTACATGAATCTTAGAAGCATAATCTATGGCAAGCATGTTTGTTATATTGACACTCCTTTACCCTTTCTTAACAACACAGCTGTTGTTACTTTTCCTAACACAATCCCCTTTAAACCCAGCTGTAATAGTTCATATTAATTATGGATTATACCCATCCCTGTTCATGAGGTATAATCAAAACCAATTCTCATAATCAGAGAATGATGAGTCCAAGAGACCAATCATAACTCTGGTTTTAGAGGCTTTGCAGGTAGAGTCTATAAATGAAGAGTCTTCAAAACATAATTCCAGATTAATTCTTTCTACAAAGGCTTCCTACTGAATCAGCATCTCTCCCAGCATTTTCCAAGCACACTAACTATAACACTTAACTATTAACTGTAATTAACTAACTATAACAGCTGTTAGAGCTATGCAATAATTTCAGGAATGTTGTCCCACCTGGATATGCCTGCAACTCCATCTTCTGCATTGGACCTGGTCTGCTGAAGTTAACGGGTAGGTAGCACAAAGCTTAGTCAATTTCTGCTGGATCATAAAGCCAACCATAAAACTGCTAGTTGCATTGGAACTGATTATTTCCCTTTTATGTCTCTGTATGTCTGTTTAGATTATCATCGTCTTAAAAAGTTAATTCAATACTGATATTGAATGTGAACACCTACATGTTATGCAGGTATAGTGCTACTAACCCAAGTACTGCTTGGCTGCAGAAGATCTTACTCTGAGAGAACCTGTGTGATTAACAATGTATGTTTCCAGTGCAGTAATAATCTGTTCTTGTTGTGATACCAATAAACTCTATTCTCTCTCCACAAGCTTTTACTGAAGACTTCTGGCAACCCCAGAGCTCTCTGTGGTGGTTTCGTGTGGTGGGCAGCTGAACTTCACCTCGCTCCCCCTCCTCAAAGGAGGAGGGAAAGAAAATACTATGAAAAATGACTCAGGGGTTGAGATAAAGAATGGGAGACTGCACACCAACTACCATCACAGGGAAAACAGACTCAGTGTAGGAAGATTTAATATAATTTGGGGATTGGACTAGATGATCTATCAAGGTCCCTTCCAATCCCTGACATTATGTGTGATTCTGTGTAATTTAGTTCCTATTACTAACAGATTAGAGCAGCGAAAAATGAAAAGCAAACAAAAACTACCCCTACTACCACCCCCAGTCCATCCTCTTCTGCCTCCTCCCCCTGAGTGGCACAAGAGAATGGCAGTTGCGATCAGTCCATAATGCTGTGTCATCTGCCGCTCCTTCATGGTCATTATATTCCCCTGCTCCAACAGGGGCTCCCTCCCATGGGATGCTGTCTTTCCTGAACTGATTTTATGTGAGTTTCCCACAGGCAGCAGCTCTGCAAGAGCTACTCCAGTATGGGTCCATACCATGGGGTCCATCCGTCAGGGCAAACTGCTCCAAGATGGGTCCTCCACAGGAGTCAGCTCCTGCCAGACCTCCTGATCCTGCATGGGCTTCTCTCCATGGGTTGCAGTGTGGAAAATCTGCAGGGGGACAGCCTGCTCCAACATGGGCCTTGACACAGGGAAACTTCTGCTCTGGAACTTGGAGCACCTCCTCCCCTCCTTCTTTGCTGTTGTCAGTGTCTGTGGGATTGTTTCTCGCTCCTCTCTTCCAGCTGCTGTGACACAGCCACTTCACTGTTTTTTTTTTTTTTTTTTTGGTTGTTGTTTTGTTTTGTTTTGTTTATTTGTTTTTTCCTTTCTTAACTACACTCTCCTAGAGGTGCAACCACAATTGGTCGTTGGTTTACCTTTATCCAGCAGTGGGTCCCTTTTGGAGCCAGCTGGAACTGCTTCTTCTCTAACTTAGGGCACCTTTTGGACTCCTCACAGAAGCCACCCTTACTGGCCTCCGGTGATCAAAACCTTGCCACATAAGCCCAACAGACTGTTTTAACAAGAGGGAGCACTGTAATGAAAGGAAGCTGTTTCTTTCACAATTGAGTGCTAAGAGATTTTTTCTATGCATCCTCCATTTGATTGTTTACAACAACCATGGTGCCACCCACGCTGCCTTTTGAACCTACAGGGTTAAAATTACATTAGCTTTACTGTTGTACATTAGTTTTGTACATTAGTTTTGTACATTAGTTATACATTAGCTTTGCCCATGTTGTTTTTACTTCCTCAATGTACCTTTTAGCTCTGGGCTTCCTGGGCACAGACCCAAGATATCAGTGGGTTTGGTTTCTTCCCTCCTTTTTTTTTCCGTTTTTATATTTTTGCTGTCTTCTGCCACAGAAGGCATTATCTTTGCATGCTTACGCATTCTTCCTGCTGCGGTGCAAGTACCCTGCATGCCCGCCACGAGGCAGCAGAGGAGCGAGCTAACTCCACTTCCTTGTTGAGCTGTCTGCCCCGCAGTGTCCTGTAAAGTCTGCATGCACCGTCTATGCAAATACACGGAGCAGAAGCATCGCTGCTGGTCTGTTACAAGTATTCTGCAGCTGCATCAACAACAGGTAGTGGCACTTCAGAAACAACGTGGTGGTAACTGGCCCAGGATGTTTAGTGGAGGGGAAACCTGCCTATCTTTCTGGGCCCTTTTACACCTCAGTACTGCACACCCCATGCCTTAGATAGGATCATCGGCCCCAGAATTGCCAAAGTATCTGTTTCTGTCCTTGCTACATAGTCTGTAGCTTCACATATGATAGAAGTCACTGTTTTGCAGCTATGTTAGACTGGAAGTTGCCTCTGGTCATCCTAGGAGACAGACTTCATGAGCAGAGAGGAACTTCCACGATATGTGGCACAAGGATGTGAAAATAAGGGAGACTATTCCCTTGGAGGCAGGCTGTAACGATTAAGCTTTCGGCAAAACATTTGTTGACACTGTGGATGTGGACATTTTTGAAGTGGCAATGGTGGTGGTTTTTTTTTGTTGTTGTTGTTTTGTTTTGTTTTGTTTTGTTTGTGTGTGTGTGTGTGTGTGTGTTTGTTTTCTTTTTGCCGTGGCTCCTAGTAGCAAACTTTGCAAGTGTCCCTGACATAACAATACCTAACTTGGAAAAAACATGTACCCTGTGGAATGTTAGGGCCATTGGTCATGTTGAAAAACCCACGTTTTGTTGTTCTTTGGGAGGCTTTCCCTGCTCTCAAACAAGCTGTCTGTAAAATGTTTCACTCCACCCTTCCGTGACCTCAGTAACCCACAGTGGCAGATTCCTGAACAGCAGTGTAAAGCACAGGAAAGAGTTATGATAATAGTGTGGTAAAGGCATTTGATGTTTCAATGTTTAGCCAAGCAGGCCTCCCTAAAAGAACAGAGATTACAATAGGCTGCTTAAGCTGTCCATTCCAGGGGAATCTGCTTAGCGACTACTGCCATGCTAAGGTAATCAGGTGATCTAAGTTTAGCATACCTTGCAGAGGTGAGTGCAACCATGCATTAAGCAGTGTAATGAGATTGTAAAAGGTGACAGCAGCACCACCCATGTAGACAAAGTATTTGTATTACTCTGGTCTGCTGTGCTCAGTGTGGTATTCACAATGGTCAGGGACATGAAAGTGTCCTTGTTTATGAGTCTAACTGAGACTATCTCAGGCTCAAAAATGTGCATTATTGTACAGGCCAAGAAATGCAGCACAGACAGACCAACTACTGCATGCCCCATTAGCTTCCACTGGACTATGATGCTTATCCTGTTTACTACTTCTGCCTTTATGGTGATCCAGTATCAGAGGAGATAGCAAAATATGCATGCACTTGACACTAGGCCAGCAGCAGACAAACAGTGACAATCCTATCCAAATGGAGCATTTGGGGTGGGAGGGAAAAAACTGCAGGTTAAACACAACATAAAACATTAATTGGGGAGAAACAGTGCTCACTGGTGAGAAACACTGAAGTTAGTCATGGGAGAGCCAGTAAATGAGTGCTTGAAAACATGAAAGAAGGGTCTGAGCAGCCTTTAGAAAACAGGAATTCAGTTAATGGTCTTTGGGCCAAGTATCACTTGAGGTAGGGGTAAAAAGCAACCTACAAGTAGCTGTGGTATTGTCAGAAATACTACTCTGTCTTTCAGAACAGTGATGTGAAGGGAAACTAGGAAGGTAAGTTTATGCCTTGCTGTTTGAACCAAACTTCTGCTGAATGTTTGTACTGATTTTTCTGTCTGCTGTAGAGGCAATGGGTCAAAGCTGTGGGTATCAGATGTCTGTAGCATCCTTATGGTGATATACAGCAGTAGGGGGAAGATGCAAGGATACAATTTGTCTCTAAGAGATTAAATGTTTTCTGTTGTAGTAGGCAATCTACAGGTGTGTGGACAGTTCTGGTGCAGCAGGTGTTACTTGTTCTGGACAATTCTGGTGCAGCAGGTGTTACTTGCTCTGAAAACTGCTTGCATTTTAAGGCTTTTCTGTTTCTGCTCCCATTTGTGATTGATGTAACAATAAATAGTCTAAAATATGTTCATATGGGTACTTTTAGGGCCTCATGTGAGTTGGCAGGAGTCTTACTATGTGAAGAAGGCCTGAAAGCAGGTACTTGGAGAATTGACATTGCTCTACCTGCAATAGAAACATCTATCTCTGTTTCTACATTGCCCCTGTCCCTCTCTCTTGGCCCATGAAGCTAATGCTGAGAGACTGTTATTCAGTCAGTCCTTTGCTTGCATCTCTCTTTCCTTTCTCTGGAACCAGACCTGCTTACATGACTGACTTGATGAATCCTAGCTCTAACACTGTCACTGCAGCATTTCACCTGAATATGGAAAGATCTGTTCCCTATGCGTTGTAGGATATGGACAGGGAAGCACTGCAGTGCTTGTTTGCCTCTGATGTTTCCCAAGTTGCCCCTTTAAGAACAGTGCAGAAAAAGGCTGTGGAGGAAGAAGAAGTTAGCTCAGGGGTGCCTCAGGTGTTCAACTGTTTTCAAAGTTGGGCATCACTGTTTGCACAGTTGGGCAGAGGCCTTGGATGGAAGCAGTCTCACTTCACATTCAGACAGGACTAGGAAATGGCTTTAGGTCACTTACAGCTCTTTTGATGATTTTTTTTTTTTTTTTTAAATGAAGTGTTCTAAGAAGGTACTTTCATATTCAGCAAATTATTTGGCCTTCTAAATGTTAACCCCTTAGCAGAAATTCCTCAGTTTCTCCATCCCTAATGAGTAATTGCAGATGCAGCTACTTTAACTCAATCTGATAATCTGAGCAGTTTTTCATTGGTTCTTGAGATTATCTTTAAAATCGGGCACAGTAAGCTCTGCTTTATTATGCCACTGCTGCTACTGCCTGATCATCAAACCACACAGCCTAAACTATCAAGGGACAGAAACAGTGTGAAAAGTGAAGTTTCCTTTGAGCTGGTAAGATGGTTTAACATATTTCTGTGCTATGCATGCCAATAAATAATGGTAGGGTACGTCTACTGAGCAAAAAGCAAGATATGAAAAATAATTTGTTAACCTAAATGAGGGATTGTATATTATTTCTGCTACTAGGATCCTAGAACAATCAAACCACCAGAAGGGTCTTTGCGCTTTTTTTCTGCTAGATTGCTGAGCACAATACCACACCCTATCACATTGATTCTGGCTTGGAGTGTGTTAGAAAGAGGTATTTTGAGGAAATTATCTTTCACACTCTTCTCTGTGTGAAAAACATGAATGTAAATAAAACCAGACAAAATATCCCTCAGTGTTTGGGAATATGTATGAACTATGGATGAGGAAATCCTATTACTTTCTTATTCTCTAGCAGTTCACATGCTTACAGGCTGATCATGTGAGTGCACCACATGCACTTGACATGTTTCTGTCAGATGTGCTCAGAGACCTAGGTATTCAGCAGGTAGATAATGTATCATTTTTTCTTAAAGAAAGGACAGGACAGGAAAGGGAAGGGAAGGAAAAGTACTTGTATCCCAAAGTATTTGCTTGTAGAAAAGGGTGACTAAAGGAGGGCTAAAGATGATCAATTATATTTCTTAATAGTAGAATGGATTGTTCTGGAGAATGTGCACTTGGGACTAGCCTTCATGAGTGGAGAAATGTGCATGTTGGTACAGGCACACTATTGCCTGTCAGTGTTTAGTTTCCTAGGTATAATTTAGTGTCCTGCCTTTCTTTAGTGCCTGTTGCTGCTGCCTCTCACAAAGACTGAAGCAAAGGAAGGGGTTCTGGCCAAGGGAGAGTAGGTCATTTGTGGCTAATTGCTAACATGTAAGGGACAGAAGTAGAGTATTAAATGGGCCAGATCTGCTGTGCCTGCTCCCACTGCATACCACTCGTATCTTAGTGTGGGAGGGAGAGCAGAGCACATTTCTGGAATAGCACAGAGCAGCTGCAAAATCAGAGCCTCAAGCCTCTAACTTCCTCTAAGCTTTAGGTGAGCACAGCAGATCATACGAGTTGCAACAGAAAAAAAAATGCACCGACAAAACAGTATACTCCATATAATGACGGCAGAGGTGGGCTAAGACCTAGGAGTCCTGCATGTCTGTTGTGCCTCTTTCAACTAGAGGAGCATAATTCTTTTGTTTGCAGAGCTAACATATGATATCACTACATGTATCAAATAAAATTCAAGCATGTTTAAGATTCTTATGCACACAGTTCCACATGAAACCCTTGCTTTCATGACACTTCAGTTTCATATTTTATTTGGCCTTTGTAGAACTGATCTTGTCTTACCTGTATCCATTCAAAGGTGAGTGACACAAGGATCCTTTTTTGTACCTGTCCCTTTGACCCTATTACGTTTCTCTACACAATTCTTCCGTCTTCCTCTCTGTCATGCCAAATATAAGCTTCTTGTCCCCACCTTCAAGTCACTGACCACCTCCCCTTTTGCTCGTCATCTGTCACTTCCATACCAATAAGTCAACTCTATGATACTAGCTTCCAGCTCCAACTAGATCATCAAAAAAATCCCACTTTAATTTCTACCACGCTATAGCTTATACTCTGAAGGTGCTGCTTACAGTTCTCTCTTGAGCTACTTCAGCCTCATTCTTCAAGTCTCTCCTTAAAGCTCTGCTTTGCTGTGTTCCTATAAACCAGATAATGTTTAGGCTGACCATATGCTGAGACTGTAGGAACCACAGTCTTGTGTTACTTTCCCTCTCTATAGTATCTATCAATTCATTTATTTTACCCTATACATTCCTAAAAGCAAAGGCCATCTTTTTATTGTGTGTTGTACTGGACCTCAGATATGGGGGGTGAGACAAAACTTTCAATACAGATTTCTGGTAATACAACAGAAAAACATAGTAATAACTGTCGACCATCTGTTCATCTGTTGATTTGGGAAATCTATGTTCATTGTAAAAATTCTGGTTTAAATGACTTTTGGGAAATGGAAGAAGCTGATAGAACTACAGGAAGGGGTGAAAAAGGCGTGGCTACAAAGCCTCATTTTCTTGACCGGATAGTAGGCAGAACTCTGTCCTGGAAACATGGAAAGGTTGGAAATACTGCTGAAACCAGCTGAGATCATCTAGGAACTCGAGGTCACCAGTCATATGCTGATGCTGAACCAACACCTGGAATTGTGGCAGCACACCTGGTGTGTCCTTTCAGGACTTTCCCTCAGACATTTATTTGGTCTTTTTCTTCTATGCAGATTGAAGGTGGTTCTGCTTTCCTCTGGCACTCCCACACCTCCACCACTCCAAGTTTTCACTCGGCTTTTCTGCCTTCACCCACAAGTAGGGCTGTATTGCAGGAACTGGGGGTTGGAAAACACACACACACACACACAAAAAAAAAAAAGGCATCAAGCAACCTGTCTAGGAAATTGATGTGTATTCCAGTCCCCCAGCTGCTGTAATGCTGGCCTTGGTACTAGGATATATGGCAGACCGCCCATGCCAACAAGATATTGCCTAACAATTTGATATCTTTCAGTGATGAGATGACTAGCTGGGTAGATGAGGGGAGAGTGGTGGATGTGGTCTACCTTGACTTCAGCAAGGCTTGACACTGTCTCCCATAACATCTTCATGGACAAGCTCTGGAAGTGTGGCCTAGATGAGTGAACAGTGAGGTGGATTGATCACTGGCTGGATGGCAGAGCTTAGAGGGTTGTGCTCAGTGGTGCAGTCTAGGTGGAGGCGCGTAGCTAGCAGTGTCCCCCAGGAGTCAGTACTGGGTCCAGTTTTCAACTTATTCACCAGTGTCCCGGACAATGGAATAGAGTGCACCCTCAGCCAGTTTGCTGATGACACAAAGCTGGGAGGAGTGGCTGATACCCCAGAGAGCTGTGCTGCCATTTAGAGTGACCTTGACAGGCTGGAGGGTTGGGCCGAGAAGAACCTCATGAAGTTCAATCAGGGCAAGCAAGGGGTCCTGCACCTAGGGAGGAATAACCCCAAGCACCAGTACAGGCTGGGGGCTGACCTGCTGGAGTGCAGCTCTGCAGAGAGGGACCTGGGAGTCCTGGTGGCCAGCAGGCTGACCATGAGTCAGCAATGTACCCTTGTGGCCAAGAACACCAATGGTATCCTGGGCTGCATTCGGAAGAGTGTTGCCAGCAGGTCAAGGGAGGTGATCATCCCCCTCTGCTCAGCCCTGGTGGGGCCACACCTGGAGTATTGTGCCCATCTGTGGGCTCCCCAGTACAAGAGGGACATAGAACTACTGGAACGAGTTCAGAGGAGGGCTATGAAAATGATTAGAGGACTGGAGCACCTGTCGTATGAGGACAGGCTGAGAGAACTGGGCCTGCTTAGCCTGGAAAAGAGAAGACTGAGGGGAGGCCTAATTAATGCGGGAGAGGGTGTCAAGAGGATGGAGCCAGTCTTTTCAGTTGTGCCCAGTGACAGGACGAGAGGCAGTGGGCACAAACTAAAGCACAGGTGGTTCTGGATGAATATGAGAGTGCATTTCTTTACTGTGAGGGTGACAGAGCACTGGAACAGGTTGCCCAGAGAGGTTTTGGAGTCTCCTTCTCTGGAGTTATTCAAAATCCGCCTGGATGTCATCCTGTGCAATGTGCTCTAGGTGATCCTGCTCGGCCGGGGGGGTTGGACTAAATGATCTTCAAAAGTCCCTTCCAGCCTTGGCCATTCTGTGATTCTGTAATGGTGCTGGCATATAATCTGTTTCTGCTTGGTTCCTGGCTTGATTATCAGCTTCTTGTTCCCCTGCTGCTGAGGAAAGCACGGACAGTGTTCAGAGATGATGTCTACTGGGAGGAATGATGAATGACTGCTAGGCCACTGAGAATCCCTTCCCTCCATTCTCACCAAAACTGAAAAGTGCTTTTGCACTTGTCTTGTTTTTGCCCCGTTCTATGTCTGTCTTCTGTCCAGCACCAAGAGAAGCTAAGGATTGAATTGTTTCTGTTCACCTTGCCACACGGCTTATCAAAACTTTCATATTGACTTACAGAAGAGAAAGAGAATGTCACTGAAGCAGTCATTTTCTTCTGGGACTTGCCAAGACAATTTATCTGTGATCAGTCTGGGCTATCGTTAGCTCAACCTGCCTTAGGGTAATGTGGCAATTCCTTTTCCACAGCTGAGCAATTTGAAATGTGGGAAGCATAGTGAGTACAAAAGATAAGAAAAGGCACCTAAGTATCTGTAGGATTCTAGTAAAACTTACAGTAATTTTCTTGCAAGACCAAACTCATCGCAAGTATGAGCAGACACAACACAGATAGCTTCACTAATGTCTCTGCTTGAAACCAGCAGTTCCCCTGAGCACTACAAAATGTATAGGTATTTTCTTTCTTCATAAGTGAGAAGTGTCTGGCTGTTACTGAGAAGTAATTCTGCCAGTTTATGAACAAGTTTTTTAGAATGTACACTAGGTTTTCCCTTGCAAGGCTGAAGATTGCAGATGTTAAGAGAATGCTATCATGATCACTTTAGCACAGAAAATTGTATCTAACAAGTCCTGCATCAGTCTCAGGGCTTCCATCTGAACAAAGGATTATTATTATATATATATATATATATATATATATATTTATTTATTTATTTATTTTTATTTTTTTAGATACCTAACCAAGATTTACAGACTACAAGCACTGGATCTTATGTTTAGGCAAGAGGTTTCAGCAATAAATGAAGTGTCTCTTTGCACGAATTCTACTGTCTGACTTCATTTCTGTCTGACTATCCATCTTCAGTGTCTAACTTTTGGATTCTTTCATCTTTCTCTAGTAGATTTTGAAAAGATGCTTTTCTCCTACCTGAAATACTCTTCCCATGTAGCTACTTCTGGATGGTATAAAATCGCTTAACTTTTCCTTTGGGTAAGAGATTTAGTTAATATTTAGTTGTTCATTCTGAGGAAAGTTATTAAATCATTCTCATAAGCCTTTTCAGAATTAGTTTTTAATCTTTTTTCAGCATTATTTTGTTCAAACTGTGGAGCCCAATAGAAGAACTAATAATAGCATTATGAATGCTACATGTAGCTGCAGTAACATTTCTTTTAATTGATAAGCATCCATGGTCTGTGTGAAAGCTCTTGTAATTGCATTAATGTACTGCAGGCTCTTGTTCACTGGTTATCTGCTACTTCCCCAAAATCATTTTCTGAAAAACTTTTCAGAATTCAGTTTTCCATTACCCAGTTATAACAAATATTCATAACTTCTAACATACAAATAGTTTTTTGTTTGTTTGTTTTGTTTTGTTCCAGGTGAGATAGACAGCCAGTAAATGTCTGGCACATTTCATATATTGCAGAACTGAATAAAGAGTTGGGGTTTGGGTGGGTGGGTGGGTGGGGGAGGAGAGAAGGGGAGTGGAAGGAGTGTTAACAGATTAGCTATGTTTACTTGGAAATAGGTAATTAGCTGTTTTAGTTATTTTGACATATGTTTGTTCATTTGTGTGCTTGGGCAAGTTCTTGTAAGCATATGTATAATTCTACTTGTGCATGTACTTATGCAGCTCTCTCTATTTCATATTTAGTCAGTCTTACTGTACTTATCACAGGGATCATATGCAACCCTGATTAGAATGATAAACAGGAGAGACTTCATGCCTCCCAGCCTCCCCCAGCTAAACTCAGCTAACAGTGACACTTCCTCTCTACAACCCCCACTCTGAAGAAGGTCTGCAGCAAAACAGGATATATACCAAAAAAAATATAAAAAAATAAAAAAATAAAAAATGAGGAGGTGGTGAAATGGAAGCCAGAAAGATTCCTTTTCTTTTGATCAGTTTCTGATACGTTGTAGTTATTTTACTATTTAATTCAGGATAGCAACACTGTAAGGAAGCATAATTATAGGAAAGAGGTTGATACAGGGATGCTGCAGTTTAGTTGTCTGAAATCTGGGACTGGAAGGATACTTCTGGTCATGGAGTCTAGCTTCTGCTGCTGTAGACATCATATCATTTAATAACTTCAATAAAACAATACCGCTAATTGAAATATCACACTCCTTGCTAAGCATAGACTCTTAGTCATTCACTCCCATTTAAGTCTACTTCAGATCTCTTGCTGTTTAGAAACCATATTCATTCGGTAGCCTGGCTATACCCATTTGGCCTTGTGCAAATGTTGTTCCTAGTGCTTTTCCCATCCTGATGTTTATCTTTCTCTTTTCCCCAACTGCTTCTGAAAGAGAGAACATAGGCCCTGTCATTGCCCAAAGCAAGCCAAGCTCTTTCAAGTCAGAACATTTTCACAGACTTCTGTTACCCCAAACCAAGAGCTCAGTTTAGTATCCATGCTGGGCAAGCCGTGCAAACAACATTCCTCCAATATTTTCGAAAATTTCAAATAACCCTTTTTGTCTAAATTCAAAAGTGGACTCTTTTTACACACTCCACATTTTCTGGGCTCCACGTTGAGTCATGGGCTTCCTAGAGCAACACACTACCTGCAGAGGTTCTGGGCTTTTTCGGAGCATTAAGGAAACAGCAAATATTGCAAGCTGTTAAAACATCTTATTTTTTTTTTTAATATAAAAATTTATACGATTTTTGCATCTTATAAAACACCATGTATTACTGACTAGGTCAGGTTTCTTCATATTAAACTTCTGTTTGCTGGTTTATCATGAAATCAGAAACTTTATACGGAATTTCTGTTTAAGAAGAAAGACAGGGACTCCCATGTAACCTCCGAGAGAGCCAGCATTCAATATTGCACACTGCAATATTTCAAATATCTATACAGTCTCCTTCAGTACACTGGGGCACTGACCAGGTCCTAAGTATTCCACATCCCAGATGAGTGCTTTGACCAGGAATATACCAGTTGTTCTCTCCATTTCTGCCTTCTGAAATTTTCTTTGGCAGCAAGGAAATACTCATGGGAAGAAAATATGATCCCAAGATTCTCATGCTGTAGGTGAACAACTTGGTTATCTGCCTGGAATTGTGGCTTCTTGTGTGTGTGTGTAAGAGAGAGAGAGAATTATGATAGATCTTGGTTTTATTCAGCTATGAAATGGGAAAAAGTCTAAAAGTCTTTAGGATAGAACACCCTTTTCTATCCCAGCTTTTGTACCTGACTTCAAATTCTTTCACAGTAGCTCAAGGCAACTCCAAGTGGCTTAAAGAAAGCATCCCTCAAAAGTTTCATGACATAAACAGCTCAAGAAAATATTCCTCTTGTAAAGAGAAAACAGATTTCTGCCAGGAAACTGCCAGAAAAAAAAAAAAAAAAAAAAAAAAAAAAAAAAAAAAAAAAATCAGTTACTTGACTCCGTCAAGTTTAAATAAATAAATAAATAATCCATCATTAAATGTAGAGAGCAGTGTTTATTGTGTAGATGGCTTTCAGAAGGCAACTACTGGTGATGGATGAGCTCATGAGAGGAAAACCCACTAAAGTCTTGAAGATGCAGAAATTATGTCTGTTCCAGAAGGTCTGAGCTGCAAATGTCTGGAGGCTGAAAAGGTTCTCAGAGAAGAATATCTATGCTTTCCCTATCATTACATTTTTCTTTAAGCACCTGTTTTCAGTTACTGTCGGAAACAGGACACATGAGCCTTTATTCTGATCCACTGTGGCTCTGTACTGCTCTTAAATTCTCATGTGCCAGGTGCATGCAAAAAAACAAACAACAAAACCCAATAACAACAACAAACAACAGAAAAGGGAAGTAGAGAAAAAGACTAAAAAACATCAATTGGCAGGAATTAAAAATCTGCTTTCAGGTGGCTAGTGCTTTATATTCCTATGCAAAGTAATATTTGCTGCTGTGAGAAGAATAGTCCCTATAGATGACACGGCATACCTGAGTTGGTGCCATGTCTGACAGACAAGGTCAGCTTGTATCAGGCTTCAGCCTGCTGGTACAACTACTGACAAAACTGCTTCTAACGACTGGTCTAATTTAGGTACTGTCTGGAATGGGACAAGATGTGCAGCAGCTGGGCCTTCACCTGTGCATTACTGCTGTGCTACTCCTTGGTAGAGGACAAGGCAGAGGTAAGGGAAACCTGGAATAGGTCCACGGTGGGAGGGGTGTATACACGTTCTTGTTTTCATACACAGACACAGAAGAATAGAATACAAGATCTTGTGATTGCACTTTCTGAGGTCCCAGGAACTAGTACATCTGTCTGACAATGCCAGACTTAAGCAACTGAAAACATACTGGACAAACTGAGCAGCAGAAAGAACAGCCACTGCTTGAGGTCCCTGCCCTAAATTCTTACACTCATCTCATGCAGAGAAGTGTGGTACAGAGGAAAAATATCATGAGGAAGGCATCAGTAAAGGAAGCACTAGCAAGTAATATGTTTTAGGCCTTATCAGGTGGTAACAAATGCAGCTCTGGTCTCCTTCTTCTGCAGAGTTCCCTGGCAGTCTGAGCTGCCTGAATAACTATGTGACTACTGTGAATTGCATGTGGGCAATGGAGGAGCCTGTGGGCGATGGACCTTTCTACCTGCACTTCACAAAGTAAGAGTTGCAAGCCAAGAGTTATCTGTTGTAGTCCCAGCACTGGTGTGGGAAGTACAGCATGGAGGAGCCAAGATGGGGCCTGGCTGGGTGCTTTGCTTGCTTTGGGCACAGCCATCTCAGCCATCTCACTGCTACAGTCCTGGGCTGCCTTGGTAGCTGCTCCCTTCGCAGCAGTCTTTCATGGGCTCACAGTCACCATCGGTACAGTAGAGGTTTCGTACACGCAGCTGCACAGTCTCCTGCAGGCTCAGGGTGGTCCATCAGTCTGGTGTCATCTGCTGGCAAGGGCCTTTCAGTGCAGAGAGCCATCCCTTTGCAGCCTTGATTCTCAACCATTTGAGGACTTCCAGGCTGATCCTACATGAAGCTGCCTCATCAGTTTCTAATCATCTTGCTGCCTAAGGAGTAAACTCCTACTGGTTTAATCTGGTTCATATATATGCTTAAAGGATTTTGAAAGTCTAGTGAATTATAAGTTTTAGTAATGGGTTTATTATGTGAATAATTTTATCTCTAACAGAAGAAAAACAATGAATAGTTTGCTAGGTGACAGGATAATAAGCATTGTGATACGGTAATTCAAGATTAATGTGTTTACATGATGTAATAAAGTTGTCTTGATTACTAATAACTAGTAAACTGTTACACAAGGGAAAGCCACTCCAGCATTAGATGCCTTATTGTATTCTGATATAGTTAAGTAAAAAATAGCGTAACTCTTAATGATACATTATTTTAAATCTATGGAAAAAATGCCAACTTGATAAACTATGGTATCCAGTTTATTGTGGGGCCACAAGAACATGAAAAATTTACTAATAAATGGCTATATTAGGTGGTTTACCCCCTCCCCTTCCCCCCATGCCCCACCACTTTCCTGGCAGCAATACACAGCAGCTGCAGGGAAAGTTAACATTCCAGCCAGACCCAGTACAACCTCTCACTTTGAGAGGGAGCAGGTGGCAGGTGCAGAGTACTACGTGCAGCTGCTGGGAGGCTTAGTGCTCTCAGTAGTGAGGTTATGAGGCTGTTTCCTTCCTCCTTCTTCAACCCTGCTGTCCAGCCATTTTTAACATTGCTTTCTCTGCTGTTTGTACTACGGAGGGACATACTCTTCCTGAACGTGTTGCTGTGCAAAGCTGCCACACATCTTTCATAAACCATAAAGCAGTTAATTATATGACTTAAAAGAAACTTTCAGCCTTTTTCATTTTTTTTAGCCTCTGGTCAAAGGGACAAAACGCCAGCTGCCAACTGACTGCCAGAGACAGTATGCAGAAACAGTATCATTGCACAATCCACTTAGCCAGCCAGATCTTGGAAACAGATGGTTATAGAGTCTCTCTCCAAGGCAACTTCTTTGGGAGTAATCATACATACATTACCTTTCCAGAATACAATCCCCGTAAGCACAGTAAGTATGAACCAGAGCAGATGTGGAATGAGGCTCCGCCTAGCATCTTTGGGATGGATCTAACATACCTTCTGAAAAACAGTGTCTCAAAGACAGGAAGTGAAAATAATGGAAACAAGCCAAATTGTCCATTCCTGCAGAGTACACTACATTATCTTTATTATTAAGGATGCAGTTCCAGTGTCTCTCTATTTTGACTTTTTCTGGACTTCAGAGAGGGATGGTTCTGTAGCACATTTTGGATATACTTCTGATCTTCATCCTGTTTTCTTGTACAATTGGATTGCTTCTATGTTTTGTTTAGTTTTGTTTTCGAAAGAAATGAAGTCATGAGGAATCTAAGTTGTAGATAAAATCCTAGGTCCCATGGCCAGGTACTTTAGACAAATGCCCTAGTATCTGAAATCTCAGAGCTTGTCTGTACTAGTGTTACATTGGAAGAGCAGAATGAGATATATGGAGTGGTTCTTTGATTGCAGGACTATCCCCAGGGGCTATCTGAGTTATCATTAATTTTTGTCAGTTCTATAGCTGTTCTGACCTACCCTGTAAGCTAATGCAGACTACTGCTGGTCTTAGTATCTCTCTTTAGAACCAGCTTTATCTTCCAAGACTTTAATCAGTCTAGAAACATGCATCTTCTTCTGTGGTATTCCAGTCCCAAATATTGTGGAAAACCTACCTCTCTGTTTGCAGTAAAGCTTGATCCACCTTTGAACATCCAGAGCAACATTACTGCAAGCAAGTGTCAGATATGGTGGAGTGTGCCTTGGTACCTCGTTGAAATACTTCAATACGAGTTGCAGTACAAGGAGTACAGCGTGTCATGGGAGGTAACTAGATGAGCCACACACTCATGCTGACTTACACTTGGTGCAATGAATGGCCTTGCCACTCAGCTTAGGGTCTTCTGGAAGCTGACTGTTTTAAGCTAACCCTTCTGTCTTTCCATATCAAGACAGAAAGATTTTATGTAAAACATCAATAGAACAATGCATCATCATCTTCTGAATCCTGCATTCAGAAGTCATTCATCATCATGTAGGCCCTATTCTTGCACCAAGAACAGAGGGTTTGGAGAAGGAAAAAAAAAGTTATTAAAAGACCATCCCTTTGCCCAGCCTTTTTAATAGATTTTTTTTGTAATGATTTGCAGTTTGCATTGAACAAGACACCACCCAGTTCACTACCACAAATAGAAATTGAAGGCACAGAGTTTCACAGTGGTGTCTCTTACATTGCACGAGTTCGCTGCAAAGTTTCTGAAAATGAGGATTCGTACCATAGTCAATGGAGCGAGTGGAGCCAGACAACAGTGTTTCAAAGAGCAGGTACAAAGAATATTGTTTTTATCTTAATTCATGTCTTTTCATGTCCATACTAATTTTTAAAAATGAAAGGAGGAAAAAAATAAAAAAATAAAAAAAGGAAGATGCTTGGTAAAATGAAGCTTTTAAAAATCAGAATCAGTTTCCTTCAAGTTTTCTTAACCAAATTACTTTCCTTGAGGTCTTTAACTGCTTATTTCATTTGTATTGCTTAGTTATTTGGGGATCTATCCTAACATTCAGGCTTTTTATCTTTTTTTTTTTCTTTCTGGTGTACCAGAAGTGTCTGAAAAGCTCTTTAATTCCAGAACTTTGCAGTTCTTGTTCATTCCTCTGAGTTTTGGCACCCTGCTCTATTTATTTTGGAACTGCAAGCTTCCTTCAAGGTATGTTATAGTTCTTCTTTAAGTTTCTCTTGATCTTTATAACCTAAAGAGAGTAAACGAAGTGTCCTTATATCCATTTTGCTTCTTGTTTCTGCTGAGCAATCAGATTCTAACATGCTCAAAAGCTCTTTTGATGTTCTCAGGATATGACGTGATTCTTAGCTAATGATAATTAATGACCCACTATTCAGTCATTAAGGAGACCAAAGTGCCTTCTTGGCACCCAAGCTCAGCTAAAGGTCGAGGCTGAGGGTCTCTTGGAGTTAAAGAAATTTAAACCTGTTGTGGGTTAACCCGGCCAGCAGCCAAGCACCACACAGCCATTTGCTCACCCTCCCCATCCCTGCCCTGGGGATGGAAGAGAGAATCAGAAAAAAAGTGAAACCTTGTGTGTTGAGATAAAGACAGTTTATTAGGACAGAAAATAAAGGAAAATAATAATAATGATAATAGTGTTATTAATAATAATTTGTACTAAACAAGTGATGCACAATGCAATTGCTCACCACCGACTGATGCCCAGGTTGTCCCTGAGCAGCAATCCCTCTTCCCACACCGCAGTCACCCATCCCATATAAATGTTCAGCATGATGCCACATGGTATGGAATATCCCTTTGGTCAGTTTGGGTCAGCTGTCCTGGTTCTGTCCCCTCCCAGTTCCTCATGTACCCCAAGCCTGCCCGCTGGCAGGACAGAGCGAGAAGCTGAAACATCCTTGGCTTGGTGTAAGCACTGGTCTGCAACAATTAAAACATCAGCATGTTATCATTATTATTCTTATTCAAAATCCAAAACACAGTACCATACCAGCTACTAGAAGGAAAATTAACTCTATCCTAGCCAAAACCAGGACAAAAAAAAACATGGAAATTTTGAGTTGTCTCATGTACATGTACATGTAGGTAACCTAAAGGTGGAAGCATACAGCAATCCATAAAGATGGTTAAACTAATATCAATGTTAAGCTATTTGTGACATACCTGCCAGTAGTCAGTATGTGAAATACCAATATAGGCAAACTACTCAGGTTCTGTGTTTTCTTGGTTCTGGGACCAAGTCATACAGAAAAAAAAAAAAAAAAAAAAAAAAAAAAGTGTCTCTAAAACATTGGTTCAACCATCCATCTCCATTTTGTGCTGGTATCACAAAAACCTTGACATACGTTATGATGCTCCATATACATGCTGCTCTGAGGGAAACAAAATATATGATATTCATATGATAAAATGTTTGTAAAGGATAAACTCTAATGGATGGACTATGATATATGGCAGAATTTCTCTGTCTAAATTTAATGAAACTTGCATGCTCTAAAATACTGCTAGAAAAGGTGGTTTAGATCAAACAAGATGCTAAACAAATGCATAAACAGCTCAGTACATATAATGAGTAATAGACTAGTAATGAGTTGAATGCATTGAATATAGCATTCCTCAGAAAACTTTGAGAAGGCTGCGCTTTGGGTTAGGAATATTAAAAGAATGTCTGAGAGGCAGATAATTGCATACCCACAAGATGTCAGGAACCACATGAAATGAGATTCTACTGCAATCTTTCTATCAGAAGAGTCGGGCTTTCATTTAACCAGTGTGCTATATCATTGAGACAGAATACAGAACAATTGTCTGGTTTTTGATTTTAAAGTGTTGTTTTCTCACTTTAGGGCAAAAAGCCTCTCCTGCTTTAACATTCCCACACCAGCTGCTTTCTTTCAGCCACTCTATAATTTGCATAATGGGAATTTTAAGGTAAGAAATGTTTAGTTTCTTTCTTATGATCCTCAATTTATGAGGGGAGGATTTTTTTTTCCCTAGGATTGATCATTCTAGGTCCTGAGCATTGTTATCATGTAACATGTTACCATGTTAACATGTAGGTCTGGTCTTCCTGGGACT